>NC_066245.1:9718908-10362681 GCF_024542735.1 Bombus huntii | reverse complement strand
GTCACTATGCTTGTAAAAAATTCTACGTAATACAACCAGTCTCCTGTGTCGATTCGGATCTTTCATCCTACGGCATGAGTGACTGATTGGAGAAACAAAAAAGCATGCGACTCACAGTTACATATGAAGAACGATGTGGACAATGTCAACGTAGCTCAGAAGAAACCATCATGAAGACCGTCATCTCGGAAGAATCATCAAACCTTATGGTAGAAGTATTGGTTGTGAAATATCTGTAACAAAAGATAAAATAGTGTGTGCATGTGTGTATATATATAATTTATTGTTGAGGACAAAATTTTATAGTTTATTAATGTAATAGGGAAAAATAAGAATTTTAAAGTTTTATTTGCTAATTTTATAAAAATGTATCTCTACATTGAACACTAACGAATATTCTAAATGCAATATATGTAATTTTAGAGATTATATTGTGTTACCGAAGACTGAGATATATCTTCTAGCAATAAACTGTATCACATTTTATAAATACTCGAAAATCCTCGCAACAAATCAAGAATTCCTTGGCAAAACAGTTGCTTGAAGAACACGATAATATTACGCGCCAAAGGCTGAACTTGTAATGGCGTCTTCTTCAGAAACAATAAAAATTATTGATAAAACTCGTGAGATGGCAGTGCTATAGAAAATTCACGCGGGAAATGCAACAATGTATAACTAACTGCAATCTCTTAAAGGAGACTACACATATACAATAAAATGAAGTCAATCGACTTTAAATTAAATTAAATTAAAAAAGTACGAAAGAAGTAGAAACATCTATCAAGAACATTCATTCTAACTGTACAGAATACTATTTAAGACATATGTAGATCGAAACAACGAAACAATTCGTCAAATTTTTTCGAATTTCACAGCATCCCTCTAATACTTCGAAGTTTCCCTCGCAATCAAACAACGATCTGCACCAAAAAAGAAATATTAAAATAAATGTATAAAAAGAGCAAATTGTACGAAAATGAAACAATCAAACCTAAATTGTTTCTTGAAAGCTGTATATACGAGCTTAATATACTGGAACAAAGCTACTGGAATAAACAGAAAAAAAGATAATCTAATATTAGATTACAAAAGATTTTAATAAATTATGGAATAAAAATGTACCTTCGTTAAACGAAGTTTCAATGGTGGAAGAATGATTGTAAAATATTTATCACACAAATCGACACCTGTTACGGAGTAATACTGAAGGTGTCCTATCGCTTCGACTTTCGGTACTAGACTGCCCCCCGCGTCTCTGTTTACATAAGCAATTTCAGTTGGTAAAAAGTGTTTGGGGCTCTCTGGCATATATATACTACATATATATACTTATACTCTCTCTACATATATATACTTATGCGATAAGAATCGTTCAATTCCTGGAAAGGATATATTTTCGATAGGAGGGTATTATGTTTCAAATAAAGAAATAATACGTTAAACTGGTGTAAGCATAAGCTAATACAATCTGGGTGAACAAAATTTATGAATTCGAAACCTGGATATCTGTGTTTAAAAATTTAGCACGCGTGTCATAATGTCATTTGATTAAATAAAGTTGGTTGAAAAATAGAAAAGATGATAACGTTTAGTTTGAAATAAAATAATATATATCTTAGGTTAACAAATTATAATTAAATATATCTTATATATTTCTTATATATTATATATATATATATATATAAGTAAGTATTTATACAGATGTATTATGTATTCTCATTATTTTTTATTACTTTTAATTTCATAGGTATAGAATAGAATACGATAGAATAGGATAAAGTAGGATAAAATTGGATTCTATACATGTACTTATTTTTAAAACATATTTCTTTAATTGCATCTACATGTATATCTATCTTATAATTAATTAAAACAAAAACGCACGACATCCCATGATGTCCTTGCAATGTTCAACGACATCCCATGAAGGATGCTAATAATTCACTTATTAACGAGTATGTATTTGCAATTCAATCTAGATCATCCAAAATCCCTATGGAAATTTTCAATAGTGTAGACTCGAGTATGCAGAGAGCTAGTTCTTAGCTTAGCATCAATTCCCAAAGATTAATCGATTAATATAAAAATAATGTAAAGCGCGTGGAAATGACTACGCATGAGAACCGCTCATGAGCTACTCGACATTACGTATAAATCTCGAAATTCACGGTATTAACAAGAACATCGAGTTCTATTTGACCATAAACCTGCATAAAGAAATAGATATTTCGTGATCTAAGCTGCGAGACATTTATCTCCGTACAGCGGAATCTTACAAGGAAGTTATATATCAATCCGCAATCCTACTAGCAGCATTCCGTGTAAAAGACACTTTTATCCAGTTTAGAACAAAGAAAAAAGAATATTATGATATTGACACTATTCTGAATTCTGTAACTTGTAAAGCAATATTCGGTTCGGTATACTGAACTATACATATAACTTTACTTCCGCAACACTGATCTCTTTAATTTCGAAAGAAATATATAATAACCACAAAATGCTTAACTTCCTTTAAAAAATAGATTTAAAAATATGAATATTAAATAAAAATCACGGCTCCCTCGAAACGAACTTCTATTACTATGGCTACCAGTTATAAAAAAATTGATTTCTGCCACCACGGACCCCTTTTGATTTTGCATACCGCATTGTATGTATTAAAGTATTCACAATTTGAATTTTACATGAATACTTCTATTTTTGATAACCCACGTATGTTCAATTTTTTAAATTCACGAAGTCCGTATATAGACCTTTCCGCGCAAGCGTGCAATGATGCGGGCGTATTGTCCGAAGACGGTGGATCAGCAGAACCGAATTAATGTTTTTGAGGCCCAGAACTATTGGTTCAGGGATGGCCCCTTTCATGGAACAATGAAAGAGAGGATTAAAATGAAATAAATTTACGTAGAAACGGAATAAAATTTATTTTGTAATAAACAATCGAGCTCATGTTTGAAATCAAATAATCATATTCAAATTAACATAAGAATATTCAGTACTTATTAATAATCAGGTAATAAAATACTTGGAATAGAGAGGCAAATAAAAAAAAATAATAAAATAAAACGGACAGAGACCGCCGATTAGGTAGAATCCTAATTAATAGTCCTTGTTCATTCTATTCATATTCTACAACTATGCTAATTAATTTTGTAATTTATTTGATACAAATAAATTCCTCTCATAATTTCCGATACTGCTTATATAAATTGCAACAAATATTTTCGGAAGTTCATATATACAGAAATAGATAACTGTTACCAAGTTATCATTGTCACAGTCAATGACTTTTCTATTATAATTATTTACTTATAATTCAATAATTCTTATGTTTTTTAGAGGTCAGAATTACATTCATATTTCCATAATGCTAATTACCATAGTAATTCCATAGTAAGCAAGTAGTAAATCTACAGCTAACCTATTTACTTGTTTAACACTATAGTCTATAGACAATATGAAATATAACATAGGATGCGTGTTCTCTCCCCTGAGATATATATCTGTACCTACATTTTCTACCCGAGTCAACTATAGATGCTTCGTTATCTTCCTTTACCTGAGAACATATAGCTGTATTGGCAGTGACACATCGATCACTGCGATTGGTCCATTTGAGGAATAACGTTTCACATGAGTATATCTACGAATTCTGTATGGTTGTGGGGGTAAGCAGAAGAAAGAAGGGGATAAGGAAAAAAGCTTAGAAGGATCAGTTAGTTGTCGACAGTCCGCTTATTTAGATCGTTGTTTTCGTTGTGCATAAATTTGTGATAAAAGTACTTTATTTTGCGTCATAATGGATATAACTAAGAACACGCGGGAGAATACTGTGGGAGAGTGCCAGTTGACGATCAGATTGCTGGAAATGTTGCAAAGAACGAAATACGAATTGGTGCAAGAAAATGGACAACGCCGTTTAACTGCTCCAGAAATCATTCGTGGCGAGAAGCAACGCGTGAAAGGTGCTGAAATTTTTCTTGGCCGTCTTCCGCGAGATTGTTACGAGGACGAATTAATGCCGATGCTGGAAACAGTCGGTCGTTTGATTGAATTACGATTGATGCTCGATTTTTCTGGATCAACTCGCGGATATGCATTCGCCTTGTTTGAAAATTCAAAAATAGCAAGAAGCGCGTGCGCAAAACTTGACGGTTACGAAATCAGACATGGACATCGTATCGGCGTCGTTAAATCGGTTGATAATTGTCGATTGTTCTTCGGTGGTGTACCCAAGAACAAATGCAAAGAAGAATTTATGCAAGAGTTGAATAAGATTCTTGAGGGCATCATTGATATCTATCTGTATCCAAGTGCACATGACAAGACGCTGAATCGTGGTTTCATATTCGTCGAATTCAAAGATCATAGAGCAGCCGCGATGGCAAGACGAAAGTTAATACCTGGAAGAGTCATGTTATGGGACCATGAAATCGCGGTTGATTGGGCCGACCCTGAACCTGGTGATCCTATCGACGAAGAAGTTATGGAAAATGTAAGCTATTTTAAGCTGTGTGAAAAATAAAAAAAAAATGTAGAATCTTATGTTATTAGAAAAATACATATAAATTTTCTATATTAATGATATAAGATAAAAAGTATTTATAGCATTTGCTATTATTTATAGGTTACTGCTTTATTTGTACGAAATCTATCTTTGAACATGCCACAACAAAAAATTCGAGATATCTTTCAGAAAAATACAAAAATTCCTATCTTAAAATTAAAAAAAATTAATCATTTCGCGTTTGTACATTATGAAAATCGTAAAGCAGCACAGAGTGTAATGGACATTATGACAAGTATGCTTATTATTTCATGTCATGTTTCATTTCGTCTTTAATCGTTGTACACACTTTATTAAAATAAGAACAAAATAGGACATAATGGCGTCGCTGAGGCTGAAGGATGGGAAATACGTTGGGCAAAACCAATCGGAGCCACGAAAGTCTTAGAAAGACAACGATGTATCAACGAAGCTCTAGCAAATGCAAACTCACGTAATCTCGAAGCAAGTTACGTTAAACGCGCACCAGTGAAAAAGTCTGATCATAAGAATATCGTGGACATGAACGCCAACAATATACTCGATATAACCTCAATACACACAACTGCTTTACAAAACTTCATTAGAGAAAAGTTTGGCGGTACTTGTTACTTTAACTGTTTGCGCGTAGCGAATGGGTCCACTTTTATGTGTAAAGTAAGTGTATATGATTATATTCATTTATATTTGTTTTTATTTTCTCAACATATTTTTTTTTAGTTTCTGATTATTTATTGTCTGTTTCCTTTTCTTTCATTTTCTTAGATAACTATTGTTAGACAAGCCCTTACTCTGTTCGAATATCACGGAGAATCAATGCCAACGAAGCAAAACGCTATTGTTGCTGCATGCACAAAGATGTATCAACTCATAGCTTCTATGTTCCAGGATCTCGGTGAGTATATGAAATAAATATATTTTCTAAAAATAACATATATATCCAGCTAATTTTCGCGTTCGAATTCATTGAACGTAATTCAATACACGATACGTTCTCCACGAATGTAATTGATATCAATTTCACGTTTCGTATAATTCTTTATCTTGATGTCTCCATTCTTCTCGAAGTTTCGGATATATGAAAATTTATTTCTGTATTTCTTTGTTTCGTAACTCGACTTAGAAACAAGTAACATGGATATTACATCAATAATTAATTAACGATAATCTAACGAATTTTATTTAACGAATATTTTGGAAGCTTGTAAAACATTAGTGAAAGAGAGACGGTGGTAAGTATGTAGCTATGATTTATGAATATTTTTTGTCTGTTTTCAAACAGTGCTACGGGAAAATGAGCACTATTGCATGGAACAAAAGCTAGGCATTAATCCTGCGGTTGGGTCGGCAGTCAGCTGGAATAGGGAAATACATTATAATTAAAAAAATTACTTTCGTTGAATGATTTTTATAGTGAAACATGCAAAGATCATTGATATTATTTATAACGTAGAGATCCAAAAGCATGATGACAAAAGTATTAAAGAAATATTCCAAATGTAAATTAACTTTTGCATTTCTGACACAAAATTGAGATTTTAACGGTAAATTTTTACAATTGAAATGAATTTTAACCAAATTTTCAAAATATATTTGTACAAAAAGATCGATCGGAGTATATTTACAGTTTTATTCAATTATGATATAAAGCGCATTTTTAATGATCGTTTAAAATACCGTGAAATGTTGTGAAAATTTTAATTGTAATACCTATCACAAATGAAGTTGAACAATAAGCATATTTTTTTTAAAGTAATCTACTAGAAGATTGAATTTAGAAAATCTAGCAACTGCAGGTTCTCTACGTTAAATATATAGTTTAAATACATATTAAGTTAATTTTACTCTGCCGGTACGAGTTAAACTATATACGTACTGCTCGTTAAAAAGTTAATCGAATATGTGATAATAATCTGTGAAAATCAATAAAATTATATATTAATTGGTTCGATTTTCAGATTTAACGTAATAATTTTTTTACTTTTAAAATTGTACAGAAGCATTAGTAATGATAATGATGTATTATGTTTAGTTGTTTCCACAATCAATTCACAAAATTGTATCTACATAAACGTTCAAATAAACGGACACATTTAATCGTCTGTTTACGATCCTTTTCCTTAAACATATTAAAAAGCGAAAAAACCATGAACGCGTTTACCTAGCTCAAAAATTTATATTAACAATTATTAAGAAGCAGCGTTATTCGATCTGTAGAACTTAATTTATAATCAGAAATCATATGATTATCCTCCATGTAAAGTCCTCGAAGCCATAACCTCATTCTCTCCGGTTTCCAATTTTGATCTCTCTCATCCAAAAGTTTAGATATCATTTGCTTTAAATATCCAACCGTTTCTGAATGTGAAATTGGAACTTCCAATCGTGGACCTTCTAGCCTATATATTGTTATAATTGGATGACACCTGCATGCTAATTAAATATTTCTTACATAAAAAGAATGCATTTTTTTTTATCATTCGAAAATGGGTTTACATATTATTACCATGTTTACGGGACATTATGCCATGTAATTTTAATTGTAATCCATTTAACTACAATTTTAGTAACAAAAAATCTTCACATCACAAGCAGCTTACAGTAATTCACGTAAACTACAATTTTGAATAATTTTATTAGGGTTAAGATACACAAGAAAGTAGGTACATCGAGCACTCAAATAGATTTTCTACTCGTACCTAACTTCTCATTACTTTGATATAACTTACATATACGTTTAGAAGAAACATATAGATATATGTATTTTGAGATTTAATTAAGTGTTTCATAGATTTAAGGAATTCTAATTTGCGGTGGTTTAAATAAAACGTTTGATCTGAACATTGTCGGTAGAATCGCTGTGTAATCTTCAAGTATTCTTCTCGCAGTCTCGTTGTCCGTATTCCCAGTAATATTTTTAGGTCTCATACAGCGTACCAACTGTTGGGCTTCCCTTATACATTTGATGTCTTGCTGTTCTGTAGAAAACAGTTCGTACGTGTAATTCAGTAAGTTTTCAACGATGCAATCGAGAACTGTATCTTGCGGTATTACTCCGTAGCCATTTTGGGAGCACTCTTTGATGGCGGCGTTCATCCATTCCCATTCGTCCCAATCTTTACCATAATTCACATTCATAGTTTCAAACTTCCACGTTAAATGTGCACGATATCTATATATTATAAAACAAATTAATTGCTTTAAAATAATTTATTCCTTATAGATACACGTTGGAATGTAGTACGTCTCGTGTGTAAAATATCAATATTTTCACATGTACATATACATTGTAAAAAAAAATAGTTTTACAATACTACGAAAGAGTTCTAGCGTAGTATTTATACGGAAATCTTGAAATGGAAAACCACAAGTTTCTACTATTGAAATACAGATAAGGATTTAAGGAATTTGCTTTTAAATATCACATTTTGTATCACGTCGATCAATTATCCATTAATTATTTTATGAACGTAGTTGTATCTACATAAGTAGCACAGCTTTTAAGAATACGCTTGACAGTGAGATCGAAGAAGAGCCGACTGCCTCTTATATTTTTCCGTAACTCATTTAAACTAGAAGCCGCAAACGATAAAGTTCCAGAATTACTTACCCCCAGAACCACGGGTTCTTCTCAAACTTTACATTTTTAAGGTTTCTCAAGTAGTCGAACATTTGAAAGTTGATGATTTCTATTTTATTGTAATCGAAATAGAAGTTCTCCAAATTGGGAAGCATTGTGAATACCATATCATAGATCATAGAGATATTGTTGAACGACACGTCTAGAGTTTTTAAACTGTATACATTCATGTTCAGGAACCATTCGTAGTTTACGGTGGTCAACTTGTTACCCCACAGTAGCAAGTTCTCTAGTTTGGCGAGATTTCCGAACGCAGCAGGACTTATAGTCTGTATGTCTGACCCGTGTAGATCCAAAGTTACGAGGCTCGCGCCAAATCTTTTAAAACTGTATCTATAAACAAACGACACGTTTCATCAGAGTTTCTTTGTCGTCATTATCTTCTGTCTGGTTTTCATGTTATCAAATACGTACTTGTTAGGAAGCTGACATCGTAACGACTCTAATGTTCAATAGTCTCAACACAATTCGATATCAACTAGTTACAAATTTCATACTCAATATTTTCAATGAAATATTAGGTCATCTCATAAATAATGTCGTTTTTTGGACTCTATTAAGCGACATTTTTTCAGTGAAAAAAATTAATACTTACGTTTATTTTTAATCGTCGATGATCATCCTGATTTTTTGAAAGTACTCTTTACCAATGTTTCTAACAGTATGTTTAATTTTACTGTCTTTTTAAATTTGTATAGCATACAAGGCAGCAAATTGTTTTCGCTGACACTCATTTTATAACTTCTTTTAATACGAAAAAGCCGATCTAATTGCTTCGGACTCGTATCAAAAACCATCAAGAGGATATTGTTTAAGAAACACAAGGAGAAATTCCTACAAACATATCAGCGAAACATGGTACGCGCGTTTATCTGAAGAAAAATAGGAAACGACATTTGTTATGAAATGACCTAATAACGTCAGGATATAATCATGTAGGAAAACCTATCGTTGTAAAATCTTATATCTATACTGTCCAATTATAAAGAAGAATAGCATCTGTTGAATAAACAGTTTGTAATAAATTGACCTAAACTTTCGCAGTTTCTAAAGCGATTGTAACTACATATATTTATAGATTCTATCTGAGTCCAGAATATCTCTGTTTCGATAAAATAGAAATATACATTTTTCAGATTATTAAATGTCTAAAACTCGAACAATTTCGACTGAAATATGACTTTTGTAGTTCCGAAGTATGACCTTTTCTTACCCTGGTATATTATATATTCTCGAATCTGAAATCGTGATGGACGTACTATTGCTATACCCTTCCTTCAATACCGTTAAGTTCGTGAGTCCCGTGCAGATCAACGTGACTCTCTTATCTTGCCATTTGTTGATGATTCGACAATTGGCCCGCTCCGTTACGACGTTTGCCAATAGATTAAAAATGAAAAGTGCATGTAGCAGACGTTTCATGATTCACGCGAGACAGGAACCGACGTTGAACACGAGCGTTTAATTAACTGTACGTTTCTGACATCCCGGGCGATGAGCAACTGAATCGTGTGGGCGGTGCGGCGTATCCTTCGACTCTTGCTACGTTTTCCTCTTTTGATAAGAGAATCGGACTCTTTGTAACCGATCGAAAAAGTCGTTTCATACTCCATGAGAAATAAAAGAACACGCTATCGTGCCTCTTTATTTTAGCTTTAAAGTTGGTCGATAATTAAAAAAATTCGAGTGTAACTTCTTTGCGTCTGCGGATAAAATATCTCACGATGCAATGTCGTTCGTTCGATGAGAAATCTCGGTTTTTCAATATTCGTATAAAAGAAAAATTAAAAAATTTCGTATCTAAAAATGTGGCACATTTTTTACGTAGTATTACTTTAGGAATATTCCTTGCATTTACCGGCAACATGCCTTGCAAATTGATTTTTAGTTAAATCTCACGTCACTAAATAACAAATATTAATGGTAAGATACGCGAGATATTAAGTTATATATTAGTTTACTGATTCGATAATATTCCTAAGACAACCGTGTCCTATTTCTTTCAAGGTACAACATGTAGAGACACGATTTTCGAATCAATTTTCATTACGGATATAAAGCGATCCAAGTTGTCACGAAACAGCAAAAACATCGCGTTCTTGCGAAACAATAAATTCGTACATTTGCAAAGAACGTATTGATTCTTACTTTGATGGAAAAAGTTTTCCTTTTAAGACAAGTTGCATTGTTTGAAAGGATCGCTGATATTCACTAGAAGGGATAGCGAAAAAAGCCATTGGTAAAAACAACGTTTATTGTCGTACATACATACACAGATACACAACTCAGACGTTAACATCGATAAACAATACATTCATTTGTTACTAATGAGAACGTTCATGAACCGATGATCGGGTGTGCAAAAGTAGATCTGGTTCCGTTCGTTCGATCACATTCATGCCTGAGCAACCGATTTTTCGAAATAAAATTTGTGGAAAGCGGCGAATAACGGTTCCCCCAACATGCACACGCACAAAATATGTATAAACAATTAACGTCTACGTTCGCGTTCGAACGTATATTCGAAAATAACTGTACATCATATCTGTGTTCGGCAGTGTGACACGAGAGATTGGTCTAAAAATGAACATCCATCGATTCGGTGAATTCACATACACGCTTTCTACACGTGTATCTGGCAACGACAACAGTCCGCGAGCGTTTTATCGGTGATGGATGATTGTTCTACCGATTTACCGTATACAACTACAGTTATTGTCATAAAAAACCGTTCGTTATTTTTTTCACCACAAAACGATGTATATCGATGCGTTTGACATAATCACACATGTGTGAACGATAACATCTATAGTCCTAAAGGTTGTGCGTGTACTTTTCTACACGATAGAAGCGTCGCTGACCATTTCCCGCGTTGGAGATAAAAAAGAATATAAAAACATTGTCTATGAATCGAAAGTATGAATATTTAACGCAAAACATAACGAACGTTAGTTAGGATAAAATGGACTCTTGTTTTCAAAGATATTTTTGCTTCCTGCCTTTCCCTCATTTTTTTTTCTTTTAGCTCCTTTTCTTTAATCCCTGTTCTCGTTTAATCCCTGTGAAAGGTGATTTGTACTCTTCCGTACATACGAAACAGCCGATTGTTTACGAGTTACAGATCACTATCACTAGGAAAGCGAACATTAATCCTACGCAGTTTAATCGCGAGTGTTGTCGCAGCGATGTGACGCTATTCTGAACGCTCAGTTGAGTCGGTGTAGAATGCGCTGGCGCAGGTGCAGGTGCCGGATATGATGAAACTTTCGATTTTTTCATTGTGACATCCGTCAACGTGTTCGAACTGTTTCTCCTTAACATCGGCTTTGTGTGACCCATGTTTCCATTTTTCGACAATGAACCACCTTCCCGTCCGAATCCATGGTTCCCTGTTCTGTCCATTTGCTTCTTCGAGCCGTACTTGTCTAAGAAGTCCGTGTTGTGGCGAATAGGTATCGACGTGGTTCGCGTCAAATGCAACTCTGTAACCATTTTATTTTCATATCATTTGTCAACGATGTAGAGAGTTCGATTTACGAGACGGTATATTTATTTCTTGAAAGAGCAAGAAAATATAAAGCGAAAAGAAAATATAATAATTTAGGTATCGCGTCCGCACATCTCGATCAAACATGTGTTGTACGTGTCCGATTGAACGAGCTACCGAAAAAAAGAAAGAAAAAGAAACAACGCGTTTACATCGATCTTCTAACGGGAGGAATTAAATTTTCGATCACATTCCTATGATATAAACGAAGAATACTTTGAAGAATATACGGTTATGATCTTTTAAAATCTTTAAGCTTCTGCAAGCTTTTGCCTTTACAACTCCCTCGGTCTAGCACATGGAGGCGAACCGATATCGGTTTATATATGAGGAACATATATCAACGAATATAATTGCTTTCCGTGGGTACGTGTCAGAGAAAGCCGCGGTAAAGTTTTTCAAGCGTGAACGGCGCAAAGCTAACTATATATATTTCTTCTTCTTAATAAGTTAAATAAATAGTGTTATTTTTTTAATGCTAGATGTAGCTATCAATGTATCGTTCGATTCTATTAAACATGTTTTTCTTATACCTCCGAAACAATCGTGGAAAAGATCTTTCTCTGGTGAAAATAATTTGCTATTATTTTAAGCGATGAAGAATCCTCTAGCGTTAAATACGTGTCCATGTAGAATTAATACAAAATTTCCAAAAAGATTGGTCGAACTACTGTATTTTCATCAAAATATTTCACATTTATGAAGTGCGTAGACTTTGATAATATTTGATAACTGACTGTATGTATGAAGCGATATAGTAATCGAATGTGGAAAGATTACCTTGTAGTCGTATCGTCCCTTCGGCCTTGCCAAGCAAATTTTCCGCCGAGCAGCTGTAACTACCGAAGTCGTCCCTATTCAGTCTTCTGATGGTCAAGTTCAACTGATACGCATAATCGTTCAACGGAATCTCCGTTAGATCATGTTTCTCATCCGACAGTAATTTCATACCTATAACAATCGTCCGTCGTAAGATTGGTTTAATATTATCCGTTCAAACACAAAACGGCAACGATCCCATTCGGATCAATATTTTTAGTGTTTATATTGTCAGTCTAATGTCTGATGGATATAAGAGCAATATCTTTCCTTATAGTAGCTATCGTTTGAACAATTTTTTTGCATTTATTATCAAATAATTTTTTCTTAAATGACTACAAAATTATTAAACAAGGAAAAAAAGGTAAAAACAGGGAAAAAGAAGAGAAAAAGGAGAAGAGAACTTGAAGTACATACTAATTTTCACTCCTGATTTTCAAACTTCAAACACGAATAACTTAAAGCTTGCCTAACTAAAACTTCTGAATCCTGGCTCTCTAGTACCCGACTGTAATTCTGGTTTATCTCGAATCGATCGAATCTGAGCTATTTGAATTTGCTGAGAATGATGGTCAGCGTAACGTATCTGAAAAAGCCAGTATATTATGTATATATATATTTGTCTGAATGGAACCATGCTGTTACTGCTCCGAGTCTGAATAGATAATACGAACCAACCTATATAACCATTAACATCGGTTGGAGGATAGACGATAGAATTCACATAACAAGACGCGGGATAATGGTCACACTGAGAACGATATTGAGAAATAACACGTGAGATTCAATATTATAATGCTCACCATTCTCCCTGTACCATGTATTCAGAGCTTTCGGCCAGGACTCGACGTAGCAATGAAGAACGACGTCGCTGTTAACAGGTGCCGCTACTAATTGGTTCGAGACTTTAATCAGCGGTTTAACTGCATCGGAGAAAACTATAATTAATCACTGGAAGTTTCTTCGTCGAGGTGCCCGCCAATTTAACGGACCCGCCGCTTCACTTACATCGTACGTTCACGTAATATCGTTTGCTGACCGTTGGCGGCACGCCGTTCGAGGCGATGCAAAGGTAAGAGCCCATCTCCTGCCGCAGAATGCCCGTCAGATGAAGTTGCTCCCCTTCGTACGACTTTACTGCGTCAAGCATTATCAACGGGTCATATGAAACGTCGGGTCAGACTCTCTAGGCACATATATGTTATATCGATATTCCTATTCTATTTTACTGCCGTCGTTTAGACGGTAATTTTACCCTATTCCGACGATTGTAAAGTCTCCTTCAGGAATCCTATTGATATTTCTATTCTAAATCCTTAGAAGTCTGGAAGGATATTTGAAAGATATTGTACTTCACATGTAATTTTCATGTTTCTACTTTATGTCGAAATGGATTGGATGCAATTTTCTCAACATTATTTGACTGTTTACGGCAATTCATATTCTTGTGAATACGATTAAAAAAATAGGATTTAAGAAATTCGTTTTATTTTTTTAATATTATAAAAAAAACTATATTATGGATATTTTGTGCTTTTCTACGTATTATGTGTATTTTTGCATCGTCAAATTTTTTTATGTTATATTTAAATGTCTATTTATAACGTTAGCTATGATAAACAAATCGAAATGTAAATAAAATTCTTTACATGTTCCTACAAGCATAACGTCTTTCTATGATACGTATACAGCATAAGGATGAATATTACCCTCGTTATGAAGTTAATTCCATTCTTTCTCAATAACTTTAAAGTATTTCGTTCGTAGACTATTATATTTTGTCCTTTTGAAAATTTCCCAACAGGTCATATTGCGTACCTGTTGTATACGAATCGTATCCCGTTTGAATATTCCATATAACATTTTTATTGCGGTTTCCGGGGAACGTAACGTATGGGGAACGACGGTGGATCCGAATTGAGCTCATTAAGGAAGCCGAAACAACCAGAATACTCCCCTATGATGCGTTTTACGGAAAGATCGTCGAAACGCCGGCACGATATAGATTCTGAGTGGTAGACACTTTTGCGGCGCAATGTACACAGCGAATATTGCAATCGGGTATGCGAATCGATGGGGTCGGCGAAGAGGAAATATATGTAAAGTCAACATCCATCACTCACTGTTAGAAAGGCTAATCGGCTGGTTGATTTTCTGCGGAACGCGATGGACCAGACAGGATCGCGCTTTCACGTTGATACGTTCAACGAATATCTGGTTGCGTGGAACGGAACTGCATTGAAATACTCGAGGCACATTACACTTATGTACTTATTCATGTATGCATCTTTTTCATAAGCACCAGGAACAAGATTTAATTCATGCAAATCAGACGCCCTTAACTGCTTAATGATAAAAATACATATTGATTCTCTTTAAAACGATCATGACTCCGTTATTGTTGAAAAGTTTGCCGTGTTTCCTAATATTTATGATTTATGAAAGAAATAACAAATAGTATTGTTCACTATTTTTTTGCTTTTAACAGATTTATTAAAAGCTTCTTTTATTCTACTGTCAGTTTTGCAAACGGTAAAGTTTAAGTAAATTTCCGGCATTATAGAACATTTCAATTCGAAATTATTTTAATACGGCGTAAGAATTTCTGTAATCGCAGCTAGAATAATAGAAATATTCAAAAGTGTATATCTATAATATCAAATATTCATCCGTTTCCAACGAAAAATCCAAGTTTTTAATAATCTACGCGATTAAAGATAAAAATCATCGGTGATGTCGGACCTAAAGCTTGCTTGAATCACTGATTGATCAAGATCAGTGAAATTGGTAGTATCGTCGGTATAAACTGTCAGAAATAATTCTGGAAAATGTTACCTCGTTGAACACCATGCTCCGTTCGAAGAGTAATATTTCGTCCATCTTCTCGTCGCCAAGTGACCACAGGTTTCGGTGTTCCTGTGGCGCGACACCGTAGTCGCAGATCACTGTTCTCTTTCGCCGTTAGGAGATCGGCCGAATCGTCCAAATCCATGATATCGGGCGGTATCACTACCTTCATGTGACCAATCTACGCAAAGATCGTTACGGACTATCGTATACCACCATTTGTCTGTATGCGGAGAAGTCTAGTCTGACCATACTGTGCCAACCTACTCTTTCCCGTTTCTCCCTCGAAACATTTAAATCAAGCTTAACTCGCGGATTCAAACCTCAACAAATACGGCTGTTCCAACATTGAGACTTCCCTTTAATCTAGGTTTATCATCGGAAAAAATATATATACGATATATACCAGTTGACCAATCGTAACGATAAAACTGAAAAACACAATGAAACGAATCGTCTCATATTTTATATCTGCTTCGTTTTATTTCGCGTGTTTTCGTTCGCCCTTTCGCGACGAAATTTTATATTCAATTTTGTCGATTTTATCAACGGCTATCCCTTCGATAGTAATATTTTCGACGTGTCAACCGCGTTAGCTGGAATCGACGGTAATGCAACAAACGTTATCTATTAACTCGTCTCCCTTCGTCCGTATTGTATCGTATATACGATGTCGAGACGATTTAATAAAAGCAACATACAAAAATAATAATCGTTTGTAACATATCACGTATATGGATACATGTATATACTTTTAGGTAGAACCAAAATATGGAAGCAAGTACGCTGGTTTAATAATAATCAGATGAACGTACGAAGATGAACGTACGTACTAACCTGACTCCTCATAGGATCCGTATTAACTTGACACATGTACGTGCCAGAGTCGTTCGGTTGGACGTTGGTCACGTGCAGTTTCCACGTGTTATGTCCATTGTGAGTGACAGACAACCGTGGGTTTTGAGCGACCATGTGCGTATGAATGGCCAGGATAGCTTTCGAGTCGGACTTCATCCAAGCGACCTGCATAATACAATCACGGAGCATGAATGTTCTCGCAGTTTCAGCAACCGATTATAAACCGCAACTCGCTGCCCGCATTACTTACACTGCTCACCCCCTTATAATACCGTCGTTTTAGAATTAGTTTGTTATGAATGATGTATCTTGTTCTGCCTAGTCAGTAACATAGCGAATATAACATAGTGCATATGTATATATATATATGTATATGTACATTCTCGCTTGCAATACATTCTCCGGTTCAATAAGGTTCACGTGGGCGAACCCTGCAATAAGAATAATGCGTTCCTCGCTCGAATGTACCAAGACTGATTACTGGAGTTGTAAATGCTGCCGCTTTACTGTCTATTGAACGTTCCTAGGTATTACCTTGGTTACTTTCTTGATTAGGCAGTTAAACCTGCCCGGTTAGAGCGGCCAAGGCATTCTTCGTTTCAAGGTATTCTTCTTATTACGCTCTTTTCTTTGCCTTTCTTTCGGACCTTGCACTCGTTTACGAGGTATGAATAATAAATTTCGAAAGAAACGTTCCTCGTTGGACGAGTGTTCCAGTGGGTCGAAGGCAGGAAATAAGGAATACGAATGGATAGAATTCTGTTTAACATACCTTTTTTTCTGTTGCTGTTGTCCCTGTTATGGTCACATGTGAACGAAAAAATAAACATGAAAAAAGGGGGAAATTACGGTAGGAAAAAAATGCAGATAATTTACCTTTCGCAAGCTGTTACGTTAAGATAAAAGAATATTATTTACACGCACGCGAATTATATATTTCAAGCGATATATGAGAACAAGTTTCTCCCTGCGCGAACGTAAAATGTTCTCTCCGATTTCCTTCTGCATTCATGAATTCCGACATAAATGCGCCCGTTAAGACTCGGAACGTAAATATTATACCGCAATAAGAAAGGAACTGGAGAAAAAAGAGTCGTATTACGGCGTAATTCAACTCTTATTTTCCATTTGTTGCTCCCTGGAAACGAACAATGTCGAAATTAAAGGAACGTATTCTGCGGTTGTCTCGTGAAGGAAAAAAGGAAAATGAAACGATGGGGTAACGTTAGACGAATTTCGCCAACTAAACGAGCATCAATCGCGATCTGCTCGTTGTATGAGTTTGAAATTTCGTTTGTACGTTCACCATCTCCTTCCACTCCCCAATGAAGCGTAATTATTTACTAGAGTATCCTGACGCGAGTGAATGAACACTGTTATTGGATTCCAGGATTCAAATTCCGATCGGTGATCGTACTTCCCCGTTTGGTCCCGTTTGTACGAACATACGTCCTGCGTGCTCGATCTGTCGTATTTCAAACGACGGTTCTATTGAACGGGTGAAAGGGATTTTAAATCGGTAGAACAAAAGCGGCGTTTTGATCGAGCGGCAATGGAATTTAAGGTGTGCATAAATAACGCTGATGGACCGTTCTGCCCGACAGAATAATTCTACGTGTTGGCGGGAAAAAATTTTTTTTCTCTCTACGCAAACAATAAGCGATCGAATGGTGGCTTTACGCGTATGGCATCTGTTATATCTCACGCGTTTAGAATGACATTGAATCGTCCAATACATACATCTCGCGTTTTCAATGGTACTCTAAAACGTATGCCGATCGATGCTCCGATCGTTTAGAGTAATTACTTTTGACGCATCGTTTCTCCGCTGAATTTGAACGAATCTTCATCTCGATACGTTTGTGACACGCCGTCAAATATTATGGTATACGCAGAATCTGTGAAATAGAAGCTTTCGTAATCAAAATTACCCTTACCGATTTTTATGCTTTTTTCAGCAGAGTAAAAGGTATACCGTAGCATGTTTATTTTTTGTTTCATGAATTTTCATTTTATTTTAACAAAATATTCATCGTGTTACGTATAACCATCGTGACTGTTCTCTGTAATGTTTTACCGAAAAAATGGTATCTAGTCAATTTATGAAGTTGGAAATTAAGTTGAAATAAAAGTGTTATTAACAAGAACGGAAGAAATAGATCCGCTCGTTTGGTGAGAAACGGTTCAAATAAAAAAAAAAAAATTATTCCTGTAAAACCGGTCAATTTTCATTCCGCAATAAATCAGAGTACAGATCGTTTTCAACGATATCGGTTTCATCATGTTGCGAGTCTGACTACTAGAATTTATCTAAAAAATCAACAAAATTCGCCAAGGGTTGTTTTCGTTATGGCCTCTTCAAACATGTTTTTTCCCATTTTTGATATTCGACACGATAAATTGTTTTGCATCGCGATATTTCGCTTTCCCTACGAAAAATCTCATATAGAGTTATTGCACTTTTAAAACAGAAGCAAATGCAGCGAAGGGAAGAGAAAGGGAAAGGATACGGTGCTCTTGGACTGGTAGAAATCAGACCCATTCACGTTGTACGGTATATTAGCGACTCTGATTTATGTCTCTTCTTTCGAGCTTCCTTTCTTTTCTCCCGGTACTCGCCTGCTCGCTGTAACATTCGAATTCCCTATGCTTCCACTTCTTCCACTTCTTTTTCTTCTTCTTCTTTCTCCGCTTCTCCTTTTTCTTTTCCTCCACTCTCTTGTGTCCTTTTCCATCCCTCGAATCCGGCAGGACGAAATCCTCTGAACACCCGCCAAGAGCGTTTCATCTCGCGATAGAAGCGATTGTCGATTCGAGCGCGCAATCAAACTTGGACTTCTTCTCGAAAGTGAATTACTCGGCAGGTCTGTCCCGCGTGGGGCTCCGGACAGAAGTCTGGATGTGGACTGACGAAAGTGCAAACCTACGTGCTTTACCATAATCGACATCATACGTGTCCATTTCAACTGTATTTCGCCACTTACATATGCCCCGTTGATTTCTTTTACGTACAAACACGTATAAAGTGGAAATATCAGGGAACGTTTGTAAATATTATACTCTGTTAAGCAGCTTGGTTACGCAACCATAGTTACATTGTTCGATTCGACACGATCGCGTTTCGAGTCGTGGCCAAACATTTACGGAAATACGATTTAAGTCATTACTTACGATTTCGAAGCGTTGCTCCTAATCGACTTACTAATTACACCGACACGTGAATGCAATTACCTTGTAAGATTGAAGATGATTAACGACGCAGGTGAAGGAGACGTCACGACCTTGAATGACCGTATGGTTCTCCAGAAGTGCTAGAAATTCTGGCTGGATCTCGGACTTTGGCATCGCTTGACCTAGGCCAAGGGGAATTATACCGGGTATAATTAACGATCGTGGGATTAATGATCCAGCAACGTTACATCTAATTAATTTTAAGCGTTACGCTCCTCGAACGAAAACAATGTGCTTCAACGGGAGAATGGATCGTAGCGTTCGGATGACAGTCACGAATTCTACAATTTCATTGGACGTTTGCCTTTCTCCATATATTCTGCCGGGCTCGATATTGATTTCTTTAATCTTTTACATCTCTCTTAACACGACCAGCTTAATCTAGCTCGTCATGCATATCGCTCCTCTATAGATTCATAGCGAGTGTACGAGGCAAAGTTATGGGGCAATAATTCTTTTTCCACTGAGCTATTCAGATTTAGTTTCTCTTCTTCGTTCAACGAGCTTTTTGTCCGTAGAGGTACGCGTGTGACGCGTGTCGTCTGAACGTCGCATCGGCGAGAAATGGAAGAAACGAAAGAAAAAAAGACAAGAAAGACCAGGGTGTCGCGTAGAGAAATGTTTATTAACTATATCAGAGTAAATTATATCAGAGCGTCGCAGCCTCTGACACCTTATTAAATAATAAACGTTCCCTGCGGTGAGACGCGCGGGAAAGATGAATTCGAAGAGAGCGTTATGCCTTTGTCACGCGTTACCGGACGATGAAACGAGAAATTAGATATTAAACGAATATTTCGGGAGAAACTAGAGGACGGAGTAACGTTTAGCCGAGCTTCGCTCTTGTAATTTCTGCTTCGCGTTCACCTTGCGAACGGGAATGCTTTTACGGAAGCTCTGGAGACTTCCGATAGTGCTTTTAGGAGCATTTTATTTGATTCTTACCGAAAAGTGGAGCAAAGAAACACGGAGAGAAGGAAAAGTAGCTACGGCACGATGCTATTACGATACAAGAGATTCGTTCGTATCATTTTGTACGGATTAAAAAACTTGTAACTTTTGCGCCCCGTGTTCAGACCAATTCAAACTTGTTCTTCCACGCCTCTTCTCGCCGCTACGATCGGATGAAGAGTGCTACTTCTGATTCTAAGGAGAGCGAGAATATCTCATTTGATTCTTACCGAAACTCGAATACAGGAAGGCAGCAAGGAAGAAGCAGAGAACAATGTCCCGCGATGCCATACCATAGAGCAATGCCATACGCCATACGTACTGCAACAAAAATGATTTATTCGTTTTTTGGACGAAAGGCAATCTTTCAGAATTAGTATATTTATCTCGCGAACGTGAAAATCTTCGTCCATCCTGTTTTTAGTGATATAAAAAAGGTACAAGAACGTCAAAAAGTTTTAATGAACCTATTAACCGAGAAAGGGGGAGCAAATTAACTCGTTATTCAAATCCCAGTCTCTTGAAAATATGACGAGTTCTCTATTTATAAATATCCTATTGTTTAATACGTTTTAACGCTATGGTTTAATACTTATCATTTTTGTTGAAGATAAATTAGATCATATTTACAATTGCGAAGATTAAAATTAAACTAATTGCAATTAACTTGTTTTGATCGATTTTTAATTATAGAAATTTTTGGTTAAGAAATGATCCGATTGAAATATCAACCATCGATCAGTTCATAAACAATTATAATGGAATTTGATGTGAATTTAATTTAGTTTACCTAATTTTACATGATTTTTAGACCACAGTAGATTCTATTAACCGAACATAATATTTCTCAGTAACGGATGCTCCTTTCCATTTCAAATATACACATATTTGATTGTATCAGTGTTCAGGTATTCTTTCCTTTTAGCGTTTAATGAGCGTTAAATAACGAGCGTTAATGAGCGAAATAAAATACGACATAATTAAAAAACTTTAAGATGGTACAAATGCAACAGAATTAGCAAAAATACATGGTATTGGGAAAGCCAAAATCGCAAGGATTATAAAACAAAACATGATATTGAGAATCATCCAAAGCTCGTACATTCCTCTGACGTTGACAACGGCAGGACAACCTTAAATTTACCGATGTGACGAAATAGTTTCGTTGAAATAAGGACAATAATGACGACGATTTTACACAAGTGGAAACGGTATTTCTCAAGCCGAAGCATCCGCGATATTCGAAAAAGCGTTCGGATGATTCGAAGTACAAGAAAATTATGGCTCTATAGGTTTACTTACGTTGAAACGATTATGTGACTCAGTAGCCAAAGAAGATATGGAATGCATCAGTATTTAAAGAAACTATCGATTAATATTAATCTGTATTCGAATAAATGTAATTTCATATGAGAAAAGTGATTTTATTCTGTGATTCGAAAATTCCATTATCCGAACAGTTTTGTTTCCCTATTAGCTCGGACGGAAGAGCTCTGCTGTATTTAAATGCAGTTTGTATTCGTCATTAATGGCATTTATCTAAATAAATATAAATAATAATAAATATAAAACATAAATATAAATAGAGACATAGTACTTAAGAATCACGCCCGATCTAACTGCATCAATCGATTCGGTTAACAAACACAATAGCTTATTACGAGAATCTATCGAATTCTCTGACTCGGCCGTAGTCTACCGCGATTACCATAACTTCCTGGTCCCTCGTGAGAGAGCATACAGAAACATACAATATACCAATATACGGCAATCGGTGGAAAAAGAGCCAGTGAAGGAAAGACGCATAATGCTTTGGTCGGTAAGGCGAAGTGAAGAATTTCGCATGGCCGTTCATGGGCGCGGGTTTGACGGGGTGGCACGGGGTCAAGCTGAATCGCGTGAATATTAACTCGACAGTTGGTCGCCACATAAACGCCAACCGTTGATATATCCCATCCTCACCCTCCTGCAGCCAGCACCGCAATAATACTCGAATAGTGGGTGACTGCCGCCTCTGCTCTTCCCTTTTCAGCCGCTACCCTTCGCCGAGTATCCTCCGCGACCCCACTACGAGCCGAGGCGAAGCGAGGCCCGCGCGAAATACGCACACTCGCGCGACTAGAGGCCGGTCAAATGAAAATTTCGCTCGTGCCGAAGCCTGGCCTTTATGACTTCGGGCCACGTTCTCTTTGCATCGCCGAAAATTACGCCGCGACTGCGGTATTTAACTTAAATAACCATCCCCCTATCCCCTCTTTTAACCGACAATTTCAAGAGACAAAGACAGACAAAGGGTGATTTTGGGAGGGATAGAGACCCCCGGGAAAGCACGATACGCGTTTAATATCTTTCAAGGTTCGATGACCGGTCCAGTTGTCCGGAAAGAAAGGCTACTGGGCTACATATCCGGAAGTTATATAGAGGGGATAAAAAGCTCGTTAAGTGGCTAGCATTATGGATAGATATAGGTACCTACGTGAATGTATAATTGATCGTTTATAGAGCGAGTGTTATTAACACCCCCAAGATGGATATTATCGCAGACTTTAACACGCCTGGTACCGCGCCGTTTTCGCGAATCTTTTAGTTCAAGCTTTATCTACCAATGATAGCGCACGTTGGTTTTTATTATATATGGATAGGTGAGGAATTTTATTATTAACTCTAAAATTCGGTTTGTTATTTATGGAATTACGCGTTTCGCGTTTACTAGAGTAAGATACCTATCCTCGCGAAAAATCGCACGCATCGAGGGTGTTAATATTGTTTGAAACGTTAAAAGGAATTTTTTCATGCATATCGGAAACACAGGACAGATGGGGTCAAGGAATCAAGGTACGTCAATGTCAAATGCAGCGGCACGCGTATATTTGACGAAATCATGGAGAGAAGCAAACGAATGTGCGCGAGCTAGAAAGTACGAAGTTAGACCTCTAAAAATTCGCCCGCGCTTTTCCTCGTACGTAACTCGGACCGACGAAAATTACGGCAGCGCCGACGCTGTGAACCACGACGGCCGACATGCATACATATTCCCGTTAAACAGTCCTGCGAAAGTGCATCGCGTTTCACTGGACTGCTGCTTTTTAGGCGGATATACGAGGCAGTCGAGTGGTGGCCATCAGCCGGCGACCGCTTTTTGTTGCCTCTTTTTCGTTGTTTTTACAATATTTACATGGGGACAACATCGTAACCATGACAGGAGAAAAAAGCTTTTAGCGATTACATTGTCGCGTGTTGATTCCGAGAAGGCGAATCGTTGCGAAGAAGGATGGTTCTGTGAGGTACTAAGCGCAATTAGCGATCGTCTCGCGGCTTCCAATGAAAAAAAGCGAAAGACGAGAAGAATTTCAGAGCTGCAAAACTGAGCAATTAATCGAACTGAAAGTTACGATTGTCTATCGGTTAATAAATACGAATGTAATCGTAGCGTAGTCTGGGTAAACTTAAAACTTTTACGCTCGTGTAAATATTATTCTGTTTCTCTTTTTAATTAGTTTGCACGAATCTTTTCATCGTTGCTTTTATGCGAACGCGTACAACATTGTACAAACCGACTCGATTTTTATTGTAATCAAACTGAACAATTGTTTCGATTATTCGATAGAGAATTTCCGAGCATCTCGCGAGCTGGTATCGCAGTCGAGAATATGGAATCTAGGTGTTTTGAACGTTGCTATTTATCTGGAACGTGAATATAATTAAATGCAAAACAGTATCACGCGATCTTTTGAATGTCCGTCATTAGCTGTACCATAGCAAATTAAACATCGAAACACCAATTTCCGCGCAGAGCATACATTTGCACATCTATCCAAAGTGTATGCACAGAGTATTATAAACGCGCGCACGAGAATTGCATGCTGTATTACCGAGAGAATGAATAACAGGCAACGAGTGCCTCTCTGAGAGGTCCAATAAGCTGTTCTGTTGGTCACTTTTGACTCGAAGGAAACTGGACGTGGTTTGGCTAACCAAAAGCGTCTTTGATTCTCCATATAAAGTCCATCTCTCTCTTCCTCCCTCCCGCCCCTCGGTCTCTCTCTCTCTCTTCCTCTCGCTCTCTCTTTCTTCGTCTGAATATCACGGAAAATCTTTCCATGCACAATTACTACCGTATATCAACACCTTAATGTATTTTCCAACAGATACGAGCACATCAGAAGAGTTTAATACGCCAAACGATACACGTACGCGCTTCATTGCATTCAAAATATCTCTGGACATAGAGAACGACGTTCGTTCAAAATTCGTTCTGGCCCTTTCGTACGTAATACGAAAATTGGGACGAAAGAAGTCTCTAGAAGAGTTCGATTAATTTCGTCTTCGTTAATTTTGAGTGGTATTTAAGCTGGACAACGTCCCTTAGATACGGTAAAAAATATCTCGCGCATGAGAACGACTGGGAGTTCCCTGAACGTAAAGTGCGTCCGGAAAGCTTCGAAGTCTGTTTGGGAGATCTTAAACGTTAGAGTTTAACCGACACCCACAGCAGTACAAGAAGAACGCCACGGTAAGAGAGTACCAAGATGTGTAGGCAAAAAGAAAGTAAGACGAGGGAGAGGGAAGAGAAAGGTAACTTCGGTTCTTCCACACACAGCAGCGGCTACGACTCGTCTTTTCTTTCGTTTCTTTCCGCCTCTTTGTCTAATACCCGTTCCTCTTACTCTTCTACTGGCTTTTCGCTGTTCTTCTCTGTCTTTTTTTTTTCTTTTCTTTCCCTCGCTATCCTGACTTCTGAAGCGCGAAAGGAAATAAGAGTCGCTCCATGGCATCGTCTATCCGTTCATTTTACCAGGTTTGCTGTCGGAGCTATTACTTACGAGTTTCCACTTTCTTCCCGTTTTCTCCTCTTTCCCTTATCCCTGGCCTCTTTCTCTCGTTCGTTCAGGTATCGTTCTACCGTACAGTTAAAAACCGTACACAGTTTTCGAGCACTCTCATCGAATTCCGTCGGCCGAAGCTCCTTAGGTTCGTCGAGCGCCGGTTCCTTTGCATTCAGCTAATCTTCTCACCGGATTTACTTCGTCGAGTTTCTCGTTTTTGCCAGCAAGAACAAGCAACCTCCGTCCTAACTAAGTGCCACGAATCTTTCCGCGGTGGAAAACCAGGAGAAAAGAAGAAAAACAAAACAGTGTCTCCTTTTACGGGTTCCTGAAGGATCGATTTTTGCGGTCGCCTTTTACTTGGAGAACAACCGTAGTTGAATTAGCAAGGGTCAAAAGGTCGGGCGAAGGATAGAGAGCCACGGGTATCTGCAAAACCCGTCACAAAGTGTTACAAACTCGTAATTCAATTCGGCTCGCAATTCGAGCAACTCCCGATAGATAATTCCTGCACTTTTGCACGACCGGCAGCGTGCCTCCATTAGGCCAGTTTACATGGTACACTTGCTAGAGCTCCAGCTAAATACCACACTCAGACTATCCTGTGAATCAGGCATTTGGCTAATACGACTTAAGTAGGCATCTCGATCGATTTTAACGCCATCTGGGCATACCCATATATGTAACGCTCGATCGATGTGAAAGCTGTTGTTTAAGGCCAAGCAGGTGCGTTATAACGAAGCATTCGGATGATTATGAAATTTGCATAGAATACGGCGAAGCGGTTGTCACGTGCATAACCGATCCTTCTGATAAAAACGAAAATCGATTATATCCCTCCATCGCAACGAAGTGTACAAAAGATCTTAACGATTTGCCTTCTTTAAGTCGACCTATAATCCCTAATTGGGGAAATTTTTATTCCTTAAAAAGCCCCCGTACCCGGAATACGAGCAACAAAAGTTCTCTAGCATATTCATTTTCCCCTCTTCTCCAGTGATCTGGGAAAGTGCAACTGTGTAGTCCTCTCGAACGTGTTCCTTCCCATCTCCTAGGCTCGCCTTTTCGCTTCCTTTCTCCTTCCTTTTATCCCTCCATTTTCCCTACGCTCCCGGCTTTCTCCCTCTTCAACGCTCAGTGCTCGTTAATGTACCGAAAAGGTACAGGCAAATGGCGATTGACTATCGATGAGAGTCCGACCGTTGCCGGAGGATGCAAACAACTTTTCGCAGTTTCGACCGAACTCGATACGTATTTGCATACGCGTTGGTTTAACGTTACTTGGAACCTGATTGTTCGCGATAAAAGGTACACGTGGCGTCCTTATATTTAATCTACCGTGGCGGCCGGAGACAGCCGCTTTTGTCTTCGCGTATATTCGCTAGTAATCGTCCATCGAATTCGACTGGATCAGAAACGATCGATATCGCCGCGAAATATGGATTCCAATTTGCATTGGAATTCCGATAGAACGTTTACTAAGCGTTTTAGCAAGCGATCGGTCTATTCGAACGATATGGATACTTGGGATTCTTTTCTCGAAAAAGTCAGCCAGTCTCGACTTTATTATCGATTAGCGCGAGTTCATCCGCGATAAAAGTTCGGTGTCACTTAAGAGAACGTTTGAAATTCCTTGTATACGAGGGCGGAGGGCGGAGGATAACCGTGAAAGTTTCTATAAGCCATTAAACGGCACGGTCAATGGAAATCAGGAAAGTTCGATTCGATGATGTAGAGTCGTTCGACGAAAGCAGCGTCACACGTCCGAAAAGAAGAAAGACCTCGAACGTCCTCGAATCCTATATACCCTTTAATCTGTGCTAACACGAGTCACTACTGCGTAACACATGTGTCCAGAAATAACATTTTTTTTACCTGACTCGGAGGAGGGTGACACACAGCGGTACACCGGGAGAGGCACCCTTCATCGGCGAACTTCGATACTTCAAACTCTCGTCGGATTTCTGGGCAAACGTAATCGTGCTCCGATAGAGGCCGAGAGATCCATCAACTTCCTTTGTTAACGAAACAGGGTGCGATGATGTGAATCGTTAAAATTTTGCACGCGTGCATCGTCTCACGCGAGAAGTAATAATTAGCACTAGCAGGTAGCGTTAAAAAAAAAAAAGGGAACGCGTAGAGTCAGGCCTTCCTAACTTTCGCACAGAGAAAATTCTCGCTTTATTAAATTTTCCTGGCAACCCGTTGATCCGAACGAATACTCAAAAGCAATTTTATCTTCATCCTCGTTACCATGCACGCGTTCGCACGCTCCTGCTAATAGCCAGACCGGTAATATTTCATTTTTGATGAGATATCGCGGGATTGTGGGTACGCGAACGGTGGCATCCGCGTTCCAGAAAACCATTCAATTGCCATCGTTTTCCTTCCGCGGAGGCATCTTTCCTTAATCATTTTCTTCTTCCCGTCTGCGTCCGTCGAAATCGAACGGGAAAGAAAGAAATGAAAAATGATTTCCCCCCGCGTGAAATCGGATCTTCGAATAGGTCTTACGTAGCCTAGGTATATATCGAGGCTTATCGATCGAACGTCTTCGAACTGGCTCCCATGGTATCCACGTAGCACCGCGGATCGTTCAACGAAACGCGGCAGAAGCACACGTAACGTACCACGAAATGGCAAATTGACTATCGATGAGCAGAGACTGCCACCAGAGTAATAGCCGCAGTTAGGTTTGCACGAGAATTCGAGTTTCTCCGCGTGCTGCTTTCTGTGCTGCTGCTGCTGCTGCTGCTGCTGCTGCTGCTGCTGCTGGGTTACCCTCTCCTATCCTATTCTCTGTCTCTTCTCTTCTCCCTCGAGTAGAACGACAGAACTTAAGGATTGTGGTTTAAACTGTCTGTAAAGTTGGCTGCACCTTGACTTCGCCTCCTATGGCTTTCTGAAGCAACGACAGGCCATAGTTCGAGACTCGCGTATGTACGTACCCGCGATACTCGCTCCCCGAGACTTTCACGAACGATTCCACCCGGTTGCATATACCATGCCACTGTCATGGATATCAGCGGAACGTGGCGCGAAAATATTACAGCAGCTCCGGCTAGACGGGGACGAAAATTCACTTATGCACTTCCGTCATGCCGTAAATTGAATCGAGGGAAATGAGGCACACGACCACTGGACGGCAACGATATGGAAGAGTCTCGCCGATGCACTAGACGCGAATCCACCGATCGAAGCCGGTAGAAAAGTAAGTCAAACAAGATTGATAGAATTACGAACGAGCCAGGGATTTAAAGTCGTATATGCCGCCCCTAGGTCTGGCTGCCATGCGTCGCTGCCGATCTCTCCTTCCGGCGGTCCTGACTGTCCGTGGAATTTCGACCAAGAATTTCCAACATCGTGACATTGGACTCCATAACTCGGATGCACGAACTAGCATGGAAAATATCGGATGAATAGAGTTTAAGAATTGATGCTTCAATCTCGCCGAGAGAAGAGAGAACGGCGCTCACTTGATGTAATGACACGTGTTGGTAAACCAGTCGTCGTGTATTTGCGGTTTTCTAACGAGGGTCGTAATATCCATTGTGTCTGTATGTTTATCCTTTCTTGATGAATTCGTGAATAAATAAGCTCTCGGTGGCGAAAATGCGTTTTAAGCACGAAATATTCATACTGTTTGTTATTCACGGTCTAACTGCGTTAACATCGGTTTTTGTTCTATACCGTACACCGTTTTGTTCCGGTACGTTTTGCCTTGGAAAGTCGGAGCCTCGCTTCGTATTTTGTCATGGCGCCAAATGTTAGGTCTGACGCGTTCATTAATCACTCGAGATGAAGATGTCAATACGCAGGACGCGTTTCGTGTCAGTTGAATGCGTTCTTCTCGCTTTCCACGCTGAAATACTTGTACGCGTAGTGCTCTCTGGCCGATCCCTGATGTTTATCAAGGAACAGTTTCCAAACTGCTGCGTAGGGGAGCGTCGAACAATGACGATGTGTAAGCACGCGAACCGGTCAAGATGTACCAGAAACATCGTAGAGCTTCTAATCTCACTCGCACTGTGTTTCTCATAGATTCAATTATGACACTGGTTAGATTACTGTGCATGCATAGCGCTGTAAATTCTCCGAGAGTTCGAAGATCCTCCGACTCCCCTACTCTCCGTAGAGCCAAGTTATCTCCATGGGGAGAATCTTGCGGTCATTGTATCAAAGGATCGCTTACGGAAGAAAATGTTTACCCGCATCTTGTATTCTCTGTAGATCGATGGAAAATTATATTTCGATAATCGAGATAGCATACGTCGTAGAAAAATAAATTTAAAATACAACTAACTAGATAATACTGACCAGATCTAAATAACGGAAAGCACAATCGGCACTGTTTGCAGTTAAATGAATTATTTAACGTTCGATATTATTCATTCAGATTGATTCGATCAATTTGTCGATGTATTAAAAAATGCGCGGAGATAATATTTACTAAATAAGAATTTATCTGACGCTGCACGTTATATCGTACATTATGTAGAAACGTGCTAATTCGACGTGTAGAAATGACTTGACAAAAATTGTATCGGTAGCAGAATTCTTGCGGTTAACGCTGGCTGTTCTTCGTCATCAAATATTTGTTACGCGCGTCATTTCAGTGCCAGAATAATAGCTAAATCAATTCGTTCGTAACAAGTAATTAAGCAACGTTATATTAATATCAGACTGAATTGAGTGAATTATTGAAACATGTGAAATTTGTTCAGTCGCGTCATTGACACGTACGATAGAGAATTCCAATTTCTACGATCGAATTCCAAAGTAGCTTCAGTTTAAAATAAAAACATGCAACAGCATGTATTCCCTGTCGTTTACGACTATCCTTAATTATATGTAAATTTGCTAGAGATTACAGCGATCAGAGATACAAGTCGGCGAATCAGGTCAGCTTCCTGAAGAGTAACGAAACAGGGTTTAGAGTAAATTAGCAGGAAAAAAAGGCACATACGTAAAGAGGCTTAGAAGCGATAAACTTGGCACATAGTGCATCGTAGCACTTTGCAAGACCGCAAAATCCTTGTTTTCCTGCTTGCCATAAGTGGAGCCTAGGGATTTATCTAACATTTGAGCATCAAGTATGCTTCTACTCATGCGCTCTACCGATCCCCCGTGGTAATAAGACTCGATGGATTCGTAACAGGTTGCGGTTAGAGAGAAACTTATAGAAGATACGATGATTTCGGGTATTTTCATGCGGTAACTTTGCAACATTCGGGCATCAATTCGCATAGTGTCGATCGATCGAATTTTCATACATACAATGCGGTAAATTGATTTTAGCGAACATCAACCGTGGAAATAGGCCATTATGAATTCTAATACAATAATATGTCAAGTGGCGACCAAATTATTGGCGAAGCGGCTCCGCGCGAACGTAATGCAGTGCCGAAACAGCCACGAGTCATACTGACAGAATCCACCGATAATTGCTAGGGAAGCGAAATGAGCGAGAGTAAGAGACCCTTTGATGAAAAATTTCTACTAAAAAGATACTAGGCGAATTCGCAGAAACAAAGATTATCTTCCAAAGAAGGACGAGGTGGGCTGATTGTATTTTAATAAGCATTACGCTCGAATTGCTTTCAATCATAAACGTCTGCATCCTAAACAACAACTTAGCACTCGGATTTCGAAAGGATCAGACACGGAACCGAGCCCGAGGGATAAAGGAGCAACGGTGGAAAACGCGAAAGACGAAAACGAAAGAGCGAGAGACGCGAGTTATGCGCTACAAGCGGAACCAACACAGGAAGCTCATTAAGTTGCACCCCGCGGCTGAGCCGTGCACAGAGAGATACACCAGGTGCCCCTTTTACCCCCTTCAGTACGCTCGAAGAATCCCCACCTGTTTCGCCTGGTCTGTTGTTTGCCTGGATGCGCGACGCACGCCTTCTACGCATTCAGTGTCACCTTCGTTAGGCGACATTGAGAAAAAATTATGATAATGACGATCGTGCCCGAGGGAATTTCCGCACTGCGTTTTCTCCGAGATTCGAGTGCTTTCCTCTTCTTCCTCTCTCTGTCCTTCTCTCTTTTTCTCTCTCTCTCTCTCTCTCTCTCTTTCTGTGTTTTCCCTCGAATACCGAGCGAGACGACTCTATTCTGGCCTAGCGACGAAGCCCCGCCAAAGCATTCAACCGTTCTCTCCGGCTAAATAAAAAATTTCGAACAGCCACGATATAAATCCGTATCGCCAGCCACGGATTTCTATCTCTAGATAAATAACCTCTAAATGATTCGATTGGCGGAGCTGAGCGTAAAAAACACAAACGCGTAGAGATTTTTCTTTTTCTCTTTCACTTTCCCAGTTCTTTGTATTTTTATTTTTTCCGCTTTTTTCGGTACAAGAACATAGTCGCTCGAGTTTTCCGCGCCACATAGGAAGCTTGATATCAAGAAAAATTGTATTTCTCGTTGGTTAGAACCTAATTATACGTGCTTGTCGTTCTTATTCAATCAGACGCGATACGACTCTGTAATGCGAAATTTCACTATTTTCTTCCCCTTTCGTGGGGCGAAATTGAATTCGACTAGTTGCTCTCGCGTCTCAACTTCCGGCCAACTATCGTCACTTTGCCCATGGAACCAGCTGCCTCGCTGAACCTCTACTTCCGTTGACTTCAATCTTTTCTTTTTTTATCTTCCCTCCAAGCCCACTCGACGAGCAACGCTTACAACTACGGGCAAGTATACGTGTCTCGAAGATAAATCTGTACGGCTGACTAAGGGTGGCAAGAAGAAGAAGAAGAAGAAGAAGAAGAAGAAGAAGAAGAAGAAGAGGTGTGACTATAATAATTACCGACATCCGTCGATATATTGAATAGCAGTCGATGGTGAAAGGTAATAGGGGCATACCAATAACATCTAACGGAGAACGGTATCATCAGTCAATCTACTGGCACGGCATGTTTATTACGGGCACGAGTTACTGTCGGTGGAACAAATGCCTCTACCGAACGGAAAGCCACTCTAGCCAAACCTGTCCATTATTCCTGTCGTTCACTTTCGTCACTTCCCCCATATAACATCCCTCGTCACGATGCAACGTGTGCCACGATGAAAGGGTGCAGAAACAAGCGCGCCACTGTTGAAATTAGAAGTGGATTGCAATAAGGCAGTTCGATTTTTACGGTGCACTGGGGAAAACCTCGTTGATTAAGCGTGGATTATCGTAGAGATTTGTTCCATTTTCTCTTCTCCTTCTTCTTCTTTTCCTGCTTCTTTTTTCGGTCATTTCCTTTTTCAAAATCCTTTCTTCGCTACAGTTTCGCTTATCCCTGCGATATTCGTTTCCTGAATTTCTTTTATCGAGTACCCGAATCGGAACTTTTGAAGGACTTTATGTTTACACCAATGAACGTGATCGAATCGGAACAAACATCGTAGCGAAGCTCGATGAAACTAAAGCTCCCTTTAATTGGAGAATAACCATGAGCGTAGCCGATTCGAAAATAGGAGACAAAAGTAAAAAAACGGTTTATCTTTTTACAACAGCTTTCAAAGCTTTTCATACGTTTTACGTTCTTCCTGTTTATAACTGTTGAATCTTTTTTCTAATGGTCAGAAATTTTCCGCCCGCTCGTGTAATATCTACTCACCCCTGTGCAAATGCAATATCCCTGTAGTCACATTCTTATTCAATCCCCCTGGACTATGTCTAGTTTTTAATATATCTTCTGGACGTTTTCCTTTGTTCAAAGATACAGCGAACGGTGAAATGTTAATAAAATGAGTTCAGTTTACAGAATGTATAACAACACCGGTTTACATACAAAAGCTATTACTGGATAGAAGACTGGTTAGAAAAAAGGATAAGCATAGACGTTGAACAGAATACGTTAATGGCACCTGTTGTGAGCTGAAGCTCACGTTAAAACATCAACTATTTAAACTACTACCTTTCCATCCACTTTCACCCTTTAAGAAACGAAAAATTAACAATCGATACAAAAAAGCATTAAAGTCGAAATCTATAAGATTCGTTCATAGCATATTTAAAATCTGTTTGCGAATTATCCCTACGTACAACTAATGTAAAACAAAAGAATTACATTCATGGTATTGCATATGTCGATCGAGAAATATCTAGGAATCCTCTATTTTGATTGCAGGGATAGGAATAAGATATCTGTTTCGCGTACACATACGTACGATACGTACGAAGGAAATGAGATTTGCTATGCATAGAAAAATAAACTGAACCTTGTTTCCATTTCCTGTTACAACTATATAAAATCCAATAGGCGTTCAACAGGGTACATAACGGTATTCGAATGGTAGGGATTTATCCGTTTCCATAGAAATATCAAATTCTTCTCAATCCTGTTCCAATCTTCGCAATTAAATGAAGAATGTGGTAAAAAGAGGGAGAACGGATAAAACAGAATACGACACGATCATTAGCACCGTTAATGTCAGTTGCTGAATATCATAGATTTTCGAATTCCCTGTGCCGCTTATTTCGAAAGTCGTTCCATTGCAACGCTACTTGATGATAGAGAGCGATAAAAAAAAAAGGCGGGCAAAGAGAAACAGGATAACGGAAACATCGTAGCAGTTTTATTTAATTCAATCTTGAAAACTTTTAACTAAGGAAGACTTCGTAGACATCGCTTACTGCCACCCTTCCTTTCTATCCTTCTCCACCCTATACCATCATCGTCCCTTCTATTTCCCTATTCTCATTCTATCCCCCTTCCACATTTTCGGCCTCGCACTTCCACTATCATCGCGACATTGCCCGAATTTTGAACATTAGTTTGCGAACCATTTAGCACAACTACTCGGTGCTTGCGAGTGTAGTTCGAATCACGGCACATGCATCGGCGTGCAACTTAAACCGCAATACTTAGTACCGTAGTGCTCGCCGGTACAGTTATTGTACATTATGCTTGGCGAGTCTTCATCACTGTGGCAAAGCGTATAATAGCATTCGCGGGACATGCGCGAAGATAATTGGAAAAAGAATCGAGTACCGTACACATACAGCGAGGACGATAAGAGTAAAAACTGTAAAAGCTATGATGCCCATGGTACTCAACATGCATAATTAGAAGATTGGCTAGTTGAATAAGGCATGATCGATATCCTGTGACAGCTAATTTTATTGGAAAACTTCGCTCAACGAAACTTTTGCGATAATAAATACGTGTTGTATATTTAATAAAATACGCTGTTGTCTTTAAGGGATTTGTAATTATTGAACGGTACAGATACTTGGAAATGAAGATCTTTCTTTTATCTTTAATTAATGATATTCCGTATGATGACACGCGTGTATATGACTTTTGTAATTTTTTAAGAAGGTATAAAAGTGAGCCAGCTTCGAATAAACCACGCAGTTCTTTTGATATAGGAAAAGAGCGCAATTTCACGTTACGCGTAATCCCTTAAAAGCAACTCTTATGTTAGTTAATTACCGTAAATGTAGGAGTTAGTACGTCTTTCTAGAAATATTAATTACCCCTCGCTACCGGTATATTAATTTTACCTAGCGAAAATAATATGTTCTTGGGGTTTCCTGATATTAAATATCATTGTAAAGTTTCAAGAAGTAATCGGGTAATTAATAAGAAGACGTAAATTATTATAAGAAATAAAATTTCAATTCTTCCTCCTTCGCGCTTTTTTCAACCTATTATTTAACGGCGCATTGATTGATTCAAATTCGGTATAAATTATCGAGCCATATTTGGATTTCTATATGCTTCTTCTCACAACATCTAATTTATTAAGGTAGTAGTTATATTATAAAAATAAAATTTTAAAAGTGTGCAATATTATCATGGCTGTTGGCTGTTACGATAAAATAACTTTTTCTTAATAAAAATTACACTTTCTCCTATAACAATTCGTAGTTTATAGTTTGAATAAAAAGTTGTATACTATCCGGCAAAATTGAACTATCAAACTTCTTTTACGTATAAGTAGGAAAAAACGGTTTAAAATTGAAAAGAAAAATCACTTTACTCACCGCGCTTAAACGCGTGACGAAATTTAATATTGGACGTTGTCAGCCAATGACACAATGATCTGAGGGCATAACTGTTGCTCTTCTCGAGATGATGCTCGAATCAAGCGTAGCACAAATGTCAAGATGTGGCGCGTACCGTACTAACGGGCAGACGGTGCACGACTGTGCGCTGAACACCCTCGCAATCTCCCTTTCATGGGCTTTCTCACGGCGCGTCCACTCGTACATCGACTATCGCTGCTCCTCTACTCGGTCCTCCTCTACCTCTCATCGAATCATAGCTTTTGCAACTTTGTACTTTATTACTTAATATAATTATTTTTATCTAACTCAACGCCATGTGTGCTACAAAAACAAATCCAATTTTTACAAAAAATAAGACATTTTTTTATAAGGGGATAATTAAAAATAAAACACTATGATAATTTTGATTAAAGTAAAACAATTTTTTATTCTATATGCTGTGTATGCACAATGTTGTATTATAAAAAATACACGATCACATTGTTATGGTAACTTTCTTTTAGTTGGCTCTTCGTGTACCCTGACTTGAAGCGTGGAACGCGGTCCGCATTTCCACACATTGCCATCCTTGTCAAGTATACTCGCGCTTGCCGTGACTTGATATTGTCCACCACTACTGTTTACGTTATTGTTGACATTAGTGGTATTACTTACACACTGTGTTGTAGTTGTACCCGGACTTCCTAATGAAAGTAAGAATTCACAAGCGAAGAAATCGCGATGTGGCGTAACCGTTTGCTGTAGTTCGTTGGTATTAGAATCCTGCTAGTAAACATTATTTTTATGGACTTGGTATCAATATAGATATGTATAAAAAAAATTTACCATAACGAATATATTTATTCATACCTTCTGATCCGAATTAATCTTAGATGGAGGCGAAGTAGAAATAGAAATACAAACAGCAGCGACAGAACGATAAAGAGAAGCGCGTCGACCATGTCGTAACACTCCTTCAACTTTTAACGCTAATTGACTTCCTTGAGGAACGGATACTGGTTCACCAAGAACACGTGGTTGCGGTGAGACAGACAACTTGACACTGGTTGCTTGCAAAGCTTGGAAATAATATCGAGGTATAGGTAATCTCATTTTTGGTCCAGCTAATAACATCACCTGTGAGACTAAGCAGTTTATTCTCGAATGATTAAGTGTAGTTGTCTTCTTTTCATCTATATAGCTTGGCGCTAAACGACGTAACTCGGTGCAACAGCGAGCCAGTTGACGCATTTCTACGGTATCGCCAAAATTAAAATTGACTTCGTTTTGTTGATGCGTTTGAATTCCTGTACTGTTGCAAACACGCTCGATGCTGTTCGCTAACAAACGACAAATTTCTTGTAATCTGTATACGGTAAGTCAAGTCAAAAACCATACTAAAGTTAACTATAAATTAGAAATCAAATACGTATTGAAAAGGATACGCTCGTATGTTTATTAATGATCCAGGATCAGCATCAAAAGCTGATTGATAAAGTTTCTGGTAGTTCTCCGCACAGTTTTTAAGTTCTTGAGCTGATTTCCTCAACTTTTAAATATACATCATTTTGTAAGCATTATATTCAAAATGGGACTGAAAATGTAAGATAGAATAAAGTACCTGATTAGTAACACGTCCGTATCGCTGTAGGTCATCTTTTGTACTTAAAACTACTGTACATGTAATAGCAGGTGGTGGAGCTGTGCAAAGAGATCTAAAACATATTTATATTTATGTAATTTTTAAAACTTAAGAGTAACAGTAATTTTATGATATTTATTCAAAGCACCTGCATGAATGTAAAAGTTGCACAATGGCTTGAAGAAATTCACACCGTAATTTCGAATATTCGCTAGCAAATTGTAAACTTCGTAATGGCGTACTAGCAGCTTTTAATGAAGCGCATGCACTCGCGTAACGCGCAATAGCTTTGTTTAACTTCTCCACCGTATGAATTCTTTCTCTGCCCTCTATTTCTCCTGCTTTTTCACTGTAACGATTTGAGGAATAGGAATATACTTCCATAAAATGAGTTATAGACAACAAATAGAAACTAACATGAGAAAACTTTCAGCTTTCGTAACTAATTCCAAACCACATAACCAAAAGTGTAATTGTTCAGATGCAACTGTTTCCTTTAAACTCCTAAATATTTGAGTTGCTATCGTATGATGACCATATCTTGCAGCACTACGTGCAATTCGATATTTAGCCCAACCATCTACATTTTTAATAACCTCTTCTACTGCTTCCAAACATTCTGAATTCCATTCATATCCTCCCGTTATCATTTGAAAAAGTAGCGTACATAACATTACCTTTGAAAAAACTTGTTTTATTTTATTCACCTTTTATGAAGTGTGCATATATATATTTCGTTTAACTTTACCTTTGTATGTACATGCACAGTTTGTTCAAGTTTTATTAATATGTCTGGTAAAAGTGGAAGTAATGTATTTTCACCTAAACTTCCAATAGCACCCAATGCTTCGCATAAAGCAAGTGCTTGTTTCTCACTTTGTCCACCTTCTGCATGAGTATTGAAGAGTGTACTACCTATAGCATCGACAAATATTGCACAATGGCTAGGTTGAGCTTGACATAGTTTTACTGTCGAACGTAAACAAACTTTCAACTGATATAAATACTTGTCATCCAATGCTAATAGTACAATCAAAGATTCCAGACAAGATACAACATCTTGTATACCATAAGCTGGCAAATTTTCTTCATAGCTATGAGTAAAAAGTTAAGATTTTGGTTAAAAATTCATAATTCAAGCTATTCTATATTCTAACATCACAGATAAAAAAGTTATTAATTACATACCAATAACATGCAACTCTAGCTAAGATAGTAATTGCTTTCACTGCAATGAAAGGATCAGGAGAATAGCAAGCATTTACACATAATGATAGTAAGGGATTTCCTTCTTCCCTGTTTGCATCACATGTTACTGCACTCTGACTAAGTACCTAAATTAAATAATATTAAAAGTTTATTTATAAATCCTAATATTTAACAAATTTTCTTCCTTCATTACTATTTTATGAATGAGTAATAACCTCGATTACGTCTAACGTTCGTATAAGAAGGTCTTTATTCCCAGCACCATCTTGTAGAAGTGTTGTAGTACTTTCTAAAATATAAAATTCATTAAACACCTATCTTTATTTATCACATAAAATTATCTATTTATTATATTTACCTATCAAATTATTAAGTGCGCCCTGCGGCCATAAATGTGCTCCTCTTCTTGCTAACGAATGCAGTAGATGTAAAGCATGGCGTTTGATAGTCAATCTTGGATCGTCTTGCAGGTAACGTAATAAAAGAGCAACTTGTTGTGGAACGTCAATTAATGTTGCAGAAGCTAGTGTACTTAAAGCGCTTAATGTGACTCTCACAAATTCAACGGCTGGATAGCTACCAAGGAGTTCCATACAAAGCTCATTTACCTTTAACAAACTTATTATTAAAAAAATATTTGAATTCTATTTACAAGTTTAAAGTTTACATTTACATACCATTGAAGCTGTGAAAGTATCATGATGCATATATTGTAAAATAGGTATAAGTTGTAATTTCATTGATGCTGGCGTTGCTTGACCTCTAATCATGTCAGATATTTTGCTACACATGGAAACAGCAAATAATTTTGATTGTGCAGCAAACATTTGGGCAGCATATATTGCAGCTCCAACTTCAACTGAATCGTGAGAGTCTAATGATCTTCTTATACTATGATGAACCTTATAAATTAAATAATGTTTCAGCTTTAAAGTTTGTACATAACAAAAGATACAAATTAAGGTATAAAAGTTAATAAAATTATACCTGTTGTCTTTCTGGTATAATACCAGCCACACTGCCTAATGTTCGCAGAGTCAAAGCTCTAGCAACAGGATCATTAGAATGTATAACACTATAAATACGTCTCACAAACTCATCAACATTTAAAATTTTATCTAAATGCTTCTCACTTTGCTGGCATACTCTAAGGACCCAAACACGTAAAAAATTACTGCCAGTACGAAAAACTTCTGCCAATTTTAATAAAGAAGAATTTATTAATATAGGGAAAGGATATTTCTCGAATAATCGAGGAAATCGCACTATGGCTTCACATTGTTCGCCAATCTTTGTTGATCGTAGACCTAAAAAATATCTTTTACTACAATAAGAACTGTAGAAAAATTGATTCGAGGTTAACTTGAAGACTATAAACATACCTTTATCTAATTCTATAAGTGCGGTATTTGCATCTTGTTCTGGTTCACCAAGTCCTGTATCATTAAACGCGTTCATTCGCATACCAATCATTATTTTCAAGGTATAAAATTCAGTGAATAAGAAAGAATTAAATGAAACGTTTTCATTGAAGATCAACAAATCTAGAGTGCCTGTATATAACGCCAAATTCAGCGTATTTGGAGTACACGTGCTTATGTCCAATCTTTATGTATATTATACGTAGAAAGCAAAACCATATCTTTGAATGAAGGATTACAACCAATAAAATTTAAAGAAATTGCCGCATACGGCTATCGTATAAACTTCTACAGTATTTAATCATGCATTTTTGAATTAAACTATCATATACTGTTTTAACAAGTTGCATTTTCTGTGGTAAAGAGGTATACAAATATTTTTTATTATCACTAATGTCATGAAATTTATATTATTAATATTATTAATAAAAGTTAATTACGTATATCGTATATGTTTATTAATTTCGTACGAATCAATTTAAATAATTGAGAGTCACTGGTATGATACATCGAACGATTATCTCGTGCGAATATGTTCTATGTTCACACCAATGTAGTTGACAATTAAACTTCGACAAGTAAGGGCGTCGTATTTCTGCTTTTATAAAAATAAGAAAATAAAAGAAACTTTATACACAAGTCATATTTATAAACTAATCAGTTCCATAAGGATACATTATTGAATAGAAAGCACATTTAACCGGCTGAACGATGGTGGATTATAGCAAATGGAAAGATATTGAGGTAGGAACCCTAGTTTTGGTCCAGTATACTTATGGAATATTCTAGAGTAATAGTAGAAATTCCGAAGCAATTTTTTATTTATATACTTGACAAAAACATAAAATAATTATGAAATTTAGAAGCTGTCTAGAAGAAAATTTTTTTATCTAGGTATTTATTGTTTATAAATTGAGAAAAAATAGAGTACATTCTTCAGTACAAGCTTATTATACTAAATCTAATATCATTTTTTTGTTTAATATTTGTCTTTTTTTCTATTTTCTCATTGAGTGTACTTGTTTATAATTAGTATATTTATGTACCTAAAATAATTTATGAAGTATATTATATGTATAAACAATGATATGTATGTATGGTGCTAAAATTTATACTTGTCAGATTTCAGACGATGAGGATGATACTCACCCAAACATTGATACACCATCATTATTTAGATGGCGTCATCAAGCAAGGGTTGAAAGAATGGAAGAAAGGAGACGTGAGCAAGAGGAGCATCAGAGGAAAAAGACAGAGTATGTTAATTTTTAAACATAAAGTTACATACATAAATTATCCACAATAGTAATATGTATATTTTACCATCATTAATTTAAAAACTTATATTATTTATAGAACTCGACAAAAAATGAAAGAAACAGAGGAAAAAATTAAAAAATTAGAAAATGAACAAAAGGAAGCAGATTTAACCGAACTAAAAAAAATTTTGCAAGATCTTGAAAAAGAAGATTTAAAGATTAAAGAAAGGGAAGAGGAAATAAAGAAAAAAGAGAAATTAACACCTTGGAATGTTGATACTATTGGACAAGATGGTTTTACAAAAACAGTGATTAATAAGAGATCACCACGTAAGGGAGATGACAATGGGTTGTCAGATGAAGAGAAAGAAAAAAAAATGAAAGAATTTGCAAAAGAAAACGAGAAGAAGTTGAAAGAATTTGGTATGCTCGGAAGGTATGAAGATAGTAAGAAATTTTTACAAGATAATCCCCAGTTAGTATGCGAAAATACTGCAAATTACTTGGTTATCTGGTGTATTAACCTAGAAATAGAAGAAGTAAGTATATATACAGTTGAATGTTTGTAATAGATAATAGATAATGACATGAATCTGTTTTATCAATATGTTATTAATTTCAGAAACATGATCTAATGGAACACGTTGCGCATCAATGTATATGTATGCAATATATTTTAGAATTATCAAAACAACTAGATGTTGATCCAAGAGCATGTGTAGGTTCCTTCTTTAGTCGTATTCAAAATGCTGAGTTAGAACATAGAAATTCTTTCGAAGATGAATTGAGAGCATTTAAAGAAAGAATACGTAAAAGAGCTGTTGAAAAAGTAGCAGATGCCCTTAAAGAAGCTGAGGAAGAGGAGAAAAAAGCGCGTCGAGGTCCAGGTGGTCTTGACCCGCTTGAAGTATTTGAAAGTCTACCAGAGGTACAAGCAAATTTATTGTAAATATTTATGCTTATTATTTTGATATAGCATGTGTTTACTGCAATATATTCTTTTTAGCCTCTACAAAAATGCTTTGAAACCCAAGATCATGCTTTATTGCAAGAAACGTTAGCAGTGATGCCACGAAAAGAAGCATTCTATCACATGAAACGATGTGTTGATAGTGGTCTTTGGTTACCAGATGCAATAGCTAAAGAATTGATAGAGGCAGGAGTAACTGCGGATGATGCAGAGGCTAAAGAATTGATAGAGGGAGGAGTAGCTGCAGACAATGCAGAAGCTAAAGATTTGATAGAGGAAGGAGTAACTGCGGACGATGTAGAAGAAACCTCGGCGGCCAATCCTGAATAACGCGTGTCTGTAAATTACATATGTTGACTTTCATGACTCATTTATGCAAGTATATATATATATATATATATATATATATTCTTTAGTATCGTGAATATGTTATAATAAAATATTGTCATTAGACAATGAATACAACATTCTTATCTTCGTTGTCTTTTTCTTATTATAATAATATTATACTATGGTTATGCCTTGAATTACTTTAAGACTGAATTGTCACATAATTTCGAGTTATTATAGGAGGTGTGAATATTGCAATTTGTTAATTAAACATGATAATTATCTAGTAAAACGTGATGCACTTTATCTTATATTTAAATTGAATAATTAAAGGTTACTTCTGATATGAATATTTACAAATATTAATATTTATATGTACTAATGCATGTAGAATGCATATATACACATGTATATATATGTGTGTGTGTGTGTGTGTATATATATATATATATATATATGTCGTAGAATGGTCACAAGCAGGGTTGTGAGCGTTCGGTGGATCTTCCTTGGAATTGGCCATCGTTGTGGTGTCGCGCGGATACGGTCTGCTCGCACGCGAATGAACACTCCCGACGCGACAATCAACAGCAGCGGTGTATAACTTGTAGTGCTAACGACGCTGGTCTTAGGTCCGGTAACGAATCCGCGGTCAACGGGATGAGAGATAGACTTGCCCTAGCTCAAACGTGTACTACTCGCGGATCAAGCGGTGCTAGTCCCTTCGTCGATGAGGTCTCCAGAAGGAATGAATCTTCGTCCCAACGTCGCCACCGACACAACCTCTGGTGGGGTGTCTAGGTACGCCAGCTCCTCCGATCGGCGTCGCTGTCGATTGGTCGATTTGGGACAAAAGCTGCCTGTCCGTTTGCAAAAATCTTAATTGCCTAAAAAACCCAGGTTTTATAGCGGGTCCCCGGACTGGCTGGACTTGTGCTGTGTACGTGCCTCAACATCTGGTATTCCTCATCATCTGGTATACCTCTATGGGTATTTCTTTTAATGAGAGTCATACTATAACTCCACGCCTTCGTTAGACGAAACGCCCGTCCCGTTGACCGCGGCTACGTTCGGCGACTGATGGTCGCCTTGAGCCCAAGTTTATTATCGTAAATCGCAAACAGGTAGGATTGGGTAGAGTGACGACAAATCGTTTAATTATAACTGTAAACTTTAATTACAAGTTTATGGGTTCCTTTCCGAGGTTCCAGAAGGAAGGCTCCGGTGACCTTTCACCTCCGACATATATATATAAATCATAATTTGTTGCGTTACTTAAACATTTTTTATCTTTTTCTTGGAATTATGTCATATGTATATTGAAAACTGTAAACAACCTAAAGTTGTAATGTAAATAAAGAAAATACATTTCACTGTCTCTTTTACGAATTTCCGAAATAACTTATACGCTCCCGCGAAAATTTATCCATTTCGTATTTTATTTTTAATTTCTTTCTTACAATAAAGATAAATGTATAAAACTATGAATATATAGCATATTTAGGATATTAATAATACACATAGATCAAATACAATGAAGAATTAATTTTTTAAGTTTAAGAATTTACTTTAAATATATGTATATATTACTTTTATTAATTTTTAATATTGTGCTAACCTGTAGCAGTTTCATATAATTATTTTACGCGCTCATCGCCAAACGAGATATCGATATGTGGAATGGAATGATCAAGACATCGAGGCAAGAAATCGACTTTCAACCGGAAATCGTAAATAATCGTATATCGAACCCGCTGGCTTTTCTTCCTTTTCCGATATGACGTGCCACGGGTGTCTGGGTAATATTTTTCGTCTTTCATTCTCGTCATAATACGTTAGTTACAACGCCTGCGAAAATGCAAGCTGGTTTTCATTGGACCGGGTAAAACTATTTGTTTTATTAAAAATATTTTTTTCTATTTAATGTACTTAATATTTTTATAGTTTCAATTCGATCAAATTTGTCTTTTGTCTCTACCCAATCTGATGTAAAACGACAGCTTTTACATATTATGTTGCTTTATAAAATCGCTTATTCACTTTGCATGGTAACATCATTAACTTTCATACAGTATCCAAGATATCATACATAGCTTCATAATAACGTCCTAAGAAATAAGATTAAGTCTCTGAGCTCGAAAATAATATTATATATTCATGATTTCTATATGTACACAAAAACATATTTCTGTAAAAATTTTTCCTATATAATGTCTTTATTCTTAAAGTGGATTAAGTGAACATTAAATTTAACTACTACAACTGAATAATTACATTTTCTCCTACATTTTAAAGGATATTTTCTATAAAATGAGAAAAAATTGTTATAACGAATTATATAAGTAAACGGATTTCATTGCATGATTACTCGATCACTATAATTGCGCATATACAGAGCAACAGAAAAACTCACCAGGCATTCTGGGTAAAATTTCTGTGAGTAATCAAAATGGCTGGCATACAACGATTTCCGTTTTCTGACTGCGTTTTAATATAATTCATTAAAACGATATTTCTTTGAAAAATTGGGGAATAAAATTGTAGAATGTAAATGTTTATTTTTGTAAAGGACGGTCTTTTTACAGATTTTGAAATTATGTTGATAAAAGATCTAATTTTTATCAGATTTACAGGGCGTTCATTTTACTAAGGGGTGTAGATGGAAGAAGGGGAGGGGAGAGGTGCGCGCGCGCTGCATGTTGGAACGGTAGACGGAGGACGGCCGGGGAGGGCGAAAGAACGAGACTAGTTCACAAAATGGCGGCCAAGCTCAGGCCTGTGAACATATAGTACGTGGAAATTCGATAATTTTGTACAATGTCGCGACTTTGTGTATCAATAGTCGATTAATACAACGGATACGTGTATACACGACAGTTTAATTATTAAATTAACGTGATATTGTGCGTGGTGCATGTTATATCGAGATATCGGTGCGACGCGCAGACGGAATGATGCAGGTGAGTGGTCGGGTTCGAAAATTGTTTAAGTTTTAGCTTTTCGTCAATTTTTTTTTAGCAATAATTGTTTGTTTCCGTTGCCAATACGAGCGTCAATGTTGTTTTAAAGAACAATTTGCGTGATATAGCAGTGGTGTTGTTTGGAGTAGGGAAAAATCGCGTTGTCACATGCGTTTCATTGATCTACAAGGAGAAAAATCCTCGTAAAAACGAAAAAAACCACTGGAAATTTGTTTAAAAGGTTTTTGCGTATAGGGCGGGGTCTTACTGACCTTATGAGCTCAGGGACTTGTCTTCACTAAATCACAATTTTCTGCAATTTTACATAGTTTCTAGCTTCTTAATAACCTATAAGTTTGTTTACATTCATTCATTTTGACATTTATCACTTAAAACGTCATTGTTCCACCCTAATTTTCGTTAAAAATGATTCCTTGCATTCTCCTTTACCTTGGGTCCATGCTTATTCAAAAATTTTAAATAGACCCATTTTTGCAAATTAAGCTCAAAGATTGATACACATTCTCTGTATTATAGTTGAGACTGTGTAGCACAATCACCTGCAAAAGCTCTGACAATTACATGCTTTTCACATGGAAAATATTTCATATATACTGAGCTTTTTCCTTTAGGAGGAATCATTTCTCTGTATTTCAAGAATTTTTATATATTATGAATAATATCTGATTCTTTATTTATGAAATGTTTTCCATAAAATTTGAATTTGTATGGACACAAGTACATCATACATTTATTTTCTGTTTACAAATAACCGCAAGATAATACATTTGTAACTTTGAATGTCATTTTTACTAGAATTGTATACAAATAAGGTATAAAATTAAGGGGGACAATGATTCTTATAAATGCAGGCCTTACATTTATCCTATATTAGATACATTTTTATAGTTGTATAATATTTAATATATAATATTGGATAATACATTTTACCAAGATCTACATAACAAAACATAATACTGAAACTTTCAAGAACTTTCAAGAAGGATTGATTATATAAATATCATAAACAAGCTTATATCCGCTTGTGTTACTTAAATCTGAAGAAGTAAAATATAAAACTTTCTATGCAATGAGTATTTAAAATTTATTGTTTCTTAAGTTCGTAAGATATGATATAATTTTTACATACATATTATATACTGAAGTATATGTTTATTATATATAAGAGTTATTCATTGACGTTTATATCATCGTTAATGAATTAAGTATGGTATGATATTTGAAGTAACTGTATTTTGGTTTTCATATTGCTACGTAGCAGCAAAATATGCACAATTTTAACATTTCAAACATTTCTTAATCTTATAAATAGTTTTGAAAAAGGTAAAGTTTTGGAACCTATTGAAGAAACAAAACTTGGTCAAAATAACAGTAGTTTTCATCTACAAAAGTTTTGTTTCTGTTATATAGAAGCACATGGTGTTGCTGTATAACTGTAGATATAGATTGTTTTCATAAGATGGAATGTAATATAGGGTTTGTTTTCAAACAATATTGTGTTTCACATGACAGAGTTGTATTTTATATTGTCTCCAACATAGATTTGGTATTATTTATCTTTGTCAATATTTTAATGCTAAAAATATTTAACTGTAGGTGCAGATCACAAATATTATTTTGATATTGAAATTAATGATGGTATAGAATTATTGTGAAGTGAGTGTGAACAGTTTCTTTCTTAACTTATATGTTGTTCAAGAAACAGATGTAAGTTTAGTCAAGTATTGTGCATAATGTACTTGCTGAAATGTTCAATAAATCTGTATAGTACTTAAAATGTTGAATTACATTATTCTATAATACCCATTATACCTTATACTAGTTATTTACAGAGAAGTATATGTTCCTTAAATTAATCATTTACAGGAAATTCTGTAATACTCTTCTATCAATTCATGGCTTAAGATAGTTACATACAATGCATAGCAAATGTAGAAAGAATACTTCATTTGTTCAAAGCTTGTGAACTTTCTTTTGGTCGAAGAATATTTTTCTTAAAGAATAGAATCTTTAGTACATGTATGTAACTATCTTTCTGTTTGATATTTAGTCTTTAGTAGTTTAATCTATATTAATGTAGATACCTAATTATATGTTTTCTTTACTAATATATAATTGAATGTAATCCAAAGATGTAAGATCAAATATGCTAGGTTCCTAATATTTTATTGAAGTGTACTTAGAAAGCTTTCTGAAGACCCTGAAAATTAAGCATTTCTTAACTACAAAATGGTGGTCAAGAATTATAAAATGGAGGAAAGATCTTCCTGATAGATGGCATTGTTAATTTATCTGCAAGCTATGTTCTGAACATTAAAAATATGCCAAGATATGGGAAAGATGTTGTACTATTATGTTAAAAATATGCTAAAATAAATTTAAAGGACTGCTATATTAAAAGACATAAATAATACATTCAGAAAATTACTTATATTAGCATTAATGAGTAATAACTATTCCAAACAACACATTGCGACTTATATATTTTTAAAGATAGGATATTGTTAGATTTGTCTTATTAAATTACAGAAAACATTAGAGTCTGAGTCTGGTAAAGAATCTGGATCTGATTCTGAAAATGAAAGTAAAAGTGATAGTTCTTCTTCTGGAAGCAATACAGGATCTGGTTCTGGATCAGAAAGGTTGGTATTGAAACTACTATTATCTAATCTCTTCCTTTCAGAAAGTCCAAGACATAAGGCAATGTGTTTATATTTTACTATTCCAATAAAGTATTACACAATTGTTACCAATATAATATGCTAATAATAGTAATCTAAAACAGCTAATAATAGTAAGATATTATTCCTTTATATAATGTGTGTTTGACTTTCTGATATGTAAGGGATTATTTGACATGAATTACTTAACTTTGTGTATTGCTATAGCTTTATATAGCATTAACATTGCTTTGACAATCATGCTAATTTAATGTATCCCTTGAATTTTATATAAGCACAATGTTCAAGTTTCTGTTACTCATGCAATGTTTTCTTGTATATTGAAACAATTTAAACACTAGGTGAGCTAGTATCCTACTGCTTCTACTCATTTTACTTCTTATGATAATTTGTCCTAATAATATTATACATAGTGTATGTTAATTTAGATTGTACAGAAAGGTAAAAAACGGGAATATTTTCACAAATACATATATTGAAATATAAATGCTCAAGAATAAAATTACTAATATTAAAGTATCTAAAGTTATTTCAAATTATCTAAATTTATTGCAATTAATTAATATGCATTGACAAATCAACATTTACTTTATTAAATATATAACGCCTTTGAGTTTATTATCTACATTTTTCACTCCAGACCATTCTATAATGAAAGATTACAAAATTATAGTTCAATATTCAATAATCATTATGAATGAAATCATCAATAAAATTTGGGTTTGCAATCAATTGTTGTTTTAAGTTAACAGCCGATATTTTATATTTGGAAAATTTGATGTTTATATATTTTGTGAATTATAAACAATGATAGTGAAATAAAACATTGCCCAACTGCAAATGCAGTGACTCTAGCTCCTCAAGTGGTTCCGGGTCTGGATCAGGTTCTGATTCTGATAAATCAGAGAAGTCGGATGCACCTGCACAAAGTGATAGCTTCCAGAGCAAAAGTTCAAATCACAGTACAGAAACAAAAGTTAGGCTTAAGAATGAGTCTAGTCGCGAGTGGGATGAGAATCCTGACATTTATGGAATCAGAAGATCTAGCCGTTCTAGGAAAGAGCCTGAAAGGCTTGCTACACAACGTGAAAGCGATAGCGATAGTCGCAAGAAATTTAAAAAAAAGGGGTAAGTAATATGAAAAAATTCAAGTAATTATCGGAAATTGAAATTATAAACTCTATAATCCTTCCAGTTCCTTATGAATTGAATTAATATAACTACATATAATAAATAAATGCAGTTTTATTATTTAGACAATGGTAATTCAGAATTTGCATTTTTTAAAAGAGTATTTTATAAATTTATGATATATCTACTTGAGCAAATATAAAAAATGAAGCTCTTTATTTTTTAACATTCAATTATATTTCAAAAGTGTGTAGAATCATAATCATAAAATCAAAAATATTATAAGTCTTAATTTTTATAATTTAGAAAAGTGATATTTATTGGAAAAATGAATTTGGTTAATATAATATACAAGTAGCTGTTATGTAGTACGTTTGTACCTTGCAACTTCAGCTGTGATAATAATTCTATGAAGCTTTTATGTTAATCATGTATGCACTTTTCTGTATTGCATATATTGTGTATCAATGTGCTTTTATATTTTTCATTCTTGATGTTTATATTTGTGTTTAATAAGCTTAGTGCTTCAAATAAATTTTTCCACTATAGCACTATTGTTTGTTTTCTATCTTATCTACAATTTTGTTTTGTTGAGTAAACTATTGCATTGCATTAAATAATTTTATTATTTATTGCACTTTTAGTTTGTGCTATATATTTATTCATATGCACTTATGTGATTCATTAAAATTTTTACTCAAAAAGAACTATTTAATAAGTATGAAATCTTTCACCTGAATTTGTGTTAGATTATCTGCATGTATATATACAAAATCTTATCAATATGCTATAGCAAAATACCACTTAGAAACCTTATGTTCTTATTACTAAAAGTAAGTAAAAATTATTACACCAGAAAAAGAACATTTTTTCCTTATTATATATTACAGTTTTAATAAATTACACAGTAAATTGCTGTATTAATTATTAGTTAATTATTCATTAATATTTTATAGAAGAGGACATTTTTATATCAAGCATGTGAATTAATCTGTATTTATTATTGAAAAGTAGAAGCAAGATTTTAATAAGTATAATTTAAATATATCATTGAAATAATAAACTTATATTATGTGATAAAAGTATCAAACAATGAAGTTTATAAACGTATTTCATTTTTTCATTATTATAATATTTCTTATATTATTAAATACACATGTGCTAGCATTGTCTTTTTTTTGCAGTTCACATAATTCATGGAACTCAGACAGTTCAGATTCTGAATCTGATAATGTTGAAAGCAGGAGACCACCACCTAGTAAGTCGTTGAATAGACGCGCGGCACAAAAAGCCAAAGAAAAAGGAAGGATAAGGAAAAAACGAATTTCAGAATCATCTGAAAATTCTTCTTTTGATAGTGATGATAACAGGAGGTATTGGTATAGTATTTTATTTTTGAAAAATATATATATATATATAATTTTTCAAAAATACCATAAAATACCATAAAATACTTTAATACCATATAATACTGATAAATTAATGTTAATTTAAATCTGTTAGGCAAGTTACAAGAAGAAGTGGAACTGCTATTAGTTACAAAGAGGAAAGTGAAGAGAGAACTGATAGTGAAGATCTTGTAGAAATTGAAGAAGGTAACACTGCAAATCCAGAACCAGATAATACAGAAACAATTGAACGAATTTTGGGACAAAGAGTTGGTAAAAAGGGAGGTTAGTCTATCAAATAATTGCAAACTGTAAATTGCAAAATAATCACAAACGTGATCATATCCTTATTTTCTCAGATATTCTTCTATAGCATATCCTCTTTTAGTTACAGGCAATGTCACAACAATTTATGCTATAGAAGAAAATGGCAATCCAAATCCAGAGGATTTGTCTAATGAAGAAACCGAACTGCAATATTCAATAAAATGGAAGGGATGGTCTCATATACATAATACATGGGAATCAGAAGAGTCATTGAAAGCACAAAAAGTAAAGGGATTAAAAAAATTAGATAATTTTATTAAACGAGAACGGGAAATCAAACAGTGGCGGGATTATGCTGGACCCGAAGATATAGATTACTTTGAATGCCAATTAGAACTTCAACAAGATCTCCTGAAAAGTTACAATAATGTTGAAAGAATTATTGCTGAATATAATAAACCTGATTCAGATCATCCAGATTATTATTGTAAATGGGAAAGTTTACCCTATGCTGAGGCTACATGGGAAGATGGAGCATTGATTGTTAAAAAATGGCCAGACAAAATAAAAGAATTTCGCGAAAGAGAAGAGTCAAAAAGAACACCAAGCAAACATTGCAAAGTTCTTAAGTCTAGGCCCAAATTCCATCAGTTAAAAGGACAACCAGACTATATGGGAAAAGGTCGGGATTTGACTCTTAGAGACTATCAAATGGATGGATTGAACTGGATGATCCATTCTTGGTGCAAAGAGAATAGGTAGATTATATTTCACTATTTTATATAATCTCTCAATATACATATTATATTATAATGAATTTTATTCGTTTACAGTGTTATTTTAGCAGATGAAATGGGTCTTGGCAAAACTATACAAACAATATGCTTCCTTTATTATTTATTCCACACACATCAGCTTTATGGGCCATTTTTATTAGTGGTGCCCCTTTCGACAATGACTTCCTGGCAAAGAGAAATGTCACAATGGGCACCAGATATGAATTTTGTTACATATCTGGGTGACGTTACTTCCCGTAATGTTGTATGTAGTATCTTCTTATTCTTATAAATTCGAATTTCTTTTGCAATATTTAAAAGAGTTGCATATTATAAATATATTTATCACATATTAAAAATTTAATTTTGTTTTTGTGTAGATTAGAGAGTATGAGTGGTGTTATAGCTCAAAGAGATTAAAATTTAACGCCATACTCACGACATATGAAATAGTACTTAAGGATAAAGCGTTTCTGGGTGCCTTAAATTGGGCCGTACTGTTAGTAGACGAAGCTCATCGATTAAAGAACGATGATTCGCTCTTGTATAAAGCTCTCGCTGAATTTCATACGAATCACCGGCTCCTAATAACTGGTACACCATTACAAAACAGTTTAAAAGAATTATGGGCCTTACTACACTTTATAATGCCTACCAAGTTAGTAACTTGTTATGATTTTACAAATTTTCTCTTACTCATAATAGTTTTCTATAACCGTCCTTTTTGTTTATATAGATTTAGTTCATGGGAGGAATTTGAAAAAGAGCATGATAATGCAGCTCAAAAGGGATATTCCAAATTACATAAACAATTAGAACCATTTATTTTGCGACGTGTTAAGAAAGATGTAGAAAAATCTTTGCCCGCTAAAGTTGAACAAATATTACGAGTAGAAATGACATCTTTGCAAAAACAATATTATAAATGGATATTAACCAAGAATTATAATGCATTACGGAAAGGTGTTAAAGGTTCTACTATGACGTTCTTGAATATTGTTATTGAATTAAAAAAATGCTGTAACCATGCTTTCCTTACAAAACCTACTGAAAGTGAAAGGAAGGACAATAACGAAGATTATTTACAGCAACTAATTCGCGGTTCTGGAAAATTAGTTCTTCTTGATAAATTATTGGTGAGATTACGAGAAACAGGTCATAGGGTCTTAATATTTAGTCAAATGGTCAGGATGTTAGATATTCTTGGAGAATATCTACAAAAGAAACATTTTCCATTTCAAAGATTAGATGGAAGTATAAAAGGAGAATTACGAAAACAAGCATTAGATCATTTTAATGCTGAAGGATCGCAAGATTTTTGCTTTTTATTATCAACAAGAGCAGGTGGTCTTGGTATCAACCTTGCTACTGCTGATACCGTTATTATTTTTGATTCAGATTGGAATCCACAAAATGATTTACAAGCACAAGCTAGAGCACATCGTATTGGACAAAAGAATCAGGTATTTCAATATTTTGTATCGACATTATAATCATAAATAGTAAACATTTTATTAAAAAGAATGCTTCATTTTATATAGGTAAATATTTACCGCTTAGTAACAAAAAATTCTGTAGAGGAGGAAATAGTAGAAAGAGCAAAGCAAAAAATGGTTCTGGATCATCTTGTAATTCAACGGATGGATACAACTGGTCGAACAGTATTAGATAAAAAAAGTGCAGGGACCAATAACAATCCATTTAATAAAGAAGATTTAAATGCTATTTTAAAATTTGGAGCTGAAGATTTATTTAAAGATGAAGAGGACGGAGATGAAGAACCCACTGTAATTATTCTAAAGAATTTAAATTATTCTAATTTAAGACTATATGTATAGATGAAAAGATTAGTTCTTATTATTTTTATTTTATTAGTGTGATATTGATGAAATTCTGAGGAGAGCAGAAACGAGAGATGAAGGGCCTTCAACAGTTGGAGATGAACTGTTATCAGCATTCAAAGTTGCTAGTTTTGCAGCATTCGAAGAAGAATCCGAACCAGTTAATCAACCCAATGATAATGATGATGAGAGTAAAGATTGGGTAAATCTAATTTTTTGATATCAAATATACTTTATAATATTTCTATGTATAAAAAAATAACTAAAACATTTGTATTCTGATTGATTTTAGGCCGAAATTATTCCTGAAAATTTCAGAAAAAAAGTTGAAGAAGAAGAGAAGTCAAAAGAAATGGAGGATTTATATTTACCTCCAAGAAGTCGAAAAACATTGCAGCAAATTAATCAAAGTGGAGAAGGTATGTAACACGTTAAATTATATTATATATTATATATTATCCAATGTTTGCTTCATTATTAAGGAAGAGTAAGAAAGCGGAAAAAGCTATCTGCCGATGATAGTGAAGAAGGAGAGGATTCCGGAAGTGAGGTTGATGGTAGCGATGATGAGCGTCCTAAGAAAAGAGGTAGACCAAGGGTTACGCCGCGAGAAAATATTAAAAGTTTCACTGATGCAGAGGTATGTACTTAGGTTTTGTACTTTATAATAATCTACATGTGTTTGAGTAAATTTAAATTCTTTTATTACACAGATACGAAGGTTTGTTAAAAGCTATAAAAAATTCCCTGCACCATTGAAACGATTAGATGATATTGCGGCGGATGCAGAATTGCAAGAAAAGCCAATGTCAGAATTACGCTTCTTAGGAGATCAACTAAAATCTAGATGTGAAGCTTGTTTATCTGAGTTTGAAAGTACCGCGAAAGAGAATAAAGGTGAAGAAGAGGGTAAAGGTCCTGGTCGTAAGAGAGGTAGAGGTCCTACATTTAAAATTGGGGGAGTTATGGTCAACGCAAAATCTTTCTCTGCTGCGGTAAAGGAATTAGAGCCTCTAGAACAAGCTTTACCATCGGATTCGGAACAACGATCTAATTGGCATATTGATATTAAGTGAGTATATTTTTTATCGAATTTTTGCATTAAGATATATTTATATACACACATACGTATTTATTTTATTATAAATGGTACTACACAGATTGAAACCGGCAAATTTTGATTGTGATTGGAGCTCCGAAGATGATTCTAGGCTTTTAAGAGGTATATACCAACATGGCATGGGTTCATGGGAAATCATAAAAATGGATAATAATTTGAAACTGGGTGATAAACTTCTCCCAAATGGTAGCAAACTTCAATTAAAAAAAATAAACACTCGAGCCGAATATCTACTAAAAGTACTCAAAAAACAAATTGACTCCAAATTAGGAGTGGTAAGATATATTATTTTACTTTTATTGTATTCCCATAAAAATCCCTTTTATCGTTGTAATCTATCTTGGCAGGGTTATGTCCTTATCCCACATCCTGAATATCAATTTAAGGTAATTTCCAAATTCCTGATGGCTTTCATCTTTGTATGGTGACGATATATAGATTTATAATTTATAGATTATTCATTTCATATTTGTATTTATTATTGTTTAGTCCGTGCCTTTCGGCTTTGGAGGAACTTTCGGTTTTACATCTCTTACATCTAATTCCCTTCTTACATGTCTACCTCCTCTCTTTTCCACTCTATTCTATTGCACTACCTTGCTTATTCTACTACTCTAAAAACTAAGCATTAGGAACTATAAATTATCAACTAATGACTAAAAACTATTGCCACTTTGGTCTTTAGCCTCCTTGTTGTACCTCCTCCTTGTCGTTTGCCCTTCTTTTCTCTATTATTGCTTTCAGTTCTGCTAAACTTTCTCCAGTCTCGTTCAGCGTTTTTCCTATGTCTTTTGGTCCTCCCGTTATTTCACATTCTTCTATTACATGTCTTGGATCTTCTTCTTTCCTTTTGCATAGTCTGCATCTTTTTCCCCCCCTCTTCTTTCCAGTATTCCCTTGCTTTGGTCTCGTTTCCGCATCTGAATCTTGCCAGTATTCTTCTGTCCTTCCACTTCATCCTCCCTTCTAAGTACTTTGGTAATTTCTCTTTGGCTATGTTTCTGTAGTGTATGTTATACTTGGATTCCCTTATCCTTTTCCCCCTCTTTTCTGTTTCTCTTTTTCTTCTTTCTTCTATAATTTGGTCTGCTGTCATCCTTTCTTACTCCTCTCTTGTTTCTATCTGCGTCCCTCCTTTTCTTAGCTCTTCTAGTCCCTTCTTTCTCTTTCTTGCTCTTTTCCCTTCTTGACCATTCCCCCATTCTCTCTCTCTTTCCTTTATGCACTCCTTTACTAATTCCTTTTTTGATTCTAGGGCTTTCTCTTCATACCTTGCTGCTCTTTTTAATGCTTTCTCTTTCATTTCTATTAATTTGCATACCTCTACCAGTATATAGTTTGGTGTTGTCATATCTAAGCCTAATATCCATTTCACATATCCCCTTTGAACTCTGTCCAGTCTTTCTTCCATGTTCCATCCCCATACCTCTGCTCCAAACAGCGCCACGCTCTCTACCAGTGCTCCAAACATCTTCATTCCCCTTTTGTAGTCCTGTTTGAATATTCTTTCTCCCACGCTCCATGTTTTCTTCATTGCAATTGTTGCTCTCTTTTTCCTATCTTGTATGCGCTTCTCATCACTTCCGTTTTTCTGCAGTATATACCCTAGGTATCTTATCTTGTCCACCTCTTCTAATTCTTGCTTCCCCCACTTTCATTTTTTTTGCCTCCATTTGCTCCTTCTTTTTTCAAAGACTACTATTTTAGTCTTTTCCGTGCTCAGCTCCAAATCGGCTTCCTTCAAAAATTTTTTGAGTCTCTTCAATATCTCCTTTAGCTCCTCTTCTCTATCCGCCACCAGCACAATATCATCTGCGTATGTCAATAACCATACCTTTCTTTATCCTACCACTATGCCCCCGGCTTGTCCTTTCCTTAATTCTTCTTCTAGTCCTGCCATGTAGATGTTGAATAACATCTGGCTCAATGAGGATCCTTGTCTGACTCCCCTCACAATCCAAAATTCTCTTGTGTTGTGGTTCTTGACTCTCACTATATTCCTCGTTTCTTCGTATATTTCTGTAATCCTCTGGATTAGCTTTTCTCTAATCTCCATTTTCCTCATTTTCTCCTCCAATTTCCCTCTGTTTAGCCTGTCGAACGCCGCTCTTAAGCCCGCAAAGCAGGCATATAATTTTCCTCTTTCTTTGCTTAGCTGTTTGTCTATGATGTGGTTTATCATGTAAACCTCATCGGTCACTCCTCTTCCTTTTCTGAATCCAAATTGGCTCTCTTCCAATTTGTCTTCAATCTCTGCTTTCAGACGTTCATCCAATATCCCTGCGTAGATCTTGCAGTATCCATCAGCGTTATCCCTCTGTAGCTCTTCGCTACTCTCTTGTCCCCCTTCTTATATATCGGGCATATCACCCCTTTTTTCCAGTCCTCTGGTATCCCCTCCCCTTTCCATATCTTCTTTAATAACTCCCATAACGCCTCCTCCCCTCACTTCCTTCGGTGCATACTTCCACACCTCATTTTTTAACCCGTCTTCCCCCGTTGCTTTCTTTTCCTTCAAATTCCTTAGCTGGTAAATCACCTCTTCCTTCCTTATATTATCTTTTCTCCCCTCCGTTGCTTTTTCTTCCTCTCTATGCCCCCTGTTTCTCGGCTCTCTTTGTGCTCTGTCCCTTCCGAAATTTCCATGAAATGATTTTTCCACTCTTCTTCGCTTATATCCTCATCTATGCCTTCCCTATTTCTTCTATATCTGTTAATGTATTTCCACGCTTCTTGTTCTGTTTTGATCATCTTTATCTTCCCCATTTCTTCTTCTTCGTGCCTTTCTTTTCTTTCCTTACATCACTGTTTGAATGCCTCTTTTTCCTCTATGAGCGCTTCTCTGCTGCATTTTCCTTTCCTAAACCTTGTCATCTTCCATTTCATATTTGTATTTTAATATATTCAAATATTAATTTTAGACTAAAGCAAGAAAACCAAGAAAACCAAAAGAAACAAAAACTGCAATTACAAAAGAAATTATAGAGGAAAATGATAGTTCAGGTGAAGAAAGTAATAAATCTAAATCCAAAGTCGAAAAGGTAAATTTATATACAATTAAAAGTATATTTGTGTTACATATTTACATTTAACTCTAAGAAATATTCTATAGATAAATGTTTTCATGCTTATTTTACTTAAAGCCATCTACAAAGAAAGAAGAAGAAGTTGTCGTAAAGAAAGAAACTAAAGAAGAAGTAGAAGAGATAGTAGAAGAAAAAAAAAAGGAAAAGAAAGCTAAAAGGGAGAAAAAAGAAAATAAGAAGGCTAAAAAAGCAAAACAAGCAGCGGGTCCGATGCATTTTACTGCTAATAATGAACCAAGAGCTCTTGATGTTCTTGGTGATTTGGATCCTTCTATATTTAATGAGGTTATTAATTTAATTTATTTTAAAAATTTAATGTTACTTTTATATATCAAATTTACACAATAGTTTGAATATTGTATTTTCTACTATGCAGTGCAAAGAAAAGATGAGACCAGTAAAGAAGGCACTTAAGGCTTTGGATAGACCAGACCAGTCTTTGAGCGAAGCGGAACAAGTCGCTCACACGAGACAGTGTCTTGTACAAATTGGAAACCAAATTAACACTTGTCTAGAAGAATATAGAGATCCTGAACAAATCAAAGAATGGAGAAGTAATTTATGGTATTTTGTGTCTAAATTTACAGAATTCGATGCGAAGAAACTTTATAAATTGTATAAACATGCGACGAAAAAAGGAGGTGAAAGTAATACAAGTACTACGTCTAGCCCAGAAAAGAAAGAAGAACCAAGTAATGTAAAGGTATAATAAGAGATTTGTTCTTATTTTAATATTATTACAATGTAAGAAATATCATCAATGTAATTTATTTTATAGAAGCATACTGAAAAACATATCGAAAAGCAAGTAGAAAGTATTAAAGAGAGTAGAGCACAAAAACGAAAGATCGAAGATACGGAAGAAAATTCAAATAGTAGCAGCACACAGAGTAAGAAACATCTCTCGATTATATCTGCTGTAAACAGTATCAGCAATACATCTGCAGTTACTATTGGTGCTACCACCATTACTCCCATTACGTCGACGCCAAATTCTACTTCAAGTACCACTAATAGTGTGGACACGCCACGACACAAGGAGAAAGAATCAAAATACAAAGACATGAAGAGAGATCGAGAACGTGATAGGGACAGAGATAGAGCGCATGGTGATAGAAGTATGGACAGGATGAGTGGAAGTAAAGATGAGCGAATTAGGAGAGATAGCGGCAGTTACAGTATAAGTGGACACTACAGTGGAAGCAGAGAGGATGACCATTGGTTATCCCGTGATGGAAGAGATATGCGAGATGGAAGGTATGTATAATCAGTGTGATAGAAACAGTACAGATTCGTTTTTGTATAATACAATATATAATTTAGATTATCAATACCTAGATTTGGAGATCATAAACGTGACCGGTTTGATTCTTATGGACGAATGTCTAGTGGATATCATCGTGACAGAGATCGAGATCGCGACCGTAATATCCATATGAATGACAAACGGAGGTAAGTTATAAATTTAAAAGAATGAAACAAGATTTTGAATAAAAATAATATTCATAAAATTCGTGTTCAGTGATTATTATAGATATTCATCAGGACCACCCAGTTATGGATACGGTCCAGGAGGATATGGAGGTGGAGGTGGCGGTGGTTATCCTCCATCTGATATTCCTCCGAGCCACTTTAGAGGTCGAGGTTACCCTGGAGATAATTATCCTAGCGAATGGCGACCAAACAAAGATTATAGACGAGACTATGATAGAAGACCACCTCCGCCAAATGCTAACTCCTAGTGCTCCTTCCTTATTACCGTCCTTGAATGCGTTGTTAAACAACTGTAATTTCGATGGAGCCTTGTGTTGTTTTACCTGACTGAGCATTTTATATTATGCTCCTTTAAACATGGTTATTGTTTAAGCGTGAAGTTCTTTACACAGTTTATTCTGTGATTTAGTACTACTTGTGACTTGTACCTATGTATAAAGTTTATTCCATTGCTTATTTAATATGCAAGAATTCTATCTGGATTGAATGATCTTTTTAGGATTTTTTAGGAGAGGTGTGAAAATAATCAGTTTATAAATATTCTTAACATATAGTTAATAATTTTTTTAAATATATCGGGTTTCTTGAAAAGAAGTGATGCTAAAATTTTAAGTTTCTATTCGTTAATATTTCCGATATGTAAGAAATTATGTTTACGTATCTGTGTCTCTTTTATTACAGTGCAATTATTGTAAGATTTGATAACGAACTAAGATCAAATTAATGTGTTTGTAGGGTATATTATTACGTACAATGTTTAAATACGTACTTCAAAATGTATGCCTTCCTAAATCGCATGTAACATATTTTGCATTTTCGATACTGATCATGTATGTTCAATAGATGTGTAGCTTATATACAGTTATTCACCACTTCAAACTATACTACGTTTCAACATAAAAGTCTTCAAACTTTAATGATTGATTTATCGTTTAATAATTAATCTTACATTAACTGATATTTTATTGCACTGCAATAGGTATTAAAGTAATGATGTCTTATTTCATATGATGTCTGCAAAATTTGTACAAATTATATATTCAACATTATATAAATTTTCTATTAACTGAAAACCCAAGAAAATTTTACATCAAAAGAAATATCTAGAATGACATCATTTTGTGGTGATATGCAGCGTACGCGAGCTATATTGTCTTATGTATTTATTGTAAAATTAAGAACAAACTACAAATATGATATTTGCTAACGGATGATTACATTCTTAAAAGAGAAAACAAATATTAACTTTCTCCTCTTTTATAGAATTTATACTTTCGCAATTGAATAGGTAGATAAGAATTCTATTTTTCCGTTCATTCTTTTAAAGTACTATAGTTTTGTACTTTATCAAAAACAATGTGAAATATTGTAAATATTAGAATAAGGAGATAGTTATATTCGATGTATATTTAACTCTGGAATTAATGAAATAGTATTCTGCTTTCTTGTAGAAAGAATAAACAAAAGGCTAGACCCCTCAGTCTTGCATCAGTTAAAAGTTATTGAATATAACTATATATTGTAATTAAAAGGAAAGGATATGAGTTTTTAATTATTCAACGATCAATATCTCTAAAAGAGTATGAACATATTTCTCGATCTTAAGTTATGATAAGGATTTGTAAAGTACATAAGTTTTTGCGAAAACTTTGTATTTTATCACTTTTTCCATTAGAACATTATCAAAAATATTAATTGCGCTCCATTTTCGTAAGAAATATTTACGAATTTTATATTCATAAAAAAATGAAAGTCATAAGCTTTTTGTATGTATGCATTAATTTTTTTTCAACCTAAAAATCACGTAAACGCTAAATATTTTTTTTCAGTAATGTAATTTTTTTTTTCATCGTTTGAGATTGCTTGGATCGCCTTTATTGGGCTATAAACTAATAACAATTATTTTATAGATTATTTTATTCATATAAGGTGAATTTCTTAACACTAAAAATTTATAATTTTAGCGTGCATTTCTGTAAATAATAGTGTATACATGTGATGATATATAGCCAAGAGAAAGCGGAATTGTACACACGTTAACGATACTTAGTGTCTTACGTATACATAAAACAAAGTACATTGAAATTAAATCACAATAGAAATTTGCTAGTTTAGGTTTTTAATTGCAAAGTGATATTCTAAACAGTGAGCTATTTACATATAATTTATTACTAGCCGAATACAGACTACAAGTAATAAAACAAAAGATTGTTGTAAATATAAATTAAGAAAAATAAATGATGTAGTAGAATAATTTAATATTGTATAATTGAAATAGGACAATTACGGTAATGCATTTTATTACTTTTTAGAAACATAAATGAAAGTTTTTGATGACATATAAGTCATTCTGAAAATTAATTCGTTTGACTATTTGCTAGAATTATTTTTTAACACATTTATTAGTATAAACGAGGGAGATCCTTTAAATATGTATTTAAATAATGGAAATATAACAACGGTTGGTTGTTAACATTTTCTTATTTTATTCATAATATATGTCGGAGATGAAAGGAAAACGTATTGTACTAATAAAACACATTACCAAATGCAAATGCGTCGAAGTAAGTATCTCTGTATAAGATAATATTATATTTTCAATTTTTAAAAATAATTTTTATAGTTAAAAGTTTGTATTTGATGTATAAAAACAGCAGACCATTGAACATTACGTAATAAAATCCCCTCTCTATTGGTATTCAGTATACATATGTATGCATATGTATGTATGTACTCTGGTCAAGCTCAATTCGATTCTATCAACATACGGATAGAAAGACGTAATTGTGAGGAAGAGTGCAACGTTACTAAAGTTAGCACGGAAAAAGGTTGTGATCCTGTTTATCAACGTTTATACAAGGTATGTATTTTGTCGACAAGATATAAAAATTTTATAATTTTGCTAAAGATATGGTAAACTCTTGAGAATTATAATTATATCAAATTACCGGCGAAATGACATTTCAGTCTACAGCAATATTCAAGATAGTATACTAAAAGGCGTGTCTTTTGTTTTTATTTGATATTTCCCAATGCACATCTTAAAGAAGTATATTCAAGGATTATTATTGTTCATATCTTATTTCTTATATATAATTCGCACTTATATATACATATATATAAATAATTCATATTTATTAATTAAAGAACTTCAAACCAGATCTAGTTCATAATAATTTATATACTGATGACATTTAAGTAAAAACATGTACTTTATTTAAATTCATTATATAATTGTAAAATTATTACATGCAATAATACAACATAATAAAGTATAAAGTAATTTTCTACCTGAGCATATTCAATTTTTTTATATTCACAAAAATATAAATTTGCATATGTGTATATAAATAGTCTGACCATGAAATATTAGTTTTTTACCTTTGAATATTTAAAAGTTAAATCAATCATACGGTAATTATAGTCTTAATAAGAGACTGACATGATCATATACATGTCTGTGATTTGATGCAAGTACCACTCTCAGCATTTATTAAATTCAAATATTAGCACTTAAAGATATGTTAAAAAAATTTATGTTCAAATAATTTCTGACACAGATGTTTCCAGTGTTCCAAATTTCTTTTTTGATAGAAAGAGACAATAAAATTTATGTTGTTTTTGTTTTTTATGTTGACTGCTATTTTCTACAGAAGGTTTATTTTAACATTTTAACATTGGTATATACAAATGTTATTTTAGTCATTTCTACATAGAATTTGAAATTGTCTTTTGTTATATATAATATACAATTGTTTGCAAACTTAATATCAGGTTTAACTCATTTTTGCAAAAATATGACATTGGCATTTCTTATACCAAACCAGAGATATATTTTATTATTTTTAGGTGTTATCATTATGACAGACGAACGATTAGACTTTGTGATATTTGGAGCTACTGGATATACTGGAAAATATGCTGTAAAAGTAGCAGCACAACTAGCTAAAGAAAAAGAAATGAAATTTGGAGTATCTGGACGCAGAAAGCAAGCTTTACAAGCAGTTGTTAAAGAATTTGCTTCTGATATTGGTAACATTAGATCATTAAGTTCTTGCATAATATTGCTTATATTATAATAATATGATGAATTAACTTTAGAAGATGTACCTATATTGATTGCTGATTTGAAAGATGAAGAGTCTTTAAAAAAAATGACAGCACAAGCTAAAGTGCTTGTTAATTGTTGTGGCCCATATAGATTTTATGGAGAACCAGTAATTAAAGCATGTATTGCTACACATACTCATCAAGTTGATGTCAGTGGTGAACCACAGGTAATTTTTTCAAAATGTTTCAAAATTATTAAAGTTAATAACTTGATATTAATTCTACTTGTTACTTGTGCTATATATTTTTACATTGTTTATCCTTTTATTTTTGTATTACAGTATATAGAAAGTATTCAATTAAAATATAATAAGGCAGCAGAAGAAGCTGGTATCTATATCATAAGTGCATGTGGATTTGATAGCATACCATGTGATCTTGGTATCATTTTTACACAACAAAAATTTAATGGTGAAGTCAATTCTATCGAAACTTATCTAAATACATGGGTAACTACAAAAGTTAGCGGTGCTCTCATTCATTATGGAACATATGAATCAGCAATTTATGGTATTGCAAATTTTCATGAATTACGCGAGTTGCGCTCCAAACTCTATCCTGAGAGATTACCTCAGTTCTGGCCAAAGCTTAAACCAAGGTTAACAATAAAATAAACATAACATAATTATAATTATATAAATTAATTATAAATATATTAAATACATTTCTGCATTGTTTATGTTTCCTAATCTTAATAATCTTAATAACCTTTTAGGGGTTTCCTCCACAAATCTTCTATATCAGAAGGTTGGTCTATGGTATTTCCAGGATCTGACCGTTCTGTAGCTCTGCGTACCCAGCGATTTTTGTATGAAAAATATAAACAACGGCCAGCTCAAGTTCAAACTTATTTTACACTCAAGTAAAATTTATATTTATCTTATTATTAAGCTACTTAAAGTCAATCATAAGAATTATATTAAAAATTTCATATTAAATATATCTCTTTCTTTTTTAATGATAGATCTCTTTTCTCTGTGTTGACAACTGCTATTTTTGGTTTAATATTTGTAATGTTATCTAAATATGAATTTGGTCGTAATTTGTTGCTAAAGGTATGTCCTATTTTTTTATTATAAAATACATATTTCATATCAGTTTGATACTTGAAACAAAAAGTAATGCAAGTTTTGCAAAATTTATTTGATTCTGTTTAGTATCCCACTTTCTTTTCCGGTGGATATATAAGCCGCGAAGGCCCTAAACCGGAGATACTGGATAACACTCGTTTCTCCATAACCTTTAAAGCAGATGGATGGACTGAAGGATTAGTTGAACCTACTGATAAACATGACAATTTACCAAACAAAGTAATGATTACTAAAGTTAGTGGAACCGATCCTGCATATGGCGCTACATGCGTTATGTTACTACTTTCTGCTATAACAATACTTAAGGAATCCGATAAAATACCTGTAACGTACGTTTATAGCTTTTACTTGAATGTATATTATTCCATATACATATTATTTTATAATTTTTATTATACTGTTTTAGTGGTGGTGTTTTATCTGCTGGTGCTGCATTTAATAAAACATCATTGATCGATGAGTTGATAAAGAAGGATATAAAATTCGAAGTTGTTTCTTCCATTGAAACATAAAGTCTTTTATATACTTACAGGTTACAGGTACAACTTTGCTCTATTATAGCGAAAACAAAAATATAGGAATGGGGAACATTGCATTTTTTGTTTTGTAGTTATATTTAAATTTGATACTAATATTTTCAATTTTCCAACTAATTAACACTCCACAGATAGCTATTTTTTATAGAAATATTTTTATCTACATAATTGTATTTAAAACAATTTGCAGACGTTAAATTATATTTTTAAGTATTTTTGAATACTAAATAACAAGTTTTAGTTTGCAAAGATTATTTGAAACGTGCTTTAAATATGCACATAAAAATATATTCATATATATAACTAAATATATATATATATCGAAGAAAAAAATGCAAAACATACTTATCTATGATGACACTGCATTTCTTTTGTATTTAGTTGACAAAATTAATTTTTTTATGAGTCTTCGTAATTGTCGTAATTTAACATATGATAATAATGCTGATATAATAAAATAACTACTTGTTTTGGTAAAAACAATAATACGTGATATATACATATATATATATATATATATATATATATATATATATAATCCATTTACATTTTCTATAAATGTATCATTATATAAAGTATAACACAAAGAAAATATATTTATTGATTACTGAAACTATGTATATGTGCTCGATTAACGCACATCATATAAATCTTTATATTTCTAATTGATGAATGAGTTAATGTTAATGCTTTATATTTTATTTCTTATACTTTAATAGATGTTAATCATTTGTATTATCTCCTTAATAAAACTGCTTTTCATTACAAATAAATTTACGTTTACATTTAAACCAAACCACTATATGATAGGATGAAAATTGACTTTGTTTAGATAACTATTCATCGTCCGCAATAGACATATTCAGTCACTTCGTTTTTCAAATGGACATGAAATGGAGATTTTGATGCAATTGCTTTATATAACTGTACTGTTAAGTATTTATTCAGTATTGTATAAGATTTTAATTATTGTTTTGATTTTCCATAAAATCCAAATGAATGTATGTCATTCATTTATATAACTTACCGCAAAAAAAACTAAATTATTTTTCTATTTTTATTAATGATCATAATTTAGAATGTTATGTTGACGCTATAAACGATTTTCACAATTCTAATATCATCTATCTACGATTTCATTACTGTTCATTTTTACAAAATTAAAAAGAGATAATTCGCCTTTGTATTATAGTGAAAATATCTTTGTTACAACTTTCTTTATTCTTAGTTTCGAAAAGAAGTGCTCGTATTTCCTGCTGTAATACCAAAGTGGCAAGAGATGGAAGGGGAATCAGCTTGACAAAGGTTTTTCGATCTGAGTAGAGATATATAAATCTGTAGTTGGAAAGAGAATCGTTAGTGAACGATTCATACTTACTTCGATACATACTTACATTCAGTCTTAACCGTCGCGTTTTTCCTCATCATTCCTTGAGACGTCATTGTACAGTTATCATATATATATATATATAATACATAATATATATATCATAGAAATTGTACAGAGAAAACATTAATCTTTCTTTTATTTTTTAAAGAATATAAGTCCTGCATAAATAATCCTCGATTTTCATGAAGAAATACATCGAAGATCATCTTAGAGATAAAATGAATTGCATAGCCAAAAGCGGTAAGTATCATGTTAATATCTTAATTTTTGTATTTCTACCAATTCACTGAACTCTTTATATCTACATAAAGTTGTAAACCTTATATTTACTTTTGCAGAGTTTATTAACATTTTAAGTTCAGTTATTCTTTTGTTTAATACTTTAATGATAAAAAGTGTATTGGACATGGAATCGGTCTTATAAATGGAATAGAAATTAAATGCTTGTAAATGCTTGTAATTACAAGCATTTTATGAATTAATTATAAATTAATAGCCATTGCACACATATACACATAGATATGTTAGTTAGAATTTATCATGACTTTTTAATTTCATCGCGACTTCCTCAATTATTAGACTAGAACGAGTACATAACACCTATGAGGGATTATATCTTCTCATATTCATTGCATTTCTTTTCAGCATGCGGCTCGATGTCATGTTATAATAGATTTATATTTGCCAATCATATTAAATAACGATAAAACGATATCGTCGATATCGACATGAGACTATATAATCATATCAAGTATCTGCGTACTCTATACTTTGTATTAGGGTAAAGCATGCGGTATTAGGATAGAGCAAAGAACTTGGATATAGAGTTTCTAGTTCACGATATCACAAAATATAGGTCCTTACTGTTTATTATTTATTTAAAAATTATCATTTGTAGAAATGAAATCTTACTATCTTCGAGATCGATTTTTAAATAATTAAAATAATTATTAAAAGAAAGATATTGTATTGATTATCTCCTATCTATTGCTATTACATACAGAAGTAAATTATGATGGAACAGTGATTTTTGCTAGAGAGCTCTTGCTTTTATGACTCTATGCTTAAATGATTCGGGGTAGATCCATTCTTCGCGTGCCTATCATCGTACATTCCTCTGGCATTGATTCGCTGTTGTTGTTACATGAGAATGACCTCGAATTCTTCACCGATACACTTTAGTTTTCTATACGTCGCCTTTCCTTTAGTTTTTCCCCCTTCATAACGCAACCTCTAAACCGGTGCAAAAAGCTTCACGCTCGTTAAGTCGTTAGACGAACGTTAATAAAATCCGCACAATGGAACGTCGAGAGTATTTTCCTTCTTCGTGGATTTCAAGTAGACTCTTGTAACAAGGCGAAATTTTATCGTTTCGTTGAACATATTCAGCGGGGTTTTTGGGATGTCAGATACTTCGCGATGTACCAACAGCAGCTTTGTATTGATTGCAAGTAGTGAAGGTCAATTGATCTCACAATCAGACGAGTTTCAGTAGTGCAACTATGAATACGGACGAGAAATGTAACTTTGCGCGCTTTTGTACAGTTCGATAGATACGCTATCGTCGTACAGAAAATAATATGAGCCAACGCATTATTTTTTCGCGTAGATCGTTTAGATAAAACAAAGATTTATGCTTTATTCATTCAGTAATGCAAAGTGCAAAGACTCGTTTAAAGTATACTTTTCGATACATATATATATAGGTACAATGTCATTGCAGCTTGAATTGACTAACTTATTAATCATAATTTATTTTTGTTATAGTTCCTTATATTAAAAAAGCGTAGTTCGAAAGGCAGTCCTGTAAAAGTATCGTACAATTAACAGAAATAGTAGGAGAATAGAACAAGTAACGAGTAGGAGGCAATAAGTAAGCGTAAGTCATATGTAACTTGCTAGTCAGTTAACGGATTCTAATATATTATCACAAACTATAATAGACGTATAGTAACTTTACTCATTCCACCTTCAGGTCCCCTTGTAGACTAATAGCCTAGCCGGAATATCATGATAACCTCATCGACGTTGAAACTTAATTACTGAAACAGGGAATGGCCAGTTGCATGCGACCACCATCGCTTTTATCATTGTCGCTATTAATTACCAACAGTACTTATAGGGCTATCGAGATCTTGTTATGTCGCTGTTTTCAAGGTCATCGCTTGCATCTGAAAATGACGATTACACGTGTGTTTTCATAATAACTCTACTATATTTCCATAGCGTTTTAGGAATGTCTTGATAAATAGGAAATAAAAATATATAGGTTTCTTCGAGTTGTGCATCTTTCATGATGCTTACGTAGAGAAGATAGAATGTATAAAAGTCAAAATTAAGTATGATCTCGCGAAATTGGTGTTTGACGTACGCGTAAAACGTGTACTAAGAAAGATCTACGTTTACACGGTCTTAAGGAGTCCTGCGAATAAAAGGAATAAGATCAGTACCGAGGAACCGGTCTCTTGGAAATCACAATGACGTAAATTCTGACTCGCGTTCTAAAAACCCATAAAGGATAGTGTTTCCTTTCCTTCTGTGCTTTCCTGTTGCTCCATCATAAATTTTCCTTGTAATCAATCTGTGGTTACTCCGATATTAGATGAGTACAATATATGTATCTATGTAGCGTGCAATCATAAATTAAACCATAGAAAAATCAAAATGCTTGTGGCGATGGATTTTACTTTTCTTTTTTATCTTGCAATAACTAAGAACATTATATAAGCAAATTAGTGTTGATTTTTATTAAGATCGGAAAATATACCTACTTTATCTTCACTATAGAAGCTGGTTATTTTAGAGTTAAGAAGCTATACATATTAATGGAAGTTATTTAATAAATTTATATTCCTGCAGTATTAAGTCCCCTCTGCTCAAACGATAATTAGTAAAAGTTGACCTGTAATTGTTAAAGATTAGAATTCGTACTCTCGAAAGAAATACATAATTCCAAATTGATATTGATGGCCCTGAAAATGACTCGAGGTTCTTAATCTATGCAAAAATATCTTGGAAAATTATATGCTTGACAATGGAAAGGGTTACCTTTACTGTTTCACTAATATCATTGCAGCTCTATATCATTTTCATTTAGTATGTTTCATTGTGAATCTTAATTATATGTATCTAGAAACGATAATTCTCACGGTATTTTTGTACGCTAAAAGCGTAACCGTGTGCCATGTCGACCTCGCAATCGCAAGTTACGGATATTTCGACACTTTCCTATGGCGAGGCGCTACTTGTCACTCGACACTGCACATCTCGCAGTGTGTAGTCCGGGCAAAGTTGGGTATTTCCCTCTCGAACGCTGTAGCGGGAGGATCGTTCGCTTGGAGGGAGGTATTCTCACTTCTATGTCACTCTCACCGTGCAGTACTTGCATTCTCCCGATATATACTGAACGTGACGCGAGATTTTGCTCATCAGTCGCGAGAATTTGCTTTTTGGGGGTCGAGTAGTGACACCACGCTTCAACGGTTACGGTCACTACAGTTTTCTACATAAAACAAAATAAAGGTTAAAAAAAAAACGAGAGGGAAAAAAGTACTTGTTGGGAAAAAGAGAGACGGAGACACGGTGCGATTAGGGCGGAACAAAGACAGAGGGGGAAAGAGATAGAGACGGAAGAACCATAGGGAACATTCGTACTCTCCACAGTTCCGTCGGTTCAGTCACACTGCGTCACTTAACCGAGCGAGTTCGCGGTCGTTTCTCTTTCCTTTCGGACTCGTTGACCACTCTCTTTTTTATTTTCTTATTTCTGTCTTCTCCCGTGTCTCAAACCTGTCTCATTCCTTTATTTCCCCTTTCGTTTTCGTTCATTTTGTCTAAAGAATATAATAATATTCGCGATTGTTCTCTCATGAGTACGAACGTTTAATCTTGGGAAAGCAACGTCGGACGTTTTTAACGACGTTTCACTTTTTTCGTACCGGTGTTCGACGAACATCCAAGGGGTGCACGTGAACCGACAGAGTCAATCCGACTGCGAGTAAGTTTCATCAGTTTGATGGTAGAACCCGATTCGCTGAAACTTGCCGAGTACTATATACATAACACGCGTATTGTTCGTGAATCACGTGGTAGAGGATGTGCTGAAACACTTTGAATCGCTTTCAATATGATTTGATATTTAAAGCTTTTGAGAAACTTGATAAATCTTGAAAGTCTCTGTACTTGTATAAATCTTAATACATCTTAATATATATTATATTTTATCTGTACAGTGTGTTCTATCTTCGATATTTTATACGAGTCACGAAAATGTAAAACAGACTCGAACTCTGTCAAGACACAAGATTTAAAAATCATCGGGACTAAAAAATTTTAAATATAAAATCATATTTGATATTTTAGAAGTTTCAAATTGCTTCGAAATTCATATTGAAATACTTAGAGGCATTAAGAGAAAATCGCGCGTCATTTGTTACGTGGTTCCACAATCCTTAAAGAAGGAGTCTCTTGTCAAACGACAGAACGATATTTCCTCGTCAACAAAAGTATTCCTATAATAGAAAGTGGCAATACTCATTCACCGTCGCAATAATTACCCGGTATATATACCTGACACATCTATTTATTCTACATACGTAATATCAGAGGCTCTTCCAAGTCAGTTCCAAGAACTGGTGGGGGTAACGGTGGCCAATTAACGAAGTATCAATTATCAACATTCCAGAATTAAAAATGGAACAGATTCTCTTTTTACCACGATTCGACGAATTTAAACCACTATTGCCGCGATGTGTATATGTATTAGTAAATAATTTAATAATACAGTTACTATTATAAACTCGGCACGTTTAGCGTCAATCGCTTCGATTCTCTACCGTTTATTACGTTTACTTTCTGCTTGCTGTGTGCCATTCGTTTGAAAAACACCTTCAACCAATTTTGATAGAGTGTTTGTGTTCCTCATTGATCGATCATCTATCGGATTGAGAAGAGGCCGTGTTACTATTGCTACTATAGTTCGAGTGGCGAACAGGATCGGAAGACGCAGTCATGAACGGGATTTCCAATCAATGCGCGAAAATCAAGGACCTAAGCATATACGACGACGAAGACGACCACAAGATGAAAATAAAAAAGCCGGGACCAATAAGAACTGTTTCCTGGTCGGAGAGCGTCGAGGAGAGCAATTTGGATGTACCGGGGACGCCCAGAACTCCACGAACTTCCACCACGCCAGGTATCGTTTCCACGTATGATTAGCACTCTTCCGATTAGGGATTTTGCCACGTTCGCGTCACAGGAAATTTCCGAGATTAATAACAAGTAACGAACCGGTGGAATGTTACGAATGTTATCGTGTTACCACGATTAGTCGACTACCAAGTTCATTTGAATTTACAAATTTTCGAGTTAAATAATATAATATATATACGATATTAAGTGTTGTTATTACATAGCGAAACCTATTAGCTGAAAGGCAGTTCTCGTGCTGGTACTTTGCGTAATAGATGGAACGGGAATGTTCATACGATAAATAATCGTTTGAAAGTTGTATAAATTAGATAGATACACAAAATCGTTTCTCCAGGGCCACCTTGCATTATAGTCTACTTACGTTATAGTTAACTGATAGGCTATAGATTTATCTTCTTCGACATTAGATACATTTTTATGTCGCGTAGGGTTTGTGATTTATAAAAGTTCTATTTCATTGCCAATAAAACCTGTTACTGTGTAACACTGCTTTAGTAGCAAGAATCTGTAACACCTGATTCGTTAAATTTCATTCGCAACGTTGATCGTGCAAAGGGTCCCAGATTCGAGACTTTACAACTTTGCCGGATCAGACGTTTTTTGATTGGAAAATTTGGAATGCTTCTTTTTCCATCGAGCTATTAGATATACTTGTTACAACAAGTGGCAGCTACTTTGTTGACTTGGATATTTGTGATAATTGAACAATTTCCATTCAGGTTTTGATATTATCTACGCTCCGTAAATTGCAGTAACGCGCCATTAAATTTTTCTGTAACATTGATCGTTATTAACTCTGTTATGCGCTTTATCTGCAAATTCGAAGAACAATTATTTCAATTTTCTCAAAACGACGGAATCTTCTGCCGTTAATTGCGTGCCTAATCGATTGCACGAACATAAGTAACCGTAGCCTGTTGCACTTTCCGTAAAAAGAAGAAGGAAGAAAAAGAGGGAATTACGTTACGGTATCATTTACGTATTAAGGACCGTGACAAAACATTCATACACCTGATGCTCGTTTTATTCTCCACTCTCCATTGTTGTTAGTCTAATCTCGGTCATCTCACCGACTTTTAATTTTATTTCGGGCAGCGTCGCTGTCATTGATCAAACCGTGATCCGTGACAAAGATTTGGAGAGCACTGTGGTCATAGTTCCCGTTTCCAGGTCAACTGTAACCTGCTGATCGTAAAATGATAAAAGACCCTGGGAACTGTTGGGGTACAGTTATGATGGAACGTAACTCATAACTGTAATGTTACGAATGTACGATCCCTCGTAACGCGACTATCAACTTTCTGAAGGAACGGAGAGCATCTTTTATTTTTCGGTGAAAAAGGTTGACATAATTTCGTACACTTTCATTCACCACGAATTTATAACTTTAGAAACAAGAATGACTTCATCGTTTTGAATAAAACGTGCGTCGATGATCTTTCAATCGCTGCTTTCGTGTATTTGCTTTCCTGCTTCTTCGATATCTTCCAAATATAATATCTTTGCTCGCTAAAATAGATTACGAAGAATCGATGGGTTTTTGCACGTGCAATCTTTCCACATAATCGTAAATATTGAAGAGATCAATATTTACATAATAACGAAGTGTCGTACGTGCTGTAGGAATGGCCAACAAGTGGACCACGATCGGTCGGTCGACTTGTTAATAAATATTAATATTAATAAAATGCCATGTTCGTTTAATACCTCTTCTCTCTTTTTCATTTATTAGTACACAAAGCACATGTTTGAATGTGTTAAACGTGAAGATTTTAATAGGTAGATCGCGAACACATTTTTAAGAAAAATAGTCGTCATGTATTATATAATGAAGTTGGCCACCTCTGCTGTAGAGTGCAAAGCAACGTGTGCTATGTTTCGTAATAATATCTCTTTCTTGTTAAACCTTCTTTAATTTCCTTTCTCGGGAAAAGGTCTTAAGATTACGAAAAATTTTGATTAAATCAAATAGAACCAAAGCGTTAATAATTAACCCAATTTACCGAATTTGGAAACATTAACGTTCGTCTATTTACAGAAGCAGATTAAAAAGTTTGCGGCATCCGCGCTAAGATTTGCTTTATCTGTCTTACTGTCATTGTCATTCTGGAAACTTCTCAGTCTGCCCTCGTAATTCAGCGTATAGTTATCGAATCGATATTTAGCCTTCTATAAAACAAAAATCATGCAATTCATGATAACTAACGTAACTATATCACGTACGTATAATAAAGTTGAACCTGGCTACCAATTTCCAGGAATGCGTACAATATGCGTGCATATTGATACAGCGTATTGGAGCAGTGCCGTTACTCGATTGAATTACGCGATACCGTTCATTAGCAAGAGCATGGTTTAACTTAGTTTTCCATCTTGAATACGTCAATTCCAGTGTTAGATTCTATCTACCGCGCTTGCAAGAACAAATCTATGCCGAGAGAAGTCCCGAGAACTGATTCTCTTTAATTTAATACGTTCTAGATTGCTCGCGAATGAAGCGTTATACAAGTGATAAATTATGGCTATCGATAGAAATCTCGCCTTCTGCTTGATGTAACGCCATCGTTAATCGTTATGCAATAAGTTCGGCAATGCATGCAAGACGACCGTCAACGACAAACCTCGTCGTGGATCAGAACACTTTGGAATATTACAGGCATCGTTCGAAGAGTAGCGTGGGACCCTCGCCGGACGATCGATCCATCGATCGATCTACATTTGCGAATGTGAATTAAAGCGTTATGCTAATCGTGAATGGAAACATTTAACGTTTATGAATATACAATGTTTCGTACCCGTTAAAGGAAGCGACGAAGAAGAAAAAAAGAACTGGTCCAAAGTAATAAGCACGGATTAAGGTTGCCTTACGTTACGTTTCGTTATTACGTTATTAATTCCTTTTATGTTGTTCCTTTGATTTGTTCCACTTGCCAATTAAAATCGTGTCACTTTGTTAGACATCTACTTTTATTAAACTTGTACCCGTCAAACTCGTGATTCAACTTTGTTTGCGGATCGATCGTGTCTTTGTCTAGAAATCTTATTGCGTACCTTCTTCTATACTTTGCAAAGAGTATCGAGAGACAAAAGACGCATTAGGAAAATCTTTGTTCGTCAAAATTTGCGAACAGGTGTTTGCTGGCAGAGGTATCGTAGTATGTATTAAAAATAGCAAATACGTGCTTGTACTTGTTATCAATATCGAATATGTGCTTCTCATAGGAAGGCAACAAATTTGTTTTTCGTTACCACACGCAAGCAAACCTATCGAATCGTGAGTCTTACGTCAGCGCGGGTCATTGCCAACGATAACGATGATGTTTAAAAAAATGAAATCAGGCTTCATAATCGCCAAGAACAGGATCTAGTAAACATTGACGTTTACGTATATGCGAGATAAAATTAAATTTAAATAGAGTTCAGTGAATTTAATAAACATTGAAAAGTACGATAGATAGTATGATAAAAAGTATGATAGAGATACTTTAAAGTGTTTGCTTTACCAGGACATGAAAAATGTACCTTTCATCACGATTTGGAGCTAGACCATAGGCCACCCACGCGCGAGGCTCTACTTCCGGAAATGTCACGGAGTTACAAGCTACTTTTGAGCTCACTTGGCGAGGATCCTGATCGACCAGGTCTTTTAAAGACTCCGGAACGTGCGGCGAAAGCCATGTTGTTTTTCACCAAAGGTTACGATCAAAGCATCGATGGTAAGTCACTTATCATTAGCTATCACGTTTTTATTACCTTGTATAAGAAATGTACGAGGAAATAAGTTGAACGAAAATAATTAAATAATTAAGAATAAAAGGATATCGTACAATAGGAACGAAAAATAAAATAACAAGGTAAAGATAAGAGAATATAATATAACGTAATTTTCCATAAATCAGATAAGAAATCGTCCGATTTTCTAATCATAAAAGATCTTTTATTTTACTGAAAATAATACGGCCATTTAATCATGATTCTCTTAAGGTATAGGGTCGATAGAACAGATAAAACCATGAATATACCCACTCGAGGAATACCCACTCGAGGAAAGTGCCGTCCATTTCTTTCCTCCCTCCTTCGAGTTACTCGAGATCCGTCACAGGGGAAAAGAGAGGAAGTCTTAAGTACAATTCGAAAAAAAGAAGGCGTAAAGCTCGTGATATAAATGGGTCTCAGGAACGTACAGCGACTCGAAGAAAATACCTTTCATCTTTCTCTCCCATTTGTCGCGTATCGCGTAGAAATGCTACTGCTCCGCGGTAATTATGATTCCACGAATAGCCAAGTAAAGTAAAAGCGACATGCCCATTAAAGATGCCCTGATATACCGCTTTAATTCGATATCTAAGTTTCAATTTATTTCCTCGACATAATATTGTATTATTCGGATATACGTATATAATTTATAATTTATATTAGAATCTTAATTAAGAAACAATTTGTTAGTCATGTCGAGAATCCATCGAATTGATCTAATTGATGCGCTATATAATCCGTTTGATATTTTACTTTCGCTTGTACGAAATGGCTCTCGATAAATAGTACGATCTAACACAACGTTGATGTAGGTGAAACAGCAGCTACAGGTGGTGGTGTCCCTTTAATTCATTTCGACTTAGCTCTCCATCCACCTAGAGTGCAACTGCCCTCGAGATAAGCCTGGTTAACGGCAGTTCTACTCGCCCCAGTGAATTTGAAACGAGTCCAGAGCACTTTCCTACGAAAGCTCAACCCACGCTCTCTTTTAGTCACCCACCACCAACTCCTACGGAACCGTTCCCCTATAATAAGTTCCCTTTACCTTCCATTCTTATCGATAATGTATCAGGACATATAGTGGTACATCTATAGTATACATTCCATGAAACCATTAATCCTCTGTTCTTCGTTAATTTATTTTTGTAGGATCGTGAGCAACGATCGAGTCAAAATCATGTTTAAGTGCTACTACCTGTTTTAATGCACTGATACTCTAATTAACGATAATTAACGTGATAGTTAATTGTAGATTATACTACGCGAAAGATATTGCATATAACACACGGTTCTACAAATACAATGTCAAAATCGATATAGCCTGTGGTCTGACGTTTCTGTGCCATATGTTTGCGATTGCACTTTCCCTTTTTCGATGATTCCACTGTTGTCAGAGTAACGTAAAGGTTACCAATAAAAAAATATATAAAAACTATCGGATCGATGATGCTCCATTTAGTTAATAATATTCTGCATAGTTGTTTTGATCGATAACACAAATCTCGGTCGAAGGTTGATCGCGTCGAATCACCAGGTGGAAAAATTAAACTGTACGCTTTCAGCATCTCCTTCAAAGGTAGTTCGTATAGAAGAGAGGAAATTGCTCGAGTTTAGTCTAGTATAGAAATGGAGGTGTGCACGTAAAAGCTCGTTGAAATGAATTTCCACCGCCAAAGCGTTTGGAATTTATATATCATTGTTTCGTCACGTTAAAAGGTTTCGAGGGGTCATTTATTTACAGCGGACAGGAGCATCTTATTACGTATGGAAAAATACACTTGGTTAACCGGGGCGCGAATTCGTTTCATCATTGCCGGTCATTGTGAAGGTGTTTCTTGTTAAGGTTGCCGTGGAAACCGTGGAGAGCACCCTCCATTTCCCACCGACACCTACCAACCACCGATTCATACCTATATACCATCACTAGTACGAATGTTGTAGTAAGTAGGTCAATATCGAGTAAATCACAGCTAGGATCGCGAGGACCTTAACCCACGTGCAAGATGTTCTTTCGCAGAACAATTTAAACGACAACCATTTTCCCACCTTTGTACAAGGTTGGTTGTTTTTTGCGCCAACGGAGTCATTAAAATTGTGTAACGATCACGCGATCTCAGTAAACGAAATATATAAATAAATATGTATACAAGATTTTTTCATGCAATATCTTTCTACTTTCTGTTCTTTTTTTTTTTTATATATACATACGAAGGCTGCGGGAGGATAAGTCAACACGATAAATCACGAAAGAACAGGTTTGCAATCCATTGCGTTATCAATCAATCGCGTATTATCAAAGCTATCCTTTTATTTGGTTTTTAAAACTAAATATAAAAACGTTGTTCGGCCTAGTATTATCATCCAGTTTCACGAAACTTATCACTGGTCAACTGTTTTTAAAGAATTTACTCCTTTGGAATCAACAGGTTATTTTAATATTCAATTGTATGACGTTATAATTCTAATTTTGCTTAATCGTAAAATAACGTTGTAATTACTTCACCCAAGTGCTACGGAATATATATTTATCATGTTTCTTTCCTGTGATCTTTTTATAATATTTACATATTTATTCCAGACGTTATAAACGACGCGATATACGATGAAGATCACGACGAGATGGTTGTAGTGAAGGATATCGAGATGTTCTCCATGTGCGAGCATCACTTGGTACCGTTCTACGGAAAAGTCTCGATCGGCTACCTACCATGCAAGAAGATCCTTGGGCTGAGCAAATTGGCCAGGTAACGAGGAATTTTCTTTACTAGAAGGCAGCGTTTATCGTAAATTGAATTAACACGAGACATCGTGCTGGTGCAATTGAATCCCGTGAGAGCAGCAGCTGAATCGTTCGTCAGATTAAGACAGCTAATATCTTGTCTCGCGGAAATGGAGATTAATTGATGCTAGATTATTTGTACCAGCGATCAATTAAATCGCGTTGATTGAACTGTCATCATTGCGCGACGTTTTATTAACGCTATTAATCGATACGTACTGATTTATTTTTGACGTAATTAAAGCGAGCCTCCTACAGAGATTAACGAACTTAATCATAGTCGACATAATTAACTTCATATAGGAATTATCACATGCTGTATTCTACAGTCTGTTTCGCTTAAGTGAGAACAGTGGAATATCTCATAAGGAGTTGAAGTTATTAAAAAACTGTTTTAACGAAAGTCGATCGATTCGAAGGATGACATATTATGGCGCAAATCATTTTTTTACAGGGCAGATTTTAAGCTCAATTCCACTTTTTTGAATAGAATAATATTATATTTTTGATATATTAATCGATATTCATCTCGGCATTCCCTACACGTTTACGTTGTAACGTATGATACATCAAGACAACGTAGACACAAGAATACCGCTTCGGGTCTTTCTTTGTTTTTTGTTACGCACGTTTTATCATATATAACATTTTAGATACCAAGTCAGAATTTCTTCTTATGCTCATCCTATATTCAAAATTTATGTTATTATTCTTGTACTCATTTATAGTTTCTAACGTTTATGTCTTCTGTATGTCTGTACACGTTTATGTTTATAAATCTAAGAAATTCTGACTTTAGCATTTAGCATCATGAAGCATTTACCTCGTCATTAGTAGCTGCCTGTCAGTGAGCAGAGACTCAGGACTTTTCCCTCAAATGATAGTCCGATGGTCTGATATGATCCACTCCGATAACGTGGAGGTATCGATGTACGCTAAATCTAAACTATTCGAGATGAGGTTCTCATAGTCCCTCATACGAGGGTTGTTGAGAGGGGAGGAGCACACGAATCGGTTGTTTATGCATTTGAGCTTGTAAGAACCTGAAGAATATGATTTGTGAAAATTATTCTGCAACTGATCACCCCTACGTTACCGGCACTTGAGAGTACGGAGCGACCTGTGAGGGCCTGCACGGGAATTCCGCGGGTTTTTCACAACAATCATAGCACGCAACAAACCCCATGAAATAAAAGGAGGGAAACGTGCTGAGTTTTTTCAATAACTTCAAGCCGTTATGAGATACTGCACTGTTCTCGCTTAAACGCGATTAGACGGATTCGCTCTTAGATCGATTCTCGTAGATCATTAAAATAACTATTAAGAATAATAAAAATTATTTTATTCGGTATAAACAGTTTCGTTATCTAATTTAGTTCGATATTTTTACGTGGTCATGATCATGGTGAAAAAAGATTCGTTAAAATGTTGATAGATAAAACTTAATTAAAATAATAAGCAATACTGTGATATTGCATTTCACAATTTCGCGATAACAAATTGCATCGGCAGTAATAGCCGGCAATAGTTATCGGCCTTGATTAGAGGAATATTAAAGCGAGAAGAAAAGAATACGCCGATCGTTGGCACGCCGACCACTTTCACGCATTGCTAGACTTAATCGACCGGTGTCCACTTACTTGTTAAATGTTATGAACTTAACATTAGCCTTCAAACGGTAAGCAACTAGTAGATTTTCAGACATTCGAGCCAGGGTCGTAGCAGGAACTTTCACTTTTCGTTACCTATCCTTTATTCCATATTACGTTCTATGTAAAGTCGTCTTCTTTATATCTTTATTCTTTCTTTTTCCCTTTTTAATAGCCAAATCTTTTCTACTATATTCATCTCTGTTTTCCTGTCTGATTTCTTACAGAATCGTAGAGGTCTTCAGCCGACGACTTCAGGTTCAAGAACGTCTTACCAAACAAATTGCATTAGCTGTAACGAAAGCGGTGCAACCAGCGGGAGTGGCTGTGGTCGTCGAAGGAGTGTACGTATTTTTTAATTTAGCGAAAAAAATTCATTCACTATTCTTATAATAAACTTACGATTGAACAGAGCAAAGAAATACGATAGACGTAGGTTGGCAAGATATTTTCTTCATATTTTTATATTGCCTTCGGTTTCGTTCCAATACGCTCGGATCTTGAGCAATAGTTTTCGCAAGGATTAATCGTATATAGGAATATGACCTTGTACTAACAAGGTGCTATCACTCAATAGAAAACGCTTCATTCCATACTTAAGAACGTATACATAAAGGCGTTTAATAATTATGTATAAATCGTTCACGTAACGATTCGATCGTGTACTAGCTGCGAACAAATCAATTAAGATTCTTGTGAACAGGATGTATCTGTAATATGAAATAAGGAGTTGCAATCGTTAATGATCATCTAAATTACGTATACCGAATGTTCAATAATTCAAATATCATAATTTGTGTTATACATAATCAACGTAATCATAAATTGCGAACGAATTACCTAACTTGCGTGCAACAAAAAAGGAAAAACAGGTTCAGTGGGAGGGAAAAAGAGAGCGATGGTGCTTGAATAATTGGTAATTAAAAAACTATGTCGATTAAATGTTAAGCGTCGCCTTGAGAGCTTACAAAAATGAGGAAACTAATAAAAAGATTACCAACCGGTTTTAGTACCAATACTTTTTTCGCAACTCCGAGATTAAGTATCATGTACATTAGAACGAACGTAGATTGTGTTTAAAATGTACAACGTAACGTATCTTGATTATAGTATTTATTTTATTTCTTGCCCATTAGATAACAGTATCTTTGTTAACATAGATTATAGCAAAATCTCAAACTCCGTTTAATATATACATGGTGAATTAATTACTGTCAATTTTAACGGTGAGATATGAGTAATTATTCGATATATAGCAGCAGTGAATAACTTAAAAATACTTTGTTTACGTTACAGGCACATGTGTATGGTAATGAGAGGAGTTCAGAAAATAAACAGCAAGACGGTTACGTCAACGATGCTCGGCGTGTTCCGGGACGATCCAAAGACTCGCGAGGAATTCCTTAATTTGATCCACAACAAATAAACTTCTTTCATCGGACCGTCGAAGCATATATCTTTTTCGTTATTGGCCAAGGGACCAGTCTAGAATGGCCCCGATACGATTCTTGTTCAAACGTTTTTGTCATACTGCTACCTCACTACGAAAGTCGTCCAAAAAAGAAAAGACAATTGTTGATTTGACGGCAAGCTTCTTTGTAACATTCCTTTTATTTTTTTAAGGAAAACATTATTTTGTATGCGCCAACGTTATAAAAAATTAACAGGATTAACTGTCGACCATAGTTATCGTAACGGAACGACTAATAACACAGATTGGACGATGTTGTCTAAGACGTCTTTGAACAAGGCGTTCTTAAACTGCTGATCGAATGACACAGAGACAATATGGTAGTTACATACCGAAACTTTACGTAAGTTCTACAAACTGCTGGTAATACTTCTAGTACGTGAGAGAAAAAAGGAACTTACAGATCGTTTCGCAAAACGACAACGCATATGCTTGAGAAAGCGTGTGATATTTTCCTTAAGGGAACCCGAAACTTCACTAAAAACATATTAATAACATTACCATGCTGCTGGATCAGCTGTAATTATCCGTTCGATTAATGTTATACTTTGCAAATATTTTTGTAATGTTATTGATGTATTCAGGAAATAGGCGAATAACATTCGATTCGGCGTCCTTCGGTAATGCAACTGCGTCAAATATGAAAATGCACTTAAGAAATACCGAAATCGAGGCTTTTCGATCGGCATGAACTGAACGATTGCCAGGACGCTTTCAACCAATGGCCTCGTGACTCGTGACAATACGTATTTTAGATTCTATACTAGCGATTCTGTGTAAAAAAATGTTCGCATCGTGATGCAGCATGCTGATCGAGAAACACAGATTAGCCCTATTATATCTTGAAAGCAAATGCTCACGGCGAACATATAATAAATTCCTCCGATTTCGTTTCCGTTTCCAGCTTGTAAAACGTTAACAGCCATACGTCTTACAACACGAAACGTTTTAAAAAGTTTCGTACTTGTCTTTACATTCTGTCATCGTGATTCCTTCTACTATTTTTGAGTGTCTTATCAAAGAAGTGCAACTACTCGTTACTTAACGAATTTTAATACTCGATTGACATTTATATCTCTGTAATCTTTATTAAGAATGTATAAAAAATTTCGTAAAAGAAAGCAGTGGTTTCGACGCACAATTTTTCAGCCATAGAATGTGTGCCGAAAAACGTTTAAGAATCTAAAAGAATCGATAGAAAAAATTGCGAAATTTTTTCAATGAATTATGTATGATTATTATTAATGCACAACTTCGAAATGTTTTAACACATTCACTTTTGTCGTCGTTTGATATAGTTTCATCTTATCGAATTAATTGCTTTAAGTAATCAAACTAACTTCGTATTTAAATCATTGGAATTGGATTGCGATGTGTCGATGATGTTTGAGGTTCGATACGATATCACGCAACCTTTGCTATGTCCTCCAATTCTATCTTACATTGAATAATGGAAAATATCTTAATGTTATTTATGAGAATGGATGTTTAATATTTATAATATTTTCTGACGATATTATATAAAGTTATATTTATACTTTCAATATCATGTTTCTTTATTATTTCCACATCATAAACTGAAAAATCATCAATAACTTTAAATTTAAGTGGTTCGTCTGTTTTATTTCAAACAATTTGGGGAACTTTTATCACGAAGCAAGTGCTTATTATTATTATATACTGTGAACGTTATTATATAATGAATCTAGGACACGGTGGTATTTCAATCTTTTTCATGACCGGCGAACCGCAAACTCGAGACATTGGCGTGTTATTCGAGTTACAAATATTCTCTGTGTCTCCCTGATGAAGAAGAAAAACCATGCTATTGTTTGATGCAGATTTTCGACTTTTTCCAGTAGAACAACAAGGACTGGCACAAGGTCGTTTTACAGTATAACAACCTTGTTCGCGAACAGCCGTCTTTCCACAAGTGCCACTACGTTGAGTGACGCAACCTTTAGCGATCGCAGCCGACGCGCCTTCCTTCTTACAAGACACAATCGGTTCCCTGAGAGTGAAACTTGAATGAGTCAAGATTGACCTTGCTTAGATATAGATCAATAAATGTTTTTTCTTTATTTCGAAGTGAAAGGATCGCAAGTGTTTAAAAAGTATTCAAGCGTGGCATACAGATTATCATCGTAGAACATTTTTTGCTTAATGCCTTTGAAATTAATTTTCTCATTTGTATCCTTCAATTCCCAATTATTAATTTAATTGTAGAACATGAAATATAAAATCTTACATAGCGGAAGCAGGACAAGGTGCACAAGGAGTACAACATGGAATTGGTGGGCAACGCATAACTCTCAATGCTTCGACATTCAATGAGGAAACACCTCGTAACAATGCTCGTTGTATCGCATTCTCATATTCGGCACGTTCTTTTATTATACGCTCATTTTCTTTGCGAAGCCTTGCTATCTCAGCTTCCAGCTATTACAATTGAATTTTCACATTTTAATAAAAGAATATATTTCGTTCAAACTCGAGGATAAATGTAAAAGATTAAGATTATTAATTTACTTCAATTTCTCGTCTCATCCTGTCTTTGTCTTTCAAAATTGATTGTATAGCTACGTCGGTACAAATAATTTCGATGTTTTCAGGTTCTTTCATTGCGACAGACTCCTTTATTACGGTAGGCTCTCTTTCAGTATTTTCTGCTGGTATTCCCTCAGTAACAGATTCATAGACTGGATTTGCCATTGTCACTACTTCTGGAACTGGAACTTCAGGTGATCCGAGATTTATTCTAGGTTCAACCGTTTGAGTAGTTGCCACTGATTTCTATAATAATATTATTATGTTAAAAATTACAGAGAAATAAAGATTTTAATTAATAAACTTGCCTCTCGTTCCTCGCATTCTGCCAATTGTCTTCTCAGATTGTCGATTTCACAAGCTCGTGCTATCAATTCTTTACGCAATGATTCGATCTCGTTCTTACAAATGTCCAATTTATTTTGAACCAAACCAATCCATTGTTGTATTCGACCAAATATGTCAGCGAACATTAACTTTTGTAAAAATAAATTCAATTTGCGTGTATTACCTTATATATATTTATGTTTTATAATATTACAGGGCTAAATTTTCTTTAAATAACGGATTACGAGTTTATTCGTATTACGAAATTGGGAGTTTTAAAGGACAGTCTAGTTCATTCATTTTTATTTATTCGCATATTCAATCTTATAAAGAAACTTTATTTATTTATTGTACCCCCATTTTCCCAATTTCATGACGGTTCTACTTGCGTACAGGGCTCAACCTTTGAATCGTGCTCAAAGTTCTCGCCTAAGGTAGCCAGTGCTTTACCCGCTTCTTGTAAATTTTGATGCACATAGTCGATCATTTCATCCACCTTCTTATCTCTGCATTTACAAGACAATATTTTGTATAAACATGATTTCTTAACGTTTCGATTCGTCTAAACGTTCCTCCAATATAAATTCACTCCCTTTTAAAAATTGGATGTAAAAAATAATATTTATACCCGGTTGATCCTGGTACTTGTGACATACAAGTACAGCATGGTCCAGCTGTACGAATAAGTTTTCCATCTTCAGTTTTCACACTAGATGTTGATTCCACTACAACAGTTTGCTCTACAGTTTCTTCCGATGGTTTCGATACGTCTCCGCTTTCTTCGGGAACATCTGCTCCTCCTACTAAACGATCTAGAGTTTTCACAGTTGAATTAAATTTACGGCTTGCTGTAGTTATCGACTTTTTAAATTTGAGCGCTTTATTTGATGGTCTACGATTTTCATCGATAGCATTTCCTAAAAATAATTTTCTACCGTTACTTATGGTTATAATTATTCATGAAAGCATCTTACCGCTTTTGGATGTATTTAATGGTGGACGAGTCATTTTTGTTTAGTTCATGTGTAACATAATGAAATGTGAGAATATAATACAAACTAATTTAAATAATTTTTACATAAGTTGAAAAATTTAGTTTTGAAGAGTTTATCTGAATAAAAGAATTTATAAGATGTAATTGTAATTTTCATTTGTTTTTGCAGTACTAAAAACATATAAAGCGTATCTCTTAAAGTTGGGTAACATTTAAAATAAAAATAAATGCTGTATACAATTAAATATACTATATGGCTTTTAAAATTCGTTTATTTGTATGAAAGTATAAGTGAACTGATCATATGATATTTAAAATATAAATTTTGTATTAAACATTCGTACGTGTATGTCTTTTTCTGTATACAAAATACACAGGTACAATAATGAAATAAATTCTGTTTGTAGAAAATGTTCGAATCATCTGGATAACTGTCTACTTTACATTATATTACAGATTATTTTCACATCTTCATTCGTAATTAAAATTTATCGCATATATTCGTAATCATTATAATGTTATCTTAACAATTAAATAAAACATATATACATATGCATAATTTTAGGTAGCTTTTTTAGGTGGCGGCCTATAAACTCCAACTACAACAGCATGATCTCTTTCATATGGTTCCAATGTGATTTGCTCCTGTGGTTTCAGTTTATCAGCAATTAATTTTTTTACTTCCAAGGCAAATACTGCTTCAGGTTGAGCTGTAGAATCTATACAGCTCGCCTAAATCAAAATAATGACTATATAAACTTAAAGACACAAATAAAAAATAATACAATATTTGAAATCTATTAAAATACTAATTAATATACTTGCCTTAATAGAAATAACAAAATGACCTCCGTTCTTCAGGAAATATTGGGCATTCAAAGCTACTATCCTAGCTTGATCAGGTTGCGCCACATCAGCGAATATTGTATCTACCATTCCAATAAGCATTCTATACTTGTGAGGATGTCTCGCATCTTCAATTATGGGAATAATATTTGTTCGTTTCTTAGCAACATTTATAAGATCTCTACCAGATCTGTGAGAAAATTCTACAGCATATACTAATCCTTCCTAAAATAAGGAGAAGGAATAAATTTATCATCGTGTATTACAAATGATTTGTAGGCATAATGTAGGTCTCATTGCAATTCATAGATTAAATAAAAAGGTAAACTGTTAATTTTGTACAAACGTCTTTTTGGAGCAAGATATAACTTATCTTACTCAATCAGAAAAACGGCAATGTGATTTCTGTAGCATAACTCCGACACCAAATTAGCAATAATATACTAAAGTGGCTCTAATGTATGCAATTTATACGTATTAAACAAAATATTTATATAAACTCACTGGACCAACAACATCTGCTACATGTGATACTGTAGTCCCAGATGCAGCGCCTAAATATAAAACTTTGCTTCCAGGAGGCATGTGAATTTGATCAACTCCTCCAAGTATAGCTGCAGCTAACTTTGATCTAAAAGGGTTCCAAACTCTATATTCAATTTTTTCACCATTCTCTCCCTGTAATATTCATATATGAGTAATTATTATATTTTCCATATTAACATAACAAATTATAGTAACTTGCTTATGTACCTCCACGCTTATCCTCTTTTCACCATATACTTCTGAACCTGGTACCAAATTTAAAGTAACTAATGCATCCTCTTTTCCTCTTGCTATAAAGACACCTTCGTGACGATGTGGTTCTATGACTACAGTTTTGCCACCTTTAAAACTGCCTCCACCACGTCCTCCTCTTCCACCTCTACCTCCACGTCCCCGTGGAGTACCTCCACCTCTACCACCACCTCGACCACCTCCTCCTCCTCCTCTGCCTCCACCACGTCCACCACCACCTCCTCGTCCACCTCCTCCTCGTCCACCTCCTCGGCCTCCTCTAAATCCGCCACCACCTGGTGAAAATCCTGTAATGAAATAAATTTTGTAACAACAGTAGATACAGTAGTATTGATATAAAATATTAATACGATACATGATATTAAATAACATATATACGAGAGCATTGTTATAAAAACTTATATTGGTTTAATTGTTTCAGTACATAAACCATTTGAAGCAGAAAATAAATTCAAAAACATCTTAAATATACAAATATAGGTTAATGTAACATACTATCACACAAATATAAAAATTATAGTTTATCTGACTGAATGCCCAACATATTCATATAAAAAATGATTAATTACGTTCAAATAGATCCATGTATATATTTTATAGATTAAATAGTCTTATACTCCATGAGTATAAAATAAGTTATTATTGTAGTTAAGTTATATTGTAGAAATCGTGTTGTAGTCAAAAAACTTTCATTTTGTAAGATATTAAATATAAGAATAATATTTTTAAACGATTACTATTTACCTGGCTTTCCCATTTTAAAAATTAGGTATATAAATTTACGTTCCTAATTTATTTTAAATTATGACTGTCCATGCACGTGTAGCAGTACAGACGCTAAATCCTCACGGAAACGACATTAAGTAGCGAACATCTTCCGGTTTAGACCAGCATATCGATTTAAATATATATCGATACGTAAAGATCGATTCACACTTCGAAAATATTAAGAATTTACGAATAATTTAGTATAAAATTTTCAAATATTATTGAAATTTAAAATTATTTACATATTACGATTACAATATGATTATAATTATTTCAAATATTGATTATTTTTAGAGTACATAAAAAAATTTATATACTTTTTTCTATCTTACGCATAATATAAATTAAACCTAATATAACTAAACCTTATTAATTCTAGTATGATCTTTACTTACATAAGTGCACATTAGTAGGACTTCGTTAGCTTTTTAATATGTTACCTATATCTATATTGTAGTGCTCGTTATTTGTTTATGTGTTTATTTCTCTTCCGGTTTAGTACAAAACAACGATTATAAAATTATAAAATATAAATTATGTAATATATATAATTAAAAATCTCAAAATTGTAATATATTGCAGTGTTTCAATGTAATTTTTGTAACTTATATACTAAGTCTTATATTACTATATTATAATAATACAATATCAATTATACAACATATTGAATGCATATATTGAAATATAGAATGTTTTGTATTGAAATAAATTAAACAATTATTCTTTTAGAACATTAAAAATTTCTTGTTACATATTCAAAAAAAATATTGTTTTACGAACACAAGTTTCGTAGTTGATCTATGAAGCGTATAAACGTAATGTATTCGTTTTCATGTGCAATGACCAGTTCAAATAACGTTATATATATAACCTTATCCGTTGTTTGAAACTTAATGATTTTTATATTAATAAATAAATGATATTTGTTGTGTATAAAATTGTTATTTATTTAATAACAAATATAGAAATATGAAGTAATCATAAATTTCCATTTAACAATATTCTTAGTTATTTAAAGTATAAAGTTTAACTATATGTTTACATTTACAGAATCAGCGTTGACGGCTTACTTGTATATTTTCCTTACGATTACATTTATCCAGAACAATATGCATATATGCTTGAGCTCAAACGTGGCCTGGATGCTAAAGTATGTATTTTCAACACTTTTGTGTCATATGATTACTAATTAACATTTAAATTTTATTTATAATTTTAGGGGCACTGTTTATTGGAAATGCCATCAGGCACTGGAAAAACTATAACTTTGTTATCATTAATTGTAGCATATATGTTGGAAAATCCATTGGATGTGACAAAATTAATTTATTGTTCCCGTACTGTACCAGAAATAGAAAAAGTCATAGAAGAATTAAAAAAGCTTATGGATTATTATGAAAAAGAAACAGAAAGTAAACCTAAAATTGTTGGCTTAGTTCTTAGTTCACGAAAAAATATGTGTATTCATCCAGAGGTAATTAATTTCAAACTTAATTGCTTTTAATAAATGTACCTTATATGAATGAGTATATTAACAATAGATTTAAATTAGGTAAGCAGAGAACGTGAAGGCAAAATTGTTGATGGTCGTTGTCATTCTCTCACAGCATCATATGTTCGTGAGAGACATAACTATGATGAATCAACACCAATTTGTAATTTTTATGAAGGATTTGATATGGAAGGTAAAGAACAATTTATGCCACCAGGCATATATTCCATTGATGATTTGAAAGAATATGGAAGAGACCGCAATTGGTGTCCATATTTTCTTGCAAGGTTTACAGTAAGCATTTCAGTAAGCAGATTGTTTATTTTAAGACAATATAAAGCACTAATGTTTTTTATCATGTAATTCTAGATTTTACATGCCCAGATTGTAGTGTACAGTTATCATTATTTATTAGATCCCAAGATTGCAGAAACTGTGTCAAAAGAATTAAGCAAAAGTTCTGTAGTAGTATTTGACGAAGCTCACAATATAGGTACAATGCAGCTAATACATTAGTTATGTGGCAAAAATTAAATAAAGTCTAACTACTTAATTAATTTTAGATAATGTATGCATTGATTCAATGAGTGTAAAAATTAATAGAAGAACTTTAGAAAAAAGTTCAGCCAATATACAACTTCTTGAAAAAACAGTGGCTGAGTAAGTTATGTTTTAAATGTTATATTGACTAATATATAATTGTAAAGCCATTATAAATATTTGTGATTTAGGATGAGAGAAGATGATGTAAATAAATTAAAAGAAGAATATGAGAGATTAGTAGAAGGATTAAAAGATGCACATGTTGCAAGAGAAACAGATATTATCTTAGCTAATCCTGTCTTACCAGATGAAATTTTGCAAGGTAAATTCTTAATTCTACATTTGCTTAGAATAATTATGAATTTAATTTATATATATTTGTTATAGAGGTGGTTCCTGGTAATATTAGAAATGCAGAACATTTTGTCGGTTTTTTAAGACGATTTGTAGAATATTTAAAAACGCGTCTACGTGTGCAACACGTAGTTCAAGAATCACCTGCTGCGTTTCTGAGAGATGTTCAAACAAAAGTTTCAATAGAACGTAAACCATTAAGATTTTGTGCAGAACGACTAGCTTCTCTTTTACGTACTATGGAGATAACCGATTTAACCGATTTTTCACCAGTTATATTAGTGACACATCTGGCAACATTAGTATCTACATATACAAAAGGATTTACAATTATTGTGGAGCCATTTGATGACAAAACACCTAATGTTTTAAATCCAATTCTTCATTTTGTTTGTTTAGATTCGTCTATTGCAATAAAACCTATATTTGATAGATTTCAGTCAGTAGTAATTACTTCAGGAACATTATCTCCATTAGACATGTATCCTAAAATTTTAAATTTTCATCCAGTCATAATGTCATCTTTTACTATGACATTAGCCAGACCTTGTCTCTTACCAATGGTAAGTGTGATATTGTTTAGAATATTAATTACTAAAAAATTAATTCAAAAATAATGTCAGATTGTAGCGAAAGGTAATGACCAAGTTGCAATTTCGTCAAAGTATGAAACAAGAGAAGATGTTGCTGTTATAAGAAATTATGGTCAACTATTAGTTGAATTTGCAGCTACTGTTCCTGATGGTTTAGTCTGTTTTTTTACCTCCTACTTATACATGGAATCTGTCGTTGCTGCATGGTTTGTTTCAATTAATTTATACTGATAATATCATTATAATAATTAATTATAATAATATAATTATAGTTTACTTTTATAGGTATGATCAAGGTGTGGTAGATCAACTTCAAAGACACAAATTACTATTTATTGAAACTCAGGATTCCGCAGAAACGAGTTTAGCTCTTATAAATTACATACGAGCATGTGAAAATGGAAGAGGTGCTGTTCTCCTTTCTGTGGCACGTGGTAAAGTATCAGAAGGAGTTGATTTTGATCATCATTTGGGAAGAGCTGTTTTGATGTTTGGAATTCCTTATGTGTATACACAATCGCGTATTTTAAAAGCACGACTAGAATATCTTCGTGACCAATTTCAAGTAGGTTATTAAACAAAATTGTAGATTTATAAATATTTATATTAATAGTATCAATAATATGACCATTTCTTTCTTCTCACAGATCAGAGAAAATGATTTTTTAACTTTTGATGCAATGAGACACGCAGCACAATGCGTTGGAAGAGCAATTAGAGGAAAAACTGATTATGGTATAATGGTATTTGCAGACAAGGTAACAAAAATTATGACAAATAATTCTAGTTTTTTATAATCATTTCTTTGACGATATTTATTTTTTTAGAGGTTTTCGAGAATGGATAAACGAAGTAAGTTACCAAAATGGATACAAGAACATTTAACTGATAGTTTATGTAATTTATCAACCGAGGAAGCTGTGCAGGTAAAACTCAAAATTTAGAACGCCTAAAATAAATATTAGTAATTATTAATCGTAACTTTTAGATAAGTAAACGTTGGTTACGACAAATGGCCCAACCATTTACACGTGAAAATCAGTTAGGATTATCCCTATTGACACGAGAACAACTTGAAAAAGAAGAATATGGTAAAATTGAACAGAAGGCGCAACAAAATTAGATATTTAATATGATATTTATAACAAAGTTTGTGCCATTTTTAACAAATATGATAACGTATAGTGTATAAAAACATACTGCAACTTGTGTTTTGTATAGTATTTATATTATAGTACATATAAAATGTATTAATTTTTGCAATGAAAAATATTTTTTCCAATAATATACGATTTTTATAAATTAATAGAATTAATATTTAAAAATTTAACCACAACTAACAGTAAAAATTAACAAAGTACAGCAAATCACTAAGGGTACAGAAAATATATCTATGCAATTAAAAAAGTTTAATAACAAAGTATGGTGATGAAATCTTAACAGTGTACAAAATACAATTACATCTATGAAATTCATTTAATATCACCATCTTACAATAACTTGGTCTCCATCTTGTATTGAATAGTATCGGAGTTCCTGAAGCGGTTTATCAAGAAGTATTTCATCTTTCGAAAGCTAAAAAATTACATAAAAGTAGTATAAAAAATATATAATAAATCCAAATATATATTGAGGGTGTATGAGTCCCGCAAGTTTATGATCACGTAAATACATTTAGGTGCACGATATGAGTTTGCAACGCTATCCTGTCGCACCCGACGGCGGCCACCGTAATGGATAAATATCCCACACTACTCCGTCTTCCCTCCCCGAGTAGGGTGTCTTTAAAAGATTTCTTCCACGTAAAAAGTACACGATAACGCAAACTTGTTATTTCGCTCAAGTATACCCCAATATACATATATAAATTGTAAAATGTTATAATTACATTTTGTTGTATAAATGAAAGTCTTGGAATTTTTCCTCCAGTTCTAAAAAGTCGTTGTGCAAGTCCTATAACTTTTTGAACTTCCATATCTTTTAATAGTTTTCTTTTAATTCCTCTAGGTTGATTTGGATGATCTGGGCATACAAACTCTACTGTTATGACGTTAGAAACCATTTCCACTTTCACTTTAGGTGATGGAATATCAGAAATTCCACATTCTAAAAATTTTGAACAATATATCATGATTAAAAGTTAAAGAAGTACTAACTTTTAAACGTATTCATTGTATTTTTTATTTACTTGCAACTAATGTTGGATATCGAGGGTGTTCTATTATGAACCTATTTCTCTTGTCTGCATCATTTTCCGTTTCGGTCCACTTCGATAGAAATAATTTCAAATAATCATACTCAGCACCACGTCTTTCATCTTGTAAGATTTCAGTGCCATTTAATGATTTTAATTTTGAAATTCTCGCTATGATTAACTGACGTGCAGTTTCTAAATTTTCATTTTTCAAAATAGGATTTTCTCTAAATTTCAAATCTTCCAAATTATTTAGCTTTTCTAATTCTGATACAGATTGCCACTATAAATTATATTATCAAATTATTTTACTTTATAATTTACCTATATCATATAAATATTTATTTTACCTCTGATATGTTGTTTTGCGATATATGTAATTGCCGCAGATTAAAAAAGGCTGTGGTTTTTGCTGTTGGTTCAACAGTTAGGAACCTTATTTTGTCTATCTTATTGGAATTTAAATTAAGGTACTCTAAACTGTAAAAAATCTTCAATATAAATATCTTACTAATAAATAATATATTAATACAAATTATAATCAATGGTACACACACACACACACAAAACTAAAGTTATTAACTTGCCGTGGAAGCGATCCCAATTTAAGAATATCATCCCAATTAGATATCAAATTTCCTTCAAGAGTTAATTTACATATTTTCATTAAATTTTCATCTTTTATTGGCTTGTGTATGATGTTCACAATGTTGAAAGAAACTGAAAGTTCTTGCAAAGATGGAAACATACTCATACATCGTTGAATGTCAAACCAATTATAGTTCATTCTTGCTATAGTTAAATATTTAAGCATAAAAAATGAATCTTTTAATATTTCCATATTTTCTTCAGTTGGTAAATAATTTTCGCTAAATAAATAATAAAAATAGATATTAACAATGGTAATTACTTATTATTAACATATTTAAATAAGATTTTGGTAATCTACCTCAGATTAAGCCGAACAAGGCAGTCAAGTTGACAACAGATATCTGCTATAATTTGCCAACTATTTATTAAATTTTTAGATAAATCTAATTCTTCCAAATTTGGACATAATTCTTTTAATTCTCCAGGATTACCAGTAGTACTAACACATTGTTCTCTTAACCACACAATTTTTAATTGATCAAATTTGCTTTGCTTCTTATTTACTTTGGAAAAACCAACAACTTCCAAAAAGGGTGCATTAATTTCTTTCTGTAAGCTTGTTAAGGTGTCTCTATCAATGCCAGCTAATTCATCATTGATAAGGCCATAACGAATTTTAATAGCTTCAGGACAAGAAATCCCAAATTTTGCTTTACCTGGTCGTATAAATGAACCTGATGTAGGATGCCTATTACAAAACAAAAATATGTTATTTATATATAACTAAATTAATTATATAATTATATTTTTGTATGGTTTTACCTAGCTTTAAAATATTTTACTCCTTCATATGTACCATTGTGTTTTCCACGTGTTGGATCATCCCAATCTATACCAAGCCACAAACCTTTAGTTTTACCAACAGGACCAACGTACTTTAATGTACCTTGATGTCCATCACACTCAATTCGGCTGTCAATTTCATATTTTTTATCTTCTACCATACTAAAAGAGAAAAATTTGAATGATATTAATCATAAAATATATTTGAATTGTACATCCTTTTTATTTCAAAGACACAATTCGATAAATATCATTCTAATTTCTTTACGGTATAATTTTTAATAATAAATACTGATGTATATCATGTTGCGGTTCGAAACCTAACCTCAATGTAATAGATGATCATTGAAAATTATGAGACTAACAAAATATTAATGATATAAACGAGAAAAGATTATCACAGGATACTATTGCAAATAATACTTAGGTCAAATATAAGTGGCTATACAGACATGATTTAATCAAAATTAAAAGTCATATACGGTAATATGACATTTCTCTGTTGTATACAGCTAAGATACCTAGGACTAGGAACTCTGTAGCGTAAGATACTCCACTCAAATAGTATTACCTATGCATGTGTGTATATGTTGACATGTTACTATACATAGATGAACCAATAGTAATTTTCTATACTTTCCATTCACTCGATTTCATGCATGAACGATAGTCAAATAGAATAAAATCATATTTAAAACTATATATACTTATATATAAAACGGGGGAAAATTTATGTGAATCTATTTTTACAAAAAGTTGATTGTTTAAAAATAAATATTTTGATTTTATTTACTAAAGAATAATTAGATGTTACATTATACATAAATTATACATATAACACAATGTAATATAATAATGTACAGGTGCTATAAAATATACATAAATATGAATAATTACAATCTTACAATTTTACTATGCACATGTACATGTACATATAAAATTAAATATACATATGCATAAAAATGGTTTGGTTTAGTTCTGATTGTTTTGTTTGATGAAATTTATACATTTGTGAGTATTCAAAAGAATTACATTATACCAAATTCTTTATTGATTTGGTATTAAATTTGCAATATTTACTGGATTTAAAATTTCAATCCAATAACCATCTGGATCTTTGATAAAAGCAATTCCTTTCATGTTACCATCATTAGGTTTCTTTACAAATTCCACATTTAACTTTTCAAATCTTTCACATGCTTTTTCTACATCAGGTACTGTGATTCCAATGTGACCTACAAATTAAGGGAATATGTTGTACATGTATATAATAATTTTTTGTTTTGTATCTCAACAATTATATAATAGTTAAAGAGTATATTACCAAATCCTCTAGGTTCAGTATTCCCATTATGGTACTTGGGATCAGGGTCAGTTTCTGTACCCCAATTACTACAAAAAAGCAGCCAAAATTAATTCTAATAAATTTAAGTTAATATGTTAGACTATATATATTTTTAAACATACTGAGTAAGTTCTAAAGTAGCTTTGCGACTAAATGTCCATTCAATACTTTCTCTCTTATCAGTAGGTATGTCTTTTGGGTCTTCATATCCCAAAAAGTACAGAGAGAATTTCATTTCAGGAAAGTCAAGTTTCTGTAATAACTGCATACCGAGTACTTCAGTATAAAAAGGTAATGATTTTCTTGGATCTTTAATACGATACATTGTTTGTTGCATTATATAACCATTTGTCGCTGGGTCAGGCTTTTTGCAAAGTTCCCGAGCCTCACAGTTTGTTAAGCCTGTGTGTTCACCCATCTAAAAAAAGAAAAATAATAACAGATTTATTTAAGTATTACATCATGATTAATGATAATAATAAATTTATATAAAAGAAACTCTGCAGTTACATTTCTTTGTGATATCTCTCAATTTTATCAGCCTGTAGATAAAATATCATTAGATTTCAAGGACATCACATATAGTAAGAATATTTTTACAAAAGATCGAAAAGTTGATAAGAAAATTAAAATATAACTAATTTAAAAACGAGAAAAACTATTCTAATAAATAAAAATTTGATATCTTTATTAATATAGGTTTTTGCAAAAGTCAATCTTTTTTTATGATTTACCGCATTAATATATGACTTCTTTCGCGGTACTCTGCCATGAAAACCATTGTTTCGTAAGATTCGTTGACATAATTCCGGATAAACTTTTTTATGAAATATACTAGCTACCATACTTGCGAGTTGAGGAGCGGATTTAGTAGGATTTTTTTTTAATTCGCGAATGATAACTTTCTCCTCTCTTCCAGTCAATTTCTTTGGCCGACCTGATCGATCTTTGTTTTCAAGTGTTCCCTCATTCTTTGACTTTTTTATTATATAATGCATTGTGGACTTCTGCTCACAATTCCGGCAATCTCGTTATATGATTTGCTGTTTTCATGTAATCGGAATATTTTTTTTTCTTTCGCACTTTTTTGTTTCAGATTTTTTGGTATTCATTTTAAATACCATTGTGCACACTTTTACGTTCCTGTTACTGAAACGATATCCTAACATCAAGTGAATGACCAATATTTTCATTTAGCAACGATGTTTACATTCGGTGCAAAGGAAGATGAAAAACTATCAACAGCGTTACAATGTTCGAATACTTTTGTGAGACACTTATCATGAATGTTTCTAATAAATCTATCACAACTCCTGTCTATATTGAATCGTTTTCAAATTTTACTGATGTAATCTTGAGACTTTCCCGTCACTATAGATACCAAATTGTTTTAACAAATTAGTTTAGTACCTCATTTTGTTAATTGAAATTTGCAAGTGTAAACGTTCGAATACTTTCGCGAGCCACTGTATATGTTATATATTTCACCAAAATTGTATAGGTTAAATAACAAATGTGTGAATTTTGTTAAGACACAATTATCATACCAATAATGAGATACGACATATATTATTATGTATCTAAAATGTTATCTACTGCTATACATACATTGTTTTTTGATATATTTTTTACCTTTTTAGAAAATAAATATGACGGCCGACTCTTGGTTACACGCTGACACACAGAGCGGAAGTGTGCGAAGATTTGCGCAAAAAGTGGAATATCTTTCATTGAGTATAACGTTTATGTAGTTGTGTTGTGCTGTCTGCTTTACTTCGATTTCCTTTATCTGTCAAATCGAAGAGATTGGTTATAAGTACTCTGATAATATCAAAGAGAACACGTTAATTTAAATTGTTAGTAAAATGGCACATTGGTTTCATCGTAACGTGCTAAAAGCCACGACAAATCAAAAATTCGAATTAAAAATAACTGATCCTACTGATGCTACAAGAAAACTATGCAGGTTAGCTATATTTATGAAGAAATTAAATTAAACGCATTTAATTCTACATATGCTTGATGAATATTTCAAATATTCTCATTATATTATAAAAAATTTATTTCAAATAATAAAATATAATATTATCAATGTTACATTGTATTATATTGTTCATTATAGTGATCTAAGATTATCAAGAAGTCGTCTTTTAGAGTTAATAAAAAATGCAAATAATTCAAGTGATACTATAGAACCAGCCTTTCATAGCTATTTAAGCTTAGTGTATGGATTTATATGGGAAATAAATTCTGCTGCAGAACAATCTGAACATGTTGGCAGACCTAATCCTAGCAAACTTAGAAATGTTATTGTATATAAGTGGACACATACTTTATTGGGATCAAGTACCTAGTAATATATTCTTTTACATTTATTTAATCCAAAATATAGTTTTACCATATAATTTAAAATATCTATTATAGTTCTAGTGCTGATTCTGTTTATGAAGCAGCTAATATGAGCATGAATGTAGGACTTTGGTTCATGAAACATGCTGCAATGATTGCTGCCAAGGATGAGTAAGTATAAGCAATAAGATATAAAATAACCAGAAATGTAAAATAAGTAATATTACAAGAAGTACCATCATTACAATTTAGTATAAATATGAATGAAGCAAAAGATGTACATACTATGCTAAGACGGGCTGCAGGAATATTTACTTTTGTACAAACAGAATTTTTACCACAATTGGCAAATCCTCCACCATTAGGAAGTGATCTAGATCCAAGAATAATAAATGCATATGTGAATCAATGTACAGCGGAAGCACAGGAAGGTTGAACAATGAATAAATTCATAATATTATGCAACATCATTTGTCATTATTCAGATGTTAATGAATGTATATTTTTCTACTCACATTATGTTATAGTGACAGTAGCCAGAGCAGTGGAACTAAAACATAATGCTAATTTAATATCAGCACTAGCTAATGAAACAAGTAAATTATTTCTGGATGCTGCTAATACCTTACGTCCATTTAAAGCAGAGATATCAGCACAGTGGATTAAATATCTGGAACTCAAGGCAGCATTTTATCAATCCTATGTAAACAAATTATTAAAAGATATAAATATGAAAAAATACAAATTTCTTACACAATTAAACTTTATAGGCTTATAATTATTGTGGTGAGAATTTATTATCTATGGATAAGTGTGGAGAAGCAATTAAAGCCTTACAGGAAAGTGAAGCGTGTTTAAAGAAAGCAAAGATATTATGTCAGGAGTATGGAAAAATAAATGGACCAGCACCTAGAGTAAAGCCAGATCAACATGCTGTATTTAAACGCCTAACACCTATAGTAAAACTTACTCTTGATAAATGTAACCGTGAAAATGGTTTAATGTAAGTATCATATCTCTCTCTCACACACACTCACTGTTTCTCTCTCTCTCTCTCTCCCTCTCTCAGATTAAAGGAAGCAACTTCTGAATAAAATTTAATTTTAATAATTTGTACTTTAAAAGTTATCATCATACAATACCAGGGGAGGTTCCAACATTGGATACAAAAGCTACTTTTGGTTTAGTGAGTCCAATTGATTTTCAAATGCAATCGCATCATCCTATATGGAACTTGGATGTATATAGAACATTGTCTGGATTAAATCCTGCTAAACTAGAAAAAGAACAAAATTTACCTCCTGTTAAAGAAGATTCAATTCATCAAACTACCAAAGATCCAAAGAATACAAGTGGATGTTTATTGCAATAAATTGTTTAATGCAAAAATACAGGTGGTAAATTAAGTTTAGCGCTTTTTTTATCATTGAAACATACAATGTTATCATAAAATTAATCTATTAATTTATATTTAAAAATTCGCTTATGCGTTTAGTAAAGTGCAAGCTGACAATATAGTATTCAACTAGCATTTAAAACTTAATTGGTTTTGCTTATGCATTGAATATTACATATATATATAACTAGTCTTAATTAAAAATTTCTGCACGAACTAAGTTACATAGTAACATAAGCAAAAATATTTTCACATCCATGAAAAGAAATACATCTTTATATATTTCTAATATCCTTATTTTATTTTACTAATATTAATTAATTATAATTTACATTTGTGCAATTTAAAATATGAAAATATTATACATGTAATGTAATTGTCCTGTTTTCATATTGAATACATAAGATATTCATATCATTTTATTTGTATAAAAAATTAGACATATTAGAGATAAAATTATTTTTCTTTTTTTTAATTTTTACATCCCTATGAAGCTAGTCAATGTTCGGCAGGTTAGAGCATAATAATATAGTAACAAAAACTATGTTTCATGGAAATATAATTAATAAGAAAATATAGTTGTTTTCCATAAAATATTTTTTATGAAATCTATTTTTCCAAAAAAGTATCTTATGTATCTACAATATAATATTAATATTGTACATAATGACAAATACTTTGTGAAATTATGTTTTATATTTATTAAAACTATATAGAAAAGTGCAATTATGTTATATATAAAATATTTATTTCTAATTTTCATATATACATGTATATAATTATGTATACATATATATCGTTAATTAAAATTTTATCAATGTACCTAATTATGTATATATGTTTGTTTTTACATGTAAACTAAATTTATTTTTTAAATATTATGAATTAAAATTCGTAAAATATATGATGCTATTTACCAAAACAGTGTTGTGATTTCCGGTTAATCTTTCATAAATACATGTCAGAAATAAAAATGTAAATTAAAAATATTTTTATTTAAAAGTCAAAATATTTAATTTTATGAAATAAACTTTTCAAATATTGCGCTATCTTTATCGAATGTTACATTTGTTATACGCATTAAGAAGCATTCTACTTCACGATTCTACACTACTATTGATAAATGGATTCCACTTCCACGCTTAACCCGAACCTAACCCGAACCTAACCCAAACCTAACTCGAATCTGGTAACACTGCTTCTACTCATTGTCAGTCGTCGGTCGTGTATCGTCGCTTCCACTCAAGTCATATTATTCACATTCTGTAGTGTCTTTATGTAGTAGAAGTATGACGTGCATAAGGATGTAGTTTCTTCCATATATATATTTTTAATTATATTCACCTTCTGCTGCAGTGTCAGTAACTGTGAAATAAACTCCAAACATTTATGTAATAGCCATGAGAATTCTGAAATATACAACTCTTTCTTTTAAATATTAAAGTTGCTGTATGTCCGCGTCAGACATTACTTGCAAGTATAGTGAAAGTTGTTCGTATCTTTGACCTAATTCAATTTCTTATGTCCCTTGGGCATAAATGTACATTTGCAACATTCCAAAATAAAATAAGCTTGTTATATAATAATTATTGTTGATAATATTATATGGTAATTAACATACGAAAAGAACAGAAATTTGAGTTGCCATAATGACGAATGCGGACGCACGTGACGTAATCCGAGTTGGGTCTCGGAAAAGCGAGGTAAATGTAGAAATACGTTAATTTTTTATAAGAAAAGAAAAAAGTATGATTTTGTTAATTCTTATAGCTTGCCATTAATTACTGCTGTAATTTGCAAAATTTTATATGGTTGGAAATAATAATAATAATTAGATAAATACGCTCTGTTATTATTCTTCAGAATGTAAAAAGGATAAAAAACAATATTCTTTCCATAACTTTATCTTAAAATAGCTCTTCTCATCCATTTTAAAAAGTTATAAATTATACTTGACACGCAAATGACATAATATATGACTTATAAAATGTCATAAGATAATTATTGTTCTTGAATGTACATTAGTCAGCAGTTTTTAATATTGTATCCTGATGCTTTATGTATTGGAAAATATTTAGTATTTATTTCATACTATGTATTTTGAATCTGTAGTATGCAGTATGCCTTATCAAATATATATAGTACAAGTATAACTGCATATTTTATACTAAATTTTAAATATCATTATAATTATTTCAGTTGGCTTTGAAACAAACAAAATATGTAATAGAATGTTTAAAAGAATATCATCCAACAAAAGAATTTAAAATAAGTAAGTAAAATTATATATACAAATTTTTATTTATTTAAAATTCTAAAATTTGTTTATTAATAATTTATTAAACATTTATTTATTATAATATACGTAGCATGTATATATATGCTTTTAAATGTTTTTATATTGTCATTGTTAATAAATAATCATTACGCACATGCACAGACATACACACATATACATTAAAATTAAAACTCTTATATAATATATAAATCATAGTAAACATTATATACAAACTTATATAAGAAATACCTATATGACTTTTTGTATATGTATTTATCTGTAGATAATTTGTTTCTATGGAATTCTTTAATGAACTTTTGAATGACAAACTGTACATTTTATTTGCAGTTACAATGGTGACTAAAGGAGATAAAATCTTAGATAAATCTTTACCTAAAATTGGGGAAAAATCTTTATTTACAGAGGAATTGGAACTTGCCCTTGAAAGTGGTCGTGTTGATTTTGTGGTGCATTCATTAAAAGATTTACCAACATCATTACCAGAAGGAATGGCATTAGGTGCCATATTAAAGTGAGTATAAAATAAAGTTAATGATATTGCAAGCAAATGTAATATTCTATTCATGTTCTGCTACTTCAAAATGGTGGTTTATTTAGAATTTAAATTTGTAATAAAATTATCATATTCATGAAAGGCACGTACTACATATGTAAAATACGTATTGTCTATAGTCTATGTAGATCATTCTGGTTAAATTTTATTAAGTGGAGCACTTTCATATATATTATTTAACTTTAATATCTCTTCCTTGTGTTTATGTTTAATGGCAAAAAATGTTACTATAATATCTGACAATATATAATATGTTTTCAAAATACTCATCTTATAATTTTACTGTGTATATTTTATACATTTCATTAAGTTCACATTCGATAAAGTAAAGCTTTTGAAATTTTAAGTAAATATTTTTATAGACGTGAAGATCCACGTGATGCAGTTGTTATGTCTAAGAAGTACAAAAATGAAACATTATCTACTTTACCAAAAGGTAGTGTGATTGGTACTAGTTCATTGCGTAGAACGGCCCAGTTAGCTAGAAATATGCCACACTTAAAAGTGGAAAATATTCGTGGCAATTTAAATACTAGATTAAGAAAACTAGATGATGAAAATGGACCTTTTGCAGCAATTATTTTGGCAGTTGCTGGTTTAAAAAGGTTGAATTGGGAGAATAGAATAAATCAGGTGAGTTTTACTACAGTTTTGTATGAAATTATAATAATTTTATTTTTCATTATATATTGAAATTATAATAATTTCATAATAAAAATTTTTGCATTTTTTATTACATTTTATTCTGATAGATACTGGAACCAGAAGAAGCATTGTATGCTGTTGGACAAGGTGCATTAGGGGTTGAATGTCGAGAGACAGATTGGAAAATATTGTCACTTTTAGAGCCATTATATGATGTGGAAACAACTTTAAGATGTGTATGTGAACGTTCTTTTCTAAAGACATTAGGTGGTGGATGTTCAGCACCAGTTGCTGTTTCTTCAAATTTAAAAGACAAAACTCTTATGCTTACTGGTGCTGTGTGGTCTTTAGATGGGCAGAAAATTGTCAAATGTACTTCTGAAAGTAAGCTTTATATACCTGATGATGATGGAGAACCTTCAAAGTAAGCAAATAAGTTAAATAGATTATATTATAATGAATATATTATGTTATTCATAAAATTTTCATTTGTTGCATGATAGAAAATGTCCATATCGAGAACCAAAACTGTACTGTAGTGTTGCACCTGGTAAAGTAAGCAATTTAAGTCTTTTGGGTGCTGAAGAGCTCGGTAAAGATCTTGGGAAAATTCTTATACAAAAAAACGCTCTGGATGTTATGGCAGAAGCAAGGAATGAAATTTTAAACTCAAAATAGCGCTCCTAAACTGCGATATAAAAATTAGTTTTTCTTGATGATGAAAACAAATTAAAAAAGTACGGAATTCAAAAATTTTAATTCTGATATTCCATTAATTTAGAAAGATATAAAACCTAACTTATAAAAGTTTCATAGTATATTATTGTACACTTTATCATAATTTAAAATGATTAAGAAGGTTTATCATATGTCATATATTTCACAATGTTCATTGTGATAACTATATTTAATTGCTCAAATTGTATCTCGTTTGTCGCTTTGTAAATGTAAAAAGAATTGTACAGAACTGATTATAATATTAAATACAATTTAAGTAAAAGCTATACACTGCCGTATTATAATTTTCAAATTATGCAAAATGTTACTGCATTATTTATAATAATTTGCACCATTTAACATGTTGAAATAAAGTTATAAATACAAAGGAGCTATATTTGGAAACTTTATATATACATGTAAATATTGCCTATTTTTTTAATACAAATATCATTATCAAGAAAACTAATTATATTAACATAGGTATTAGGATGAAATATGTTTACAGAATATTATATCATGAAAAATATACAAAATCTAGTATTCATATTTTAATTTGTTAAATGATTATAACGATGATAACGAGTTAATTTATCATTGCAAAGCATTGTAAGACGATTTATCTCGATTCAAACATTTGATCATTACACCTATACATATGTATTTCTCGTTTTTTATTCTTACTGTGGGCACTGTTTTGATATTTTTTTTTGCTTCCTTTTACTTTTATCCGTTATATCAAGGGCATGTGTTCATTCATTTTGCTGTCTGGAGAGACGAAATTGTACATTTGTATATTGATTGGGAGCTACCTGTATAGCGGTAGTGACTGATCAGATAACTCTATAGTTAATAGAAATAATATTTGTAAAACATTGTATAATGTAGTTATGTTGAGGGGAATTAAAGGACATAACATATTATATTATATTTTGTTTTATTAAAAAAAAATATGTTTGATAATTTCTTTATAAAAAATACTTTCAAATCTTAATTTTGATATTCCATCTCTCTTTTTAAATAATTACATAAATTACATTATATTCATTAAAATTTTTTAATGCAGAAGGTATTACTGAACGTATTCCTTTTTTTATTAATAACATTTATTTAATTCCGCATGATACAGTTTTTTTAAGAAAAACAGTTTTTGCTAAATACTAAGATATAAACAGATTCTTTCTTATTATTGCCTTTACTTTATAAGAATAGAACATTTTTTTATACAAAAAATAATTATAAAGTGTTTAGTATGCTAGTGAGTACCGTTGAAAATAATGTCATGTACATATGCTTATAATGATACATCTATTACAAGGATATTAATTTTATATTCACAAGGTAGAATATATATTTGCATAAATTTGTGCAAATTTTATAAAATATATTCATTATGAATATATAGTCATAATAGTATTCTTTTAGCCATTTGTAAATGCTTCTAGGAAATAACATGTTATTTAGGATCACATTTCACATGAATTCCTTTTTAAGGGAGTATAATATTTCAACATGTTACAACAACCAATACATAAAATTATTCTGAAACTTCTATAGCACTAATTATATTAGCTTTTATAATAAGATCAATGCACTCCTTAATTACTTTTATACTTCTGCTCACTCTTAAAATTGTGAAACATTTAACAAATATGAACAATTTATTATATTCATATCGTATAAAGAAAATCTTGTGTGACTAGAGATCTTTCTAGAATCTGTGTGATATATATACGTATCTTCTGCCATTTTAATTAATACATACTTGGTCTGCACACTATAAATCATTATTGTGGCAGTCACAATTTTAAAAATAGCTAATGAAAATTTTTAAATAGAAATTGTATTTAGAAATGAATACAAGAATTTCTTCCATTTATAATTTAAATGCATATAAGTAATCACGTTTTTACTTAATAATATACAATTAAGGAATATGGAAGTTTAGTCAAGGAGAACAAAACATATAATTAAAAAGCTTGACCAGATTAAAGACACACAAATGTCTACATCAGCAAAAAAACATACACTTTCTACTAATGGTTTGATTTTATTTTTTGGAATATTCAACGCAATTTGTATAGTATTTTACTCAACATCTTCCTCAGCCATTGCAATTTGAGTTGATAGTTTCTGTAACAATAAGTGAGAAACCAAATTTTCCCCTTTCATTGTCCCTATTAAAAGATTAGTTTTGTTGCATACCTGACTAATAGGTTGTAATCGTTGTAATAAAAGGTGAAAAATTTGTGGTGGCAGTGTCTTTTGAAGAACTTGTAACAACTGTGCAGGTTGTCCACAAACTGCAACTGCATTTCCTAAGTGTTCAATTCCTCCTTCTACATCACCACAAGTAAGCATTTCTTCTCCTAGTTGGACCTTTAAAACATATTATGGTAATATAATAAAAGAAAACTAATCGTCTAATATTTGATAAACAGTTAACAAATATAATATTACCTCTTGTAAGAAAAATCTTTGTACTACTTCATGGTCTTTCAAATCTTGGATTTTTGAAGTAGAACTCTGGGCTTGTTTCTTTGCTTTTCTACCTACAAGCATGAAATAATAATATTAAGCTTTATATATCTAGTATATATAATATCAATATATCAAGTAATTTATATATTGAAATACTATTTCCAAATCTTAAAGTATATTGATAAGAGACTCTAAAATATTAACAATGATATGAAATTTAATAAAATAAAAAAATATAATTTTCTGAAAATAATGAATTATCTTTATGAATTTATTATTATGTTATTAAAATAACTGACAAATATTACAAGTGTTTTTTTATACAGAATCATAAATAGCATGAATAAGCTATGTATCACATGGTTTGGAAAAACTACCTAATAGCTTGACTTACGTTCACGCAATTTCTTTTTGAAATCTGGATCACTACGACGCTTTTGATCGAAATAAAAGCAATATCCAACAAAAATTCCAGCTATGCCAACAGCAATACCCACTGCAGCCTTTGAAATCATGGTCATCCTAATAGAGAAATTTATATCTTACAATGACGAAATTTACAAACTCCTTGCTGAACATAGGCCAGTCTAGAAAAGGCTGCGTCTGCTATCAAACGTATAGAATTTAGCTGCAGAAACAGCATCTTAACATAAGTTCCAGACTGATGCATTAATATAAAAAAATTCCCTAAGTTCATAAATACTTCCTATGAAAACCTTCACCAGCCTTTATTCTAGCTTCACATATTATTTTGTATATATATTAAATTAAATTAAGTAAAGTAATATTAGTGTAAGGTTAATGTAAGTGATTAATGTAAATAATATTTAAATTTACATTTGTAAAATTTCTAATCAAAGGGGTACAATGTGTACAGTTGGAGAATGCGCGCCAAAATACGGGTGTAGAGGATCACAATTTTCTGATGAAAGATTTTAGAAAGTTAGTTAATATATTATATTCAACTATATGTAAAGTTATTAATTAATCTATTGAAAAATGCCATTAATAAAAAAACCTATGCGTTATGCACATCCAGAGGGACACACAGATGTTTGTTATTTTACTGGTGAAAAGTAAGTAAAGATATAAATACTAATCAACATTTTTTCATACACTTTATGATATTTTTTGCTAACACTTTTAATATAAATATATTTTATTACATAAGTATGTTTGCAATTTTTGCACATTTTTTAACTATTTCCTTTGTTTAGAACTTTTTAGTGATATAAAAGGAAACATTAAAGGAAAGCTCAATGCATTCAAAGCAATCTTTTAAGAATACAAGAAAACATGTAATTAGAAAAATAATATTTATATTTTTAGGGGAGGGCTTGTTACTTGTGGATCTGATGGAGATGTTCGATCCTGGTTAAATCTAATGGATGATGATCCAAGTGCATGTTGTGTCTCAGAACAAGCTATATCAGTTGTATCAAAGGTAGAAATATTAAATGAAAATATTAATTATGAAATCTATTTTTATATACTTACTGATATTCATAATTTTTTAAAAAATCTTTCAATGATTTCAGAATGGAAAAATATTTGTTGGCAATGATAATAATACAATTCAAGTTCTTAGTTATCCAGATCTTGAAAAAGAAGGAATAGTTACTAGATTTTCAGCACCTGTTTCAGCATTAGCAACAACAAAAAATAGTAATATTATAGTCTCAGGAGGGTGGTATGTAAAATGTGCATAAAGCATTTTAATAATTTTTAATTAATATATATTTAATACATATTACATTGTAGCGATATGAGAATACAAGTTACGGATATTAATACATCAGATAACATAGAACTAATAGGTCATGAAGCTCCTATACTAGGTTTGTCTTTGGATCCAAAAGAAGAGTTTGTGGTAAAATATATACTCGATGTGTTTTCTGCTTTTATGTAATGATACCTTTTATAATATTTGATTTATGTAGGCATCATCAAGTGCAGATGGTACAATACGAGTATGGAATATTAAAGAAAAACGTGTTGCAAATATTTGGGCCAATGTTGTGCCCAAATGTAATTCATTTTTTACAGCTAAAATGTATAATGTGCCTTCATTTCATCCTAAGGATGGAAGTTACCTTGCATATCCTTGTGCAAAAGATGTAGTTATAGTTGAAAGATCTTCTTGGAAGGAATTGTTCCGTTTAAAATGTATTAATATGAAAACTGTATGCTGTCTTTTATCTAAATATTTTATTTAATATAATATGTATTCTATTATATTATTATCTTCATTTAAGGAAATTAATATATGTAAGTTTTCCGAATGTGGCACATTATTAGCTGCTAGTTCAGTACAAGGAGAAATAGTTGTTTGGGATGTAAAAAGTAAAGAATTAATTGGCTATATTGGGCATCAACAGAATGCTAAAATTACTGCATTATCTTGGAATATTGATAAATCAGATGAAATTGCATTCTGTGACTCTTTAGGCCAATTGGGATGTATTGATGTTGTAGGTACATATATGTAAAACATATATATTATTTTTAAAGCTTTAAAAATAAATATATCATTTTTATATGTTTAGATAATTCCCAATAGAACAACAAGTAATGAATTACCTTTAGAAACAAATGGAGATGTCGAAGATAGTAATGTTGATATTCCAGAAGATGATGATGACGATGATGACGGCGAAAATGTTATATCTTTAAACAAAATTAAAGCATCAATAGAACTTGAAGATGACCAAAAAAGTCATTCTGATGTAGTGTCTGAAAAATCACAACATGGTGCAAATGTTTTTATACCTGAAATTCATTTACAACCACCATTTCAACCTGGTTCATCACCAGTACATTTGTTATCTCGATTTATGGTAAAATTTTTTGTAAATTATAATATGAATCATTATATATGTACAAATATATACATACATATATTAAAATGTTAGTTTTCATAATATATAGGTGTGGAATGATACGGGTATGGTAAGATGCTTTACATCTGAAGATGGAGATGAATCCAGTATTGAAGTAGAATTTCATGATGCGGCAGTACATCGTAGTATGCATATCAATAATTACTTAAGACACACAATAGCTGCTTTATCACCAGAAGCATTTGCATTAAATTGTCCATCAAGTAGTGATACACGAAGCAAACTTGTTGTAATAGCATTACAAGGTTAATACTATACATAATTATTGCTTGAACCAGATTTATTCAATTTATTTAAAAAGTATAATTAAATGAAAAATAGGTTGGGGTTCTGGAAATAAAGAATGGTCATTAGATCTTCCTGAAGATGAAGAAGGACATTGTATCGCAGCTGGTGATAATTTTGTAGCACTTGCAACATCCAGGAGACATTTAAGAATTTTTACTGTAGGAGGCACCCAGCGTGAAATTGTAGCTCTGCCGGGTCCTGTAGTAGCAATGAATGGACTGAAAAATAATTTAGTACTTGCTTATCATACTGGAACAGGTATTTTGATCATTTTTACTTTTTATTTTTTAACAAGTTCTTGTTAAAAAATGAGATATTTAAATAGGGGCGTCAGGAGATCAGTGTATGAATTTACTGTCAATTCAAATTCGGGGAGTAAATTTAATTAGTCGAACACTATGTCTCCCTTTGTCATCATCATCAGAATTAATGTGGTTAGGAATTACCGATTTTGGATCCCCCGTAACAATGGATGCTGATGATGTTATAAGAGTATATAATAAGAAGTCTTCTTTATGGAAAGTGGCCAGTGATATGAGTGAACAAGTAAGAAATATATTTCACTACATTACATCCGTTATACTACATTAATAAATTTGGAACAGTCTAAGGGTAAAGCAGATCATTATTTTATAATTGGGATAAACGAACAACAAAGTATCGCTCGTTGCATTTTATGCAAGGGAAGTCATTATCCGCCAACTACACCTCGCCCAGTAATAACAGAAGTATCGTTACGTCTGCCGCTTTGTGAACCTGAAACTGAGAAAACGGAAAAAGAACTAAAATTATGGAAGTTAGGAACCAGTCCTCCAGAAGAGAACGAAGCAGTGCTGTCTCTTATTGCGGTAAATTTAATATTTGTGGTTTATTAAATTTATAAATTATTGATGTATCTTTCTACGTATTTATTAATTTTATTTAATTAGCTTGCTTGCCGAAGTAATTTGGAGTATCGAGCGGTAGAATTATGCGAACAAATCGCTTCAGAAAAAGTTATAGAATTGGCAATTAAATATGCACGAAGAATAAATCGAATGGCTTTATCCAATAAATTGGAGTCGATTGCTGATATAAAGGTAGAAGAAAAGAAGGAGGACATAGAAAATAATGACAACAATGATGAAAATGTCAATAAAAGTGACGATGAAGAATCGAATAATGATATTGAAGAGCCCACACCTTCATTAACTATTACGAAAAAGCCAGATATAGAAATTAAACCGTTATCTATGACTGAATCATTATCAATAAGAAGAAGTAATCCTTTTTTAAAAAGTGGAAATTCTCCGGCGACGAAAGGTATTATTACTAAAATGGGGGGTGAAATGGGGAGAGTTATCTTAGTTTAATTATATTTTCAAATTTTATTTTTAATGTAAAATAGGATTAGCTGGGTTAGAAATAACTCCAGAAAAACCACAGAAGTTAACAGCACTAACACTTATACCTTTAAAGTCGAAAACAAAAGAGGCAAAAGATGGACCAAAGAAAGAAACGTTTATCAGTTGGTATGCTAGAAATAAAAAAAGTTTGCAGGAGGAATTTCCCGAGTTGAGTGCTGCAGATTTAACAAAAACTGCCTTGGCAAGATACAAAGAAGAGAGTACAGGTTCACAAAACAATAATACTTCGGAGACCTCGGAATCGAAAAAAAGAAAATTAAGTCTGGAGAATGAACAACATAACGAACCAAAACGTTCCTCAAGTAAAATACTTAGCTCGTTTACATTTGACAAATGAATACCTATTTAAAATGTAAAAAAATACAATTTTATAATTTTATACAATTAATATTTATTATCTTTCATCAATATTTTTTATTATGTTATACAAAATAAACGTAAAAATATCCTGTTTTAAAAAGAGCTTATTTATTTATATCTATTAATATTTGTAGTACAATATTAGATTAACCTAACCCCAATCATTGTTGTAATCATTACAATCATTACTTACTGTTAGATACAATACAGAGGTATGGCGATAACATAACGATCAAAAGTATCGATAAGGTAGATATTTATTAACTTGATAACTTTGCTTGTGATCTACATCGATAAAACAGATAAAGAACAGGGTCTAGGCTCTTTCAGTTTGCCTCAGCCACTCAACAAAAGTTGAAGCTTTCAAACATTTAGACACGCGTGGTATTGTGTAGATAGTAATTGTATAAATTGAAATAAATTGAATTTTAACATAAAATTGACAGAAATTTTAAAATACAATGCTTGAAAAGGCGATAAAAGGTAAGGCAATATATATATTTAGCACGGTTACATCTACTATATTTATTCCTGTTAACATTTGAAACACAACATGAGTCTAAATATACATTCAATTTTGTGGTATAATCCGCACGTCTGCAATTACATCATCGAAATGTGTACCTGAAAAAATAATTATGCTGAATCTACAAAGATAAAAAATCAGTAATCAGAGACAATTTTTGGACATATGTTTTATTCATATAATCTAATATCGTAATATAGAGAAATATAGAGATTTACTTACTTAATTCCAAAGAGCGAATATCTTTTTCCTTTTTACAGTTTCCACTTATGAATAATAATTAATAATGAAATATATGGGTTTTAAAATCACAGCGAAATTCTTTAATGTTTTAGATTTTGATAAACTAAAATCTTTTCTGTGATATGTACTTGTCATTTGTTTGTCTAAATAAAATAAAATATATGTTTTTTAGCCTAGAAAATATAATTTAGAAATCGAAAGATAACATTTCTTTGTTGAGAAAATAAAAAGGATAAAAATTTGTTAAGAAATGACACATTTATCACTACATGAAAATTTCAATTTTAATCTTCAACCGTTCAATTAAATTTCAACATTCTGCATTTTAATATTTTTTGTATGGAAATTTAGAAGCATAACGTATAAATTATAGGAATGCAGTTAATATAAAAATTCTGTTTGTTTTGAAATGCTTTATCAATGATCTATTAATAAATGACCTATGTTACTAGTTATATATTTTTTATGCAATTAAACAGATTTCTAAATTTTCAAACTGATCGAAATATATTAGAATAGGAAAAATACGTATTTATTAACAGATAGAATTTTATTTCTTAATGACACGAATTATTTTTATGTAAAGACTTACTTGACTAATTTACAAATAATACATAGTTCGGAATACATTAGAATCGACGTGATTAGAAAAAAAGAATTAAAAAAGAATTTTTTTGAATTGCAAATATTTAACAATATATTCATAAAATTTGCTGTTATTTTCCTTCTATCTATTTATACATATTTTTCAAATCCTTTTGAATTTTATTTTAGACGCGTACGTAATTTGCGTATTAGAAATTTAAATGTACATATACATATTTCTGTCATGATTTTCTAAAGATTATAACGTTTTAATATTACTGTATAAAAATAATATTTACTTACGATATAATTAGACACTGTACTTCGATAAATATGTTATTAACTCGGATAAATTTTTCTCGGATTTCAAATATTATATTACTCAGGTTACTGTAACCTGAGTAATATATATGTCATATAAATATCGTTATTATACTTGGAAAGTTGTATGTTACAATTATTCAGTTATAAGTGTGTTTAATAATGATAAGTTACGATAGCTTTTCTGTAGTTTTATAATATATTTGCAAGTTATTTTATACTTGTTAATAACTTTCACATGTAGTAATGCTTTTAACGTTATTAATAATATCAGTTTTTCATTAATATTATTGAGTTTCGTAGTAAAAATTAATAAATATGTATATACATGAGTTAAAAATAAATACTAGTTTTACCATAGACATTATATATAACGCAAAAGTATTAATATTTTCCATCTGTCGATAATGTAGAAGTGATTGGCGGCAATCATAATTTAAATTATACGTGTGCACTTACATATGTATGATAGTAGTGTTTCTTTTATTTCAATCTAATTTAATTGTTATCATTCTAATTTCAATTTTATTATTATGGAATTATGTACTAAGATGTAGAATTATTTACATGTAATAACTGATAATTAAGAATGCTCTGTTTCAGAACATGCACCATTAGATGTTATACAAAATGCTATGGGTGTGATGGGCCCATGGCACATTGTTATTGCTGTGGCATTGTCTCTTGTAAAATTTCCGGTTGCTTGGCATCAACTTTCCATTGTATTTCTTGCACCTCCAACTAATTTTACATGTGCTGCTCCAATCTCAGCCACTAATGTATCTACAATAATGAAATGTTATATAGATGTAGGGAATGGTACAATGGAGAAGTGTACAAGTTTTAAATATGATAGGCGCACATTTAAAGAGAGTATAATAACTCAAGTAAATTGAACTTTCAATTTATTATCGTACTTACAAGAAATGAGTTTACAAATTACTGCACATAATTATTTTCAGTGGGACTTGGTCTGTGATAGAGAACAATTAGCAAATTTTGTACAATCTTGTATAATGTTTGGAGTTCTTATTGGTAACTTAGTATTCAGTATAATGGCCGATCGGTATGCTAAATATTATTATGATGTAATAAAAAGTATAAATAATAAAAATAATCTTTGTTCCTTTTTCAGAATTGGTAGAAAAAAGCCTTTGATGATTGCCATAGGATTACAATCGTTAACTGGATTTATAAGTGCATTTGTTCCATGGTTTGAATTATTTGTGATATTTAAATTTATTTCTGCTGTAGCTACAGGTGGTACTATGCTTGTTAGTTTTGTTTTACGTAAGTATAACTGATAAATTATATAAGTAACATAATATATAGATTTATGAAAGAATATAATTTAATACGTAATAAATTATAGTTATGGAGATTGTAGGAATAGAATGGCGTTCAATTATGTCAGTCCTTTTCCATGTACCATTCTTACTGGGTCACCTAATGAATCCTTTAATTTCATATTTAACACATACGTGGGATGGTTTTCAAATGGCAGTTTCCATACCATCCCTTTTCTTATTATCATATTATTGGTACGTAATATTAATCATTGAACACTAACCATATTAATTTAGGAACATTATTAATATTAAACATTTATGTGTCATTAAGTTGGAGTAGAGTTTAAACACATTTTTATATATTGTAGGATTATACCTGAATCACCAAGGTGGTTACTTGCTGTTGGCAAGCTATCGAAAGCAGAACAAATTCTAGTCAAAGCAGCTGGCAGAAATAAAATACCAATAGAAAATGTTAAAATAGCAATTGAGACATATGAAAGCAATATTGGACTTCGTCATAAGCAAAGCAAAGAAAAATATAATATAACACACTTGTTTAGAACTCCCAATTTAAGATTAAAAACTATTTGTGTATGTTTTAATTGGTTTGTGTGTGGTACTTGCTTTTTTGGATTAGCACAGTATATGGGTTATATTGATGGTAACATTTTTGTAAATGTTGCTGTATCAGGTAAGTCTATATAATACCTATTTTCATTTAACAAAGATACATATTTAAAATTTGATATAATATTTTCAGCTGCTGTTGAACTGCCTGGAACTATAGTAGTTTTATTTTTAATATCACGTGTATCACGTTTAAGAATTCTAATAAGTGGAAATCTTCTATCTGCTGCAAGTTTGCTATTACTAGCTGTGATATCAAATTCAAATTTCACAGTACTTTTGGCTACATTAGGTCTTGCAGGAATGTCACTTAGTTTTCCAACAATATATCTGTATAGCAGTGAGGTATTTCCAACTGTAATTAGAAATGTTGGTGTTGGTTTAGGAAGTGTTTGTGCAAGGGTTGGGAGTATGATTGCTCCATATATTGCAACAATGGTAATATTTTTTTTTCATATTATATGCTTAATCCATATGTATTTTATGATTGTAGTATAATAACATTATATTGAATTGTATGTATATTTAGGGAAAAGTTGCACCGTGGTTACCACCATTAATATTTGGAACTGGACCATTACTTGGTGCTTTATTATGTTTTCTACTACCAGAAACAATGAACTGTGAATTACCAGAAACTATTGAAGATGGTGAAAATTTTGGGAAGTAAGTATATACAGAGAGGAAATTCTCTGGTATAAAGTAAAATGATTTTAAATAATATGTATTAATTTCTTTATTTTTAAATAGCTTATTACAAATTTCGATCGTTATTACAGAAAACAGACTAAAAAAACTGCGACAAAATAATATTTATTTAAAATTAACAATAAGAGGGAAGCCCACGATAAAATAATGAAACAGATCCTGCCTCTTAAAACAATAAATTTACAAATTTTATATTAAAAACTGTAACTGTATATATATACTTTTTTTTACTATAATAAATATATAATGCTTTATAATTAACAATTTAATTTATTCTTTACATTATATTAAATTATTTTAGTAAATATATAAATATTTTATCAAAAATAATTTTAACAATTATTAATATAGTATTTAATATAATGTGAATGTCTGAATATATCTTTTTATACTAGCTTTATAATATACACTTACTTTATGAAAAAACAGATTTTTCATGTTATCTAATACTATATATAAAATTTATGTATATATATGTATATTTACGTTATTAAATGAAAAAAATATGTATACATGTTTATTAAAAAAGTGATAAAATTTTTTACTTAAAACTATCTCATTCATAAAATGTAAATAATATTAGACAAAAAATGTTAAAATAAATCAGCCTTTTTTACATTTGTTGATACAGACAGTCATTAAGATAAAGAGGTTCATTTGAGTTGTTCTGTAGTAATTAAATTATAGTATATATGTAATGCTATAGTTAAGCTATAAAAACATTTAATTATTATAAATATGGCAACATATTTTGTAGTCTTTTCTGTTTTGTGATGAAAAGTAACTAGATATTTTTTGTTGCTCTGAGAGCCTAAAACTTAAATAAAGAAAGTAGAAAAATTCAGGCTCTGGTAAGTCCTATATTTTAATATAGATAAAAATATAATTCAATTTGTAGTTTGACCTAAATAAAATACTTTACTGGGTAAAGCACTAACTACTCCACTGGTCTTTTTATGGACAGCATCAAACATATGGTTACCATACTTGACAGTATTACCAAGAGATCCAAACCATGAAGACATAATGTTTTTGGATGATGGTTTTTCTACATGATTTATCGCACCTAGAACACGATTTATTCATTGCATAACTTAGTATTTGCAAAAGTTTATAAAATGACTTACCCATAAAAAACTTCAAGATTGCTTCATTTACTGTATCTGGTTTTTGTTGGTGTGGAAAATGTTGAGCTTCAGAGATTACTTTCACATTAAATTTCTCAACATATTCAGAACTTTGTACAACACTTTCTATCGTTACAATTGGATCCATATTTCCAATTATAAGCAAGGTTCGAGTAGAAATTTGATCACGGGTATCTGTATTAAGTCTTATTAAAGGAAGGTTTCTATAATAATTGATTGCACCTGTCCAGTCCTCTGTAATTAACCATTTTAATTTTATCATCTTTTATATACACATAACAGGCATTATTTAAATCTTTTTGAGTTTATTTACCTTTCCTACTAAATGCATATTTATATGCTTCTACATAATCCTTCTCATTGTTTGCATTATTCAGTTGAAGATGTTGAAATGCATCATTTATTATTGATAAGTCTTCTTTAAGAGCATCAATTTCAGGCAAAAATGGTAATCTACTGAAATGTATCCATCTAAACATTAACGTAAATAAATAAATGAACATATATATCTTAGAAATAAAATACGTTAGAAAACTTATAGATATAATAGATTTACTTTAAATCAAAAATAGAATCTCCAGGTCTCCCATTCCAATACAAATTAGGATGTGGGCATGAAATTGCAACAAATTTATGAATCATGTCCCCATATAGGGCTACCATATACCATCCTAAAAGTCCTCCTAAATCATGACCGATTATACTGCATTGCTTTACTCCAAGAGTTAAAATAAATTGTTTCAATTCCTCAATTAGTACTTGTATTCTGTAACAACTTTTAGCTGCTGGTTTATCGCTATCTCCAAACCCCTTCAAATCTATTGCTATTACTCTGGATGAATAAAGACATAATTAATATAAAAAAAGTAATCTCATGATTTTATTAAAATATTAAAAAGAATGAATTTTAAACCTATAATGTTGAGTAAGACATGGTATTTGTTTTCTCCAAGATAACCAACAATCAGGAAATCCATGTAAAAGTAATATAAGTGGATCATTTTTATTTCCAGCTTCTACATAATGGAACTTTACACCCTGTAAAAGAAATGAAAATTTTCCTCTTAGAACAAATTCTTGTTTCTATTGCTTCCTATCTTTCTATTATTTTATTATTCAATCAGTTATTACTATTTAAAGATATTTTAGTATTATTAAATTAGAAATAGATGCATTTCGTTTGACAAGAAGAAGTTTTAAGTTTTCATGTATAGATGTGAGCAATAAAAAAATTAATGATAAATAAAAACAAACAACGATAAGAAAAAGATTGATACGAGATAAATTGGACTGTGTTCTAAAAGAAATTGACACAGCTGTTTTCGACATCCGTTAAAAATATATGTATTATAATCGTATCTATCAATCAAAATCGGATGTGCATCAGACTATTAGGTTGTCAAGTGTTATCAGAGGTCGACCATAATACACTTTTGAACGTTTACAATCGAAATTCGATTTTACGTTATGTAGTTACCCTATTAAATTATAATAGACTTTATAATTATATACATACTTACCTTGATTTTTACATAAGAATGAGTTCCTAAATTATTGTCCACAAGACAAGGTGGAGGTTTATCTCGTTGTTGCATCATAAAAAACTTCTTAGGATCCCAGACCCACTTAGGAAATCTTTTCACTATTAAATATAAGCCATACACAAAAGAGAGAAAATGTAATTTAACTATCTCAAAAACTGATAGATAAACAATTTTATCATTTGTAATCATGATTATTAATAATAATGATTAATAATATACGTAGAAAATTTTTTTTTAATTTGTACGTGTTAATTTTATTCCAATTATGCACTAAAACAGATTTGGCTTTTAAATTTTTGTATATATGTGTGTATACATATTTACGTACAAATGTACGTTTTAAAAATATACGTGTTGTGCTAGTTAAACCGAAGAAGATAATCAAATAATTCTTAAGTTTAATTTAAAGATATAAATCGATATCGTTTATGACGTTAGTCATACATAAAATTCCGCGCTTTCAGTGAAGTTGACAATGTATTACTGACGAAAGTTTTCATCTCTATATAGATGAGAGTAGAGGTCATCATGAGAAGCGAAGTATAACTCCTTATCGGATCTGTGTTCAACGTCAAAATGAATTTTACTAAAGCCTACAATCAAATGTTCCTAGAAATTATATCTTCTAAAAATGCTTACGTGACATATTTACGAAAAGCTATGAGTTTGCACTTTGATGTTTTGTCAGATATTACAGTAATACTATGTCTAAAATACGCGATCGTACAAAATTATCTTATAATATTAAATATATTTCTCTAAAATATTGTTTATTAAAATTTTTCCGGTCAAACAATTATTTTAAGTCTGATTTTAAATACATATGTACATATTAGGTTTACTTTAATTGATTTCATTTTCTTTCATAATACATAATGAAATCTATGAACATTTTTATATTGATTTTGTTAAAACAAAAGTACATCCAAAGAAACTAATCATATGTTTCACAAGATAGCTAGTATTAACTAATATATGTACATATGTATTGTTTAGTAGGAACAGAAGTGGTTTATATTTTGTTAATATTCGACTGTTATACTTTTCCTTATCTAAGATAAATAAAGTTTTAGATACATGTTTCATAATGACAAAATGTCTGTAAGGAAACATTTATTTCACTTTTGAATAAATTGGAAAACAGAAATGATTTAGATGAACCATTGACTAAGAATAGAATACTCATTTCTATACAAAAGTAATATGTATATTACATAAATGACTGTGAATTATAAATAAATATATAGTATATAAATGTTATAACTCACTTTTATATCTTAGACCATTTTTTTTACAATAATAATGTCTGTAAAATGAAATTTATATTTCAATATCAATACTTACCATCTCATTTAATTTAATCAAATATATCTTGAAGCTTTTTGTACAGAGTGTGCATCTGAGCAAACAAAGTCCCTTGCTTATTTCTACACAAAAATAGCACAGAACATAAAATCAGCAAATACTTGTGTTTCCCATTTCCATCTACTTTACTTCATCAACTTTTGTCTTCGGTTGCTCCTACTATCTTTTATGTTAATTTAAAAGACCTGCTAAATTTTTCATAGTTACTCTGAATCGATTTCAACTGGTTTTGAACACACTGTTAGTAGTTACAGAATTACTTTTTTTTATAAAAATGGACTTTTTTGGACTCTTCAGGTTGTTCCTTATTGGTCATAACATAAAATTTATGTAAATAAAACAATTGTTATAATAAATAAAGAAATAATAAAAAATAAAGAAAATTTTTTAGAGTTAATTTCTAAAATATTTTGATCATAAAGTGTAGAAATTGACATCACCATCTTATTTGAACACAAAAAATAAGATTTTAGTAACACATAATTATATAGATGAAGTTATAAAAATATAATTTAAATTACTTTAGTTTCTTTTCAGATTCATATTTTTTTAATAAAATATCAGAGTTCAGTTGAAATTAATTGCATAACAATATTAGATCATAAAATAATTTTATGCGATAATAAACGACAGAAGAAAATATTTTCTTTTGTCATTTCATCATATATTTTCATTTCAATTACCAGGTTACACGTTTGTGCATTGCGTCTGCTGCAGATTTCCAGGGTGCACGGACATTTCTGTTTACAGAGAGTTTCATATTTCCGACATGAGCAATGTTTTGATTTACTGATTGATTTGCATTTATACTTTCTTTCTGCTAGTTATGCCTTCAAGTAATGACGAAACTTTGCTGCAGTCTGCAGTGGATGGAAAATGAAAATGGTATTGTTCTTCAGAATTAATAATACAATGATTAATTTCTATGAACTACAAAATTGAATGAAAAATGAATTACATTAAAAGCTCGTTATCTCCAGTGATTTGTACATTGGATGGGATACTAACCTAGAAGGTGAAGAATTTAAGGTGAAACTGAATGATTTATGTAAAACATAGATCGATTTCGATTGTAATTAGAGGGAAAATTTTTTCTCTACTGTAATTATATCGAACATTAATTTAATTGTAATACATACTGTTCCAATAGCGCCGTTATCTTATCTTATACTGAATCGATAATGTCGCATGTGACAGTAAAATGGCATGAGCAGCTACGTAGCCCTCGGATCGTGTGACACATTTTTACATTACATGAGAAGTCTATCCTATTCTTGGTCGATGGCTGTATATCTGTCTGTAATTTAGCATTTCTGTAAATGCTATTACAGATTGCTTCCTTATTGATGCTAGATAATATCTATATATTTATCGGTAAAGCAGAACCTCTATTATTATCTCTATTATTTTATTTATATACGTACATAGTAATTCTACATTAATTGTATAATAAATATACAATTATTCTAGTACTTTCACTATTAATACTAAAGTTATTTCTAATATATCTGGTTAGAATGACTCAATTAACTACTATGGTTATTATTTTATTTTCATTTCAACTGCGTTAATTTTATAATATGTATATTTTCTATTGGCAATTAAAAAATGTTTTACATTATTGACATATAAAAAAATTTGGCAGCGGTGGGATTCGAACCCACGCCCCAGATGAGACTGGTGCCTTAAACCAGCGCCTTAGACCGCTCGGCCACGCTACCACATGCCGAATAATTTTTTACAACTAATAATTTCGTTCAACTTATACAATTAAATAGCTATAAGCAGTTAATATGTACGATATTTTTCATATATTTCCATATTTATTAAAAGTAAAATAATACGAGTGTAAATTTATCTAAATTTATGTTTGAGTCTTCCAAAGCCTTATGCTTCGTTTCAATCTAGCTTATAAATTCCCGATATATACATAATTATTACATATTTACTAATCTCTGTAATTACAATTTCTTATTACCTTTTCGTTTAATGTACATTCTCATCATTATATATATTCTTTATTATTAAAAAAAGAACAACAACACGCTCATAAACGTCTGTACAACGTGTAAATAAAACATTATTATCTAACCTTAATTGAGGTTAGCACGACAAAAAATGTCCTGAGCTTACTGGCATATTTCGCGCCATCGAATTCCCACTCACGTCATGCTTTTTAGCATCTGTGGCGTATTGCAATCCAAGATTAGGATCCCGTCGAGAGACAAATTCGTAGTTTGTTGGCCACATGTCGTGGGCGTAGGTACCGTGGATTAAACAAAGGCAGTCACCGGGCGGAGCTTTCGATCCGTGTAGTTGACGCATGCGCGTCACGTCTTTCGTCCCCCACGCGCATTGCATTCTGTGAACCAGCATGTGGTACACAGAAGCGAGAGGAGCTAACGCATCCCTATTTTTTCCACACTTCGCGACGGCCATTTTGTATGCCGACTTAATATTCGCCTCTCATTTTCTCCCTTCGCATCTGTAACTTTATATCAGCGCGATGAAGCTCAATTGTCACGTTGGTGGTCCTTTGTTCTCGCGGGCCCTGAACCATAATCGAGTCAGTTAGCGCCCTTACGTTGCGAATACTAACGATTCCAGAGCGGATTAGTCATCGATCGGTAACAATAACCGATCCCCCGTCTTCCTTCGCAACAGATAAGTTATGGAAATTGAAAGTTAATCCATTCAGATCGCAACGATCGAACGTTGTTTTGACAAAGTATAAACAGTTGTAATAAGGTTTCTTTATGTACATACTGCTCTTCTTACCATTTCAAAACTGGAGACAACTGAAGTTTTATAATTGTGCTATTTTCGTTTCTCCTACAATCTATTTCAAACACCGATGTTATTTCATAATAAATAGCTTGTGTAATATAGCTCTAGCTACTTGAAAGATAAAAAGTACGAAGGATCTACAAATATTTTGACGTAAACTAGCTCAATAATGAAAGCGTCGGTCATGAAGGTATTTGTATACTTACCATAGAAAACTTTTATGGCCATATTGTATTACATACTACATCTATGTTATACGAAATATTATAAAATTTTATTAGCACTGTAACGAGACATGATTGTCATGATTGTATGCGTTGCTATCTACCATTTAACGCTAACCCGGCACACATAACGAGGTAGATGTATTCATAAGAGCTGTTTACAAGTGTTCGAACACTTTCGTCAACGTGTCAGTGTATCACAAAAAGTAATGCAATGAAATGATTGTTTGAAACCGAGTTGAGGAACCACCACGCGACAAAATACCGTAAATATTACTCCGATGATACGTACCACGTACATATTTTCATCTTTTAGATTTTAAATGTAATATACAAATTTATAAATATATTTTTCTAGCCGATCTAAATCAAAAGGACATTTTATAATTTGAACCGTTCTTCGCCCAAAGAACACGTACACGATGTTACTTTTATCTCTATTCTAAATATAGTACGTGTGACGCGTTCATATCAAACGACTGTCATGGTGAACGATGTTTAATTAAACATTCGATGGTATTTATAGTAACGATAAGGCGGTTGATTAATCGAGATGGGAATCATAATGGAAAGTCGGAGTGTAGCAGTGTTAGCGCAAGCTCGACCGCGTGTACGAGTCTGAATAAGGCGTAGGAACATCCTCGTGGTGAATTAATCATTTCAACAGCTGCTGTCGCATTAGCGAGAGCGGATAAGACAAATGAACGTCGTGGAGCTTGTTAAGACGTAATCCGAGAGATGCGTCTGCGTCGCCTCCCGCTACCACCTTCGTCACCGTCGTCCTTTGCTGCCACCGTCACATCCGTCGTCTCATCCGGGATTAGACGCTTGTGTATCAGGTCGCCATTTTACTCGATGATCCTCTTTTGTTTATAGATCTTACCTTTTGTTTGCTTTACTTTACTTTACCTTATCTTACCTTATCCTACTGAACTTTATTAATCCACGTAACGAGAGAGAAAAATTCTACAATCAGTAAATATAGTTGCCAGTGTATACATACAGCAGTGTTCGATTATAGTCTGATTTTGACTGAAATGCAAGAGCGATATCCTCTTGGACTATGTATTTTAATGTTCTCAAGTAGAAAAATCAATATGTATTGTTGATACGATATCGTCAATATTCAATATTATACAATGACGTTGACAACCTTGAAATATCGACGATGTTATACATTACCTGAGAATATCCTAAGGTTGCAAGTTGTAAGTTGATTTAGGGCCGTATATTGATAAATTGTCGCGTATTATTAGATACGAATGCGTCGCTCTTTTAAATTGCAGCATTATGTAAAATTTATCGACACTTCGATATTATTTATGCTTTCACTTATTCTATTCTCGAACTCTATTTCTCCTCATATTGTATATCGTACGTAATCAGATTAAGTGTCGTATTGGAATCATTGGAAGTCTATCAGACTTAGATGACAAAAGGATAGTCTGCCATTCAGCAGGAACCGCGAAGATAAGATCTTGGGGTTTCTTTTTCAGGTTGAACATCGTCAAATGCGATGCTCTGTCGTGGGTACGCATGGGTTGAATGGTCTCCGATGACAGATAGCGTCGATGCGGGCGCTATTATTGAACGACGTTAACGCAAATCGCGTGGACATGACGCGATCGTAATTCTGTTTCCCTTTGTCGTCGAAAGAAACTGGTTGCGCTAGTAAAATATATATCGCATTTAATTCCTACAGAGTTTAGTAAATCATAGAACGATCATTATAATATATCTTCGTACGATATATTTGTAATTTTATAAATTTGGAATATACATAGAATTCCAATTATCTGCACCTGTTCGTACTAGCTGAAATTCATATAATAGAAAGTTACGTCGAAGTAAGTGGATCGAATCGGCAGTTCGCTAATTAAAATTTCATTTATATAAATGGTGTTCACGCGACCAAAGTTCCATCGTAGTCGTTAAACTGTTACTTATGGTTTAATCTATCGGGCATATTAGACTGTTAATAATTATCGTCGATACTTTCGTAAAGGTATCGACCGTTTCTACCTGTAGCAAGAGATGTTTTCCTTTTTCGAATTCGTTTAAAAGAATTTTAATCATCGGGCGGATGCATTAGCGCGAAACTTTGCGAGTTTGCTTATTTGCTTCTATATAGATTTCGACTTTTCAGGTACAAGTTACACGTAGCCGAAGAACTTCTTCGATTCTACTTCGCTTTTGTCAGACCGAGTATTGCGCCTCTCCATTTTGTCATCCCCTAGCGGGGTTTCAATGTTGTAACCATGGAGACGTCGCGTTTCCGCAAGGGGAACGTATAAAGGGTGTCGGGCGTACGTAGGCAAGTATGGTGAGGCTACCATTGTTAAAATTCGTGGCTGTACTACGTGTCCAATTTGATGATAATGAAAATACGATACAGTTGCGAGCATAACGTGCGCGACGTGTCTCATCTTCGTGTACATACCTAACTCTAATAGGTATATTTTTAATTTTGTTTCTATTATCTTCCCCTAAATGTTACAGTTGCTCCTTTCCCACGATTATTCGTAAAACAGAAGAAACCACGGATTAAACCAGCTTCTGAATTCGTAATTATAATCTTTTCGCGTAATTTGCGAGTTTGCGAGTAGAAAATGTCGCAAAGGAGAAGAGAATGATTGACGAGAAAATTCGCACTCGAGCTCGTCAATCCTTCGGCGTTTATCGGCGCGTCCTCGCCGTTAAATGGCCAATGAGTTTCATAGGAGCCATTAAGGGGTCCTTGATTCGTAATGAGACTCTCAAGGAGAATCTTATGATTATCCCCCATTAGGACAATAGAGAGAATAATAGTAAGCCAGTCTAGCGGGCGTTTCATTCGAAAAGTAACGTAATTTTACTTCCAAAATCGAATTGCAAAACATCGACTTTTCCTCTCCCTATATCAACAGATTTCGTACGATTAATAATATTTAACCGTTCACTCAATTTTTTGCATTTTCCGCATTTTTTTCACAAAGTTTCGCAACCTTCGCGTACAATTCACGGATGTGTATACGGCTGGAAAAATACGGTGAAAGAGATTGCGAAAAAAAAAAAAGAAAAGAAAAAATAATCGACACTTTCCAAGCGAAGAAACCATTTGTTAGTTCTGGGCCATGTCACGAACGCAATTAGTGAGTGATTCGTCAAGCACTGCGAAGTCCTCCACAGTAATAGCGAAGGGCTCTTCAACTGCTCGAGTACTCTTCCGGTAGCGACTGCATTTTGATTTGTGCTTCACTGTGCTTCCTTAAAGTGCAAGTTCACACAAACCAACGAACATTACTACAACGGTCACTCTTTTATCTTTCTCGGACTGACTTGTCCCATTCTTGCTCGTGCAACGAACTGCACGCCACTTTGTAATAATACGGTAGATTTCACGTTTGAGAAGCATTAAGTTAATTGATCGGAGAAACGAAACGAATTTTCGTAATTAAACTGGCGAAGAGAGACGAGCGCTCGTTAATGTTTTACGCCCGTAGTTATCCAATAGCACAAGCGCTCATCCGACGGAAAGAAAAATGTATCGCCAAACTAACGCGTAGCTTCTGTTTCGATCCTAATTTCCTCCTTTTACCTATAATTACGATCTGTATTTTTCGTAGCCAGGTCGAGTCCTTTTATCTGCAACTATAATCTGCATCACTGGTGGCCAAGTCAAGTTCTTCTACCTACAATTACAATCTTTATTTTTGGTAGCCAGGTAAAGACACGGATCGCGTTTGTCAAACTTTCACGAGATTTTTTAAAAACGAGCTATCCGAGATTTTTTCCGCGTAATTCTATTCTACTTACTCTAACTTTGCTACGTTCTTTCAGTCATCTTTGATCGAATTATATGTTTCTAACGTTAAAAAAAAAAAAACGTATTCAGTTTCAACAAAATTCTGTGTTTAAACACCTTAAAATATTAAAAATCCTTCGTGTTTATTTAAAAAGATTGAAAAATTCGAAGATCGTAGCAGGCTCAAGCACTTGGCTGACGCGTGTTTAGACTCGAGGATGAATAGTTGCTGGTGAAAACTGTTCAGAAATATCGGAAATCGTCATTAATTCGTAACGATCAATTACAATCCACGTTCTTCGTGACCGACGTTGAGATACGAATTGTGTTTTTCATATTCTTACGAGATCCCCAAGGAACGACCTATCCTACATTTTTCTTGTGTAATCCTATTCCACTTTAAGTAGCTGGAGGGTATTTCGAAATCAGCGCAGATAAAGACGATACAGAAATATCGAAAACCGTCGTTTTACCCTGTAGCATCGAATATCATATTCCCGACCTAACTGGCAAAAATGTGTTTTCCAGGGGAAAAGATTCGATCAGTGGTCGGTGTGACTGTTTACACGCGCGGGAAAAGCGACGACGTTGGTTAAAAGGTTTCGGTGTAACCAGATTCCCATTAAAGCAACACCTTTTGTAGCCAGAAACGGCATTGTGAAGATATTATTGTGCGCGACACGGAGTGCATTATAATTCATTGTGTTCTTACAGTGTGGACCGTTCTTTGGCGCCTAGCACAACACCTGGTAGGTGTAACGTTGCCGCCATTTTCTATTATAAGGATAATTTGATACATATCGCGAACAGGGTGTCACAATGGTCCCTCCGGGATTCTCCTAAGTTTCCGGTGGTAAATTCGTGGCGATACGTCCTCGGTATACGATAGTTGCGGTATACGGTAATCTTGATCAGATGCTGCGGTTCTTAAAAAAGATTTACTTACAATACGCATTCATTGACGTATACCTTTATTTGGTCAAATTCTATTAACGCTACATCGTAGGTACATTTTGTTACTAAACCGTGGATGTTTGGTAATGCTTTAAAAATATGCTTTCTTGCGAATTCGTGTTTTTACGATTACGACCAAAGAAATGGGGCCTAAGGAGAGATTTGTTTCATCCACTAAAAATTACAACGTGTTCTTTGGATATCTTATATTATTATTATTATTATTATTATTATTATTATTATTATTATTATTGCTTAGTCCGTGCCTCTCGGCTTTGGACGAACTTTCGGTTTTACATCTCTTATGTCTATTTCTCTTCTTATATGTCTACCTCCCCTCTTTTCCACTCTATTCTATTGCACTACCTTACTTATTCTACCTGTAAACACTAAAAATTAGGAACTATAAATTAGCAACTAATGACCAAAAACTATTGCAACTTTGGTCTTTAGCCTCCTTGCTGTGCCTCCTTCTTGTCGTTTGTCCGTCTCTTCTCTATTATTGCTTTCAGTTCTGCTAAATGTTCTCCAGTCTCCAGGATACTTTATATCTTTCTGCGTATTATGTGTGTTCTGTGTAATTTAACGTAACTCAGTGTAACATATTAAAAGCGATAACTTTGAGATAGCAAGCGTACGTTCCTTTCATTTATATGTTCCTCTCTTGTTTATCTTGAAAAAGAAGCGAACTTAAGGAATACATTATCCGATACTTCTGGCAATGTACATTTTTGTAGCGCGTATCGTACGCTAGTTCCATATCCAGCCGGATTTTGGTCACGTAGAAACCCCATAACGAAGTTAGCCTAGAAGCTCCTTCTACGGGCGGACCATCGTATAACGTGTCTCGATTCCAAGAGCCCTGTATACTCGAGAGCCCATAGAACCAAACTCAATATGGCGGAGTCAATTGGACGTTCCGTACTTTGGGGTTCTTCCTTTCTCTCTCTCTCTCTCTCTCTCTCTCTCTCTCTCTCCTTTCTCTCCCCCATCCAGTTTCTGCTTCTCGAGCACCCGGCTCTTCTCTACTTTCTCTCGCTTTCTTCCTCTCTCGGTTGCCAACATAATGGAAACACAATCGACTTTGAAACACAATCGATAGTTACAGAGACCACCGAGAGAAAAATTCATGGCTCATCTACTCGTCGACTTTGAATGGCACACACGGAGCCACCCCCATGGTCGAAGCAATTCCCCCTACGGTTGCGCTAGAATTGCAATAGAAGCATTATCGTTGCGCGAGTAGCTTTGTCCTTTTCACCATTTTGTTTTCGATACGAAAGCATTCGATACGAAAATATTAATCACAATGATTTTTCAATAAGAATCTCCACTATCATTCAACTTTGATCGAAGAATTATTATATTTATATACCATAGTAATTAAATATTCATTTCGTATTTCATTCCCCGAGTATTTGCTACTTACGTACATATTTGTATTAGTTCTTCTAATTTACGTAAAGCTTCCCAAAAAGTTGTTCTCCAAATGAAATACGAAAGCATTCGATACGAAAACATTAATCACAATGATTTTTCAATAAGAATCTCCATTATCATTCAACTTCGATCGAAGAATTATTACATTTATATATCATAGTAATTAAATATTCATTTCGTATTTCATTCCCCGAGTATCTGCTACTTACGTACACATCTGTATCGGTTCTTCCAATTTACGTAAAGCTTGCCAAGAAGCTGTTCTCCGAACGAAGGACCATTCCATTCAAACATTCGCGTCCCCGTCAGGGACGGCTGACTCATCGAGGTTCCGACTTACATACGTACCAACATTCGTAAATTCAACGAAACGATCTCTTCGAAGTGTAACTAAATAGAAGAAGGCTAAATATATACGACACAAGTGCATTTATTTAAATCCATCGATGAAGAAACAGTTATTAGTAATTAGAATTAGTACACAGTAATTAGAATTCATCGACGTAGGTGCTGGACATTTCTTTGTAACAACTTTTCTCGAAGAAATAAATTTTCCAATCACGATCCTCGTCGATGGTGTTCGAAGCGTTTCACGGTGGCGTCTCTCGAGTTAAAAATGCCGATCGGCCGCGTCCCATCGCCATGGCGACGAGCGTAGACGTTATAGAGTGCGGCGCTCATTTGTTTGTCATTTCCTCGCGGCGACTCGCGGAAACAAAGGACGAGGCACAAAGCGCGAAACAAAAAGCAATCCGGCAGCGACGGGCGAGCAAGCGCGAAAAGCATCGAGGGGGTGGTACGGTTGGTAGGTTGATGGGGGACAACCGTTGTTGTTGCCTACGGTGGAGGAATAGAGGGATGACGCGATGGGGCCGACCGCGACGAAGCTTGTGTAGGTAGGTAGGAGGGAGAGAGAGTGAAATATCGGGAATTACCTGTTCGGAAGAGAGCATTTCGTCCTCATTTTTATTTCATTTCCGCGGAAAACTCGCCGACCGGCGCGGCGGAACATCCTCTGGCGGATCCTTGCCACGATCGAGCCGATCGAGCGATGCCATCGGTTCTCGGGAGATTGAGGAAATGTCGCGGAATGTGCATTTTCCTGATCTCGTAAAACTTTGATAGATTTTTTATCTAAATGTAAATCGTCAAGAGATACGATCGTGACACTCGTCGTCGCAGCTCAGGCTGTTTGCACGCGGTTATCTCGTTTGATACGTCTTCGACCGAAGGAAATATTGGTAGCACGGAATAACATTGGTAGGAACGAGTTCCTATATTTGTAGCAAGGGTTTTACACTTTTTACAAGAGGTTCTACGTTACACGGACATCCGAAGATGGGATAAGAACGATGCAAGAAGAGACGAGGAAAGAAAATGTTCCCGGCAAGGTCGTTCGATATCGTTAAGCGTAAAGAATAGTATTAATATTACAAACAGCGTGATATCTTTACGAAATACGTTGCTGTGAATGGAACAAAGGAAGTAGCGGATCGATTGCAATGTAACCAGCGAGATACTTCCTTTTTCCCATAAATAGATAACTAATATACAAAAGATAATAAAATAAAGACGTTATTAGGCTCGAGAATTTCGTAATCGTGGAAATAAAAAGAAATTTCTTATGAATGTTCGCTCGTAGAACTCTCAAATCTTAGCTATTGATACTTCTTATACGATATACCAATATTATTTCAGTTACAGGTTCATAGATCGGAGTAGATTAGTTTCGAACGGTTTGGACTATCAGGATCTAATAAGTAAGTTTAGATACAAGTTTAGATGTAAGTAAAAGGATGTTAGCAGCGAGTATACATCGAGTACCAAAGCGACGTCCAAAGGATAGATACGTGTATCCGTATAGAAAATAGAAGTGCAAGATCCGAAACACGTGATACGGAATGGAAGATTGTGCGATTTAGTATATTTTGTGAATTACATATTAATGAAAAAAATATTATTTCAGTTACAGAGTACCAACTATATTATTATTTCACCTCGAGCAGGTTCGCGTGATAGCAACGTGTCAACCATATATTTAAAAAGGTTTCGCGGCCGAGCAATTTAACGGTAATGATCGCGCTGTATTATAACGTTGGTGATCTGCATCATGGGATCTTAACAATGGCGATAATATCTGTCGCTAAGAACGAAGGTATTCTCGAAGGAAGAACGTCAATAATGACTACGGCTGGCCGTCGTCGTCTCGTTAGCAACGATGACTCTTCCACTTTTTAGATCCGAACGGCTACGCTTCGAAACTATTCCTTTTCGTCTCACGGTAGCCGAGTGTCGATTACACACGCCGTGGTTATAAATAAACCCGCGTAGAAATTAGTTTATGGAGCGTTTCTTTCACATATACGATCTTGGATTAGCCGTCAGTTCCTTTCTCGTCGCTGACAGTCACAATTTTAAATAGACGCTTGTGCAATGATTTCCACTTTAATTATATCGCTTGTCTCGTTCGTTCGCGCTAGTAAGGGAAGGAATTCGATTCTAATACGACCATTAAGTAATTATTTTTTACGTCTGTTTTACCTCGTTCACAATCGTTACACGATTCCAAACGAGATCGTGCAAACTTTTCTCCACCAATGGAATTTATCTAGGAGCGGAGAGTTGTTTATTTTTAACTACCGACAAAGTTTTCGAATAACGAGCTGTCTTTATTCGTACATTTAATTGAACGAGAGACTTACTTTCGCCCGACGATTTCCGTCAGTTACACAAATGTTTTTTCCGTTCCATCGAAACGTTTGGCTACGATAAAAGCTTCTGCAGCTACATTCGTAATTATCGTAATTTTTTAAATTACTATTTTAATTAAAATAAAATATATGTTCCTACATTCACAGTTGCGATTTTCGTTAATGAGATCCACCTACAGTGGAAATCTGTGCTGTTAAACAATTATTTTAGTTTCATTGGCTCGAAACGATCAACGAATGGAATCGGAAAGTGATCGATTTTCCAAGTATAGAAAATTATAAATACCAGTTTTATTTTGACGCATCCACTTTCGTACCGTTTTCACGACTTCTTCGAGAGAAAGAAACAGAAATATGATCTTTAAATTCTCGTGATAATTGCGGACACTTTCTTCGTATCGTTCATGGATAATAATTATCAAAGAAAATTTCTGATAATGTCACGCAAAATTCCAAATTACAATTTTTATATTAATTCGAATATCGGATGTATAGGTATGCTTCAGAACTCGTTAAAATTAAACGTTTAACGCATCCACTTTTGCACCGTTTTCACGACTTCTTCGAGAGAAAGAAACAGAAATATGATCTTTAAATTCTCGTGATAATTGCGGACACTTTCTTCGTATCGTTCATCGATAATAATTATCAAAGAAAATTTCTGATAATGTCACGCAAAATTCCAAATTACAATTTTTATATTAATTCGAATATCGGATGTATAGGTGTGCTTCAGAACTCGTTAAAAGGAAACGTAATCTCTAAAGTTTCACGATAATCATGGAAATCTACCGAGAGAACTTCTTTATACCTGCTTTATTCATCGATGTTTTCGATCCGTGATACTAAGTAATTAACAAGCGTATTATCCAGGGTATAGGACGTGTTGCAACCCTATATAATACTGCTCCATTCTCCATTCCTTGCTCTTTGGATAACCGAACGAGAGACCCATTGACTTCGTTCATTGATTTTACGTCAATCTGTGGAGAGCACCCTTGTGGGGTCTCCGTGATGCATTTACCATACGCGATAAGGGCGGTACGGGATGGGTTAGGGAACCGTCGACACACCCCATGAAAGGGAAATAGAATAGAAATGACCCCCCACGGGAGTCGCATTAGGGACACATGGCCAGGCGACAAAGCCCGATTTTCTGCCAACCCTCCAGGATCTTAGGCATGTATACGGTTACATAACGTTACGTGCTTGTTACCCCATGGATCTGAAGGGGCTGGAACCGAGGGTTGGAATATACACGCGTTACCACCCCTCGAGGGTAGAAACGCCATTTTGTATGTTCAGGATGAACGTCGGACGGACATTTTTCTATTCAAGGTTTCAGGCCTTCGTGGTCGTCGATGTGTGGACTTTATCGAAGTCAAGATCTCTCGAAATATCTTTACTTGCGTTCGAACGGCAACCGTCGTTGCTTCGTCTTTTATATTCCGGAAGGATCTAAGGAATCTTAAGTACCTTGGTCCGTAAGAGTTCGTTAAGATCGAGTCGTTTTAAACGTTCGAGGGAATCATTTTCGCTATTATCTTTCTATATCTATTAGCTACGACGAGAGAAGAGAAAGGACTGCTATAACCGGAGCTTGTGTCTTCCTCGAATCGTCCAAGATCATCTGGAAGGATTCACTTTCACGGCTCGAAGTGCTGAAACGACAGGACTGATCGCGGCAAATGGATTCGACGGAGCGTACCGTGTAAACCGGAAGATTTGTCGATCCATATCGCGGCTTCTATGGACACCTGTTGTGTCACCAAGGATAGTTTTAGTTTCGCGTTATCGCGACCGGTTGAGTGAGTTTTCGTGTAAACTCGACGTATCAGCTCTGCCGGGGTGGTGAAGCGGGGCAAAGCGGAGACAAAGGTTAATTTGGTACGAGCTGTAATCCGTCTCATCCGTCGGATAGAGCAGCAGGACCCCAGGACGGATGACAGGAGCCCGGATTAGTGCCTTGTTCCGTCAAGGATTATATCGAGCGCGAAAAAAAAGATTAATCGATATTTCTAGTTTAGCAGGCTGCCACCATACTTTTAATGAAGTTACCCCTGGGACCATTCCGCGTTCGTGTAAAACGCAAAGAATCGGTGTCGGTGTTTATTATCGACAAAAGCAATAATCAGCAAGATGAACAATTCTCATTCGATATCGTCGAGAGATACTTGCTTTTCCTTCTTCTTAATTCATCGGTTAAATCGACGCACGTATCCACCGGCGCAATTCGATGCGTAATTTAAATAAATCGTTGTTCGATCGCGGAACGAACCGAGAAACGGAAGCATTTAGGTTCGTGAAAATTCTACAATTCCGTGCTGGCAATTATTCAATCAAAAAAATTCCATTTTTTACGCAACGTTATCGCGCGTCGCAGAAAGACGAGCACCTAAAGTATGAAATTTGGAAAATGGTCGTCTTCCGCCGGACTTCAATTAACGAGGTACAGTGTGCCTGTGCCTCTACCGCCACCGCCGCCTCCGCGATTTGCCTCACCACGGGGTGGAAACGTGCCCTGGATCGCGATGTTACCATTGTTCGTCATGGTAACATTGCGATACGCGTGTAACCATTGCGGGACTGGGAAGTCGAGACTGGCGTGTTCGTCTCGTCGTTAATATAATGACGAAAATGGTGAAACGGTCCGACATCACGTAGAGGTAATTCGGCACGCGTACACTCGTCTATCAAATTGATTTCCACACTCTGCGTCCTTACCAACACGTTTATTTCGTCACGTTTGCCGGACGTTGGGTAATGCAACATCGTTGGCAAATAACGAGAACATTGACAAATTTTTTTTACTCCCATCGAGGTGTGATTGTCTTTCCAATCTCGTTATACCGTTATTATCATCAACACGAGACCGTAATCGAATTTTTAAGAAGAAGACAGAAGAACTGTAATTATCTAAATTGGAAAAAAATCTACCTATACACACACACACACATATATACGGGGTGGTTGGTAACTGGTAGTACAAGCGGAAAGTGGGTGATTCTACGCGAAAAAAGAAGTCGAAAATATAGAATACAAATTTTTCGTTCGAGGCTTTGTTTTCGAGAAAATCGACTTTGAATTTTCGATCGGTACGCGTGCACTTTATCGCGTCTCGTTATAACGGACCTCACTGTAGATCGTTGTCTCGATGGAAAAATTCAAAAAAAAAAAAAAAAAATGTTTGTTCTATATTTTCGACTTCTTTTTTCGCGTAGAATCACCCCCTTTCCGCTTGTAGCACCAGTTACCAACCACCCTGTATATAGTGTTTGAAACTGATCCTTAAAGTATGCTTCGAAATAAGTACATATGTCGAAACGATCAAGATCTTAGTCAAATTTTCTGAAACGTCGATACTGTTAATAACGCTAAATGGCATGTATTATCGTAATTATCAATGTCAGATTGTAATCGTATTTTTCAAAAAAAAAAAAAAGCAATCTAAGATAACATTTTCAGTAGCTGAGCCTGGCCTTTAAGCGTACTTCGAGCCAGAAAGATTACGTTAGATGGTATTCGCTGATATCTGGCAAATAAGCATCCTTCGGTCCAGGTCATTTCACTGTTCAGAACAGATCATGGGCAACGTGTATTTTTCTCTATAGATGTTGCACGTAAATGGCTGGTAGAACTAGAAACGGTAGCCAGAATATAAGGCTCGAGCACAGGACGTGACGGATCACTTTTGGAATACATGTTGGAGAATGAAGATCGAGGAGCGTAAGTGCAACCGTCGCACCGCTGGTTCTGTTTCCTTTCCTTTCTAATTGACCAACGTTGCCAGTCAATCGAGTGGTAAATTATAGGTCTCAGGGAAAGGATAACGATTATTAGTCGAACGCTAGACTATAAACAAACGATAATAATTTCGAGTTCCGGCAAAGGAAGAACACGTTGTTAATCATACACGTAACAGAAGAGACTATATGTACAAACTCGCACGTTATTTAACGATTTCAAACAAATTCACTCTTCTGTTTGTCCAATCAAAATTTTGATAACTTCGTTTGTCGAATTAAATCAATATCCACATATCGGTGTACATAGCTATATATACATGAAACATTCTTACCGAAACGGTGCCAACGATTTGGCGGGTCAAAGGCGTTCACAATGGGATTCGACTAGGTTCGAGGAACGATTGAAAATGGTATCTAGATAAAGTTGGCCACATTTAAGGGTCGATCGAAATCTTATCGGCGATGGCGATCATAGACGCTGTGGGTCACACTCGAGTTGGCTGTTTAATTTATCGAGCGTGACGATAATAACTCGGCACGGGTTTCGACGCTGCGGAACGAACAAGGGCGGTCGATGATGACGATGACGATAATAATAACGGTGCCGGTCGTAATAATAAAGAGCCAGTGGAGGGCCACTCTCTGCTATTCGAATACGCCGTGTGGTTATTTCAAAGGTCTACTTAGCATTCGGTGTCACGTAGAGCCCACGGTTTAATACATCAAAAACTCGGGAATCCATCGTCTACCCTCTCGGTCCTCCTTACCGTCGCGACACCCCTGGGGGTACCACGGTATTCATTTGTTCAAACTTGCAACCCTCTCGAGGACTGTGCGTGCCTTTTGTTTTGGCCGACACGAATTCTGATTGGATCGTTCGCCAGGTACTGCCGGCCATGGCAGCCTTTTCCCGGACTAGGGTTATCGGGCCAATAGTCTCCTCGAGGGCGTTCCTGGGCGGGGATTCAAACGCGTCCTACATCTGTCGCTGTTGTCATCATTATTATTATTATCATCGTGGTTCGTTGGACGTACACCTTTATGAGTTTCCGGCCGAACCCGCAACGTCGGTAACGCCACTCCTATGTGGCGCTTTCGCCACTACCTGCTAGGTGGCGATAGTTACATGTCTGTTGGCGTTTGATAGAAACATGTTTATAATCTATAACGATATCGATATTAATGGATTATTAATTATTTTGATATTAAAAGTAGATTTTATCGAAGATTGAAATCTCTTATAAGATAAAATTACTGTGGCAGATTGACGAGAATAATGAGTTTATCGCGTTTATAAGGGGATAGTACATTTTACTTTCGATTAACGTTGCATTAATACGTCTGTAGAATAATACGCATATAACGATACGTATGTAAAATACGTAGATATTAATACTGTAAGATGTTAATTGAATCTTTAGAAAAATACATCACGTTTCTCATTATAGTCGTTATTCGAATATTAAATACACATATGTAAACGTCCATTTATGGAAATTTTCATGACGATGTTTCCCGCCGTTATGTCAAAAAATTAACGGTCATCTCGCCATCTATGTAACTCGTAGTTGTTACAAAACGGCGGTGCACGGTGACGTGCTCTTGTTTTACAACGATAAAAATTACAACGAATTAGCGAAACCGGCCGTTTTATCCCTGTTCTATGTCGGGCTGAAGTATCGCGCGAGTAAATTCGAGTGCGTTTAGAGTACCGAAGTGGCTGAAAGTTCCGTGGTAAATGCAATTTTCGTCGAACGTCGCGATCACGTTGGTCGCGTTGACGGGCATATTTTTAAAAAACGGAGAGGAACAACGCGCTCGGGGTTCGTTGAATGACGTTAATCGCTTTTAGTGTTCTCGTGCGGATCGTTTAATGGCATCTAATTTCACGTGGCCCTGGGAGAGAGCGAGAGAAAGGAAGAGAGAGAGAGAGAGAGAGAGAGAGAGAGAGAGAGAGAGAGAGAGTATTCGGTAGAGTTTACAGCGTCGTAATTTATCGACGTCGAGGCTTCGATCTGCTGCCTGTTGATCGTGGGAGCCCAGTGTCCTTAACGGGTAAGTGAATTTCGCATGCGTGTCGATCCAGCTGAAAGAAATACGCCATGTCAGAAAGCGGAGCCGAGTGAACTTCGGCACGATTCATCCTGTCAAAGGTCAGAGGTTTTAATATCCTGTGTTGGACACCCACTTGGCAGCGATAATTCGAATTAATAAGCGCAAATTGCCGAGTCGTGGTTAATACAGGCACATTTCGGGACTAACTCTGTACCGCGCATAGGGATATTTTAACCTCAACGAAATGGATTCTCGGAACATATCGGAACGACCAATCGTGACAGACAGCTTCCGCAGTCCTCAGAATCGTACGTTCAGAAATTAATGCCCGCAGATCGGCCATATTGGAATCGAACGTATTATACGTTCGTTCTATTCCGAAATTACATGCAATATGTAATTACATCGATATCGTTGATTACGCGTACACGTAAAGAAAATGTTTAGAAACAGGTGTTTACATAAGATATTCAAGAATTTTGGCGTTACTTTGCGAGAACTGTCTAACGATGTAAATAAACGAGAGGTTATGCAAACATACTTTATATCTACATCGATCTATTTTTATCTTATTGTATAATAACATTCGAATAACTTCTTCGTATTTTATATATTTTTCTTGCAACTTTTTAAACGATCTAAATTTATATAATATTATTCTCCCATTTGTATCTATATAACGTTCGGATCAAGTTTAGTCAGAGAAAGAAAGACTGGAAAGTATTCGAAATATAGGATTTTCGAAACGCGTGTTTAATCGTAGTTTTCAAAAAGCTTATTTAATATTGATATTCGCCCGATAATGTTCGACGTGGCCGCGGCTTCCAGACGAAACGTGTTTTCGTCGTTAATCGATACAGTTGGCTGGCCAAGAGTGCCAATATTTTCCTCAACGGACTTTTAATTGTCTGGTGCTTGCCGCGGTATATTGCGTTGCATTGTGCAGCGTTGAAAGAAAGCGTGTCACGTGGTCGAATCGAAATTAATATTTTCTATTTTCGCGGACAATATCCCATTTTGTATAGCCGAGCGCATTCGCTTATTGTCTCGTGTATGAACGCACGAAGCGTCGATACAAGGCGTGCGTGTGCGTGTATAGAACATCCAGCTAGAGAAAGCGGGAGGGAGAGAAATGGAAAGAAAGAAAAGCAGAGAAAGACGCGAGCGTAGTAAAACATAGTATTAGGTGGAAAAAAGAGAATATAAAAAAATGACGACACTTGTAGAGACGCGTCCATACTTTTGTATCCTATTGCTGGGTCCGGGGTACAAATGACACTCATTTGTACTGATAGGGATCGTTGCTCGTCTCGCAAAAAGCGCGGGGCTTAATGACCAAGATGCACCTATACGATATCTCGTCACAGATCCGTCAGCGATATCGAGCGTGGCTCAACAATGCGTCCGTCGGAATTAAAAATGTATTATACAAGCTGTCGTTCGGCCTGTGTTCCGTTTAATCGACTCGATCCTCGTTACAACGCGAAACGGGAAAACACTTCACTCGAATGTGCTCGTTTCACGTTTTACCGTTCTGGTCTTTTTTTTTTTTTTTTTTTGTTTTGTACGAAACTTCTTTTCGCCACTGTTCAAATTTTCTTTATTCGTTAACATGTATGAAAATGAAAAATTCAGTTTTTGAAAGTTAAATAGAAGAGATAGATAGATAGATAGATAGTTATTGAGGTGAAACATGTTAGGTTAAGCTTGATTCATAGTTGTATAAAATATCTGGTTTCGATGTTACATTTATGGGCGTGTAAAATATAGATTGAATGTAACTGAATAAATGAAGTAATAATATAACTGGTACTTTCGTCTATCTGCAACGGTATCTTGCCGAGTTTGTTTCATATGATGCATTGCAATTGAGGAACTTTATTAAATTCCGATTAACCGATCCTTCGAATTCTAGCATTTCAGCATGAACCGGATAACGTTTATTCTTCGTGATACGTCGTTCATCGCTGTTGAAATAATATCTAGATAATCAAATTTTAACATTTGCATAACAATACACGTCACCTGTGAAGATGGTGTATGTGTTTGTGCCATGAAAATGAGTAAGACGTTTATAACAATTTACGATAGTATGAATATGTCGATGCTAGTCTGATGCTATTCTGTGCTATTAAATGGGCGATACTTTTACAGCTTCGTCGTATTCGTACGTCGTTCGGCAAGAAGCGGCAATAATAATTCGAAGTAATAATAAATCATTCGTTACGACAAGACCAATTATCTGACAATATCTTAGGAATATTATATAGAGTGGAAAACGCGGGAAAATCGATGGGATAAGATAAGTGGATAGCTGTTTCTCACGGAGTAAGTATATTTCGGCAGCTACATTCGCAGTTAGAGCGGAGATTAGCCGCAGTAATTATCGGGGTAGCATTTTCCTTTGAATCAGGCCTAGTATCGAGCGATTTAGCGGTTCCCGCTCGGCCAGAGGTGATGATGCAAGCCGAAGACGATAATCAGCACGATAATGCGAATGATTGTGTAGAACGCCGGTCCGTGTTAATTATATGTTCGCCGATACATCGTGCGACGCGCCTCCGTGCATTATCCGATTTATCGCCGGCGGACGTTTGAACGGATACGCACTGTTGTGCACGCTGCATAATGCGTCGTGTTTGCAAAGTCACTTTCTTGCATTCTTCGTCGCATTTTCGATTGAAAAATTCGTCAACTCGTATTTCGTTACATACAGGGTGGTAAGTAACTGGTGGTATAAGCGGAAAGGGGGTGATTCTACGCGAAAAAAGAAGTCGAAAATATAGAATAACAATTTTTCGTTCGAGGCTTTGTTTTCGAGAAAATCGACTTTGAATTTTCGCTCGGTACGCGTGCACTTTGTCGCGTCTCGTTATAACGGATCTCACTGTAGATCGTTGTCTCGATGGAAAAATTAAAAAAAAAAAAAAATGTTTGTTCTATGTTTTCGACTTAATTTTTCGCGTAGAATCACCCCCTTTTCGCTTGTACCACCAGTTACCAATCACCCTGTATAATACATTAAATTCGAATCGATATCTCGAATACTACAAAGCTAAAGATAAATGTGTCGTGAATAGTTACGTTATTGTCCCGTTAACCTTTCACATTGCGGGGCTCGTGAGGAGGTTTAGGGATCAGATTTAAATATGAAAAGACACATTCGATAGGATTAGTATTATAAATGTGTTTAGTTAACTAATCAAGCAAACAAATACGTACGTCTTGTAAATAATGTAACGTTAATATGTAGACAGCTACTGTAACACGATATCCTCTAATTGTTTAATAACAAATTCGGTAAATGGATAAATACTGTTTGTTACAGCGCGTAAAGAATTTCCCCGTTTAAAGAGCCACGAAAATGTTTCTTAAAGCGACGGCTAGAAAATACCGACGAATAGCTGATCAATTTGATCAGAATTCGATAAACTTCGAATCTTCTGTGTATCGCAGCTGTTCCTATTTTCCAACACGAACTAGATTAGATGTTCAAGTATACTATCGAGGAGTTTGCCAAAGAGACAAGAATTCTTGTTAAAACACCACCTTATTCCCGTTGCAAATCGGCGAATTAAACGTTTCAAGCTTCAGGCGCACGTGAGTTTGCTGGGGGACGCTAGCACGCTTTTAACCATCGGCCTAACCGTTCATCGAGCCTTGCCTCTTTGCCTCTGTGAAACCGTTAGTTGTTGGCTTCGACCAACGAAAAATCGCCGCGAAGAAGCGTAAAAGACCGAAAAGGCGAACGAAAAAGAACGACGAAGAAGCGAGAGAAGCACGACTGTAAAAGAGAAATGGGTGAAATAGGGACGCTGACGAAAATAGAAAAAAAAAAAAAAAGAAAAAGAAGAGGGAGGAAGAGAAAAGAAAGAAAAGTAGAAACGTCGCGATGCGGCGGAGGAAGTTGAAAAATGTCAGCCGGTAAATTGGAAGTACGGGTCGAGTACGGCAGCCCCGACGTCAAATAAACATGCCAGGACGAGCAATTTCGTATATTAGAAGGTCCCGCAGGGTAGGTGCATCCTGCGTCAGGGCGCGTGAGCTACGGTGATGATGTTTGACCGCAGGACGCATCAGGGACTCACTTGCACGGCCGATGCAATTGCATATGCCGACCGCAAAGTAAATGGGCACTGGCTGGTGGGAATTAAGGATTCTCAGCGGAGAAATCGAGTGTTCCCTGTGCGCAACGTTCGATCAGTTCATGTACACGAGATACACGGTGACGATTTTCCATGGTTCTTGGGAACGATTTGAGCAAACAGACGACGGCGCTTCGTTTAACGCCGCTGTTACGAGACGGCAGATTGATGAAATCGTCGGTTATTCCTGCGGTCTTGCGGTGGACAATTTAATGCGCGTCTTTAAAGGACGTCGCATCGACCGATGTTTCTTTTGCACTAATAACTGGACGTTGCATAATTCGAACGAGATTCGCGGATGCGTGATTGGATCGTAAATGGAACATCTTTGCATTGTTTCCAGTTAGTAACCGCATAATATGGAACCTCGTGTCAATTATGTAACGTGGTTGCATCAGATCGCGTAGAATATTACCTTTTCGAACGGAAGAGAAATATCGGAGACCTTCGTCGATTATCACCCGTGTTATAAAATTGCTTATTCGCTGACTGGTTTCGACGCAATTACGAGAGAAAGACGCGAAACATGTCGGTCACGTAACGATCCGAACGTCGAAACAAAGCTCTTCGGTAATTTGGCAACGAGTTGGGGTGAGAAGGTGAAAATCTTCGAGGTTAAATTCGAGACACGCGAAATTTGAATAATCTTCAGACGAAAGTCGATCTGGCAAGGGTGGCGAACCCTGTAATCTCGGCCACGTGCAATAACGACAACAGAAGGGGGGAAAATGGTCGGAGAGTGGAAAACGGGAGAGCGAACCAGTCGATAGCAGCCGGCTCAACCGTAGGAGGTTCGAGCGATAAGTATCTAATAGAAATGTAGTACGAGCTTGTAATAACGTTACACAACGAACCGGTGTAATACGATTGATGGTGAAAAAATTTATTTGCCCTTACCTGCCACGGATCCACGGAGCTACGTGAAAGTCCCTGGAATATAAGATTCGAGGGAATCGAGCGGCACTCACGAGTGCAATTCGCCAAATCTAATTTGCATGCGATCGAACGCGGAACCCACTTAAGCACGGAGTTCCGCCGTGGAAACTTCCCGCGGGGGAAAAAAGTTCTCGTCATGACTGCATTTCGTTTCGAGCTCGTTGAATTAGATGCCGGTATAATGCCGGCTTTCTGCTATTTTGATTATTTCGTTCTCCCGTTCGCTTGATACGGCTTTAATCCGTTTGTACGCTTGCTGGAACAAACCGCTCTGAATTTCATTTTTCCGAAAGGAGTTCATTCCTCTTGAATCGATTCTGCGAGTTTGATTTTACTTCACGATTAACAGAAAGTATTTCAATGTCACATAAATAGTATTTTAATACGGTCTGTTAGGTTTAAAGATAAGATATAGACGAGATTTAAATATTATTAAAGACGAGATTAAAATAGATAGTTAACGTTACGCTAATGGAGCATGCTTAAAATATTCGTGAGGAAAGAATGTATTTAGTTAAAAGGACGTATTTTCTTAGATCGTGGTGAAATCAAACGAAAGGACAATCGCGTATCGTGTTCTTCTTTCGGTCTTCGGTTATTCCATTAATAGTACATCGATAATTACTAGAATCATCTTAGTATCGAATACGATGAACGACAAGGGGGAAAGATATCGTCCTGTTGAACGAAGAATATAAAAATAATTCTCACTCATCGAATATTCGTAACACGTAATTCTCGAGCGACTAGATCGGAATCGGTTCTCTGACAATAATTCTTACGGAAGAGAATCTCAGGCCGTGATTCGTTTAAATTATAACGCCTAACGTTGTCGAGGCAAGCAAGCAAACACGAGGGCGCCGGGATCATCCCGATACTATCGATAAATTCAAAGAAGAGAGGGGTCCAATCCATTCGAAATGCCAGATCCATTTCGCGCCTGCTCGATCTTCCCGGAGGGCACAGCAGTGCCGTAAGGACTCGTAACTAGTTAGAGGGGAAGTGTTTTGTCCCTTCCTTTTTCTTCCTCTTTTTACCTCTTTCTCATCCTTTCGCCGCGACGCAACGATTGCTCGTACCATTTCCATGATGAAACAGCCGATGGTGGAGGGGCCATAGAAGGGGGCATGTAACGTGTCGACGACGTCTCGACGATGACTGGTGCATCCTGCTCGAGAGACGCGAACGAGAGACGCGTGATTCTCAGAAAAGGCCAGGGTCTGCCTTCGGCCCGTCCGATAGAGTCATCACGTGTCGGCGCTAGGATAGTGGTTTTATTGTAACATATCGAACGTGGATACCAGTTGGGGGCCAGGTTCCGAAGGAGAGAGGGCTGCGGGCACGTTCTTTCAGGCCAGCAGCCACAGAGAAGAAACGAATTGCGGGGCTAGTTGTCCTGTATCGCAGCGGGATGTCTGAATGCACGGTGTATGATTGATCTGACACGTAGTGGGGGCACCGTGGTCTGGTCGCACGTACCTGGTACTTCGATTCGTTCAGCAACCCTTCGCCTTGGATCCTCTTTCCATCTTTGTTCGCCAACCGTTTGTCGATATTGCAAACCACGCATCGTCACGCGTTTACAATGGAAATCCAAAGGATCTTGTACCTAACGATCGCGTCTCGGTTGTAAGGCTGTGAAGCGTGTTTGCTCGCGTGTGCGCGTCCTGGGATAATTAGACCTTGGAGGAATCGTTTCGTGAATTTCCACGGTTGTTGCTGATCGTTCGATAACGTTGATAGACCGAAATTGGTTTCATCCTACGTTAATGACACCTTTTCAGAGAGCTTCAATTATCCCCCGCTTGTTCCCCTGCGGTCTACTTGGTCGGTCGGTCTCGTCGTCCATACGTGGTGCCGCGACAAAAACGCGAGCGAGAACGTGAGACGTGTTAATTAGAAAAATGACGAAACGAACCGCGACACACGCGGTGTTCTCGCTAACGCGAGAGCACGGCCCTCGCCCGGGCAAAATGCATTATCGTAAGTACAAGATTGCGTGTTTCAATTATGAGAAGGCTCGCTCCGAGGTATATTGGGATTGCTTCCATCCTTCTCTTCCCGTTGTCTTCTTGGTCCACACTGGGAGAATCGCTTCATCATAATCGGTCATCCAACGTTTTTCTACGGAGCATACCCCCCGCTGTCTCTACGCCCGGATATCTTAGCATCGAAATGCCGCGCTGACAGGCAAAGAATTTGATATCGTGATTAGCTCGTTACGGTATTGTGCGTTAACGCGTTGCCACGAACCCTGGGCCCTGCCCGATCGTCATTTCACTCGAAACGCGGCCGAGCGAGACTTTACGAGCCTTCGATTCGTTGTCGAAGACGCGGAGTAATTGATTTCGAGCCACCATATGCAAATAGGGGGATGGAAGCTGTGGTTCGTGGCCGATGTAAATGTTTAATTGGATCGTGCGGGTACGTCGAGGGAAAATAATCCTGTGGTTAATACGTGCGTGGGAACCAATTAATTATTAGAAAGGCGACGTCAGCCCCGGAAAAGCGTACATTTTTTCTATTAACTCTAAATATTTAAATATCTTGAAAACGCGTATAACAACATCGCAAGCTTTTCTGTTCTTCTTTCAAGTGTGTCACGATGTCTGCTAGTTTTCTTTTCTTAACCAAATCGAATCTAGGACAACAAAACGAATGAGAAGAGCTATCACGAACTGAGTCGAGTTTATTCTACGAATATTTAACTAATCGCTCATTTACCTATACATAATTACTTTTTCCTTTTCAAAAGATCAGGACGATTAAGTTTACGTTCGATAAGATTACTCCGTGGAATTTCTCGTATAAAAAGGCTGGTATTATAATAGTACTCATTCGATAAAGGTCAGTGTCGAAGGTGTATACGTCTTGTTTGCGAAAAAAGTGGCGAAGGAGTTTCTTGGCAAAGACTATCGGGTAGATCTGTCGGCGAGATTCGCGGAGTATTCGAAGGTGTTACTGGAACTCAAACTCGGCACTCTTCTATTTGCCGTTTGAGTCCTTTCGACAGGGGTGCAACGGCACGAACCCCCTTGCTCAACCATGGCCTCATTACCAAAGCAAATATTTTATAGACGAGCCCTCGGTGACGACTCGAGCAAGAATCTGAAGGAGGCGAGATGCTGCCGGAATCGATGTAAAAAAAGGCCTCGAATAAAGCGCGAGTTCCTTTTTCCTGTCTTCCAATCTCTGTCCTCGACCGAACCCCCTGGCTCCGACCTCGCTCCGTAGGCGGCGGGAAACGACAGGGGAGGAAGAGAAAGAAAATAGAAAGAGGAATCTCTCTTTTCACTGGCTCTCCCCGATTTACTTTTCAACTCGCTTGTTTTATATCCACTGTCGGCTCCTCCTTGTCCTCTCGAGTCGTCGATATTCCGACGTGAAACGATCGGCGTTAAAAATTAGATAGGTCGCGCGGCCTCTCTTCACCCTCTTCGCCCCTGTTTCCGTGCTTGCCGCGAAGTTGACTGAAAGATGGAAACGGGAACCACGGAGATGGAATCTCTTTCTTCTTACCGTGCACGTCTGCGCGAAACGAAGTCGATGATATTATTATGACAACGTAAGCTTAGCTTCACTGCGTTCTTCGTTTAGTTTGGATCAATCGGTAGGACGAGTTTCGTCGGAACTAAAAAATCGCGATACCTTCTGCTCGATTGGATATACCGGGGACAAGCGTTTTAGCTTGTGTTTTACATGTCGAGACTTAGTTGAGACAGTGGGGTCTAGTCGTCCTGCGAATAGACGCGTGGAAGAAATACGAGACTCCTCCGGTACTCTCATTGTAGGATAATCGCTGTTAGTAGGATGATACAAAACCGTGTCGTCGCTTCTTACACCGATCTCGGAAAAGAAGCAGGTGTATCAATTCGACGAGTATATTTCTTTCCCGTCTATCGTTTCTTGAAATTCTTAATGACGTTAGAATATTCCAAGTTTGAAGATCCCCTTTCGTCGTCGCTGTAACGCACGATATTCTGGATCGTCAATTTCTATAATACGCTTAAATTGATCCTTTAGGCGACGCTGGCATTGACGCAGTGTGTCCTTTAGTGTTCGACTGAATCGTCAATTTGTCTAGCATTATCCAGAACGTAAGGAAAGGATGGAGGGTCGAATTGTAGAGGGGTGGCGAACTAAGGAAAGGAGGGAGGGGTGGGAGCAAAGGCGGACCCAGCGTCTCCAAAGGATTTCGTGTATTTAGGATAACAAGCTGCTCCGCCCCTGAATTGGTATGCAGAGACCCACGAGTAACTCCTTTATATTGACATATCGTGGAACGTGATCCAAATACATGCGACATTATACCGAATTGCGAACAAAGCTGGCGCCGCTGCAACGGCAGCAGCCTCGTCAAATTGTCCATGAATAGAAAACAAATCGTCCGTAAGGCAAATTCGTGTTCCCGGGGAACGACGTAGCCGTACGTACGAATCGATTACGAATGCGACTCGATGTCGAGACTGCGTCGATTTCGCTACCACATTGCGTTTCCACATTTATAATTACGAATTACGATGGAACGCGGTTGTATAGGCAAATTTATATTTTTCTCAATGGAATTTGTTTCGCCCTTTGAACATTGTAACGGACATTTTTTACATCGAGTATCTTCTATATTCTTTAATATCACGATCTTTTATTACGACCGTGTAGATACGAGCGAATACACTTACGAACGTGACGTTACGTTCGACGTGGCTACGACACGAGGGTCAAAGGGTAAAATTTCAAACGCGAAACTCAGGAAACTGATATCGATGGGTCACGAAAAGCCGACTGAAAAAATAATAATAGGAAATGAAGGTCCTTTCCACGATCGCGCCGGCCAAATAACAAAGTAACCGAAGATGGATATCCGTTTCAAATATTCACGCCCTTTTCGCGCCGCGGCGTGAAATTGATGCGTTTAGGAACCCCTTTACTGGTAGGCGGACAGTTACGCCGGCATAAATATTGCCAAGAGCCCTGCTGACCACATGGCACAGATACGGCCCTGAATAATGTGCGTGCTTGCGTACTGCGTTTCCGCAGGCTAACCGAAAGATTTAACCATAGCCGAAACATAGCCAAACACCAAATAATTTATTATTAATTTCATTGTTTCGTCTGTGCAATGAACATTAACGAACAACGCGATAATCTTCGCAAATGCTTCACGTTGTATCTCTCTGTGGCAATTTTAAAGACAATAGAGAAATGGCGTTTCGACGGGGAGGAAAATCTGTACGTTGCGCGCCGGTGTGTTTACCTCGCCACGGTTACATCGGCTTTGCGAGGTAGGAAACGATATTTGTTCAGGCATCCCGCTAGGAAATTCAAGGCGACTAAGAGATTATTCGCGGCACCCGTTGCGTGAATATATAATAGCGTGGCGTGTTTATGTATCCAGCTATGACAGGCACTTCCGTTTCCGTCGAGCGCTCTTGACTTCGTTCCGTTTCTGACCGCGTAAATGTGTTTACACCACGCTGTCGTCTGTCGCTGGTCTCCCTCGTGAGGAACGTTCCTTGTATTCGTCGTGCACGAATTCCCAATTTTCCATTTTGCCAAATTCCATCGATTCGTCGAGACTCGGTTTACGCATCGTCTGTAAATCTTTCACGATTTCAGCATCGTCGACGATCGTCGTATAATTTTAGCTTTTCGTTACTTTGAAAATGACGATCAGCAATCAACGTCCCGCGAGACGCGTCGTAGTTATTAATTCGAATATAATTTCTGCAATTATTTCGAAGCAGTCGTCCGTTATACAGCGTTATTTATTTTTCTTTTTCCATTTACGGCTCGTCCTTCCGGCCATTTTCCTCACCAATTTATCAGTTTCTACCGCCCTCTCACGTCCATTAACTTAATTAATTTTTCTCAAGTGTTCGTTCTACGTTTCGAACCTCGAAAGCTGTGTGCCGAGAAGTGTCAAACTAACGAACGTGTTCTGAAAAATGGAAGGCTCCAATGGTGGCTCAGGTGTTGATTGTTTCGTACACGTACAAACTCGCGGTCGCTGGGGCGCGCGCGCGCGCGCGAGCTCGAACGCTCACAGGGCGGCGAATGCCAACGGTTTGTACGCTGCTAATCGCCATCTGTTCCGCCAAGTGACTCGACACATTGCAATATTGTTAATTATTCAAATTCGCGTTGTAACGCCATGCTTGGTAGATGTTCGGTAATCTTATCGAGGCAACCTCGCTACCTTTTGTACACACATGCATCCACTTCGCACCTCATTATCAATTCTTAATTGAATTTTACCTAAGCGAATTCCGTTAACCCGTTTGATATCTCTAACATCATCCTTACGCGAATCTCGTCCTCCGTGTTCGTTATTTCATCACAAATATGATCTTGGTAAATTACATAGCAAGATCCTTGAAAAAAACCGAGAAATCGCTGAAAACTTGCTGAAAAATTCATGAAGAACCCTAGCTTAGGAGCGACGATGTGAACGAAGAAGTTCAGTTCGTCACGCTGAAGGAGTCTAATATTAGAGTAGGCAACGATCATGTACTATGAAATACGTACCAAAGAAATCAGAGTGAGCAGCATGTGGAAAGATAATAATTCGAGAGAAGAAACTAACTTTGGGCCGTGCGTTTCACGATAGATCGTTAAAATTCCTAAAAATCCAGTGAAACGAAAGGCTATCGAATTGGTCATTTTGACCATTCTGGCATTTCTATAGTCGCGGCTATATAATTCTGATCTCAGCCGTTATCTACGTTACGATTCGTAGATGAAACAGTTGCGATCGATAACAAAAATGCGCGTGCTCTATCATTATGATCGTGCGAGGAAAAAATGGTCGTATGAAAACGAACCAGTTTCCCTCGCCAGACGCAATTAAATAGAGAAATACGCGCTCTATACGCGTTCATATATCAGCCACAACTGTGCCAACTCTGCGTCTAAAAGTCTCTTCCACTTATCCATGGAACGCGAACTTTTACTTTTGCTGACGCAGATATGAGTAATTAACCCCGCGAGTAATTTCCATCCGGTCTGGAGTCGGAGCATGAGCTCGGAGCGGTCCTGGGCGTCGATCATAACTCGAACTGGCCAACAGCAACGACAGCAAAACCGCGGCAGCAACGTAGAGACACAGAAGAGTTCTGACACTCTCTGGCCTCGCGTATGGTACCTATATCATTGGCTCGGGTTGGGCGGAGTACGGCGTGAAGTTGGCGCCGCCAGCGATAGATACCGCTAATTATCGATCGTAAATAACGTCGCGGGGCGCACGGCAGCCCGATCCTATCGGTCCTTCGGCCGGTTTCATCCCCCCTCGTGTTCCGCAGTCTTTCGATGATATAGGTGCTATGTGCCGAGTCGCCTCTAAAACGGGGTTGGCCGAACGTCGGAGGAACAGGTCCCTCCTGACCACTCTAACGTCGTTCTCTTGGGTGTGCAGTCGCCTCTCAGGGTGGCTTGGATATATTACAAACGGTGCTCGTGCACGGTTATTACAACTTGTACGCGGTTATAATTGCGGGCAAGAGGCCCACCGGCTCGAAACGTGTGATTTGTGCTCCCGCGGGAAGCAAAACGGCTACCTGGCACGGTTCTCTACGGTGCCGCGACACGCATACATGGCTACTCTGTAAAACGTTCCCGTATCGATTCTCATTCCGATAGCGGTGGCCTCCTTTTCAGAGAAAATCGGAGCTCGCACGTTTAATGTACGATCCTGAATGCTAGCCTGTCTAGCAAAGTATAAATAGCCCTTTGGCGATATCGGCCCGTTCCTCTAGCTACCTATTGCTCTTCTGTCCAGCGTCGTCGTTGTTTACGAGTTCGATAAGGTAATGGACTGGCGGTTGGTCGAACGGATATTACCGGACGGGACTTTATAAAATCTAATCTAATCTAATACCTTGAATCGAAGACAGATCGAAAGGGAGACGGTTTTGATCATTCGCGTTTAATCCTCTTGATAGCTCCGTAGCGGTTTAATTTACGTATTGCGCTGCCAGGTTGGACGAATGCTTCGTAGATAGCCGACGGGGAACGCGGTATCGATTTTTGTCTCGATACAGTTCCACGCCAGTTTCTTTGGCCGTGTTCGAAGAACGTGTCCGACGAATACCACAAGTTCGACCAACTTAAACGGATGACGTGGAACAGCGACTCTTCGTTTCGATACTGTGCTTTTAGAAATCTTTCGTCGAATTCCAATCGTCGATTCGTCAAACGATATCGTTCGCGGATAATCGATGAATTTCCCACGTCGCAGAACGCCCTGTTGACACTGTGCTTCATATCCCACGCGGATCTTATATTTACGTATAACAGCATAGATCATTCATCTAATTAATTTCCTGATTTGCAAATTTAAAATTAAAGTATCTCGTTTATCCTGCGTGAAAAGGAGTTTGTCGTTCGTTAAGAAGTTTGCCTCTGTGTAAAATTTCTGCCGTTCCAGTGATATTCATCTTCCTACTTCCTAAAGATGAAAAAAGGACCGAAGGAAAGGTTTCTTACTCGACTTTGTTCAACTACGAACTTCTCTTTAACATTAAGCGACCAACGCTCTCCCTACTCTTAATGGCTGATACACGATTACTCGTGTTCGTCGTGCTGCAGTTGACACCTTCTGCGAGGCTATATTTCCTTACGTGCCCCACCCATCGGCTTGTAAGCAGAGCAAGTGCTCGTTCTCTCTCGGTCCCGTGAAAGGGATGGTCGTTTGACACGGTCGCCTACGCTGGGTGTCGGGATAAAAGGGGGGAGTGGGAGAGGGTAAGTCGTGCCCTATCATGCGGGGGCGATATCGCGTTACTAGAGCCGGCTTTGATCTCGCGACACTTACAATTTTCCCGACTGGCGATACACCCTTATTTCGCATCGCGCCACGCGAGTCCTAATGAGAGGCTATGTTCTCTGCACCCAGCACCCGCCTCTTGCCCCGTACCAGGGGTTACCGGTAATCACAAGGCATGATGGCTCGTTCCTGGTGCTGTGTAACCCACCACCCCTGGCTATCCACCACCAGCTACCTCCTCGTCCTTGTCGCACCGCTTCCGCGTACCAACGCCCCCTGACCATGAGGAACAACGTTGTCCAGCCGTGCTCGCCATTACGCCGTGTGAAATGCTAATGCGAGAAGCTTCGCTGGCGTTTACCGTGTCAGACGATAGCACGAGACAAACCGAGGATTCATCGACGATGTTCACGATGCTGCTAAATTTGTCTATTTAAAGCTTCTTGTTTTATTGAAATTTTATTGGAATTGTAGTTGGTAGCCTGACCGATACTTACGGAGTTAATTCCCGATTATTTATTTCTCTGTAGTACATTAAAAAAAGCAGCATGCAATCTGAAATACCAGATCCTAGAAACGCACAATGTGCTACTTTTCGCAGGATGCATAGATATGAAGAAATTCGATGTATTAATTTACAATTGTCTTTTACATTTTAAGATTCAAGGTTCTCCTCCTCTTACGCTCTTCTATCAGGTATAAATGATTCGTATCTCTATGGTGTATTTGAACGTACAATAGGTTAGCTATTCAAGAATCTAAAAGAGAGTTGTAATAAAAACAGGATAGCTACGTATATCTAAGAGTAAATATCAAGTGCAAATTAAATAATGTGCTAGGTGGTTATAAAGTTATATAAGATCAATTAAGACTGTTTACTATTCTTCTATTAGTCTAATTCTCCAAACCAAGAATATTAAAGGTTATCTATTGGTCACCGTAATTCATCGCCAAGAAACGGACGATTGAAAATCTTCGATTACGATACAAATATCAAATTCGAAGATCATACAGATTTGTCCGTGTGAATAAGAACAAGCGTTTCCCATAGCGTACACACGTGTCAGAGCCATCGCCCGAAGCTTCGGTGTAAATACAATAACCCTTTATTTGTTCCCTTTTCCTTACGGGGCTGGCCGTGATTCAACAATACTCGACGTGTAGGCGGCAAACATCGCCGCCACATCGGGCCACTCGCCCTCGGCGATTTTCGCGAAATTCACCCAACGAATCCACCTATCGACGATTCGGAGATGAACGATGGCCCGTGTCGAGTGAGATTCGAACGCGTGAGCTTTCGACAGCCAGGATGAACGAAGACGGGAGCACGCGTTCTCCTAGATAGAAGCGACAGTGACGCGTGATAAACTTGAGGAAACTTCGGGGTAGAGTTGGATAGAGAGAGAGAGAGAGGGAGAGAGTTGGATAAAGAGAGAGAAAGAGAGAGAGAGAGAGAGAGTTGGTAGATGGGAGAGTTAAGGGTATGGGGAGGGTAAGCGTTGTTGGACACACAGAGCAAACACTTCAGAAGATTGCCGTTTCTGCGTTGCAACCACCACCCTTCCATCCTACGGAAATCCTTACTTTCCCCGAAATCCGTAATCTTCCTGAAGGGCGGATTAATTCTCTGGACTTATCACGTGTGCCAGCTTCGCTAGATCTAGATGGAAGCTATTGCCGATCTCCTTCCGTGGATATTGTACTTGCAGATGTTTCGATCGTTGGATTGAACAACGGGGAATGTTGTAAGTATGTTGGGTCGCAAATAGATTTTTACACTTACTTATTAGAAACGATTAGCGTGGTAAGAGTAATTAGAAAGTAAGCGAGGATAGCAGCTTTATAGGAAGCTTTTACTTGGAAATAAGTCGGAAAAAAATTGAAATAAAACGTGGAAAAGTATCTAATGTAAGGGAAAAATAAGCTTCCATCTGAAGTATCTCAAAAATTCGCCGTAACGCAAACCGGAAAGTTTCTGTGAAACATTACGGAATTATCATTTTAACTAACTCCGTAGTTTTAACGTTAGAAACGTTGGATGCACAGTACACGTTCTTGTCATGGTACAGTCAAATTTTAAACTCTTCTTCGCTCGCTACCAAAATGATGTAGCGTAAAAGTTCAGCTTTCAATAACTAGCCATCCACGATGGAATTTTCATTTCCATGATATCGAAGCTACAAAACGTTCTCGACAAACTTCTTCCTACCGCTTTTCACATTTTACACCGTTTACCTCCGTGATAACGCGTATGGTTGAGAATTTCGCTTTATCTTGGCTGGAAACTCGGTTTCGTGCAGGTGGAATGCTAAGAACTCGTTTGGATATATCCTTGGCTTCGATGCTGATTCTGCGTTTCACGGGCCGCCGGGGGAGGGTCCTGAAGGAGCAATTAAGCCTGAAGTGTTTCCTGCAAGGTGTGACTCGTAGAAACGGACGGACGGGAACGAGAACGCCAGCCACCTGACACGAGAGACGACTTCTCTCGCACGTCAAACGGTAGTAATTCAACTTTTATTCGAGAAGGATGCGATATATTCAGCAGCCACGTCTAGAAGTCAGAAACCGATGCTCATCGATGGCTACGCGAGCCATGCGTAACCGTAAAATTACGACTACTATTGGTAGTCGACTTTAACCGGCCGAGTGGATGGAAGAAAATAAGACTCGCAGCGCGTCTTAAAGGAGCGTTTTGTATAAAACTGAATGGAGAAAAAGCGTATTATACACCGTAGACATATTATACATCGCGGGTATAGTTACTGAGACAGATTGGATAGTTTGATGAAGAGGTCTGGATTTAAAGATCGTTCGTGCGTGTCGCGAACGTACTAGATAGAAATGAAATCCTCTAAACCGTTGTTCAGTGAAGTAACACGTATCGTAAGAAACTGTAAGTTTTTACGAAAGATCTTTGTCGTCTTCTCACATATTTTACGAGCCACCGTTCCCTGCACCATTGTATGTATTTTCATTTTTCCACTAAAAGAACGTCCAGCGGATCGTGAGAAATTCACCGCGCAACCGGCTACGCTTTGTGTATCAGTGATTTCCTCCAGAGTGATGGTTACGCCGGATAATAAAACAAACGTGTTCTTTTCAACAGCGACAGAGAGAAAGAGACAGACAGAGAGAGGGGGAGAGGGAGGGAGAGGGAGGAGAGAGAAAAAAGAAGAGAAAGGGGGAAAAAAGGTGTGGAAAAGTAAGACGGTCGACGTGACGCGGCGAGCATTTTAGTTCGCGACCATTCGTCGCGCGAGCTCGTATTTTCTTTCCTCCTTCTGGTTACTTCTTAATTGCGGGAATAATAATCACGAAGTTGTCACGTTGGCTACGTGCTTCGCACAACCGGTGGAGGTTCCTGTCTCCTCGGGACACAGAGAAAAAGGAAGCTGGCATAAAAGGGAGAATTGAATAAAATTTTGGCCCGTCATGCCTCGGATAAATCTGAATTAATTAAGCGGTTTCGGACTAGACTTTCAATCGTTTCTCTTTCTCGCTCCATCGCTTTATCCTCCGCCCTCTTATTTCTCTCTCTTTCTCTTTTTCTTTTCTTTACTTCCTCCTCCTGCTCCTCCTCGGTGCTTCACTTCGCGTCGACTTCTCGTATTCGTTCTCTTCTTTTTTTCACGTGGAGATTTCGTGGTAACTTAAACGCGGGAGCCATTCGGTAGCTGATGGGTTAATTGAGAGTCGAACTAGCCCTTAGATACAAAGGCCTTTCACGGAACAACGTGAATGCGATGACGAATTGCGCTCACATAGTATACACGCCTTTGTGTCACGTTTCATCGCTTGGAAAACCAGAACGACCATTGCCACTTTCTTTTTTTATGTTTGTTGTCAATTCAGCGTTATCTGTTATCTTTGTATCTCTGTTAGTATAATGGTCGGCCGAACGTATTTACTCCTTTTAAGGAGAATATTCCAACAGATAGAACAGCCTGTTCTACCTCGTTGTCTGTACGAGAAAGCTGTAATAACAACATGAATATTTCATTCTATCCGAAGCTAAAAAGAAAGCTAAAAATCCTCTTGAACTGGACCCTAGTTGAACCTTTTCGGGTCATCAGAAACCGTTAATTGTGATCAGTAGTCGAATTTTAGCGTCCTTGAGACTGGTTCATCCACCCAATGAATTCAGTGTTTCCGCAGCTTGCGACAGCATCCGGTAATGAGATGGTTCTGCATCAGGTTCCTGGACCAGTTTGTCTTTGCTCCTCTGTTTTTCTTTGCTTCCTTCCCCTCTGCTGCTATACGATGGACGATGGTCAGCACAGTGGTTAAGTAACTGGTTCGTTAGAATGTTTATTTGCTTAGGGATCTTTTGTCAGGCCTTCGACTAATGTTATGACGACCTGTTACCGTCCCCGGTTTCTCTTCGTCGCATATGTTTCGTGAGCATAACGGACGTCTTTCAGCTATTCTGGCGGTCTTTCTGAAAAAAATCTCACGTTTCTCCAAGACAAATCTGTCGAAAAAAATGTCGACTTCCCAATTCTGGTCCGTCTAGTTGGTAATCTACGTTAAGCTGCACAGTTTGCTCATAATGGAATAATAGAGTATTCAAATCTTTCTTTTCCTAGTTTGACGAAATTGTTTAAACTTTGCGACAAGCGAAATTATTTGGCACGATCACGGCGTAAAAATTAATATCAAAGAAATTCGAGCGAAAGGTGTAATTATTTACTTTTAAAAAATCATAGGAAATCCTTTAAACGATTCCCTCGTTGGAACCTTTGTGAATCTGCACCATTTCTACGGAAAGTAGAAGTCGGATGTTTCGATAATTTTGGAAGTCGTAATATCAATTACCTAAATTTTTTCTCGATTTGGGCTATTAAATTAAAAAGATACGACTTGGTTGTCGAGTTGGCCTATGTTCTCGATGTTCGTATCATGGAAAGGGATAGGTATAGATTGGGACTGGAAATGAAGACGTTTCAATCGTGAAAATTCCTTTCATCAATTATAATCGTCGACGTGCACGGGACAGTAGCCGTTCATTAAAAGCGTATATACGAGTCTGCTCGTTGCTCGAAGAAAAATACGCTAACGATACCGCTCGTGAACGTGTTCTGAATACTCGGTTCGCGCTCTCTTCTGTATTCGTAATCCCCCCGGTCGCGGTGTCTGATTCTTGGCCGAACGTGGCCGTTCGGGAATAATGCAAAGTGTGAAGTCACCCTGTGGATGGTAGTCAGGTATCGCTTCTGCTTCTTATTTATATAAATGACCAACGCATAACTCGCAGCAGCCGAAGACTAACGCAAGCCTATTGCCAAGTTGAATGCTCCGCTAACGTGTCGACTCGATGATAAATTAATTGTGGAAGGGAACGGTTGTGTTATGGTTAATGTCGAGATTCAGTTTTCAACCGGTTTCTTTCTCTCCCCTGCATTATTTTCAATCCACCTAGAATTCAATTTATACCTTTGTTACCGTGATATTGGTTTTTTCAATTATTCTTTCTTTTTTACAAAGGAAATAATATGGATAATCGTTTAATGTTTTGGAAGCAATCATTCCTTTAATAGAAATATATCACAGTTACCGGTGCCGTGAATCGATAACTGGTTACTCGTATGCTCAAGCGATATTGTGGACGGATCCGACTATGGTATTCATTGTTGACTCGTCACGCTTTTCAAGAGACGTCTTCCTGTTTAAAAGCGCCATAACTTGTCACGTTGGATTCGCGGGCTACCGGTGGCTTAAGAATCGCATTCTGCTTTTCATCGTTCACCTCTCGGTTAATTAGCAGGAATAAAAAGCATACAAAAATCCAGCTGTGTTTAAGTGGTTATAAATTTGTTTCTTCCTCTTTCAGCATTCTACCGCACACAATTTCTCTTCTATTCATTCCTTTCGAATTTTTGACGATACTCTAATATATATATATATATATATATAGGTACCGCTAGCCGAATATCAAATCCACGAGCTACGAGTAACCCATACAAAACTCCTCTTTACGTTTCTTTCCGCGAAGATGCGCGAAAGATTCGTGTCTTCATTGTGTGTATCTACCCTGGAAATAATAGGCCGCTGAACCAGCGAGCTTGGTTAACCCCATTTACTTTTCATTCACGGAGGAATTGGCTTGTTCCTTTTGTCGAAAACGATCGTTTTCGTCGACGTACGTAGACCTGTATCGAAAATTTCCTTTTGGGGGCAGGGGCGGAGGGGGAAGGGCACGATACGTCTCTGAATCCCGTTAGTGGAAAAAGACATCCTGGGATTGCCTGAATCGCGTACGATTATTCCTCTGGTTCGTGTTAAGATCTTGGCCGACTAGCGATCAAATCGATTGTAATCAGAACCCATCGAAAATCATCCCCGGATCTGACTGGGTGTATGGCAGTAACCGATGAATATTAACCAGCAAACAGCGCTGGCCAGAGTCTGCTGTTGGAATGAAGCGTAGCCAGAGCGTGGTGAGAGTGGACCACGTTGGAGTAGCGAGTGCCAGAGTAGGAGGGTACATATTCATGACGTTAACGAGCCTCCGTCGAACGTTTAATTCCGCCAACCGCCTGAGTTGGGTTAGGGTAACTCGCTCGGCAAACACGAGCCCTAACTAACCGTGCATCTCCCAGTCCTGTTCTCGCTCCAACCCGCTCTTACGCTCTCTTCGTCGCTCACCTTCTGCTACCATTGTGCTCGTCGTCTTTCATCTCTTTCGCTCTCTTTTCGGTCCCTATACCCTATGGTCCCCTATTTGTCTTTCGACACCGCGAAAGAACAACTCTAGCGACGATAGCAAGTGCGGTTGCGCCTGCTTGTGACGTTTATGAATGCAGGTATTGCGGAACTTCTGTTCGGACTGTTTAAGAGAGGTGTTTAATCGACGATTCAACTCAAATATTGGTCGGTGTGGAAAAAACTTCGGCCTTTCGATAATCAGACCACCGTTGGTTGCAAACGAGTTAACGATGTTTACAAATCCGCGACATTGACATAGTTGTTCCGTGTATAGTAAAGCTGACTCGATTACGTTTTAACGTTGATACGTGTCCTGATGCAGCTGAGCGTTCTATAAACTTCTAGATAAAGCGCGATGAAATATAGGTGTGTATTTAGCTTTAATTATAACCCAGTCTGGCGAAGGTACTTTTCATTACGAAAAAACAAAGAAGAAACAGAGGGTTTCGTAAAAAAAGCTCGCGGAGTTAATGCGTTTTGCATCGATCAATCGCGTCTTGTTCTTGATAATGCAAGATAGCACAGCAGCAGGTAACTTAGGTAACACGAGAACTGGAAACGAGCACAAGAAACAGCACCAGCTTACGTACATTCCAGCGATCGGATATCTGGAACCCACCTTCTCCCAGGACGTCTTACTTATAATACCAGAGCCTGGACGAGTCTCGGGTTAACGTGTTACAGCAGTGACTTGCGACTTGGTAATTTCATCCCTGGCGTGGTGCCTCCTTCTCTTTCCTTTTTTATTTTACGAGCCACTACCTTCGTTGCCATCGCCATCATCATCATCTTCGTGGTCCTACTTCGCCTCGGTCGCAGTCAGCGTCATTCCGGCTACATCGTACCTGAGCGTTGGCTATACACGTATCAACCACATTTCGACTAACACACCGAGATCTTGAGCGAAGAGTCAGTCGTGTTTGCCTACAAACAATCCACTTCAACATAAGCTACGTCTCTTATAAGCATTTCCTCCCTCTCCTACGATCCTTCCACTTCGATCCTTCCCATCGTTGCGTCCTTGTCTACGACACAGTCGAAGCAAGTTAGCCGAACGTAGACGTCTTCGAACAAACGCATTTTCCCACGTGCAGCAGTCCAATCTGTTCCGACGATCATCGAATTATCTTTCGATTATTAAATCACCGAATCTGAACAACTAAACCAGATTCTGGCCGAGACTATTTGTAGACGTTAAAGCAGAAGAACTTGGTGTATTTTGTGAGATAAGCATGGATCAGATCCCTTCGAAGGTAGCTAACCATACGATCAACTCATCCATTATTAGGGGCTCTTTACAGATTATACGTGTCATACTTCGATAAGCGTAGGCGCAACATCGTTCTGGACGAACTGTTTAATGCGGATCAGTGTATCCATGCAACGAGAAAGAGAGATCCAGCGATACCCTCGAGATCCATTTTGACAGCTGGCCTTTTGTTTTACTCGATGGATGATGATGATGACCGAGAAGGTTTCTCGGACCACCGTCTCACCATCCCTTGTTAGAATATAATATGAGAAGACTTCGTCTAGATCTGGTGGGCGTCCGTAGGTGGTGTTAGTGGCGCCAAAGATAATCCTCGCGATAGTTTCCCCTCTTCTTTCCCTCACGTCAATCAGGATTGGATTCGGTTTAGAGCTCTCTATAGCTGAACCCGTCGTATCAGAGGTGCTCAAATGGAATCCGATAACTGTATAGTGAAATATCGATAGATCCAAGATTTTGCTCCTATCGTATTAAAAAATTCATCGGCCACTCGCGATCGCGCGTTATGTTCAGACGTATTACGCTCCTGTTGTTAAAAAGGAAAACAAATATTCACCAACGAACGTACACTCGCATGCGTGAAACACGTTACAAACGAACAAGAAAAAAGAAAAAAGCTGTCCGCGGTTAAACGAATCGCGCTATGGTTAGAGCGAATATGTTCTCTGAGGAATTAACGTTTTCAAGTTCATCTTTTGCAAATTTCTCAATTTCATTACGCAGATAATACGATCAGTGTCCAGTTCTGAAGAAACGGATGATTTACTTCTGCACGTCGAGTTACTACGATACAAGGAAATGGCGCAGACAACGATAAGTGGCAAAGTCAATTTAAAACATAACATTCGTAACATTATTTTTCTCCATTTATCAATCTATGGAGTCGATCGACGATGTGACTTCTAAACGGTGACTTCATATCCAGATTCATACGCGAATAGCTACATTGTTCTTCAACTACCTTATCTATGAAAACGACAGTTTGTCGCAGAAACACGTTGCAGAGAGCATTCACTCCGATCATAGTTTTAAGTTAAATTAAACGAATATGTTACGATAATATCGATTATCCTTTAAGAAGGAGACTCGGCCGGTCTGCTTCGGGATCAATTTGCCCAGGTGCACTTGCACATCGAACTCACTTCCGCCGAGAAAACTCGTGTACTTACACGTTCCAACCAGTATGTATAGGGTCCGTTAAGGGGTACTTAATGGCTATTTAATTCCTAATCCAACCGTGGCTGCAGCTTCGCCGACGGCGCTACTTTCGCAATAATCTGGCTGCCGCCCGTTGCCGTCTTCCTCGAAAACAGAAATACGGCAAAGACGGTCTAATCCACCGCATCTGCGATTCATGAATCCCTCTGACTCTTCCACGCGTCGCACTTCTGCCGCCCTCCACCTCCGCCACCTCTTTTGCTACCTCCTCATTCACCAGCGACGCCGTGGTACTACTACTCCCTACCAGCTTACCCGGTTTACCCAATCGGCCGACGGGGCTCCCACTCTTCCACTTTGTAGAGAGCTACTTCCATATTTACATGGGAGGTAGTCGCAAAAGCGAAGTTAGTGTGGCTAAGCTGATTTAAGCATTCGTTATTATAATTCTTGGAGAAGCAACGGCGGCGCTTTCCAGTTTGAGCCGCGCTCAACTTCCAGCACCATCGCCACCCGGCGGAGGTGGGATTGCCGCTAAAAGGATGCCGCGCGCGTCTGCTACAGCGGTCGCCACCGCTCCGCGCTCTTTACCACTTCATCAGGCTAGAATTCTAATTTATCCTATGAATTATCCGGCAGAAATAAACTTCAACGTTTCCCGTGATTACGTTCATTGTGACTCGTTGATTTCCCTTGTTTCCCTGCTGGTTTTCAGCCGCCGTGTCCGATGATATTGCCATGTCGTTAATTATCGCGTCGCGGAATAAAGTTTGTATCGCTTGGTATTTGAATTCTTTTTTTTTAATGCGCTTCGAGCACGCTGTTAGAGGTCGTTAAAATCTGGTCGGTCAAGAGAAATTAAATTGGCATTCGACGTTATAAAAATTGTATAATTGTAAATTTTCCAATCCGAAGGATCAAGCACGAAACTCGAACGTTCGAGTCGTAAGGTCGTTCGAAAACGATTCGTCTGCGAAGGTAGCCGCATCAAGTTTATCGGTGATGATTCTTTGATGAATTTCACCATTAGACGGTTTCGTATTAATTAGCAGCCGTAAAACACTTTTTCCTGCTTCTCTGTCTATCCCGTAAGCTTCTGTGGGTTCCATGCCGTGCGTTCGACGGTAATTAAGTTTTGGTGTTGCTAGCACGCGTAGTCGTAGCCTAGAGGTATCCATATCTCGGCCCGGTCGGTCTCCTAAGTTCAGAATCCATCGTGCACGATTAATTTCCCGGGGTCCCCTGGGCAAATTTCAGGCTGGTACGATCACTTGGTCCGTTCGTCTGTCCGTATTCTTAATTAATAACCGAGGCAGCTGCCCTGACGCTGACGTCATTAGCCTTTTTGCCTTTCTTCCTCTTATTCGTATCCCTTGTTTTTTAATTCCCGTTCCCGCTTATGAGATATCGCTAATATACATCACTAGCGCCACCAACGGTGTACCGTGGAAAGCCTTAATGAAGCCGTACACCGTCATTCGGCCATGTTAAACCTAACCTCTAAGCCGACAATGAAACGACCTGACGAGATGATCGTGTGGCCAAGCCGAGAGATGAATGCAGCATGCACCGTGAAATTCGCTAAACAAATGTCGCTCGTTTATGACGCTTCGAACGCTATCGACATAGGTACCCGCGTTTCTCCTCTCTACGACTCTAAAAGAAACAACTCTCTTTCCCGACTACCTGCGTGCCAACGCGTGGCTCTCGAATCCAGCTGACTGTTAGCGGATGCACAGTAATGGCGATAATGATGATGGTGATAGAGGCTTTATGGGTCTTCAGAAAAACTGACGCTGGAGCATGTGTGGAAACGGATGAAGTATAGGCAAGCCTCTGTAGCGCTCGGTTAAGCCTGTTGACGCAGCCTCGCTTGACTGATTGCTGAGTCGAAGCGATCAATTCGAGTTATCGGTCCGTGGTACAGACGCGTTCATGGATTCAATAATTTTACGCCAAGCGGAAGATGTCTTGTAGCTGGGAATAAAAATCACGTTATAATCTATGTAGCAAAGCAAATGTTTGCCTTGCGTTCGTCGCGTCGACCACTGGTGGAAGAATCAGGTTCTCTTGGTAATTGGTAGATCAGGCTCGCCAACGAACGGTAGTTATCGAACTTACTATAATACGACGAACTTTCTATATAGGTGTATATAGTTCGTGGTTCGTTCGTCATTTACCCGAATTCCAAGTGTCTGAGTCTCGAAGCAAACGTTAGCGGGCATCGAAAGAGATCGAGAGAGGCATCAACGGGTTGATGGTATCTACGACCTTCTCTCCGTTGAGAATTCTGTCGGTGTCGCGGTTCCTACAGAGGTTAGGCAAGCCGGGGACTCGATAACGAATGGCCGGTCGTTACGGTAAATGTCTTACTCGAGGCCCCGAACGACCGATGGAGACCACTGGGATAATGATATTATTACGGCCATCTTGATTCTCCTGGGCTACACTATCATCATACGTCACCCGTTGCGCGCGGACGCGTTGAATCCACGCCGTATTACGGGCATATATTTCCTGGCGTGTCCTGGCCCGAGCAGTTGCTTTTTGCCGCGCGGTTACAAAGTATGATGATCCTGCGGAGACGGGCCTGATGAAATCATCAGGACGCGCCAGATCGTCCGTGGCTCGAGTTAATATCGACTAGAGACGCCTGCCAGGACAAAACGTTCCGTTTCTTCGTGCGGAATGAGGCAATTTGCTCTGCCTCCACGGATGGTAAGGGAAAGAGAGGCGAGAGGCCTCGCGGTGAGAAGGACCTGCTGCTGCAACTTCCGCAATCATGAACCCTTTCGCTCCTCGGAATCGTTTGGATTCGTTTCACCGGTTCGGGAAGAGCGTTATAATTGATTACAGGATAACCTGGATGCTTCGAAGGACCGATTTATCGGGAAAGTTTATTTCTCAAGTGGATTTACATGTACACAGGAAATCGAGTGGCTGGCAGGATCATCGAGGTTGAGATTTATTCGCTCGGTTCGACGGTAAAATGAAATAAAGAAAAAGAAAAAAGAAAGAGAAAAAGGGGAGAAAAAGGGGAGAAAAAGAAAGAAAAGCAACGACGTCTGACGGTTCTCGGAATCCATTAGAGAAACCATTCGCTGTTGGACGATTTTAAAAGCCGCAGTATTGCTTTAGTTGGCGTCGATATCGACGATAAAGATATACACGTGTATTCTTCTTCCCGGTAGGTGGAAAGGAATCGCGCGAGGATCGCATCGTTTAATCATCGTTTTAACAAGCCTCCGTGCTTGTCTTTCGTTCACGCGACCGAGTAATTTGGCAAAAAAAGAGACGGCCATTTTCCAAGAACAATTTCACTCCTTTTTGCAAGCCTGAAATTCAGAAATTAACCGGACACGTGCCGTTTCTGCTTCCTCGAACAGTTGACGTATAATTATCCGCACGAAATGTATCTTTTAAGGACTTGGTTATGAACGCGTGTGCTGGTTCGCGTTCGTTCGCAAATGTGGGTCAGCCTGTTTGTCAATCAATCCTTAATATAGCCTGCCTCCCCTCTTGTCGTTTAGGTTGCAGTCAGTCGTGGCTTGCGTGCAGTTACGTTGATGAGAGCGAACGTCTGCCATTATTGAATTCTCCCGGATTTTAAGTGATTTAAAAGAGGAAGAAAAGAAATGCCAAACTATCTTCGAACGTCGCTCGAATTTCCTTGAAACCACGACACGTTGGATTTAAGCTCGTTATCGGTCGACGATCTTCCTCAGTCAGCGATAGGTCGGCCATCGATTTCGTTTTATAAACGTTCGAAACGAGGTGACCAACGACGTTTAACGCCAGGATAAGAACGAAAGAAGCGACAAATTAACCACAGACTACGGCGGCTTGACCTCGTTGGTCGTCGTCGAAGTTAGAATACAACAGGGATACGACGAGAGAAACGAGGATAGAAAATGAGAAACGATAGAAAACCTCGAAGAAGAAGAGGGAGGCGGAGGTCCGCCAGTCCCAGCATCCTCTCTGATGAATTACTCCTCTGGCGATCAGTAGTTCCCAACTGTTCCTCCCTTCGATCGCTAGATATCGACAAGGAAAAATATTCGATTGGAAGTTACATTGGGAACCACTGGCAAATACTGATCCGGATAATAGGAGTCCTGAATCCTTCGAGGCAATGTTCCGCACACTTCCTTGTGCCCGTACAATGTACAAATACAAAATGGAGAGTGTATATTTTACTCTGGAAATATTTACGCGCAATACCTGGTTTTATCCGTGTTCGATGTAGCAAGAATCGAAATTATCTATTTAGAGAAAAATTAGTTTTTAATATCAGGAAAATTTTTAAATTACCAATTCGTAATTACCCAATTTTGTTGATTTTGTTCGACCATGATGTATTTACGAATCGAGGCGGAAGATCAAAATTACCTCCATCTATGTAACAATTATTAATTATTTTTAATATCGCGTTTGCAACACTTAAAATTTTCCAGCTTTTTACATTACTTTGCTTTTGTTCGTATCCGTTATATCGACTGACGCAAAGAATCGAAGCTATTTGTCTAAATAAGAATTATCATTATTCATCTTAAACTTGGAATCCTTCTTTTTTCAAATCGCTCGATCGATACTCTCTAAAAGCCATGAATCAAGGTTAAAAATCACGCAGTGTCACTGATTAGAATCACGTCGAGTTTACTCCTTCCTCGTTGAATATACATCCTCTTGGACATGCTGTGCGTTTTTCACGCCGTTCAATGGTAGAGCGCACCGTGTAAAAACGGTCGACATCGTCGACGGCGACGTCGTCGACGTCCTCGAACAACGATGCCTCACAATGAAACATGAAACGTCGAGTCGGGCTCCTCGCCCCACCGGGGAGGAACTTACCGATTAACTCATCTATCAGAGGCATTGTTGCCCTCAATGAGAGGATACCGGTCGCGTTTATTATGGATATCGCGTTATTATACTAACCTACTCGCTTTTGTGCGGCGATATAAGTTTTCCGGTCGGTTGTTCGTCGACTGACCATAGGGGCAGCATCGGTGAACGTCACCGAGATCGCTTTTATAGCGGTAGATCCATCGAAGATACATAGGAATTAATTATTCGATAATCGGACAATATTTTCTAAACACATTTACATTCTCAAAATAATTAGGTATACACTTTATAGAATCTCAGGAAATTCGAGTAAAACCGTGATTTTCAAAGTAACGTTAATAAAGTCCTAATGTTAATAGAGTAAAGGAGAAGTTGGAAAAGCTGTGGTTTATGAAAAGGACCTCGTGGGTAATGTGTAATTTCGAAGAAAAGATAAAATGGGAAATAATAGTGATTTTAAACGTACCTATATATATCATTATTATATCATATTATTACACTTATATATATCATATAAACATAATTACGATTTCGTTGTATGATTTGATGAAAAATGAATATCATAGCTGATATACCATTTTTATGATTTATAGTAATAAAAATTCGTCCAATTCATTAGACTTCCGATTAACGTCATCTTTATAAATCTGTATAAATCCACGCAGAACAAGTCAACGACATTTTCTCGCTATCTTACGACTGCCGTATTGTAATTTCTACGTAATTACGGGTAATTTCGTTGGAATTTGAAAATAAGTACAACTATCGCAATTAGATAACGTCTAAGATATTGTATAAAATTACGTGTGCAAAAACATATTACTCGATTATTATGATTAACCTAGCACTTGACCCATAAGCAATCGCATGATCGCCGGGAGATACGTACTTTCCCTTCGACGAAATAATCCGCTGGTACAGCGGCATTATTAAGAGACGAATCTTCGCTTACTGTTGAAAATTGCAGGCAATCGCGTGATTTAATCTGCAATCCGTATGACGAAAGTCGCGGTATCATTAAGAAGATTTTAATCACCGCCTATTAATGTCGCATTAAGAAATCAAGATTGATCGTCTGCTCGGGCTCGTTCAGCCTTCCGTAGATCTCTTTTTTCATACTCTATATTAGTATAACGCGGCCGAGATTGCTTCATCCGATGATACAAAACGTCTTTCTCTGTCTCGACGCGATGGAACGCGTTTGCACCGAGGGGATATAATAGTTTGAGGACTAATCGTCGTTAACACAACGAACGCTCGCTAGTAAGATTAATATAAACGACCACGCGATACAATAATAGCCGTGTAATAAAAGAATACTCGATCACTTTCACGGAACGTCCAGGCTTATACCAATAGAAATTAATTACGATCGCGATTATACGAGCCGCGAAGAAGCCACTTTACCATTCTATCGTACGATCAACTTTATACTTGCAAGAACAAAAGAAAGCGACGATATTCCGAATATTATTATTTCAAATTTACTTTCAATTATTTACCTGTAGATCGTTATTTTCTCTTACTATCTTCCTATGATAATTATACGTAAAAACGAAATCGTTGTCTTCCGAGAATCTCGTAAAATCTGTCAGATCGTTATCAATGTGTCGCTGCCGGATTATCCACGAAATTATATTCTTCCTTTTGCTACCATTATGCGTATATGCTAAGAAATTCGATTGTTCGCCATCAATGAGACCGTTCTTACGAATGTTACCATTGGGCAATAGTTTCACGTTGAAGCGGTCGATAGACACAGCGAAACGAAGATTCGCAGTTTGCTCGTCTACCTTCTACCGCTGAATCTTGCCGTGTCGATCCTGGCCTGGGGATACCAACACCTCTTCAGCAGCGGTGAGAGATCAGATGTACATACACGCTTGCCGGATAAGTATCAAGTATACAGGTCGAGCAGATATAGTCGGCCAGTATCGACCGGGTAGCCAAGTTCAACAGCCAATCCTCGGCTGCGCGTTAAAACCACGCCCTTTATTTCGCGGTTGCATTAACCACATCTCGCTGTCTGTATTTAAGTCAACCCGGGGATACTTAAACTTTTTCGCCGCCGCGCAGGCAGGGGAAAAGGGTTAAAAAGCTGTCGACGTAGAAGCACAAGTCACGTACGTTGAATTAGGAATCCTCCTCTCGTCACGTTTCTTTCCTGCGATTTCGTTTGGATTGGCGATCGAACGGTTTCCTAGAGCAACGTCTCGCCTACCTCTTTATCTCTTACTCTTGCCACGAAGCCACGCGACGAAGGGAAACTTTGATTCTACCCTGCAACCAAGTAGATATTTTCACTTCGAATGAAATTAATGACGTTGCTCGGTAATTGTTCGTGGAAACGTACATACGTGTCGTTAACGAACGTTCCACGAGTACCGATAGCGGAAATACGTGCACAGAGAGAGAGAGAGAGAGAGAGAGAGAGAGGGGGGGAGGGGGGGAGAGATGCTCACCGTTTAATTGAATTCATTCGATCGTAACGAAGAGGAATAATTACGTTCGACGCGCCCGTATACTACTATTACAAGTCACCGAAGAAAGTGTCATTAAAAGCGACAGTAATCACGGTACGTGCCAGTTCTATCTGCCTTTGTAAGTTCGATTGGTTTTATTGCCGCGAGATCGACACAGAATTCGAAGAAATCGATGGTCCCCGATGTCTGTACCATTAACGTGCCAGATATGTTTGATGGAGCTTATTAAAAGAACCAGCTGTAGGTTAATCGAAGAGAGTTAAGCTGGCTGTATTTTTATCGTTGAAATATATTATCTTTGTAGCGAATGTTTATTGAAACGAATATTAACACCGTTAATTGTGCACCGCGTCGATCGGTTACATGAAACGATCGCATTGCAAACGTACGTGCAAGACGTTATATCGTTTAAACGGTAATGCAATTGCGAATAATTTTACATAATAATTAAAGCCACTTTGACACAACTTTATATTTTCCTCTCGGTATTTCGATTAATTTAAAGTTACTGTTCGCGGTATAAACACCTCATTAGTTAAGCGTTAACGTAATTAGAGACGTTTTTCATTCTGTTTTTCGAATGTATCCTTAATTGAAAGCGTCGAAGACTTATTTTATGCCGGCTGCACGAGCGGAAATTACACACGTCGCACCCTATGAGATAAATTTACCGCAATTTACTACCATTAAACTCTCGTATTTATGTAAATAAGGAATTCGGTTCGGTTTGGTAGGAGAGGAAACGCGAAAGGGTGTAAGGGTGTATTGGTCTCACCCAGCTCCGTTAAGGATATCGGATGCTAAGATGGAAGGTGCGTCGATGTAACCAAGAGAGAAAGAGAGGGTGAGAGAGACGGAAGAAGGAACAGAAAGCTCTCGTTAATGAGCTTCCTCACCCTCAAAGCTTTGAAAGCCGGTTACACTCGTCTCACTCGACTTGGCGGAGCGAGAGAGTTGTTCAATTCAAAGCTTCCAGGAAATTATACGTCTGTTACCGTTCTATCTTGAAGTAAAGGCTCAAAACTCGTCTCTAATAACGGCAATAGCGTATTTTAATCTCGGTCCGAGGTAGTGCATTTGTCATTTTCCTGTCGTACAAAAGCTTCTCGCCTTAGAAGCTGGAATTTGCCTCGATGATTATTCGTTCAGCACGGTTTAACCACGGCGACACGTTGGATATCAGAGGAACTTCCTTCTCGCTCGTCGGGAAGTGAACGTTTCGCGCCTATGTTTCTATATTTCCGTACTCGAAAGTATAAAATTATTTCCCTCGATGGAGAAACTTACCATCCAGCATCTGTCGTGTCGTTGAAAAGGATGCGTGTTTTATAAAAGGAAAGGAGGAAGAAAAGTGTGTCTTTCACGTAACGTAGATATCATAAACTGCAGAAACATCGATTCGTATGAATTTATACGCTATGAGAGAGATTTTTATCTTGTACAAAGGAGCAGCGCAAAGATGATACGTCGAAAAAGAGGAAAGACGATACTAGCAGGAAAAGCACTTGAAAAACTATCGAACTTTCAAGTATCTATATAAATAATAATATTAATATTACGAGTAATTGTTCTTACAAAATATATTTCTATGAGGTAGAAAACATCGAAAGAACCCGATGGGTTGCCATGTAGTAACGATATCATTTTTAGACCTTGCAATTTGTTACGGTGGAATGTCTATCGTAAATGTCTAATCTATGTGTATACGATAATCATTTTGTGGACATTGAACCGATGATAATCATAATTTGTCATTGTTTAACATTTATTAATCACCTATGTTACACAAACCAGGCAATGCTTGTAATAAACGTAAGAAGTGTAAAAAAAAGTCTTCTCATCTGCGATATTTGTCGAAGAAAATGAGCGATAAAAACGTGTCTTACGCTTGACGTAAGTCGGTTTCACGGTATGCATCGTTGATAAACGACGTCGAAGTTTCCCAATACTTCGAACGTGTTACCTTTCTTGCCATCGTGTATCATGACACGAGCGCCTCGGTTTTCCACGATGCTTCCCTAAAAACGGGGTATTAGGAGAGCCATCTGGACAAGGCACTTCGATGCTGAAGTATTCCACGCGAACGGAGTTTCGACTTGGGTACGATGTCATCACGGCAATTTCTCGGGGGAATGGTTACTTACAGTGTTGGCTTAAACAACATACTTAACCGGGCTACTTAGTACTCACGGCCGCAGACGTACCCCTTGCAATAATAACATTTCACCCCCTTTAATCCGTAGCCTGCTGTTAGTCCTCGGCTAAGTATCTGGCCTTCTCTTACCCTCCATTCTCGTTCCATCGCTTTTCGAGCGAAATCAAAACACGGAAAAGCCGATACAGTTTTGCGTAATACCCTCGTCAGAAACTTCCTCGAAATGTTGTCGGTCCTGTTGCCGAAGGGGGCAAAAGATCGTGGCTCGAGAGAAAAAAGGAGACTACGGCGACGAACGGTTGTTTTATGTACAAACTGTAAACTACGATGAAAGTCTAATTAATTGGCCAATGTTATCGTCGCTCGTAAATATTAAGGGATGAGATTTTTTATTTTTGCCAACCAGGGGACTTTTATACGGTTACTTCGTATCGAAGCGATCGTTGTATGTTACTTGTGCTATTTATAATTGTTCGTGAAGCTGAATTCTGTTCATTGATCTTTGGAGAACCTGGCGTATTGGTACTTCGCGCGTATGACTGAATGATAAGATAGCGTATATAGCAGGCGAGATACGGATTCCACGTAAGTTCTATAGAGTTAGAAGGTACCCCATCGAACATAATACAGCATAAACTCCAGAGTGGTAAGCAGCTTAGTACCTCGCAGGGACAGTAGTGACGCCTGACATATCCATATATGTTGCAGATACGTGACAGCTTGGACGTAGATGTACCAAGAATTTTCTTCTTACCTCGAACGTATGTAGATATACGTATTTCCACGCCTAATTATGCTTTGTGAAATGAAACGGACACTTTTAAATTTCTATTGCATTTGAGCCTCGCGGTAGCTAATCCGATAAACCCCATCAAGATGTAAATCATTTAATTAAAAAAAAAAAAAAAATACTAAATTTTATTCTATTACGTAAAAGAAATTAAGGAATTAGAGTTATCTGAAATTAGGTTGATTTTAGATCATCGGAAGTTGATAAAATGAGTTGATAAATTTGGAGAAAATTTCCTCGTTTGCGAGGAAACGAAATTGATCGGCTTAGCTTCCGAGTGTCTCACTTATTATCTCTTGGATTTATCGAATCGTTTACTGAAACATCGATCAAAATTCATTATTGTTCGATAAGAACGGCGTTTGTCACGATACAATAATCTATCGAGGAAAGAAAATATTTTCAGCCAGTTGTTCCAGTTAGCTAAATATTTTGTTTTTCCCATGAAGTTGTCGCAGGCCTGGCCGAAGGGGCCAGGGGTGACGCGTGACACACCCCCATTGAAATCCTATGCACGGGATATACTTAAATTAAATGGGCGCTGGTGTCGCATTATGGTCCAAAATGGCAAGTTATATCTAACCTCTCATTAACCCCGTGTGAACTCGGATACGATACGAGACCCCCGATGAAAGTCGACACGCCGATTTTCGAATTTGTAATTTGCAATGGGGCAGTTTATTATGGGTTGTAGCAGGTCATGCGAGACGCTTTAATCGACCAGGGCTATATTTGTCCATCATCGGGATGGCTGAAAAGATTTCAGAAAAAGTATCCAGGAAAAAATGTTTGATTGTAGACATTTCAGGGTGAGAATAAAACTCTATATAATAGAATTACACCCTGATATACGTTCTTTCTTGCTTACGACGTTTCTATGCGGCGTTTCTTTAAACAGATTCGTGTCCACGTGCTTAGTTCTCATGGAAGTTTCAAAGATACATTTAGTATAATTTACTAATTTATTTTGGTTTATACGTTATTTCTAATCTGCACGATCAATTTTACTTCTACGATCACTTTTACCGATTAATAGAAACCATGTGTCTTAATTTAATCGAATCTTAAAACATACAACACGTGTATATACCGTCACACGCATCGTGTTACGTATGTCTTACGTCTGTTTTACGTGTCTTTTTCTAGTTGAATCGATCGTTCCGTAGTCGGTTACCATACGTAAGTCAAAGGTACGACCGTATCTTATTATCACGCATGGAAACATCGTTCGCGTCTTTCGAACTTGTAACTTTTACAAAGACGAAGAAATGAAAATGCGATTTGCCGCATTGTGGATCGTTCCGCGTCACCGTTCGTGATGCTCCATTATTCCTTGTTGCGATCTCTCCAGCACAATACCGATTTCTCTAGGCGAGTATCGCGGCTTTTCCCCTCTTTCTTTCGAGTTTCGATCGCACCCTTAAGCAGCCAAGAGTCCATGATCTCGCTGACACTGCCGGAAGGGCAGATCTAAAATATAGAACGTGTGCACGAGCGAGCGAAAGGGAGGGGAGGAAACAGGGATCCGGGAGTGAGAAAGATCCGTAAAGCCTGAAAAACTTCTTACCGCAACAATGGCGAGTAGCGATTTTAAAAAGATTCAACGAAGATTTACCATCACTTTCACACCTCTCCATGGTACCCCAGTGCCTGCCTAAGACCTACAACAAATACCTGGTGGGCATCGTAATCTCACTAAGGCCTCCCATAGTGGGGACCCTATGGGCCCCCATTATGGTTTTCGCGGCATTGTCACGTCGTCGAATCTGTCTACAAATAACCACTAGAGAAATAGTTACTCTCTGTCGATACTCTTCCGTTGATCTCGCTTCATCCTCCTCTCGTCGATCATCATGAACGTCAGCCATCTCTGTTTCTCTTTTTCCTCTGTCGACGCTTCTCCCCGCTTCCCTCCTCGCCCTCCCGCTCATTCCGGGTTTCCCCCATTCAGAGTGGACTACATTATTTTGTTGCAAGGCCCAGACCACACCGTATTATCCTAACATCTAAATCCGGACAGCTGGATGTCTATCAGAGTCTCTCAACTAGAGCGCCTCTCCTTCTTAATAGATTACGCTCCCTGGTTTTATCCATCCGAATGCCGATAGAGAAACAAGGAGCCGGAGACTCGATCGTATCGATAACGATCACCGAAGGAGATTTTTACGCGAACGTTTTGTCACCACGGTGGCTTGAAGAGCAAATGTTCGGACGGCAAGACATCGAAACGTGGTCATTTTTTTATTTGCGCGTAGCATTCGTAAATCGATCTCTTTGTTGAAATTTGCATCTTCGCGGTGGCTCGTGTATACTCGACAATGACTCGATTAAACGTTATTTAGGATATTTAGGATTTAGTAATTTAGGATAATTAGGCGATGGATCGTGAGATTATTAAGATTGAAAAACGCGTATATTGTACAAAGATATGTGAAATATCCAAAGTGGTCGTTAAAGTATTTAGGGTGTATAACAGACCTCCGTTTCCTAAGTTACGTCGATGAAAAAATAAATTTTCACGAACATTCGCGATATTAGCGATTAATAACTTCCATAATAACACCGCGGAAATCCGTGTTTTATGTTAGAATATTTTCCAATTCTCCAACAAAGTATAAAAAAAAGAAACAATAAGCGTGAACGCTGGAATATCCGTTTACATCGATTTCCAAAATTAAATTATACTCGACCCTCCACGGTTACCTGAGATTGAGAACCACTTTCTAATGAATGTGCCAGAGGTGTCAGAGCAGCAACTGTCAAAACACGACCGGCAAGACGACCGTGCCATCCAGTGTGCGACAAAGATCAACGTAGAAATGGAAGAGAGCGAACGAGAACGGCCCTTTTCACGTCATATTGGGTATGTAGCTTGAAAACGGTACACGGAACCGATGCGTATCGATAATCGCGACATTCATCCTTTCGTTTCCCCGCCACGAAATTCTTTTCGCGTATCCGATACGTGGCGACGCGACGTTGAAACGAGGCATTGTTCGGGTTGCGCGTGTTTGTTGCACAACGGTTGCCCGCCTTCCGCTCGTTGAATTGCAGACGATGCTTATCGGGAAGACCAGGACGGATGTTTTTAAAAGAACGAGCAGAAACCAGAAATTAATAGCTCGTCATCATTTAACGCTTAGCTCGTCGTACCATCGAGAAAATAAACATTCCTCGTGAAGTTATTACGATATAAATTCTCCGTTCTTTGTCATGATACGGGTAATTCGTCTTCGATCGAATCGATGCAACGATCGTTCGTATAAATATCCAAACGAATTACTTTACGAATTACACATTGTTCTTTGATGTTCTAATTCAATTGGTAAACGTTTACAAACATTCGTTGCATCGTTACGAGAAGTTTTCCATTTTCCGTTACGATACGAGTAATCCATCTTCCATTAAATTAATACAATGACGCTCATAGAAATACTACGACAAGCTACTAGATACTCAACGATATTGCTATATTGTCTATCGATAAGTTATTTCGATTTATACGTTTCACAGATATTCCTCGTATCTTGATCGGAGTACAAGTTGTCCAGTTTCAATCGCGATACGCGTAATTCATTTTTCATCGATTCAACGCAATATCGTTCGCCATAAACACCAAAACAAATTGCCGCGCGAATAGCACTGGCGCGTTCTTCGATGAATTTTAATTTAACTTGTAACCATTTGCAAGCGTTGTGTCGACATCGATCGTTCATCGATTATCTGGCCGGTGATCAGGCCGTTACGCGGCGATTAGCTCTCTCGGAGCCCGGCTCTAAACACATTTCGCTCAATGACCAGTTTCAATTACGGCAACTTCATCGAAGTAATTTAACAACTCGCCGGTGAAACGCGCCAGCCGCGGAGAATATCTCTCCATTCCCGGGCAGCCTCTAACGACTCCATCTTCCATCGAGGAATCCACCCAGCTGTCGAGAACTTTCGCCAACCGGTGCGACAGAGAAAGACAGAGCCTCGACTGGTGCGTATATATCGAACGAAGGAACGCAATGCGAACGGCGAACCGCAAAGGCGAGAGACAGAGAAAAACGAAGATAGAACGTACGATACGACGGCGAGAGGAAAGGCGACGTATAAAGTAGACGCGTGGAGAGTGGAAGGGTGAAAGAGAAATATATAATAGAGAGGGAAAGAGGAAGTGGTCGCATGTGGAAGCATCAGCAGGCAGCAGGGTGGAGTCGGCGACGAGGACGGTTAGGCGTGCGCTCTGGGCATATCGGCTTTTTGGAGAGTCTTGGTCGATGTTCCTGGTTCCTGGTTAACCCGCGGGATCGGTTACAAGGCAACCCAGCCAGCCGATTGGTCCATTTTGTCAGCGACACCCGCCCACGCCACGTTATCGCGCAACTACTCTCTTCCTCTCTGTCGCTTGCCTTCGTTCACCCTATTTTTCTCCCTTCCACTTTACTCCATCGCGTATCCCCTTGCTCTCTTTCGCTAACTGCAGTCCGTGTCGATAACCTTCCTACGCCTCGTCTCCGTTCTCTTTTCATCTCTCCCTCTTCGCGCGCTCCTTTTCGTGCTTACGTTTTCCATGATTCGCCTTTCTTCTCTCTTTTTCTCCTAACCCTTCGCCGTTATCCCTTCGCCAACCATCGACTCGCTCCTATTGACCTTCGACGAGAAGAGAGAGATTCGTGTGTTTCGAACGCGATCTCCTCTTCCGTTGACTTGGTCGGGTTTGTTAACAGGGAGTCGAGTGACTGTGCGAATTTCGTTGGTTACTATAGCCGTGGGTAAGAAGAGGAGACCTTGCGAGCCGTTTAAATTGTGGGAAGGACGCGGCCACCTGAATCGCCTCGCTCTTTCTCGCCTTCGAGTTATTGTAATCGTTTTAGCCGCGTTGCTTGGTATTGCTCGTATGCGCGTACCCACACCTAGAATTTGCCAGGAGCGTCGATCAAAGGCTAGGTGTGAATTAGCCTGGCTCGAGGAAATAACGATATTAATAGATACAATTGGCAGGAGAAAATTGGCCGACGAGTGAGCACGCGAAACGCGAAACGCGGATGTTAATTGCGCGAGGCAAACCGTGTTGATTTCAACGGGTTAATTTTGGCCGATGTTGGGAAATTTTGACGAGCCACGCGAATTTTGGCAGATGGATACCTTGCTGGGTACGGTATCGAGTTCCATGGATGGAGACTGGGTGTTGTGATCGATTCAGGAACAAACGATGAATTGAACACTCACAGTATAGTTTTTTGTTGTAATATCATAATAATCTGTTAATATATTTTCGCGTGAATGTATGTACAGGCGCAAATAATAATATTAATAATAATATTAATAATATTAATAATAATAATGAATCATCTTCTTCTCATATATTTATATATGTATAGTTTCGTGTTAATATTCTTTACGTAAGGTACTTATGTATACGTGGGCTGTAGTATGTTCATATTTATAAGAGGGAGAAAGGGCTGATTATACAAGAAATTCTGCTAACGTGTGTCGTATTTATGTGTATATCTACAAAGAGAGAGAAGGAAATGCGAACCGACGTATGTTCGCGCTATTTCTTCTTCTTCTTTTTCTTCTTCTTCTTCTTCTTCTTCTACTTCGTTTTCTTTCTCTTCTTTATCGTTACCCAGACTCAACTTGGTCGATCGATCGTCTTTGTCTCTTGACAATCGTGATCGAGCCGCGTGTTACTCCGAGAGTAAACGATTCCTTTAACGAGCGTACCGATTAAGGAAATTTACAAATCTCTAATCTCTACCTAAGCTAAAGGGGGGGGGGAGCGTTTTGCGAAATATCTTAAATTATATCAACCAGTGTTCAAATTATTTATCAGACTGTTTCTTTATATTTATGTATATCGATTTGTGCCGACAACAAACGATACCGTATCGTTTCGATCCACTTGAAACGGTGTTTGAATCGCGATACATAAAATCGTATTTGAATTTGATCGATGGTTAGCATGAACGATTTCCAGATTTTGTTTATTTATTATTATTTTTTAACAAAGAAAAAAAGAAGACAAAAAACTATTTCCATACGAGACTTTGATGTTGTAAATAGATAAAAAGGCTCGCTTATAATAGTCACGTACAATTTTGTAGAGCGAACAACGCGTTATTTTCGAAGCTCGGCCTCAGTCTACGTTTAGGCCGTTCATAGTTCTACGATCTCGGGTTAGCGTTCTGTCTTATTTGGATTAGCATAAGATTTGAAACAGATTCGCGTTAAATTTTCACGTTCAACATAGCTGGCCAACACGTTTGAAACAATGAGTGGCAGTTTTCAGGGCGATTCTTACGTTCAAACAGCGTCCTTCTTTTTCAACGGGGGTATCGCTATGTACAAACTACGAAAGAGGGGGAAAAAAACAAATAAAAAAATATATCGTTACACGAAATTTGTTATTCTGTAAAGCGGATCGATCTCGCGTTCCGTTTTCATTCAACAAAAAATGTGTCGTTCAAAGTGTGACCTCGTTATTTACATGCGATCATCGTTCGTATCTGCTTCGGATAATTGCACACGTCCTCTTCAGCCATCTACCGACGCCTCGTCCATCGGAACATTCGGGTTGCTTTATGTTATCATAGTGCAACATATAATTACGAATTCTACATCGTCAGCCGTATTGCAAAATGTTCACCTTGTTTTACTACTTGGTAACGAACACTTTTAACGTAAATTTCAACAACAATGTCTTCGTCCAAGTAAGCTTTTCTATTTTTGTCGACCTTTCCTCGATATTCGTCTTTTTAATAATCATTTCGTAGATTCTTAGAGCTCGAAAATCTTCGTGTTCGCTTTACTCCTTTCATAAAACCTCGAAACGTTTGTCGAGAAATTGACTCTCGTCGTTAGCTACGATTTTTCTCGATACAATGGATCGATCCTGTTCATTCGCTCTTGAAATGACATTTCCCAATTCGTCGTATCACGCTGGCGAGAAAGGTCTGTGGATCTGCGGTGGTTTCGGATTCAGTGGAGGTGGTGTCGCCACCCTTATCAATCCCTGGCCTTGAGACTGACCCTGGGGAGTCTGTTGACTGGCCGTTGGACTACCCCGCGAGGAAGGCGTGTGAGGGCTCGGAACTGCAACCCTTAGCGGACCCGTCACAGACAAGTTCGTTGCCATTAATGGCGGGCTGTGAGCTTCCGATAGGCTGTCTGACAGGCGCGAAATTCCACCATCGGAGAGACGCGAGCCTTCCGATATCCTCGACATTCCTTCCGGTAGCTGATGCTGTATTTGTGGATGATGGAGCAAACTGTCGTGTGGGTGCAACCTCGGCGGTGGTAGACCCAGAGGATCCGGTAGTCTGTAATTGAAAAGTGTAGTTCCAGATCAATATTTTCTTAGAAAAAGTATTTTCTTCGTGACTTTCGAAGGAATTGCTTTCATCGACGTTAGTTTTATTAAGTTCGTGCGCTGATCGTCGTGGTCGTCGTTGTCGACGCATATTGCACTGAATCTTTCAGAATGATTACAGTAAGTTGACATATTCGTCGATTATTCAAGGATTGGTAATTTGTATTGCGATATAATATTTTCGCAAAATCGTATATCGTATTGTACTCCGAGTATATCGAAACATCTCGATCGACATGCACCGGGCACTAAGCTCCTTCGGCGTGTAATTTGTAAACGGCGAGGAAATTTGCAAATGCAGATACCGTCTGTTAACAGGGTCGTTCCTTAAATATACAGCAAGTTCTACAGTCACGGAATACAAATTTTATATGATAAATCACTGATATCGAACCAATTGATTAGTTGTTAGAGACGTTATTTTGTCCAGCGATAAGACATTGTCGATTCGAATAACGAGTTAATCTACAATCTCCTCCTGTTAACAGATGAAAGAAAAGACTTTTACAAAAAATCCTGCCGATCGATCCGATGGATAAAACGCGAGAGGATTTTGAAACGTTTAGTTTTGAACTTTCGAGATTCATCGAACGCGGATTAATCGAAGAGCGCGCGATTAAGGATAGGTTTTTAAAAGCTACTCGCCTCGACCCAAGATCGCCTCTCGGTCCCACAGCTTGGAACGGGCTCGTTTCCGTCAGCCTGAAGATTCCACCGCCAGAGATGTTCGGATGATTGTGTTGCGGGCTGTGCGGTCCAAATCGGAAACCCGCCGGCGGGAATTTGAAGGCCGTCGCGTGGTTGAATCGAAACTGCGATTGCGAAGGATCGAAGCGGAAATTTAAGGATGGTGGAGGTAGAGGACCTAGAGGCCCGAGAGGAACAGGAGATGGTTGATGAGTTGGCGGAGGTGAGGAACTCGGTGACGCAGGCGACGTTCCACCAAGCGAGATGTCAGAATCCTCTGAATCGCTGGCTCCTGGTCCAGGACTCAAAGTGCGTCGTGTACCCCCGTTTCCTGTACCAGATTGCTGCTGCATTCTGAAACACAACATGGTTGAAACACAGAACGTGTTTTTGCGTTCATAAAACTTACGTTAATTGCAGTCGAAACATGAACTTGATAGATTCGAGTTGTGGAGGATTGGTCGAGGATAAATATAACGTGAAACAACGAGAGCGAGAGATTGCTGTCGCAATCCGTCAATTATATTTCCAACAAATAAATAAATTAACGTACAGACGTATACGCCAGTCGTTAGTACGAAATATAAATCGCAGAATAAAATCGCGGAATAAACATTCGTTAATGCTCGTCGCGTAACTCGGTAAATACTCGTGAGGTACTTCGAGATACTCTGTAGATATTGTGTAGATGCTGTTCGATACTGTACGATGCTGTTCGATGCTGTTGGATACTGAACAATGCTGTACGATGCTGTACGATACTGTACGATACTGTACGATACTATACGATACTGTACGATACTGTACGATGCTGTTCGATACTGTACGATGCTGTTCGATACTGTACGATGCTGTTGGATACTGTACGATGCTGTACGATGCTGTACGATGCTGTACGATACTGTACGATACTGTACGATACTGTTCGATACTGTACGATACTGTACGATGCTGTTCGATACTATACGATGTTGTACGATACTGTACGATGTTGTACGATACTGTACGATGTTGTTCGATACTGTACAATGCTGTTGGATACTGTACAATGCTGTTGGATACTGTACGATGTTGTACGATACTGTACGATACTGTTCGATACTGTACGATACTGTACGATACTGTACGATACTGTACGATACTGTACGATACTGTACGATGCTGTTCGATACTGTACGATGCTGTTCGATACTGTACGATGCTGTTCGATACTGTACGATGCTGTTCGATACTATACGATGTTGTACGATACTGTACGATGCTGTTGGATACTGTACGATGCTGTACGATACTGTACGATACTGTACGATGCTGTTCGATACTATACGATGTTGTTCGATACTATACGATGTTGTACGATACTGTACGATGCTGTTCGATGCTGTTCGATACTCTGTCGTTCGCGATCGCGTCCGTTTATTTATGCTGGTCGAGGGAAAGTCGGAAAATTCAAATTCGTCTTCATTCGACGGTTGCATATAGCCGGAGTTTGTTTATCATTACATTTCTGCGTCAAGGCTGAGTGAATGTCCTGAGGCAAAACAACAGCATGAGTCGCTCTCGACTCGCATCGTCCTTTGATTCCTGTGCCGTTACAGAGTCTTCCAAAAATGTATTTTTATTTTCTGCTACGTTCTCTGTTACTCTGTATCTCATGTCCATACTAGATTCGGATAATATTAATAGCTTGCTTTAATTTAGTACAATCAAGCATCTTATCCGTATACGTACACTTTTTAATTCCTTGTCGTACAATTTCTTCGGACGAATTTGAACGAGCGCCGAATAATTCGACCGTGTCGAAACATTATAGGTGAAACTACCCACCTGAAAACTATCGAACCACGTAAACTTCGTTAGAGATACAAGTTGCCTTTATCGCCGATATTACGTTGTCTTATACGACGTACAGAAAATTAGCAATTTTCTTAAGCGAACCAACGACGTTTCTCGCATCTGCTATCTCTTATCGCTCTTTCGCGGATCGTTTACTCGAGCACGCATCTGCCGTTGAAACGTTAACGAGAAAGGTCAGCGATTATTATTGGTAGCAAGTCGGTCACCTTCATCTCGTAGCTGAAGTGGCGCGTAGGCGCGTTGATCGCGATGAGAATTTCAATTCGTTCCCGTCCTAGGACAGGCTTAGGTGGATGTACCCCCGACACTGAAAACACTTTGTTTCCAGTCATCGCCGCGGAGCGACTATAATTAATGAGCGGGCTCATCCTTCCCAGGTGAGCAGAAGGATTCACGGGAGAGTAACGACGATTCCCTAGGACGGGTTCGTACAAAAGGAGGATCCACCTCATTACTCGAGAGATTACGGATAGATACAGAAACGCTTCGCGAACTTCTCACGCGACTCATCCATCGCGGTCAGAGATAAATGACGAACAGTCGTGGCACGATCGGAACGGATGTCCCGACTTGTCGACGGGAAAGTATTATTCATCGTGCCCACCCACGGTCAAGTATTAAACTGGCCGGCCGACAAAGGTATCGAGAAAATCCGTATTATAATTCGCTTTATCGACGAGCCTCGTGAGAATGCGTTTTTCTACGCTTACGAGCGAAGGAATTTTCAACCGTAGAACCATGCAAGATGGAAACTGCAAATACCTTGAACTTAAGTTGAACGTAATTTTTCCGCCACTTTCGATCGCGTAATCCTGTAACACGGGAAAAGGAAAACACCGTGCGAAGAATTGTACCTCCATCGTGGAAAACGCTTTCTCTAGATGTGGTATTAACAGAGAGGAGAATCATTCGCTAGTCTGCCAGAGACAATGAGATGTTGTGGTCGCCTTAAAAGCCTCTTTACTCCAGATCGATTCAACGCCGAGGCTCCTGAGATACTCCCGTATTTTCTTTGCTAATCGAGTTTCCAGCCCGCACTGTTACCACGGTAACACCTCGAGTGATTTCGAACAGGTTCGCTGCTCGAACGAGAATCGTCGGATCGTTCGATGCTTCCTCACGCTCCAAAAAGACGAACGTACGCGTAGGAACCGCGCCAACTATCCAACTGATTCGATCATTTAAGTTTAGACGCTTGCCCCACGCGCTATTCGTCTTCTTCGCGCCTTTGTAATCCTATTTTCGATAATTTTGCTTTCGTTTCAACTTCTCTTGTTCTCGCTTCGTATTTTATGACAAAATTACTCGAAAATAACCGTATAAAACGGAGAGCATCGATATTAGAATAGAAATTATTATTTAAACTAGAGATACTCGCAAGATACATTGACAAAAAAAAAAAAAAAAATTCCTATTTATTTGTTACTCGTGAAATTATCACCTTGAGGTTTGCCTCTGTATAAACTTCCTGTTTCACAACGTCCATCATCAAGGGGTTAAATCATATATCTCGCCGGCTCTTTTCTATTCACCAACATCCCCCGTAAGTCTGACATTCCTTTCACACTTTCTATATATAGAAATATATAACGAGACGTCAATTTCCCTGACGAAGGTATGAAAGCGATTTATTCGATTCCGTGGGTAATAGAGGAAGGTAAGAGCGGTAGCGAGACGCGATTCGAGTAGAGGCCACTCTCACATGGACCTGTTTGAAACGCGTTGGACATGGTAATCGAACCCGTACCTACCTACTCTCCTTTTCTCTCTCCTTTTCTCTCTCTTTTTCTCTTTCCCTCTTCCTCTGTTGGTTCTTTTTCTTTTTTTTTTTAACGTGTCTCGCATCAGCGGGACACTCGACGCGTTTTAATTATGCCTCAAGACCGCTTCCCCTTTGTCTCGGCCCTTTCACGAGACACCCGCACGAGCGGTGCGACTTATTATGTGCCAGCCTCTCCCGTTTTGTTCCACTTAGTGCTCGTCCACCGATCGTCGTCCCTATTCAACGCGTCTTAATGTCGTGGCATTAAAGTGCGGAGGCTCGAGCTTACGGTGTCAATTTTTCGCCGTGAATACCACCAGACCGACATTAATTTCTCTGATTCTTTGCGCGATTTATAACCAACAGTATCTTTGGAACGTTGTTCGAAGATATATTTGAAACTGATACAGTATATTCTTTCTATATTGAGAAGTATCTTACATCGTCAACATCGAGCGAACAATACATTTGTTATGTTAAAAAGTAACTCCTTAATACGAATCTATGGAAGTAAAAAGGAATACCGCCGATCGATCAATAACGAAATTAACAACGATTTAAACTTTCGCCATACGATCTCTTCAAAGATCGACTTATTGACTGATAAATTAATACTTTATCGACAGAGACCGGTATTCTATTGTACGATCGATGTTAACTTCTACAGGTATTAAATCCATCGGCTGTATTCCCATCGTTATCGTCGTTGAATTAATCGAAAGCTTAACAAGGGGGCGTGGTGTTCCATTTCAAAACACGAATTTTATTCCTGTTCACACGTACGAACAATTACGAAACTGCGAGACAGCGTCGGCCCGAGTTATGCCAGCAAACCGTGTGTTGCTTCTACACTGTTTCCGCGGTTAACGAGGGATATCGGCGTTCACGGTTCGGCCGCTCGTTAAAACTCAACGAGCTCGCTACGAAAAAGGGCCACGGCCCGACGAATATTGCAACGAGCTCCGCTTTTTCTCTTTCCTTATTTTCCCTTTTTTATCGTTATTTCGGTAGGATCCGGTATGTTTAATATATTCGCGGCATGTGTCCGTGCGCGCACGCGTTCGCAAAAGTTCAGGGCGTATTTCGCGTGGCGAATCGAGGACCGCGTCGAACAGCTCGAACGAGCTATCACAGGTGACGCGGTAAGTTTCGGCACTGCCGATGGCCATGATTAAAAAAGAAATTCATCAAGCGGCTTCTACCGCCGCCGGGGAAAGTATCAGGTGCAACGTAAGGAACGCCGCGCGGCGATGAGGATGCGCCCCGCCGTTAAGTATTTACGCCGCATGACGAGTCACTTTTGTAATCCCTCGTGTATGTTGTAAAGTATTATGCACGCGGACGGCGACGCGGGTCTCAAACCGTGACGGAAGCTACTGTAATTACGCGCAAGATGGTCGTCCTTGCGGTGTGTGCCGGTAGAAGAGTTCGCCCGATTGATCTGCGATCGAGAAACTACGGCCGGTGAAAGGATGCCGGTTTTCGTGCCGCGTCTGACAGCCTCTTTAAAGACTGATTCGATCGTTTCGACCAGTTTTAACGCCGTCGATATCTATACGATATTTGCGCTCCACGATCATAGTCGAGGATAAGGATTTTTGCGAGTTAGATTTTTGGCGCAGCATATGCAAGAAGAGGGTTCACTGACAACCTGTAAAATATTCGCCCGATCGCAAATATTCGATATATCTAGGTATATAAATATTATAAGTTGAGAATTTTGTAGACGAATGAATATTTCATAGGTAGACGATATTATATGCAGCTTTCTTTGTTTATGTCTCAGGTGGTTATTAAACGTGTCGGTTCGTTTAATAAAGAGACGAGTGGTAAAATTGTAATAGCCAATTATATTAAAGTCAATGTAAGTACAAGTACAGAAATAGTGTATACTGGACGTAATCGTTGCTCGCTCGAAATAATTCAATTCCTCTAGCCGTTAACTATTCGACTATTTAACTGTCCTAGACAGCACGTTCGTTTATTTATATCAACAAAGTTAGAGTTCATATGTAACTCCGGTTGACGATTACAAATAACGGGAATAATATTTTGTCCGGAGTTTGTTTACCTTTAGACCTAGCAAACCAAAACAAAGTTGGAATTCCAAGGCACGATATTACGAGTCTCTTCCCTATTCAAATCTTCCGTCGAGTCATGTGCCGCTACATGTTCAATTGTGTTTGAAGATCTTTTTAGATTCGAACATTTCCAACCTACCATATTTGAAGCACGAACAATTTCCTCGCTGCAGACCAATTACATACAAAAGTACCAATCCTTCACTCGAGAGTGACTCGAATTTTACTCGTATTACTGACTTTACTCCGTTGCAACATCCAAAATATCTCCAAGCCAGTCTCTGCTCTCCTCTCGAAACTAGTTTCTACGATTCTCCCAGGTACTACAAAGCGAATGAAAGAAGAGAGAGGGGAAAAAAACGCGTGGAGAACGATCAATTTCAACTTGATATCAGAATCGGATCTATTCTCGACTCTACCAGAGTGACGAGGGATATCATTTTAACAGAATCTACCCCCGTGTGTCGAACACACACAGAGAGAGAGAGAGAGAGAGAGAGAGAGAGAAAGCCGTGGATTTTCGTGCCGTCTCGTACGAGTCCATCTCCTTGCTGCCCTCCTCCCTTCCCCCGGGTGAACCCTCGATTTAGACCAACCCCGTGCCATGCTAAATACTCGTTGCGCACAATGGAGAACATATCATTCGAAAATCTGAGCTATACGAGGGCCTGTACAAAAGGTAACTGGATACCGGTACGAGGAGGAGACGGCATGTGAACAGAGGGCCCGCGATTTCAAGCAACCGGGACCCCCTTGACCCACCCCACCCCCTCCTGCCTCTCGTCCATCTCTTACCATCGTTTCACCGCTTTTTTTCGTCTCTAGCTCATTTTTAATAGCCGCTAATAGAGACGTTAAAACGATACGGGCCCTCTTGGCCGACTCGGTTCCGATGCTCAATTCTTTCTTCGCTTACAGCCACTCTTTCTCTCTCTCTCTCTCTCTCTCTCTCTCTCTTTCTCTCTCTCTCTCTCTCTCTCTGTCTCTCTTTCTTGTATTCCACCCCTTGGGTATAGTCACGTCTACGCTTGTTTGTCTCTTAAAACGCCGCTTTCCACCCTCGATTATATACTGTTGGCTATTGAACAGCGTTCGTTTGAACAACGTCTGTTTCACGTAAGAAACGGGGGTAACTGTTGGACGAAACGCGTGCTTATTTAGAGTCGGTTTGTTTAATTTGTTATAGCAGCGATGCCTATTTCAAAAGAGACGAGATTGGATTTATTGGTATTTTGAGCGCAGAAGCGTAGAGCATGTTTGCCTTTGTTAGGGAGCGACGATCGATACGATCGATGATATTTAAGGTTCTCGATATTACCGTTGGCGAGAAACCCTCTAGACGATCGATAAATATTGTCAATCCAACGTTGAGAACCTTAAGTATTGACAATGATATTGACGATAATATTGACAATGATATCGACAATAATATCGATCGTTCGAATTAATGATTCCTTAGAGGATTCGCAACTGTAGATTAGATACAACATCGATATTCAGTATTGCGATAATGAAATGCGAGTGAGCCAAAAATTACACGTCTATTTAGCACGGTTGAGAAGACAGCTGGTAGATTTGCATGGGAATAACAAGCTCCTCAAACCTGTGGATGATTAATTTGTAGGAGATTCCACTTTTGTCGATAAAAAGAATGCTCTGTTCTAAAAAATTCTCGCGAAATGTGACCCTCTTACGCTATAAATCAATGGAATTTGGATTTTTTCAACTAGCCAATAGCGGTCGTTTGGCGTTCACGACTTTCTCGTCGTACGGCGATCTCTTGTAGCTCTTTAATCGTATTATACGAGACTTATCGAACGAGATATTTAACGGAAGGTTGGAAAGCGTGGCGTTGAATTCGTCGAATGAATCATCGGCTAGTGATTTGTTTGTTCGTTCGCGTTACGCTGTTACGCGCGAAAGGAAATGAAGAACGCGTTGCTCGAGGAAGAAGCGGCGAAACGAATCGTGGCATCCGCGCTTTCGCGAAAATTTCATCCTCGACGCGTTCTTTTACCACTACCGAGTTTCTCTGAAGTAGAGGATATATCTGGTGGCACGAAACGAAGGAATGAAACGATGGAACGAACGCGAGAGGCTCGTTCACAGGTAGCCCATGATTTGCAGTATTTTAATCCGGGCCGAGATCGGGCAAGCGTCGTCTTCGTCGTCGTTCGCCACAATATGGCGTCTAAAAGCGAACACGGCCGCGTTTAGAGTGGCCCCGTTTGCGGCTCGACGATCGTTTTCGTCTTCCTGTTACCCTCCACTCCCGAGAAACCGGGCAAATGTTTGTCCGCGGACAAAGAGAGTATCCACTGACGCGAGCGTTTCTAAAATCGAGACCCGTTCGAAGGGTCATTAAGGATCACGCAGCGAAATAGCGCGTGAAAGTTGCGAAAAATGCGAGTGAACTGACTCGAATATCGTGTTATCGAGTTATAAACATCGTAAAAGATAAGCTAGCAAAGATTAGATATTATTAAATATTATTCGCAAATATTCCACAAAAAAAAAGAAAGAAAGTATAAATTAAACAAGAAGGAGATGCCCTATATACATTGATACATATAACGCATATATGAACATATATAACACAGGAAGAAATAGTTTATAGTATTTTAGATAATATTCGGATAAGTATGATTTGCAATGATATTCCCAACGATCGACCTAACAAAGACATCGTTCCAATTCACGTGACAACATTTTCGATATTCAATAACATTCGCTAACGGAAGTATCTAGTAATAGTAAATAAGATTTTATTGGATATATTCGACGAAAAATACAAAAATAAAAATTCGATAAGTTGGACGATAAAGTTTGTGACACGTAACAGCCTAACTATAACGCATTAGCAAATTACCGCGAAAAAGAATTCTCAAGGATTTCGTCTGAACGACACTGTTTCCCGCTTTGGAACATCCTCGTCATCTCCGAAGAACGACAAATAATATTTTACAGAGGCATAGACATTTCGAGTGTTTGCGGAGGTCCCCCAGAGTTAGGCATCTACTAACCTGACCGCTTCGTGGGAAAATCCTTGGAAATTAAATCCTTGCCTTGGCCTTCTTTGAGGAGGATGCTTCGTCGAGACTAATCTCGTTGTTTTAGGCTTTTCCGAGCGGCTCCCGGGACAAAAATTATTCTCGGTTGGTTAGACATCGCGAGTAGTCCGACGAACATGGAACGCGATTTGGAAAAATGCTTGTCCGTCCGACGAGTCGTAGAAACAATATTTGCACTCGACCGAGATAAACGAGCAAGAGGGATAATTTTTCTGCCGGAAAACGCACCGCGTCTCTTGTTATTGCGAGTTTCGAACGGCGACCGTGTACCTCGCTGGAAAACAATTTACCAATCGGTTTAATGATCCGAGAGGGCAATTAACCAGTTTCGATCATCCTTCAAGGAACTACACGGTGATGAACAAAAGTAGCAAAGTTGCGAGGGTCGGCTCTTTCTGCTAAAAATACACGATTCTTTCGTCGATTTTTCATTTCGAAGATTTTCCATTTGAAAGACTAAATGCATTATAAGCGAAACTATTCGTTGTAGTTACGACACCGATCCCACTTCTTAGAATAATCCTGATAAATTTTTATTTCGTATAATTGAAAATTTCTCATGTTCCCGTGCATAGTTCCAGAATCACCGTTCGTTCTTTTTTATATTCTACACCGATTGCAAAATGATCGTACGATCGATTCTTCCGTGAGAATTAATTTTCCAGCGATCGAAATCTGAAATTTTTTAAAGCTCTAGAAAATTGTATATATTTTATAATCCGTTTCACGGATCTTATATATTGCAACGGATACGTACATTTACGCTCGACAGTGATATTCCCGAAAGAAATCGGGCGTAGAATATAAAGTTTTGCCGATTTACGCAGGATTCTAGAGGGAAACTTGGAAACGTACCTATGCTTTTGTTCATCGCCATAGATCGTTATCGAATATTTCCCTTGTTCACTTCTACGCGATGTTAAGCGTGTTCCTCTTCGTGTATCTTTTCCGGGGTTATTTTCTGCTCGATGAACCGGCCAAGTAGAACGCAAGAAAGCCTATTTGCCGCTAATCGCCGCTATATTAGTCGGCCGTCTCTCGTAAACGGTATCTTTTTTCCATGACATTTGCACGAGCGCGTTTAGAGACACGATCTCGATGAGAATTCCGGCGTCTCATTTAATTTAATGACCCGTTTTCGAGAAGCTGGTCGACGCATACATCGGAAATCACTCGGTAAATAATTAATGTGTAATCAGACTCCGTTTGTGTGCGCGAGTGAAAGGGTCGACGACGAATGCCATCGACTCACTCGAGGCAGTAGCAAGGGCGCCATCGAGGCAACGCGAGAACGGAAGGGTGTTTGTCAGCAAACACCATCGAGGACCTCTTAACGCATTCTAAACCTATGCGTGGGGCTCTTTTCGTCGGACAAACTGACGTGGAAGATAGGTATCAGAGAAGAAAGCAGGAGAGCTCGTGCTCGTCTTTTAATTTCTGTTCTGCATTCTCGAGAAATCCGACGGACAATATTTGCTCGACGAATTCTGTCTAGAAAACCGACTGGCGAAAACAAACTTCAGTCGTTTGTATGTCGCTCGAGTTGAGACGATTAGAGTGGATACGTGAATTTATCAATTTATTCGCTTGGTGACTAGCGGTGGAAATTGGATCGCTGTCCCGTCGCCAAAGGAAAAGTACGTTAAACGATAGAAGAATTTGGATGTAAATTATATGCGTAGATATAAAACTTGTAACGAACAGATCAAAATGTATGGAATATAGCGAAATATATCGTGGAAGAAACGAAACGAACTATCGTTCGTATATTTTACATAGGGTCACGCGTATATCCAAAATCGTATCGTTGTAAATTACAAATTGACCATTCTGATGATTCTGACAGTTCTAGTGTCACTTAATAGACCGTTATCGCTTTACGTACGGTACAATACCACGATATTACACGATTCTCTTGCAATATAGTTCTTGTTATTCGCTACAATGTATCGCGAAATCAGATCATAGGATAACGAAGAAACTAAACGCGATTAAAATCACTGTGATCTCTATATACGAACTCCGTGGCAATTATAGTGGCGGCAATTTTCCAAACGTTTCGAAAACTTCGTAAGCTTGCGTGGAATTTTTGAAACAGCGGAGAAGCTTCGTTGCTTAAAGGACGGTAGGAGTTTCTCAGGCGAAACGAGTGCACCACAATCGACGTCTCTCAATTATCGCATGACGAGAAAGAGGAGGAACTTCAATGGCATCCGATTGAGGCACGCGCCGTCGCTTAGAGGCTCTCCGAGGTTCGAGAGCCCTCGAATTGATTCGAGTCCCGTGGCACACTTCGGGGCAAATTAAGTTTCGCTTCTGAAATATGCTCTTCTCCCTCTTTCCCTTTCTTTCGCCTACCGCCTCACAGACCGCCGTGTCTTTCCATCGCCATTCATCTTTACCTGTCTTTTATCTGCGGAGATCGGTTCAGCGAATCGTGTTCCGTACCGTTGCGAATCGCATCGAGGCCGATTGTTTTCTTAACAAAACGTCCACCATGAGTAGGAACGACGGGAGATCGCGACACTAAAACGTTCCTCTATCGTTCCTTCTGTCCTACCTCCACCCTTCCAAATCATCCTGCTTCGATCGTTTCCCTCACGACAAAGTGTGTCTCGTTGGGCTTCTAAAAGCGAGCAAAAATTTCGACAATACTCGCAGTGTATCGAATTCCCGAAAAAAAAAAAAACTCTTGTCTCGCGCGATGAATGGAAAGGGGACGGGGTGGGTTTAATTCCTATTACACCGCGGACAAGGAACCCGAACGTAACTTAAGGAGGTCCGGTCGGAGCGTTAGTGAAGCGAGAAGCGGGCGAGTTGGTCGACCAGCGTGCAAAAAGAGGAAATAGCCCCCGGTAACCTCTCGTTTGCACCGGCGCACGCTCAATTAACCATTTCCAGAGAAAAAATTCGCCGGCCAAATTCTACGCGACAGCCCGTGAAGTCCGCGGCTCGTGTTCACCGCGAGGCAACCGGGCTGGACGACGCGGAACACGTAGGTAGAAGGAATCGAGAAGGAGAAGCAGAACGAAGCAGGGAGCACAGCTATATCGATGCGTAAAAAATGTAGAAAATAACAAAAAGGGAAAGGACAGAGGGTAAGACGAAGGGAGGAAAGAAGACGAAGAAAGCAAGGGGAGGACCATTGAGGCAACCCTGTATCGTTTTTCAAAGAGGTATACCCTCTTCCGTTTGTCTCTTTCTTTTCGTTTCGACCTTGTTCTCGACTTTTCTACCCTTCTGTCTCTCTCTCTCTCTTTCTCTCTCTCTCTCTCTCTCTCTTCTCTTCCGTTGTCTTTTTGCCTCTTCTTATATACACGAAGATCGTACCGTACCGTTGGGTGTAAGATTTCACGTATACGCGCGGGATGGATCAGATTGGCCTGGCCTTAAGCCGTCGCAAATTACCCCGTAAGCCTTTTAGTCGCCCTGTGTGTTTTGCTGGCTGCACCCTAAACCTCCCCCGTCCACCACCTTTCCTATCCTACTCGTCGTCCACCTCTGGCCCCGCCATCCCTTCGCTCTCGACGGTCTTGCGTTATTATTTTGTTGGCCGGTAATATCCTGGAAACCCCCGTGGGGTTTCGCCAGGCCACTCTAAAGAGAATTTAACCGGAGCTCGCGGTCTAGGGGTTGCACGTTACAGAAATAGTTGTGAACTCGGCGAATTATCAATCGGCTACGGGTTTGCCCTTTTATCCCGCCAGTACGGAATAACACGGACAACTTTAAATTAGGTGCGCACGTTCTAACGTCTAACGTTTAATCGTCGGAACAATTAATTCTGGTACAGAAAGTAAGGGTTCCATCGTTCTCCTTTATAGCTTGCCTGCGATAAAGATACTTGTATATTACGTTGGCCGTTGTAACAAGTATTTTGTATATTAGAAGACGCGCTTTAACGCGCAAAGTATCGATTTGATATTGAAGCGTGAAAGCTGTACGAGAAAAATCAGAATGGAAAGTATATGGAAGAAGATATAGTGCGAGATAAGAAATACTTTTCGAAATATCATTAAGGAACCTTTAAAAGTCGTAGATCTAAAATTTTTGTGGAAAATTACGAACGATACCCTGGTGATTCTGGAGCTAAATTCGATGGGTATAAACGTTTGGAGCTTAATCGCGGGGAAAAAGAAATTTTGTACGGTTTTATGTTTCTCTGTGAGATCGATCGACTCGTTTTCCAAAAAATTCTGAATGTTAGTACTAAAAACAATGTCAAACAAAATTAATACTCGACTTTTCAGCCAGCAAATGATTGTACTCAATAAAGTTTATCTTTTGTGTAGATCATATTATACTGGTTTTTGTAATAGCTACTCTGAATATTAGAACAATTAGGAAAACATGTAATGAACATGTTCTTCGTGACTTCCCATTCAGACTGCGTGTATCATTGATGAGACGATATGATATGATACACGCTACAGTATTTATTCCGTGTACTCTATAAAAACGCGTGTTCTATGGTAATTACGTTTATTTATAGTCCAGTGTTGCTGGCATTTCCGATTTGTCAATTGTCATTCTTGATTTATTTTACATTTTCGAGTCGCTTATTAATAAGTCTCGTCTACATTTGGAAACGTTTTATAATAACGGTACCTGCTACGATTTGAATACTAAATTTTGGTCCAAACGTACCAACAGAAGCATCGTTACACCATAATGTTGTCTCGCGATTTCTAGTGCATCCTCGCCCTTCAACATCCCACTGATTTCCAACAATTGAACCACGAATAATAAGAAAATAACATCGTTTCCATAGAGTTAATTATCGTAGAAAACAACAGCCATGTCTCCGTTAAGAAGGTAAAAGTTTCAATTTGCGAATAAACCTTAGTCTAAGGGGAATATCTTGAAAACACTGATGGGATACGAAACGCGATATATCGTCGCAGCTAAATCTGCCTTCTTTATCCGGTTGATGGTGCCAGCATCAAAAGACTAAGGCCCGAGGCCCTCGGGGCGCGGGAGTAAAAATTTAACGCAATTCCAAGTGATTACCGCGGCCCTGTGATACACCCCTTATGTATCCACCCCTTGATTGGCCTACATTGTCGATGCTTAACTGTTTCATGCACCAGTGACCGACTAGGGGGATATCATTGCGCGCGATAGGGGTAACGTTTTCATAGCCCCGGGGGCGGGGTTGTCGTCATTGTCAAGATTCAAATGTAAAAATCGTGGCGGGAGGTCGACGATATTCCGTAATCCCATGACTGGAATGATTACAACGTTGAAACGGCTTTTTGGTCGTATCATTTGTTCCCATTATAGCCGAAAATAATTCACGAATCGCGTGACGAAAAAGTTAACCCTTATCGCCTGGCTGATGCCACACTTTTCTCTAATTCTTATTTTCTTTTCTACGTACATGCGCGCGTACCATACGTTTGGCAACACCTATCGCCGTGTCTAATACGCGTCGCCCGACGTATAATTTCTTTATCTTCCAGTTAGATCGCTAATACCAGTATCTAATAATGGCTGATCCATCAAATATTTAGAGTCTAAAGTCCCTGAAACGTCAAACCTTTCATTCCGTTTCATAGTTGAACGTGAATAAAGAGATGGCTATCTTCGGACGACGAAGATCGATTTTATATTTTGCCGTAGTTTTTCCTATAAAGATAGATTGATGTGTAATTAAAAAAAAGAAAAAAAAAAAAGAAAGAGTAGGGGAGAGAGATCGTACAGAGGGTGATATGGAATACACATGGTATTTCTTATGGAAAGTATTCTCCAAAAGGATCATCAGGCTTGATGCCTTCGCAGATAGGAAATAACTCTTCGTGGCTCGTTCGAGCGACAAAGAATTTATACCATAGGTTACTCGATACCTTCCCGTAGCATAATACGCACACCATACGTGCGTGCAACGCGCTTGCGACCCAGGTACGTACGCGTTAAACGTACGCGTCTCGTACAGAACGCCGGAGATACCATCTCGTTTAAGGATCAGGATCAGGAGTACAGTGTTGCATTACATCACCGGTCATGGTTATCCCTTAATACACCGGGTGTTCTCTTAACGAGCCCGTAAACGAGAGTCGTGTTACGAAGGGATCTTTAACGATAGAAAAAAGAAAAACAGAAAAGAAGGAAGAGAGTCCGTACGAAGAAATATCGGAGAAATATTTCAAGACATGTTCGAAGAAACGTTCGAAGAAACGTGCAAGGAATATTTAAATATAGCGTCGTTTATCATAATACCGATGGAGCCCGGCTGTTTTACCCGGGACAGGATATCACAGCGACGTAACGTTTCATACAATTACATAATTAAAATACCGGCCGTGGAAGCGGCGATCGCCGAGCAAATTACAAACCGCGTGTCATCGTTTGACATCTAATCGAGCGCGTTTACGAGCTGTTATTACCGATTATTTCTGCTAAATACCAACGCCATATGAATTGCCAGCCTCGCGAGCCACCTCTCAGAAGACACGGGCTCTGACATTCGCGTGTCGCGTTCAATTGCAGCAACGTGTTCATTTCGATCAACGGGGAAACGCACGGCGTTGGACATTCACGGACGCGAATCGACCAGGCTAAATCGTTCGTGCGACCGACAAAGATGCAGAACATCGTATCGTATCGTGTATAAATGCCTGTGTCGCAAGATTTACTACGTCTGATTAAGCAATTAAGCCGTACGGAGGCGCTTGGTGGAGTTTTTGCCGCGTGGCCAGCCAGCAATTCTCGTTATAAATTCAACCGTCTTCGATATGGAAGCTTGCCAGGTACGACGCTGCCTCTTCCTCGGCTACTCCGTTTCTCCCTCTTTCGTTGTCCGCTATCGTCTTGCTTAGCTGCGGCCTTACGACGATACAAGACGAATGGAAAAAGGGGAGGGAATACGTCGGAAATCTCGTCACGGTATAGCCCGCTGTTAATTGTCGCTATAATCTACGCGGCAAGACCGAAATTCCAAGTTGCTAGAAGCTAACGATCGCGGGGCCGCAGAGAGGAACAGAGGGGTCGTTAATTATCTTAGCTAATAACGCGAAGGTTCGCGCGGGACGATCCCGACTTTCCATCGTCCAAGCTATTCACCAGTGATCGAGGAAGAGTATATTAATGGAATGGATGGAGGCAATCTTTTCGAGAAAACGGCGAACATATTAATTTTAACCGTATGATTGCGGCTCTGTATCGGTTTTGCACAAGCGGCCCGAGTTAATCAAGAATTGATTTATGTAACCGTGCGTGCAGCACAGGCTACCACTGAACGATGAATTACGGGAACGAAGCAGAAGCTGGAATTCACCGGCAATTATTTAGCAGTGATTAGACGCGATTTCGAATTAACAACGTCGAGAGCGGCGAGCGGCCAACAGTCGAGTCACGTCGAGAAAGAATCCGTTTAGCTAATTTCTGTCGGCAGACTCCGAGAAGAGCAGGCCCCCCCACGGCGTTCACTGTTGATTCATTTTATTAATTTTTCTCATTCCCCACGATAATTCGATCCGGAGACGAAAGCAGAGGCGTCCTCGACGACTGCTGAATTAAAGACATTACGACGAGTCACCCCCGAAATCGGTCCGTTCGAGCAAACTCCTTCTGTTCTTTGCTGCTGCTGAAAGGGAAGAAAGAGAATAAGCGAGGAAATTACCAGGCCCGTGAAAATTCAGCGACGTCGCCCGTCGGATTTATTACCGACCTTCCACGTCATTATCATTTCCAAATTACGTTCGTTTCACGGCTTCGTTTCGAGACACCGAAGAAATTCTTCTTGATTAACATGCTACTCTATCGAGCGTAGATACACGTAGCGATTCGCCAAAGTATACCGACTTTTAATTCGGTATTACTAAAAATACAAATTTCTACGAACGTATTACGCGCGTTGGTACGAAGGTTCGAGATTCCTCGCAGACTTCAACGTCCATCGGTGTGAATCTCTTTCTCTGTTTCTTTTTTCTCTTTTTTATCTTTCTTTTGCCTTGTCGTCGATGAGGAATAGAACGGTAGTCTATGGGGAATAAACGTAGCCGAGCAGAAAAATTAAACGCATTCAGTGTCCCATAGGGTGGACCAAAGAAGGGGGAGAGAGTGCGAATCAATTTCTGACGTGTCGGCCGTGTCCGTGTAAACCAATTTCAGGCAATTTCGCGTCAAGAATAGCCTCTTCAACAATGAATTGACCCCACGCGAGGACCTTTCCAATTTTAACCGATCTCGAGAATACTTCTTCGGCAACGGGCAGGCGTTCGTGTTCCAACTCACCGCTAGCTTCCCCTTCGGCGACGACGATCATGAGATCGAGATGAATCAGACGTCGCCGAGAAAGCTTCTCCTCTCCTTGACCGAAAAATCTTTCCTTTCGATTTCGTTTTTCAGCGAATCACGAGTCCAGCGAAAATGTCATTTATAAGACAGAGTTAATCTGAGATGTTTGATACCGAGTCTGTAAATATTATTTCGTTTAACGTATACTTGGTGAAAGAGATGAGGTGATCGTCGGTGAAGGTGACCACGAGAAATACTCTTGATTTTCAACAATAACGCTTATTAAACTCTTAACGATTAACAACAAATAACGATCAACCACGATTAACAAGTAACAAAGGTTAACGATTAACAACGATTAATAACAAATAACGATTAACACTGAACTATCAAGAGTGAATAACCCGTTTCTCTGATTGCGTTGGCTTCGCGTAACCTTTTGCGCATCGCAGCTCGAGGCATAATGAACCTTTTGCTTCCAAACCAAACAGATTCTTTTCGTTGTTGTCCCTCGATATCCCCAGTACGCGCGCGTTTATTAGAAGTCCGCGACGATTGCCGCGTATGCATTCTTCCGAATATTCGGCTAAAGAACCGTAGGCATATCGATGATACGTTAGGCCTGTCTGCCTTAAGCTTCGAAGGTATAGCTCTTTGTGTCGCGAAGCCGTTGGAAATTTCCGTGGTCGAGTGCCGCCACAGAGATATAGCGACGTTATAAATTGACGCACATTAATCTGATAGGAAAAATCGTTTGTCGATCGATGCAATAAGTATTGGAGAATAATAATAAAGTATTAGAATAATAATAATAATAATAAAAGTATAAGGAGAATAATAATACGTTCGATATATACACCAACTGTAAGATAAAAGACACAGCAGTCTTCGTCGTTTCGAAAGGAACAAAATCCCAGTGTCGTCTCCCAAGGGAACCGCTCGCGTACCGCTTTATCGCGAGTGTATTTTCAGAGAGCCGCGTAGCCGCGTGTCCTGAGTGAAATTAGCAAATCCCTGCTCCCTCGAGGCAGCAGGATACGCGTCGTCCATGGTTTGCTCGTTGTGTTACAACACGCACCGCTTCGTATTCCTGGCCCCTTTTCAATGTTCCGGTTTCTTCGACTGTCAAATTTAATAAGCTCGCTATCCCGATTTTCCTCGGACCGGAATACACTCCGCAAAAGCCACCTTCGAAATATCGAAGCATCCTCTCGCGAATATAATTTAGAAGAACGTTTACGTTATCGTTCGATATTTTCGTCGTAAGCTCGATAGAAGAGTAACGGTGAACTTTTTCCGTTTGCGAGATACGTTATCGTATTGATGCGATAAATAGTAATCCACGCCGTATAATTTGCTTAGACGTCGTGGCGGAATTTAGTACGCTCCTTGCAAAGGAGTCAGTTCCGCGTTTCAGGGAAACTCGATTATCGAGGCCGCGTAAATTGCCGATAGCTTTCTGTCTTTCTCGTCCTTTCTTTCTCCTTCGATCTCGGTACCATGATTCCATTTTATTTCTTTGCCACTTCAAGCTCCCTCTAGTTTCCAGCGACGAATAGTCAAGGCAATACCCTGTTCGTGCAAATTTTGTTAACGTCCTACGTGAGTAGTACGCGGCTTTCTGTAGAAGTAGCCTTGCACGATGGTAGCTAAAAGGTGGCTGGAAGGCGACTGGAAATATAAACATGGAAATATAAAATACCGTTTGCCGTGAGAATGGAACAAACGTATCGGACCAACGATCGAAACATTAGTGTTTAATATTAACGATTTGCGCACCGCTCCCGGATAATTACATTTCGCGCAATGACCGAGCCCTTGTTAAGACATTGGCTACCGGTTGACAACGTTGCATGTTGATACGACGTCATTAACACCAGCCACGTCGTTTCGTATATATGTCGGCTGCATATTGCACCGGGCAAACATTAAGGTCGCGTCCACCAGCTTATACTTTTATCGTTCGAACACGCTCGCAAACTAAAGAACCGTACAACGAACTCTTGAATGTAGCTGCATACACCTTCTGCTTAAGGAAACCATCGAAACGAGGTGTTACGCGTTCGACTTATGATACTCGCGTACGAGTTGTACGCGCAACAAGCTTAATGACGATCAGAGAGGGTAGAGCTTGACAAAACGATACAACAGCCGGTTACCCAAAAGAATTTCGTCGAATTATCTGGCCGCTCGATCGGTCCCGGCCTGTTTCCTGGAAACACGGTAGCTGGATTACATGCAGATTTCTACCAGCTCAGCTGGATCGTTACAGTTTTTGCCCGGGTTACACACTTTCGTCGACTGTTCACGAAGCAGCGGGCCTGCTTTTAAACCGTTTTAGAGCCGGCTCGCGCACACGCGCGTGCGAAACGCTGCTCGTAGATCGTATCTCGGTCGGGTGTTTACGCGAGAAAGGTGGCTGGACAACGGAACAAAAGGTCCAAGAAAGTATACGCGGGGCCAGGCCGCGAGCTAAGAACTAATTAACCCGTTATCTCTACCGTCCGGTCACGATTAATTTCGCGTCTCGAGGGATCGTCGATGGTTCTTCGTACGTGTTTCGTATGTACGAAGAGTTATATACACGGCATTAATCAAAGTTGGAGGCCCCGGTGGATGCTTCCGGGACGAAAACTCAACCGTCTGTTTCGTGTGAGAGACTCCTTTTTAATCCTGGTTCCATCAGTTACGTCAGAGGCTGTCGTTGATTCTTTCCGCGGCTTGCAACTTGTAATTAACTCCGGGTATAAAGCGGTATCAATCGTGGGCTCGATCACGCGAATTCTCCTGAAACGCGTTTCCACCGGGTAGCTCTCGGTGCGGGACAGGTTGATTTTTCGAGATTTTGCAATGTAGCCGACGGGCGCCGACCGGTTTCTCGATTACGCTGAAAGCGGCGCGTTTTTTTCTTTTTCTTTTCCGATTGTACGGCCGAATCGATCGCTCATTGGACATCGTTGATAGCGAGAAGTAGCGAGATAGCTAAGTGACTCGCGCGATTTTAATACGATCCTTTGAAGCTTGATGGTGATTCCACGGTTTAACTAATAAGTCAGGGTTCTCGTTAGTTCTTTTAACGATCGCCAAATATTTATCGCTGTTGCATCCTCGCGCTTAGTCCGGGTATGTACGAGAATGTGTTTGATATTTCTTCAAAATGGTACAACTTTCTAGTCGTGCAAACTTTCGATTATACATTTATATATTGCATACATCGAACTATACGTCGTTAACTTAAAAAAAAAAAAAAAAAAAAAATATTGCTATTCCAAAAAACGTTAAACTAACTCTGGCTAGTCGCGAAATATCGTGAAATTATCTCGTTCTTTTCAAAGGATAACAAACATATCCGAAGAATATTGCGATACCGTGGTAGACTCATCGATTTTTGACTAGTTCGCCTGGACAAGGATCGATAACGAGGCTGTAGCAACGACGTTTTTGATAACAAGATATCCATGTAGTCGCTGGAGACTCTGCCTCGTCCGAATTTTTCCTAGCGTCCGTTTTTAGAATCTGCCGCCACTTCTCTTCTCGAGAGGACAACTCGCTGGTTTTTGCGTTTCACTCGGTTAATTTACAGTCCTGCCATAAATCCTTCTGTAACGCGGATCGCAAACGGCTACCGTATCTAAAAACATGGCTGTAATTATCGCTACTTTGTCCGCCGGTAATTACACCGTGCTATTACTCGAAAAATGCCTGGAGTGTTGGACGGTGTGCGCGCGTTCCACGCAGACAGGAAGTACATAGAGGCGAGCGGAGGAAATCGTGCTTTAAACGATACCCACGCGCGTTCGTACGCGAGTGTTCGCTCGCTCGTTTGTTCGTGGCCCGCTCGTTTGATCGTGCAATTATTACGCAACTCGTCGCTACTATATCACCTAACGTTTCGCATATAGGACAGATTTTTCCATCGACCAGTCTAGCGCAGGCTACGGTGTCGGTATATTTCGATATGTACATGCACGTGTACGATATATACGGATTCGTACATACGCTTTTCCATTTCCGCTGTAATTAGAACAACCAGCTAGCCAGAGGTGAACCACGAGCTCGTATCTTGGCCGTCTAGTGGCGTTCGCTACGAAATTAGCAGCAGGCTTTTGCGTAACGCGAGAACGAAATTACTCGCCGGTCCCATTGTGCGCGCAAATGTATGCCTGTTTTTGTTTTCTGTCCTCTTTTTCTTTCTTTCTTCTTTCTTCTTTTTTCTTTTTTCACTCTCCTAGTTGCAGTTGCTCGGGATTTTTCCCCTCGCGAATACCTGCAGCCAGAAACGAACGAACGAGCGGACGTCTCGCGAAACTAGGCGTCTCGTTCGTAATATATAAGCCACGCAGGCCTAGTGCCATGGCGTTGCGTATAGAAATTTCGATTCGACAAAACGATAAAACCGGTTTAGAACGATCCCGGTGGATTAATATCGCTTTTTAGTAGACGTCGAACGCCAGCGCGCGGATATACACGGCGCAATGTCTCGGTTGCTTCGGTCTTCGATCGGCCGATCGTATTACGAGAACGTACGGTGGAAAAAGCGCGAATACTGTTGCCGCGAGTTCTAGTGATTAAAAACCGGTGTTTGCCCCGTAGCGTCGAGGTGTGCTGTCGTTGGTAGAGAGTCGCGTTGTAGGCTAAAGGAGAGGAGAAGACAGGTATATAACGCGAGTCACGAAGCGTTCACGCATTCGTCGTATTCGGAGCAACAGGAGCTTATCGCGGCGTGGAATCTTTTCCTCGGTCGAAAACCTCGCTTTTCTCCGTAAATTAGGGGCCCGTGGCTATTTTCGATGGCGGATGTGACGTTGCAGCCTTCGGAAGTGGCCCTTTTTGTTAGGAGCCGCGGACCATTCGCTCGCCTGGCCGGCGTTAATAGCGGTTTGCTGCCCTTTCTGCTCGTTTGCCGTTAACCATCGCGCTTTTTAGCGGCCCTCCGTCTATATTGTTTTCGGATCTCGTTCGCCCGATAAAAAATATTCACTTTGCCCTGTAGAGAACATCGTAACGGATAAAGAACTACCACCGGTTACTTTATATTACGTGTAACGAGTATTTTTCTATTCACGCGTTGCTTCTATCAACTTTTATCCGTTTGTTCGAGCATCTAATAACCGAGTAATTAGTAAGATATCCAAAGCCAATTGTACAAAGTCTCGACCGTATAATCAAACACACGTGGAAATAGTATTTTATCGTAGTTGATTCAAGTAGCGTATAACGAGCGGCGATGAGATTCTGTTTGGTGAGTATTTAACATCGTAAATTTTCCGTCATCCGTGTCATTTTGATTCTATCAGATATTCTATCAGATTTTTTAATTTTTTTTTTTAAATCTACAGTGAGATCCGTTATAACGAGACGCGATAAAGTGCACGCGTACCGAGCCGAAAACAGAGCCTGGAACGAAAAATGTTTATTCTATATTTTCGACTTCTTTTTTCGCGTGGAATCACCACCTTTCAGCTCGTACTACCAGTTACCAATCACCCTGTATAATATGATAATGTAACAACAATTTTGTTTTCTTATCGACTTTGTTTTTTTATCGATCTCGTTAAAACTTAATGGAAAACTTAGTAGATGCACCAAATATCTATGTCTCGTCTGAAAACGAATGCCAATGCGTGTCTCGGAACAACGTGTAAAATAAATAAATAAATGAATTAATTTCGCGAATTTGCAAGTATCTAAAAATACGTAGCGTGTATGTCGATGAATGGATAACGGCGATTATAGCCGCGCTGTTGGAACGAGCGCCTGTAGCGTTGCAAGAGTTCCTTTCAAACTAGATAATCGTAAAACGCAACCCATTAAACCACCACTTTGCTTACTATCGATGATAAAAAGGTTAGCAAACGATAACGATCCCCGGATAATTCGGTGCACGGGCAAGAAACGCCTCCGTTAGGAAGGTTATAACGATCGTGTAACGAAACGCGAGACGAGGAGGCGTCCATTTCGGTCTCTTCTTCCACTCCTTTTCAACCTCGAAGCTACATCCCGAAGGCAACCGAATGAGACGGCGATTTCTTTCCGCGATCCACGTAGCTGTAACAGGCGTGCAGTCGTTCGCGTAAATGACGACGTTGGTAACGGGGATTATCGAGGTCTCGTTAAACGTCAAGCGTAAATCTCCACTGAACTGAAGCTCGCGTCGTCTAATTGTTTTACAAAAACAACCGGGAGAAATTTCAAGCACGGAATCTGTCACGTTGTCTCGCAACGATGGAATCTCGATAGGCTCGATTTGGCGTGTCTGACTCGCGGCTTCCTTTCTCCTCTTCTTTCTTTTATCATCTTCCTCTTCTTCTTGTTCGATCGGTCGTTTGATCGGCCGGCGAATTTCACCGTGGCTGAAACGCGACTCGCAATTTCGCGGGATGAGAAGCAGGAAATGCCCGCGGAGAGCCACCTGTCGTTCCCGGCTAGTTACGTCGCGCGGCTTTCCGCTTTGACGCCGCGTGTCATCCGCGATTTCGTGCGCACGTAGCCGCCGCAAGAACGGCTACCCTTTCGCCCCGCCATTTGACAGATGGATCGCGAAGTATGCGAGAAATGCGAATCTACGAGTTCATCTTCCGAGAGACTGCACGACTGCGGAGCTTAATCATGGAACATCGAAAGGTATTGAAGCGGGGAAAAAATCGATGCTTCTTGGTTACGCTGGATCTATCCAGTGACGGAGCTTCTTTCGGTATAGGAATTTAAGATATTATTTGATCGTAAGATGAATTGTATCTGCTATTCGAACCTTGTATTTTCCAACACATATTCTGTATTTATATATTAATATCGACTTTTTTTTCCTAAAGTAGAAACAGGAATGTAGCGAAAGCAAGGTTCTAAAAGTTGAGTTATTAACTTTCGTGATCGTCGAGGTTGACCTATAGAAGAACGAGTGGATGAATTTGTAATAGGAAAATGTATCGAAATAAATAAAGGTATAAGTATAATGTATGCTGATCAAGATCCTCGCTTTTATAGTCTTAGAATTCGATAGAAGCGATGGGATACGATACGATAGAAGCGGACACGTTCGTATATTTACAGTAAAGGACATTACAAAGAAAGTTAACCTTGTAGCTCTAGATAAACATCTATGAGAAACAGCGACAGAAATTTACTTACAGCTCCTTTGTTTCTAGACCTTGTAATCCAAAACATAATTTATATTCAAGGGTACAATAATATGGATTCCTCCTTACTTAGAATTTTTTTTTTTTTCTTTCGCTAAATTCTATTCTCTCGATAAGAACGGTCTCCAAGTCACGGATATACGAAAGTAAATATGTAGAGTTTTTCTCGAAGTAATTACTTCAACGATGATCGACCTTTTGCAACAGCGAAGCTTTCACGATACCGACCATGTTGTATACCTGAATAATTCACCGATTCTGAAACACCGTATTTTGATAAAAAACGGAGCGGTATAGCAGAGTATACAGCGGTATAAATACAGTGTGTACCTTGTTGGAAAAGCTGTATAAATTTCGATCAAATAGGTTCGTTTAAAGCAAAACGATACAAGTTTAAACGGCATGAAAATTGTTAAAATTCTCAATTAATTTTCGATATTAAACTGGCAGTTGGTATTTATATACTCGCCAAGTAACCACGAAGTCAACTACGGTATGGTCGCGCAGTTTCGCACGTTAGCGCGTTAAATAGACGCGAGGCGGTTGAAACAACGTCGGTGCCATATTTAGCTTCGTTGGTCGCGGTGACGTCCGAAAAAGTAGCGAAGATTTATGCGCCTGAGTGGTGGCGATTCGGACCACGGAACATCATATGCGTGTCACCGTGTGTCTTTCTCGAAACGAAAGGTGGTCGAGAAACGCGCAAATCGCGTCAGCCACGCGGTTAATTATCCCTTACTAATCAGCCAGAGGTGAGGCGTCCATCTGGTCCTTCAGCGAGGCCCAAAGGCTGCGCGCGGCCACGATGGCACGACGATAATCGCAAATTGGATTATAATTTGCAGGAGATAAGTCACGCTCGTCACCTCGACTGCGAAATGGCCGAGAACCGGAGACCGAGAGAGGGAATCCGCCCGCGGAAGAAAGAGAGGACGCATGAGAGCGCGTTCGTCGAGAGCCCTTTCGACCCCCTCCGCGTCTCTTTCCGCCGCGTACCCAGCTTTCCTTCACCCTCCCCGTCAATTATTTAGTAATTGAATGCGAGGAAGCCGAGAGTCATCGTTTAAATTATCGTTTCTGGTGAGCCACCGTCGGCGTTACTGTTTATCAGCAGCTAGATACGAAGTAAAACGAAACAACGCTAACAATGTCCGTTCTACCGCTCTTCGTCTCCTCGCCGAGTATTCTTATCTTCTTACCGGATCTCTTCTTACTGAAACGTTCCCGTGGAACGTTTTCATTTAACGCGTATCCGCGGCTAAGGCTCGTTTGTCGATACCAAGGGTTAAAAGACTTCGTTTCCTAGTCGGAAGATTGTCTCCGCGACTAATGCAGGAAAGATACGATGACCGTTTAGTAGAGAAGAATGATGGCGGAAATGTACGCGAGAAGAAGCCAATCCGAGAGATAACGAATCGACTTTCTAGCCGGTATCCGTTTAGGATATCGAATAGCCCCGAATAGGACGAAGGTTAGAGACAGGGCAAGAGAGAGAGAAAGAGAGAGAGAGAGAGAGAGAGACCTTGGCGCAACTGCGAAGAGTTGGCCGTCATCGCTAGCCGAGGTTCTCCTCTGTGAAGCTCACGATTCGTCTGGAAGGAGCGGTTGGCGCGGGCGCGAACGCGTTCACCGCCGATCCTTATCCGTCTAATAAATAGCTCGAGACGTGACTACAGCGTTTCGTGACAAGTTAATCACGCGGAGAAGGAGCAATCCCCAGGAGGAATCGCCGCGGTACCCCTCGCTATAGATGAATCCACAGAAACTGCACATATTTATGTAAATGGCCGCCAACCCGTGTTCCCTAGCCTCCTCTTTGTTTTACAAATATGGCACTCGACGCCGCAGGAACCAGGCGGCCATCTTTGTTTGATGACTCGACAAGTAACGCGCGACTTGTACACCAGCAACCCCGCCGATCATCGTCCACCCATTGGCATACGATTAACACGAATTCCGTGGGCCGTGTTCGGACCTACGACGAAGACTACCGGACCCGTTATCTATCATTTTCTTCTCGTTCGATTACTCGCGTAATTGTTGTTACCGGTTATCTTGGACGGCTCGACAACGTCGAGCGGTACCACGGTTTGCAGATTTTCTAGCCGTGAGAGCGTAGGCGGAACATAGACGCGACGACGATCGTAAGACGACACCGGGAATGATTAACGCTCTAGGCGTGTCTTCATTTAGCGTGAGTGTCGCTCGGCGTAGGCAGGAGATATTTCGATTGCAGAATTGGGAAGAGCGAATATGCGAATATGCTGTATCTCGTCGTGGCTGGCGAGGATAATAATTCACAGTCGTACGACTGTTTCTTAAATCGACGCGCCTGCATCGACACCAGGGCTGTCAAATCTCGTCTGTTAGACATTTTTTGACGAGCAAATAAAACACTCGGACACGTGTTTAATCGCGAGGTTCTGCGTTCACGAGTGTCGTCGCGCTTACGATCCTCTTCGAGGAGATCGTCGTGCCTCTTGATAGTCACCTTTGAAGTTTATCATATGCTCCTCCAAACTATCGGATCTTCGACGACGGGAACTTCGAATCGCTAAATTGCTTATAATTTCGAATTTCGCATTTGCCAACTGTCGTCCGTTCAAAGTTTTCAGCCTGTTTTTCGCCATACTTTTTGCCACCCTGGCCGTAACGCGGCTTTCGATAAAGTAGCTTTAGTACGTAGAAAAGGAATTATATATTCCGTTGATAATTTCGAGCACGTTAGACTGTATCACAGATTTATATCGACAAGCAGATGACGATTTCTCTCGGCGAAGGATTAAACCTATCCTCTTACCTCACCCTCGGACGCGGTTGTTTTCTATTTTACACGGTGTATGTTTGCGTTTCTTGACGGTCGTAGTCGCGACGGAGGCGGGATTAGTCCAAATGGTAATCCGGTAGGCAAAGCGTGGTATTACACGACCGGTAGCTGGCGATGTTTTTCCAACGGGGACACGTTAACGCCCCGTCACTTGTTTCGTGTTTGCTCGCTCGTTTGATCTTCAAGCACGCTTCATTTGACGCTTATTTGCCCTCTGCGAGCAGTAACGTGTCTGCGTATGCGTCTCGTCTTCGTCCCGCCGCCAAGAGTCGCAACATAAGGCTGAGATTTCACAAGCAGCCTCGACTTTTTCAATGAAAAAGACAAATATCCTCCAACTCCGGCTACGACGTCTCCTTCTCCATGTAACGAACGTTCCGCTACAAGTAACCATTTTTCCTACTCGTCAGTGACGGTTGTTTCATTCTCGGAATGTAATCGTGGCCTGACCGATTCAACCGCTTTCACTCGATTCCTAAACGAACGTGCTTCGATGGCAAGGCAAACCGAACGATCCCATTCGTGCACGATTCACGCTCGTATCTTTTCGATCCTACGCGTTGATCAGGACAGGTTCGTGTCGGTTCGAAGAGAGACGAGAACGTATGGTAGTAATGGTGAGGGATCTCCATCCGGTATCGGGCACGAGCGACGATCAATTTTTCTTGAACGCGAGGCCGCGGACGTCAGGACGTGCGGATATGAAAAATTTCGAGCAGCCGGTAATGAGGTGCGTTCACAAAAGAGCCGCGTTCACGTTTGGACAGCCACTGTCATTTGTTCTCGGATCCACGGTCATTTGTCTGCTCACGGGCCGGCCTGTCTTTTGTTACACCGTCAAAACAGTATTGTGCCGGACTAACGACGTTCATCTCGCGCCACCCCTCTGCACCGATACACCGGGACCATCGTTTGATTTACGCGTGCTCCCCGTCTAATCGTGCGTTTATCAAGGTCTCGCCTACGACCCAACGATTCTTGAAAATTTATTCGCTCGAATTTCCAAGCTTCGCAACGTTCTCGAGGAATTCGATAATTCGTAAACGCACGAATCGTCGAAACTAACGTTACGTATTTTCAATTTACGCCTCGTTCTCGTCATATCCATCGAGCTACCCTCTTGACAAATTACCGGCGTTTCTTGTTGCAAGAATATTCGTTTGAGTATCGAAGGAAACACTCGACTGCGATCTTCCAAGTTAAAAGCAGATTGCGTAATGTCTCGCTCGTGTTACGGCAACTTACTTAACCGAGACACGCGAAATCAAAAATGATCAAACGCAAAGGTTCAGCGATCCGGTTAATTAATGGCGCGTAATTCCTATCGGGTTTTAATAGATATCGCATAGTCGACTACAACGTTTAGAGCTGTCGGCGATCGGCGAAACATTAATCAAACTAGTTTCCCAGCGAAATTATAATCCGGTCTGTTCTCGCGTCCCTCTTGCGGTACTTCTTGAGCGAACAGAAATTGCAGATATCATCTATATGTAATTAGATGCTCGACAATTTTCAGATTCGTGATATTCTTGTTTCTCCGTTCTCTGTCTATCTCTCTCTTTCTCTCTCTCTCTCTCTATCTCTCTCCGTCTCTCCTTTTTAAAAAACTGGTTCACGCTTGATCAACTAACTTTCCCGAAATTAACTGATCGAAATCACGCGTTCGTTTAATCGGTACATTGCACATTTTCTAGATAACGGTCTCTGTTTTATATTATTACATCGTAGAGCCTTCATTATCCGAGCATGTTTTACCACGTGATATTCCACTATGCAAACGTTTTATTAACCCAACTATGTTTTTATCAGTCGGATTACGTTTTTTCCACTACTTCTAACATGAAATTAATATCACGTACTTTAACGCGGTGCGAGTAAATTGGTACCGAACGAGGGATTAGAGACGAAAACAAAAATAGTTTAGAGCTGAGAAATTGGTAATGCAAATATTAGCAAAGATCGATAAAAGCAAAACTGTCAAAGGCATTTTCGCTTCGAATCATTTACGCTATCAAAAAGAGAAAGAAGAAAAAAGAGAATTTATAAATGGCTCATAAATTAAATGTAATTTAACCGTCCAATTTAACGCTATTCTAAATTATATCCAACGTTATTTCGATCAATTTCTGTCATCTAGCGATATCGAAGATATTAATTTAACAAGCAATTAAACAAGCGTTACGTCTCATCTCGCGTTACCGTTGTTGACAAATATTCCGTCCGAGTCACAGGATAATCGTCGTACGTAGAAATAACCGTACTTTCACCCCAGAATTCTCTCGTCTAAACCGTATCTCTATCAACTCGAATACCGAAGGTTCAAACCGTACTTGTTACTTTTGTTGTTTCGTTGCACGAGACGCGTACAATACGGATCCATTTCGTTGACAATCGGTGGCACCACCCACCGAGATGGTGCGGCTCGGCTATTAGCATCCGGGAACAATCGACCGCCGCGGGTCATGACAGCACGAGAAACCTTATGAATTTATCGTAATTTTATGTATGGCACAATCAGCGGCCTCGGTGGCGGATAAAAAGGAAGGCGTGATTTACTGCCTTTTAAGAACGCGGCCGTCTCGCGGCCACCGGGGGACCACAGTAGTAGAGTTCAGTGTATGACTGAACGCGTTGAAAGTGATACTTTCCAGGTCCCTTTTAAAACAAGTCATTATTTATAATGTCCACGCACGACGTTTATTAGACGCTCGGGTTTACGTTTTATTTTCAACCAGGCGCATTAGCGTCTGCGACTTTGTATAAAATCGAAACAGCGTGTTCGAAGACGTTATAATGTTAGACGTAGGAATTTTTAATTCCTCGCGATTACTAAAATACACAGGCAAGTACTCGCAACGAAATTAACGTTGACTTCTATCGAGATAGAAACGTAATTATATATACTTATGGATTTTCATTGCACGAGTTTAATTATAATTATCCGTGAGTGGTTTTTTTTTTCTCATCATGCTATATTACAGATCAGTGGTTCTGGTGTTAATGCCGCTGACTATTTCATTCCAATAAGTTTTTTATCTTCCTCTCGCGTGGCGCCTTCCACAGAACGGAGTACGAGACGTTGAAATCACCAGGCTGCCCCTAAGTCATTAGTGTGCCACGGCATAATTATACAGCTAATGATATCCTGAAGTGTTTCGAGACACCGTGGTCGTCGATGTTGAAAACATCAGCCGGGTTGCACGAAAGATAAACCTTCTTGACTTCCCGTTACCCGCATTAACCGTACTACAAGTAAAGACGAGTCAACTCGCGATGATATCATAAATTTCTGCATGCACTGAAGAGGAAACAAAGTTGGAAAAGGCCGCTGTGTATGTCTATCTTTCACTATCATTTATGACAGCAAACGCATCCGCGTAAATTACCATCCTTTAATCAATTTTCTTTACAGCCAACCCTGCATCCTTTCAAAGTACCTACTTACGCGAAATACATAAAATAGCTGACTGAATCAACAAGATGTACGCGTCCAACGACATTTACGGAAGCGTGTCTAAGCTTTTTTCGTGGATCTACCACGTCTTTCAAAACCTTCGTTTCAAGCGTGCAACTGTACTTTCAACGATAACTCGTCGTAACCGTATCGAGCTTCGTTCGCTTAGCTCGTTAACCGAGCCATCTTTTACGACGATGCCTCTCGAATTAGAAAATTGAAAATTAATATAAAGACACGATCGATATCAATTGCAATCGAGTCGATTTTGTTTCGCACGCAGATGAATGGATCACGCGTACGACGATCCTCGATTCAAATTCATGCGCTATAATTGCGTCGATAATTCTAACGACGAGTTAACTGGTCTTCACCGGTTAATAGATTTATCATTATAATTATAGTGACACAGATGTGGCTCCGCTTTTTTATCTTCTCTTGTATTTCTTCGCTCCAATTAATCCCTCTTTACCGTGCATCTGATATCAAATGACTTATGTCGGTTAATGAAGAAGTAAGTGAAATATATATACGCGTAACGCGAATTACATATTCGGTCTGCAAATTCAACGTGTTCAAGCACATCTGATATCCCGAGTAACGAGGATTCCTCGAACGAAGTCAGCTGCATCGCGACACACATCGAGGTGGGCCTTTTTGCGGAACGGGCTAAGATAAATGACGAGAGGATTAATCGTCTGGCGATCGGCGGGACCAAGCGAACAAAACTGTGTGTAATCGTCGGCCGTGGTGCACCGGTGGCCGTTAATCGGTTGTTGCAGTCGAGTAATTTATGCAGCGTGCAATCACCGCGGCCACGAATTGAGCCACCGCAGGAAAAAGGAGCAGCTCGGTTCGAGATTTACTGCGTGCTCGGCTTGATAGACTCTGCAGGGAAGGAAAACAGCCGAGAAACGACGAACCAATCAAAACGCACATGACCACTTCACCGACTGAACTCCTCATTTGCATGTCCTGGTCCTTAACAAACAATAGCCGCCGGCCACCTGAACGACTTAATCCGCAGACCAATCGAAACGCGTAATAAATGCAACGGGACTATCGTCTTACCGTAACGCGTAACGATATGCTGTCGCGTGGAACAATTCGCGAAGGCCACTTTAAGGATCGTCCTTCCCTGCTGACGAGAAACACCTTACCGTGCGAACTTTCGCTGTCTCGATCTTTATCGTGGAAATTCGAACTGAATCAGCGAGGTTGAAACATACAGCAGAGCACGGAAATGTAACACGACCGATATATTCGATTAGATTTTCATCCAGTTCCGCTTGTAAAGATTTACGCTTTTGCACACAGCTTTTGATAACACTCCCTTAGATCTGAAGATCGCGATGGTCATGGTAAAGCGATTCTCCTCTACGAAATATCGCTTCGATCAAATCAAATTCCGCTATCTTAGTGTACGTTGAAAAACAAATATTCAGACGTGTCGTAGTACGAATATATATTAATCGCCTGAATCCGATTCGAACAGTTCGAACGAGATACTCCGATCGTCGCGTCGCTTTCACCAGCGTGTATCAACGTGCCTACGGTGCATTCTAATTTGAGATATTCACCCTTGCTATAGGCGTCTATCGTATCGAATTCTATCAGAAAACACTCGATTAAATTTCGATGTACGTGCGGTAACTACGAACATCTGTGTGTATATATATCGCGTAACAATTCGTAAAGGAATCGCGACGACCACCTGTAACTGGTATCATCCTTCGCCTGACAGACGCCTTTCGTGCGGACCTTTGTTCGTTCCTTCGGTAGTTCGTACTCTCGATCTTTATCATGGAAATTCGAACTGGCATAGCGTGGATGAAACCTCGGCGTAATTCTCAGTCTGAAGTTAAATAGCGGTGGTGTCTTTGACGAGTCGAACGCAGATCGCTTCTCGTCCGGTCGACTTTACCTAACGATCGGAAACGATGTCGTGGCTTGACGAGGCTAGTACGCGCGGTGCAAAGACCTGGCATACTTTGTAACCTCATATACCGTGTCTAATTGACACGCGAGGCGTAGGGTATCGCGTCTTGGCCGAGCGACGATAATCTGGGAAACACCGAGTCCGGTATTACGTATTATACTTTATAATAGGAGCGGCGGACGACGACGACGACGACGAATAAAAGCGACTACTAGTGGTACTAGCGGCAGGGGGAGAAAAGAAAAGAAAAGAAAAGAAAAGAAAAAAAAAAGAGACGAAGAAAGAACGAAACAACGAGGGAATCGACGTCGACATTCAATTTTCTCGCTGGCGACTCGAGGCTATACGAGTGAAAAAAGAAAAACGAACACGTCTAACGTGGCTGGTCGACAGAAAAAGTCATCCTAGTGGGCAGTACCACGATGTTCGACGGCTCTTTTATGCCACGCGACCTGTTCCATCGACGTGTAATGAAGACGTATTATTTAATGTACGTGCCGATCTGCCTCGCGATTCTGTGGCCGCCCCGGCTATTGTGCGCTCTACACACACCGTAATCGTCGAATTTATCGGCGGCCACCGCGTCTCCGACTTCTACCCAGCGCACGCTGAATTTTACCAAAACACGCTCTCTCTAGCGTTTCACGGCCGATTACCGTTTGATTTCGACGCGGTTCCTCGGTCGTTTCGTCGCCGCGTTAAAGAGGATTAAAGATTCATCGACCCAAGTGGCGTCCTATAGTTCTACGCGGTAACGTAATCATTCCGTGGCGGCTTATTTTATCGCGTCAGATTACTCTCACGCTCCGTACGCAAGCTCCGTCATAGCTTCTTATTTCCAACTGAAAATCACCGTCGTGGACGTTCGATACTTTCGTCTGCTTTTACGTTTATACTTTTTGGTGTTGCAACTCTTTGCGTCATTGGCAGGTATACGTAGATTTTCAAGAAAGATCCATGTTGAGATATGTATAATTTTCTGTGCTGGACTAGGTTAAATGCGTAGTAGAGATACTTGTATGTGAATATCAGTGTGTGGAAATACGTGTGTTCGCAGTGTATCGAAAACAAAGGAATGTAAACTCTAGAGTCGGTTAAGAGTCGGTTAACAGTCGGGTATAGAAGAAAGTGCTGAGACGCGTGCAAGTGTGTATCGATGAATATATAAGGAATCGTTCATGAAATAAATATTTCATTATTTTAATATTAATCCTCGGTATAAATTTAGTGTTCCTATAACATTGTGTCGGCTTCAAAGATCCACAATTTTCGACAATCCAAGTTTAACGTTAAACGGTTTAACGTAAGCTTCGAGAGCAGAACCAAGCGCGAAGTCACACGCGAAAGCTTTCGTACATACGTCCTACAAAAAGACCATTTTTATTTAAATTAATACAACGCCGTATAGTAAGATTTTATTTCTGAAAATATAATAGGAAACGTAGTACGGCTTACTTGTGCTTGGTAATTATATGTATATCGGACGCAAAGATGTCAACGCGTAGTTGCACGATATTTTTATCAAAGTTCCAGCAACCTTTTTCATAAAATTTTGCGCACATTTTGCACGATCGTTCGCTCGAGCAATTCTTAGCGAGATATCGTCGAGTCGGTCGCTCGATTGGACGCTATGTTTGCGCAAGATCGCATCGGTACGCTATGAGGGTGGCGAAAAGAAAAGCGACGTGGCACGGTGAAGTGTGAAAAAGAGAAAAACGAAACACACTCGGAGGACCAGCTCCGAATCGAGTGTCACTTGTCTTGGACGCATCGAACATCCCCCTGGGCGCTCGTCGAGTGCGTTCACCAAGGGGGAGAAGCGGTCAAATCGATACAGTGTTTTGTTTTAAGTGACGTTAAAAGGATCGGACGAGACAAAACACACACACACGAGGGGTGAACCACCCCCATCGTCCAACCGCTCGTATCGCAATTTTTTTGACACGTTCTTTCCTTCTTATCGATGAGCCATTGTCCTTCCATATATTATATCTTTTAGATTTTTAGACATATATATTTATATGCATACGTCTAAAAGTCTCACTGATTTTCCCTGCTTCCGACGTTTTCCACATTTCTATCGGCGCGATTCACCGCCGGTGCGCCAGGTTGAATCGCAGAAAAATTTCAACAAGTTCGCCGAACGGTTAAAACGTCCATAAGAGTAAATCTCCGACATTTGTATCGCGGCCAGGGGCTTTGTTTAATAAAACCGCGCAACGAAACATCGATGATTTGATTGCGTACGGTCAGGTTGGGGCGGTTTTTTCGCGCGTTGCGCACGTCCACTGGCACACCGAATCGAAAAGAACCACGGGACATTAAGTATGAATGAACTCGTCCATATAAAATATGCAGGCACGCGTGGAACGCGAAATCCCGCGCAATTTACCCGGTCGGTACGCTGCCGTCCTCTCTTTTGTATCGGCATCAACTCGTATAATACCATTGATAATTTTTTCAATTTATAAAACGTTACACGCAAAATACAGAGAGAGACAGAGAGAGAGAGAGAGAGAATGAGAGACGGGGTAACGCGTTGCCTTCGGTGGTTCGACGGGGGCGGTCGATCAAAGCACCGTGGCATTGTGACGAGAAACACGAATTCCTGGTCTGGAAACGAGTGTTTTAACAACTCCCTCCCTCGCGGACCCCCCGTTGCCCGGACCCGGGCTCTCTCAAAATCTATTTTCATCGTCGGACAGATGTAACTTCGCTCTCTCGCTGGCAGCGACGCGTGCATCGATCGTCAGATGTCTCTCCCGTGAGCCCTCTCCGAGCCCCTCGTTCTCTCTCTTCAATCTGCAGTCAATTGTTTCCAGCTAAACTGTTTGCCTTTCAGTCGGCACCCTTTTGCCGCACGGCACCGTCTATTTGCTCCGTTTAATGTGGCGCGCTTTCGAGACTCGCCCGAATTTTCCAACGACGGAGCAACAGAGATGGATTCGGCGAGGGAGAGAGGCTGTCGTCGAGTTCCATCGAGGGGGTGAACAGTCGAACGCAAGAAACTTTTCGCCAGGGAACGCGAAAGGAGGCTCGTGTAGCGAATTTCACCGGTGTTTCCGTGGAATCGTGCGAAAAAATCTCTACGCACAGTACACACGGGCGAATTGAACGAATCTTAAGATACTGGAACGACAGAATAAAGTCATGGATAAGGGAAGAGAACGAAAGTTTTGTTTCGTACGAACCAGTTAATGCCGGGTTTCAAGCGGTGGAATTTGCAGACGAGTTCCTATTATGAGAAATACGACCGAGTATAGTTTCAATTACGAGGAACGCGAGAGTCCTTTTAAACGGATATAATAGGCGATCGCTTGATACAGAGACGACGTAATAACGATCGTAGTAACGAAAGTGTATAGAAGTTCTCGATTTCGGTCTCGTTCAACGAACGCTCCTATCTATCAAAAGTAGTAACAGGTAGAGACCTTATCGTGTACGCTATCGCGATCGATGTTACGTATTCGTCGGCGAATCGGTATCGAGTTTTGATCTTCAACTTTGAACGAAGAAAGATTCTGACGAAATTCGGATACACCGGTCTTCCTTCAAGCTCAGAAACTCCCCTGATCTCTGGTTTTCTTCGAAAGTAAAATTACCATTGAAACGTAGAATATATATCAAATAATATATGAGACAAAGAAGAAGTTGAAAAGTAGGAACGTTGAGGTAAATGTACAAAATGCCAAGGATATTCTTAAGAACGTTAAAAGGTCGTTACCCTCCACGCGTAATTTCTTTTCGACGTTAAATAGTTGGATACTCTGCTACCGTCTCTCGTATTTCTACCAAGAAGCTCTATTCTGGTCACAAAGTATTTCCATTAAAACGCACGGAAATTCAGCGTAAAATCACTCTTTTATACGGAACAGGGTATAAAGACTCGATAACTTCGAAGCAACCACGGTTTCGTTCCTTTTTCCCTTGTTTTTGAGGGTTCAACCGCGTTTACGACGCGTATAGAGCGTATAAAGCTGCAGACTGGTTTCACCGGTGTTTGTTATTCATTAGTTTTTTAACGTCTGCAGGGGAACCGGCCGCGTAATTACGCCTATAAGTTCCACGTCTTGTACTCTAGCTGGGGCACGATGAAATTAAGACGGTACCGCGATAGGTTTTCAATTCGAAAACAATTAATCACCACCGCCTCCCGCGCGTCCGTGCCTTATATCCAGTAACGGCTTAATTATAAAACAATCACGCTCAAGCTGGGGCACCGGGTACACGTAAAAGGCGATCGAGACGCGAACGAGCCTCTCGCTGGAATATGTGCTAAATCATCTGCTGGTCGTTTGTTGGCAGGTACAGGGGCCGCCTCCTGGTGTAACTATCAGCCGTGGGGCCAAGAAACGAGAGACGATGCCTTCGATACTTCGACGATATAATCCGCTCTCGTTTTCCTTCGATCCATCTTCGACGAATCGGTGAAACGACTGGAACAGCCTTCTACTTCGTCGTCAAGTTCGCAAGAATTAGATCGGTAAGCGAACGTGGATGAAAATTCTATTTCGTTCTTCTGTGAATTTTACTTTTGTATATTTCGTCGCTCTCTTCTTTTTTCGATCAAAAGTTTAGCTAAAAATTACGGAGGAGTACGACGAATTGAATCGTTCGTGTATTTTTCCTCAATTTCTATCGGACCTTTGCTTGGAAAATAAAATTTCCACTCCTATCTTAGAAAATTCTTATGACTCGGAAGTTGATTCAAATTTCTCACAAAGGTTTCCATCGAACCTCGAAAACTACCTTTGAAACGTTCTTGCGTGTAATGCGCCTACGTCGGATCGATATTTTCCTACTGTTGCTACTGTCGCTTTACTTTTACGAGATTCGTAAACTACGCGTTGTTGCGAGCACTATCGTTGCGATCTTCCTACGACGTTCGACGCGACATATACGAATTTCCACGATAGAAAGTCGGTCCATTCCTAGTACCAAAGTTTCACAAAAGAGAAATCGATCGTCCTCGAGAGATCATAGACCACCGGTTCCAGCAGAGTTAAGTTACAAATCCTCGAGTCAAGCGTATCCACCATGTTTCAGCTATCCTGACAAAAGCGAATAACCCTGGCCGGACCCACGCATCGATCCACGTAAATCAATCTTCGCGAGCCACTCTACAGCGCGACGTTTCCAAAAATTCCCGATCCTCCTATACGGTTCGTCGATCTATCCGATCTTTCCTTCGGTAACCAAAGTCGCCGGCCCTTTATGTACGCGTCGCACCACTGATCCCAAGCAGGAAGGTGGACACACGACGAAATACTATTCGATGGAAAGTTCTAAAAAAGCGCTGCCGACGATCCTGTGGACGGGTCTTCCCGAGGTGGGCCCTGGTAATCAAGATGATCGATATCTTATACAGTCCCTGCTCGTACTCTGCCTCTTCTCTTCTCCGATCTTCTTCTTATTCTTCTTCTTCGTCGTCTTCTTCTCGTCTTCATTCATGCTCAAGGAATTCCTTCTGTTTACGAGTTCCTGAAGATCGCGGACCCCCCTGGCCGCTAACCGTCTCGTGGTCAGATTGTCAGCCGCTTAATTAACCGTGAAACGAGCGAGGGGTAGTCGGACACCATAGACGAGACCGCACGATGGCAGGATATTCGATACACCCCCGAACTCTCTCTCGCTGGAACGGCAACGCGTGGAAAGAGGAAAAAGAGATTGGAATCGAGAGAGAGAGAGAGAGAGAGAGAGAGAGGGGAGTAACGATGGAAGGAGGAGAGTGGATGAGGTTCGCCTCTCTATACAAGGTAGTCCTTGAAGAACAACGTAGGTAGGTTGCTCGAACCAGGTAACCGGACACCCTGATCACGGACCGCTGGAACTCTATATCACAGGTGGTAGTGGCTGCGTACGAAGGTCCTCTGACTGTCAAAGAGATGCTCTTTTTTTATTCCTTTCTAAGAAGCACTTTCCTCTCTTCTGGATTCGTTACGGTAATTGAGTGTATCAGGAAACTTGCAATAAGGATCGAACGATGATGCGTGTTCGTTAGTTTCCATTCGAGTTATCAAATTTGACGCGATGATCTACCGGCGATGTCTTTCATTTTCATGGAGATCATTCGTGCGAAATCAACGCGACATCAGCGAGAAATTAATTAAAGAAACGTAGATAAATTTGCAACACATTCTGAGATACGAGAGCCCTGCCATAATTTACGAGTAAGTAGCGTTTTACGTTTATCGCGACGATTCGAGGAAAGAATCGACACAAGAGAAAACTAAGGATTTGCGCAGCCTATCGCGCGTCCTCGTTTTCCTACGACTAAACATCCCGACGAAAATTTTTGTCTCTCTGTCAAAGTTCTATCGATATCGATTAATTTTCTGGCATAGTACGGAACGCGTTAAGGCTCTACGATGATCCCGACTTCGCAAGTAGCAAGTTTCCTAGTTGGCGACCCGACTCCGTAACCCACCACTGCCGGTGACGTTAATTGATTCGTAGCTCGATCGATTAGCGTAATACCGGCCCCCGACTTGATTCGCGCTCGTCACGTTTACCAAGCGACGAAACACACGGCTTGCGAAACTCTGGACGAAATCAAACAGGAACCCTCGGGGGAGTAGGCAGAGATTTTGCAAACGACCTTGGCTGTCTCGTATCGAAGCAGGATATCGTTAATTATCCGACGAGCGCGTTATTGCAGCACGCGTGTAATGAACAGTGTCAGGTGATCGAAGCTCGTTTCAGTGGATCGGTTGGCAGCGTTGAGGCCAGCCGACAACACGAGGTATATCCTTGTGCGTCGGCACCCCTTTCCGAGTTACTTAATATCATGCGATACCATGCCGGTGATTCATTGCTCGTTACGCGTTCTTCGACACCTGCCTAGGCGCGGGCAACCGGATTTCAAAGGATCCCAGCGAAGCTGCAGCAGTGCAACGCCGTTGTTAAAGAGGAGAAGTCGATGAACTGCCCGTCGATCGGCTCTACAACCCGACGATTTTAAATTCGATTCACGCGATGGAATTTTATATTTCATTTCCACCGTCTGACGAACGACTTCGAATAGATTACCAGACTCGAGTTGGTTCGAGCGGTTATTTATGCGATCGAGCGTATCGCACGGTGTGGCTTAAAAGCAGCGCAACACGATCTCCATACTGGGAAAAATGTAATATAGCTGTAAAGAATGGTAAAACTCTATACGGTGTTCGATGGAAACAGTGACCCGTAATAGATAACAACGTGGCGTAATTATTGCACACGTAAGCATCTGAAAGGCACAGCAAATTGATTCCTCGATCTCAGATACGCCATCAATGTTCGATTTTTCAGAAACAAATGACTCGTGATTTTTTTGTAATTCCATAGATAATACCGCCCCATCTTTACACTAAATTTCATTTCGAAGCTGCTTAATTTACGAACTTCGTCGATGTAGCTTCTGCAGAGATTAATACGCGTTACCGTAGTATTTGTTCCGCTTTTTCGCACTCTATCGTTCGACACACACAGGATGTACTTGAGACGTAAACAATCTACGAATCTCTTCTTCACCCTCCACGCAATCCTGTCCCCTAACGCGAAATCAATTTCCTCGAGACACGCGTCGACCGACCAAACATCGTAATTAAAAACGTCCCGTTGCCATGTGCGACACTCCTCGTATACATTTTTTCAGCGAAGCTGGTTCAGTAGAGTCTCGTAAGTTGGAGCAGCAACGCGACAGGCTAAGGAAGGTGGAGTCAGTCGGGACCGTACGCCAGCACAGATCCTCCTCGGAAGGGAGGCTCGTTCGCGACTGCGTTTCATCGCTATATTTCATTTCCAGGTCCTGTGAACAAAGCGGTATCGAGAGAAAGGGTATCGGTTACCTCATGAGCCCCTTCACGTATCTCGAGTACTCTTTTCAACGCCTTCCACGATCCCTCCCGCTCAAAATCCTCTTCTCTTTTCTTCGCCTTCTCTCTTAGCCTCTCTCCCTCGTCTTCTCTTCCTCTTTCTCCTTGCCGCGAGTCTTCCTGCCGTTCGCCACCGACAATCCGGCATCTTTCGCTGTCTTCCTTGCACGGCTCCTCGCCACGGCAACCCGGCTGGTACGTTGCTTCTTTTCAGCGCGCATAATACGCTCCTTTAGCTCCCTAATGAGCGGCAATTACGGTGTCTCTACGACTAACGATCAGTGACGATCGATGATCCCTCTCGCGGAGGGAGAGCACGCCCTCCGTGAACCGGTGGTCATTTGTTCGCGGGGAACAAAACAAAGGAAACTGGAAGGAGCGTGTAACGCGTTGTTGAATGAACCGATGAGGTCGCACGTGTGTGATCATCGTCCTCCGTTGGCCCGGCAAACGACGTAGGACGATGGATCGAAGGCGTGAGCGATGACCGATCACGATCCCAACGTCGGACGGATGAACATAGGAGAGTAGGTGAAACAAAGGGAAACCTGACTCGTCTCGAGCTTTCGTATAATCTTGTCAGGGAAAGGATCGCGTTCTCGCGTATTACGTTAGAGACCGACGTTGTGGAATCACAAAGGAAGTAGCGGCCTACGGTGCACCGGAGTAATTGAATTAGTTTCAGGACGTTGGAAGCGCGTCTTATCGCCGTCGATCGTGAATTAAATGCCAAAAATTACAAAAGCGTAATTATTTTGGAGTTGCATGCGAAGAATGGAAAATCATGTAGATTAGTTGGTTTCGTGAGAATGACGCGAGTCACATTACGTAGAAGCCAAGTTGATTATCTCTATCGAGGACGACCGTTTGACTGTAGAAATGTTAAACAATCAACGTTGTACGATCCGATGTCCGCGAGACGGTCGCTGAAATTCGCCGAGACGCGTCGTTTTTGACACTCGGTTATTTGATCGATCGCTGTGATATCAACGATAAGTTCGATGCTACAAACTGCTGGTTTGTTAAAATACTAAATGCGTCGTGCCGAAGATAATTTACAAGTATGTACGTACATATACATTTTTCACGTTTTTCCAAGTAACGAATTCAAAAAAAAAAAAAAAAAAGGACGAGAGGATGGATCGACCTGTCTTTGAAACGGCTGCCACGTAGATGGACAACGGAGGAAAGTTAATGCACGAAAGATCTCTGAATGAGTTACCGAAGGTCGATCGTCTCCATTAACGAAATATCGTTGGTTCAAGTAGAATTAACCTTTGTATGAATGACAAAGCGTTCGTTGCGTTCCGTTTGCCGTTTAATATTAGCTCCGCGATTAAACGCGTCACGTGAACGAATTATTTATATCTCGCTTCGCCAGTCGATAATTCCCAACCATATCTTCTTCGATCGTCTGCGTACATGCGTGAGGAAAATCTCTTTTCTCAAATCCTTTCCTATCGACGCTCCGCCATTATCCTTTCACCGATACTGTATAATCAATGATATCATAAACGCGTAAAGTAAAAGGAAGATCAATTGGAACGATTTCAATTCCATCGGGATACAACTATCGAAATCGACATTTTCCCTCGAAACGACCGCGTTACTCTGCGAGTATAGGTTTTCGTCACGAAACGAGATCGTCGAACGAGTCTCTCGTATCTAGCAAGGACAAAGGTTCTGGGATGCTGTCCAAGGCATTAACTGCAGGATACTGGGACGGTGGGAAGAGGGTGAGTCTGTACACGGAACGGGAGAAATTGCCGGATGCACATCACCCGAACGATTCCGTGTCCGAATCGATATCACCGTACGAATTAGTAGCTTGCGGTCCAATATCTCACCCTAATATTTGGGCCGCCCTCCGCGTCCAGAATGCTCAAGCCCCCCCCCCCCCCCCCCTCCCTCTCCTCCTACCCTCTCTCACCTTCGTTCGTACGTTTCTATATCCGCGTTCGTGCACACACGGCACGCGTGGTGTGCACGAAGGGGAACCCCCATGGCGATGGCGTGAAAACAGTCACCAGGCTCGAGTTCGCCTGTGCCCTGCTCGACGAAACAAAAAGCGACCGTCACGGAAACAAGTGACAGCGGAACACCGTGTCGCGTCAATTACCAGCTCCTACTACACGCTTTTTTCTACTTCTGTTATTGGTGCACCTAATTACACGTCAATATGTCTCGAACGGAAGATCGGCGATGAAAGGACCACGGAAGGGAGCTTCGAAACTAGATGTTCGGGGCGACCCGTGTGTCAGAGAAGAATTAGGGTTACGGAGAAGGCGGCGCTGCGACGATTTGTCAGGAGATTTGTAGGGTGTCTTGTGGTTTTGGTGATGAAGAATTTTGTGGTGAAAAGGCGGTGTGTAACTGTGTCTAGAAAAGGTAAATAGTCTTGTTGGTGTTTTACGTACGATGAAAATTTGCATCGTAAAATTTGGTTTGTGGTCGCGAATGAAGAAACTTTGCGGCCACGTAAAAACGACGGTACATTGAGAATATCGAATGAACGAAATATAATAATATGTGGTTAAATAATGAGAAAGAAGTGGAGAGGGATTTGAAAGGCACGGTTTTAAATCAACGGGCTCAGCCGTAAAACCACTGATAAACTGCAACGAGGTTAATCGTTCGAGCTTTGAAAAATTATATCCTGATCATATATTCCGATACATTCGGTTGCTACCAGGTTTATCTAATCTTATACGTAACACGATGTATAATAGCAGTCGGACTCTTAATTATAGCGTGCTACGTGTTTCGAACGCAACGTTTCTAAATTCAAAGCGTGTGATCGTAGAATATAATCGTTTAATACGATGAGATCGGAGATGTGACTTTGAAACTGTGAAAATCAACGAACGATCCATAGAGTGGAAATATGATTCAGATTGACGCGATAGAAAGGAGGAAATATTAATGAAGATTAACGCTAAGAGGGTAACCGGTGTTAGAAAGAGCGAGAAAACGCATTGGAGGGCGCTATGGTAGGAAGAAAAAAATACGATTAGCGATAAGAAGAGGTGGAAGATTTGTGGAGGGCCGCCTCGTGAATCCTTAACGAGCACTGTCAAGGGTGCCGCGGAGCGTGACAATTAACAGCGTCGCTAATGCGATCGCGTTTTGGCTGCCATTTAATTACGACGCATACCAGTCGTGCGTTCTTCTCCTCTCCTCTCCTCTCCTCTCCTCTCCTCTCCTCTGGTCTTATTAATTCATCGTTTTTCCTGCGGTTTCGTTCACGCGGCGCGGGCCGCGCGAGAACACGAATTTCTCGTGATTCGACCGTGCCACCGTCGCACCATCAATCACGTTACATCGTGACAGGCTTTTGACAAAAAGCTGCCACGCGAATTCCGTGGCCACCCTGAGAGAGAGGCTGCTGGCCAGTAATACCCAGGCGTTTCTTTTCCATGGCTTCCTGAATATCGCTCAGAATGTCGAAATACGGAATCATTAGTAACCGGCCGTGGACGATCCGCAAGCGAGATCATCGCTTCTCTCTCCCGTCTTTCTGCATCGTTGCTGGCCATGGTAATCTATCACGAAGGGCTCGTGCGAGCAGGTGTCATGGCAGTCTGCCGCTAATGATCCTGGACATCCAACGTGGAATTAATCATTGCCTTTGTCTCTCCCGTGCTTTTTGCCATCGTCGTACGCGATGCCGCGCTCCTTTTCGGCTCTTGCTTTTCCATCGCGCGCAATTCGCCTGTTGCTCTCCTCTCTCCTTTCCTCCGTGCTTCCTTCGGTCATTATCATCGTTAATTTCTCGCTCGTCGACCGTCCACCGATTTCCGACGTTCCTTAAACGATCGACTCTTTGCCTGTATCTCGGATAGGCAAAACATTTTGCTTCCAACGAGCGGTCTTTCCCTTCCTGGAACCGTGGTTGCCAACTACAAACAGAGTTGCGGCCAGAAAATTGAATCGAACATCGAATAAGTGCTGTATTAACCGAGTATATATCGAAACTAACAATGTTCATGGGATTCCTTGGAGAAGACTAGTGGAATAGGTTAATTCGAGCAAGGGTTAGAAACATGGATGATTTTGCCGCGTAGATCGCCCGCCGCTTTTCAACCGGAATTCTGTTCGTTTCGTCAGACAGCTGTCGTTCTATCCGAAGAAGAATGGGTCCGAAGACGCCAGCGACAAGACGTTCCTTTTTTCTTTCGTTTCTCTTTTCCCTTTCTCTCTCTCTCTCTCTCTCTCTCTCTCTCTGCTTGTATCACGGAGCAAGATTGCGCAACGTGTGCGCCGATGACATTCGCGTCTTCTTGTATTCCTTTCTCGTTTAGGGTCATCAAGATAACGGAGGAGATGCGACTGATGCACGGTCACGACTGAACGAGCTAACAGGTATTCTCGCGATAATGATTGCCGCGAAGGCTCACTGCAGGAAACGGCGCGCGGCCGTAAATCCTGCGGCCACTCTTTACGCTGCTTATTGAAAATTAAAGTGGAATTCTTTGCCGTTTACGCGCCGGCGAATCAACGGCATTATCTCAATCGTTCGCTAATCGAAATCCCCCTGCCGTCGATGCGATTCGGAGAAAAAGGATCGCGGCGAAAGAAATTTTCATTAAGAAAAATAATCGTCCGGAAACATGCACGCGTTTGTAACGAGCAATCTCTTCCCTCCTCCCTCCTCTCCCATCCCCTCGCCCCTTCGTCGAGTCGCGTTGCGATAAAGAGAAAAGGAACAACACTTGCGCGTTGAGAATTCGACGAGGCGACCACAAAGAAAGAAAAGTAAGTAGCACCCCACAGATCCTGATGGAACAGAAACAGAAAGGAAGGAGGAAAAGAGAGAGACAGAGAGAGAGAGAGAGAGAGAGAAAGAGAGTGGAGGGTGGAGTGAACGAGGTGGCAACCAGACAGGATCTGCGTGGAAACGCAAACAGCGCCGGTCTCTAATACACCGGGGACTTTATCAAAATCTGATAACTTCAGAAGCGAAGGCAACAGCGAAAGAGGAGAGAGGTGAAACACGCTCGAGCTAAGCCACCCCCGAAAAGCCGGCTACGCGGAGGGTTGTTGAGGTGGTTATCCCCTCTACTTCCTACTGACATCCCTATGAAAAGCCTTGCCACTCCTGTTAGCTCTCCTTCGATATAACGTGTATACGTACGATATGAAAATTTACGCTCGAGGAACGCGTTCATATACCGAGGGAATCCCTTGGTATCGCCAATACCTTCCAAAATGCAACGTTATTTTTTTTTTAAGTTAATATGCAAATACTAGAAGAATCCTAGAATTATCGTACTTTCGTCGCGGATACGCGCGTACGATCGAAAGAAATCGATAGGAACGAGTCTATCCTTAATAATTCAATAATTCCTGGCAAACTCGAATTTCGACGTTTCCAACTGCCGATCATGCTATAGACTAATAATTTCCAGGCTACTGTTAAATCCATACTGTATCGTCGTTCGATATACTCTTTCCACGCGGTCTGATTTCCGCGATTACATTTTCAATAGCGTCTGACAACGACAGAACGATTCTCCTTGCTCGACGCATACGTTGCGTCACCGATAAATCAGACAGACATCGCATGACGCACATAGTACGTCACCGGTTCCAAATGGATTAAATATCAGCAACAATCCCAGCCTGAAAATCTTCCTCTCACCATAAACAATTTGTCATATGAATAATTCGCTGAAAATACGCGACAATCTCGGTTCGAATACGAAGTTGGCGATCTGCAAGTTGCCGCAACGTAGCGCGGTTTAGAACGTGACCGATTGCTCGTATATAGCAGAGTACTAGCAGACGGAACGTACGTGTCCCAGCCTCGTCCTCGTAATATATAACTTCTACATAGAGATGAGCATACGTCGTCGTCGTTTCTCGTATCACGTACTTATACAGATTCGCTCGTGTACGTACGAAGAAACACATACACGCATACACACACAGACACGTAGATAGAGTTCAGACAAGGTACATAGGTATATGCAAGTACGTGCGAGCACGGAGATTGCTCCGGGGCTTTCGGGGTTGAGCATATTGAATAACTCGCTCGCTGGACCGCGAAAATATACCGCGAGGCTGCTAGTATGCGGATCGACGTTCCTGAAAGGACCTTGCAGGATCCTCGGGGCGGGCACTGTATCCTGTCTACAGTGTCTACCTAACCCACCCTGAGCGAAATGACGAGGACTATACCCAACGTTGGAGGAGACCTGGACGCCCGTATTACCTCCGTGCCCGATGCTGAAAATGCATCACTAAGGGAATTTCACGTTGCGATAGCATTGTACCGACGAAACGATCGCACTTGTGTGTGTGTGTGTGTGTGTACGTGTATATACATGTACATATACATATATACACATACACACACGACATATGTATACACGTAAACGCAACAAGATCATCTTTTCGTGTTCCCTTTTACCCCGTACACTGGCAAAATCCTGTTAGGAATAACGTGTTTTAATCGTTTCTCCGATTCGAGGAACTAAATCTAAAATCGATGATGGATTCTTGTGGTATTTTAGATCGTGGATCTGTTTTGTATGGTTATTGGCTGTTTCAAGAGGGCTTACGGGTAATTCTTGCGGTGAAAAATGTTGCGCTCGGATGTTTCGAGCGCCAGTGAATGACAAATGGGAATGGGGGCAGAGAGAGGGGAAAAAAAAAAGGAGAGGAAGGGATAACTGCGATATAGAAGTATTTTGTACGGACGTCGAGTTCAATACACGAATCGATGTTTTTTAGCGAAGCAGTCGGAGCTTTTGGTACGCGTCGGGACAGGATGTGGGTACGTAAGGGAAGAGGAGGAGGATTCGTCCGGGGGATTCGCAGGATTACGTGCAGGAAAAATGTGGCTCCAGGCCAGAAACGGAATGTCGTTACGCTGGGGTAACGATAGGTACGGGTAAGGCCATTGTCGAATAACCTGACTAGAATACACAGCTTCTATCGCCGGAAAAGTAAAAAGAAATGGTCATCCGGGCATTTACGATCCTCGGAGGTCAGTCCTCTGCAAATTCATAAAGAATCAAAGATGTTCTTTCTGTTTTCTAAGTCCTTTCCTAATTAAAGTAATTTCGTGTCGTTGAAATTTTTTGACTTAACAATGGAAACAAACGAATCGTATTTCCAATCCTCTTCGAACGTTTATCGAATATTCAACGTTGTCGTAATGGTTTTATGTTACAAGCTATTTGAGACTAGTTGCTACGAAAACAACGTTGAAGTTCGAAATTTCAAGTAAGAAATAAAAATTGTATCGTTTGAAAGTCGACGTCTGAAGTTTCGAAACTCGATGTTTGAAACGCGAAATTTGAAATTTGAAAAAACCTTACTACAGCCATCGATGCCAATTAGCGGCGCAGAAGTAACGTCTGACCTGCAATTACTTTCTCTACTTTGAAACGCAGTACGCTCGAATAGCCGGCCAGTGTGTACACGTTGAACGTAATTTCGAGACTACTAATTGAACAAAAATCATCGCTATCGAATACCCGGAGAACGATGCAAGCGATTCGAAGACCGGCTATCCAAATGCAAATTCCAAAATTACTAGAATTCGTAGGAGGTTGAAGCTGTAAGAAAACGATCTGGATGCAGAGTAAAGACAGCGCAAGACTGAAACGTGTAATCTTTTTCCCGTTGTGCGGCCTCATCAAGATCAATTAGACCAGTATAGTCGGACGATCCTCGGTCGTTAACGATATATCAATTACAGCATAGACGTAGGTAATAACTATTAATGACTTCATTCAGGGCACGGTAATTACAGATGTCCGAGCATCACCAAGAATCTGGGTCGAGACGATTCTGAACTAGCGAATCTACTAGCTGTCGACGTAGAAAGAAAAAAAAGAAAAAAAAGAAAATACGAATTCGTGGTTCCACGTGCGAGTAAAACAAACTTTTATCTTACATCGCAGCGAATCTTCGAGTTTATTAATAGTTTCTGGAAAAGATAGAATTGAACGCGTCTCTTATAGCGTACTGCCCTTTAAAATGCTTTTTGCATCGTGAGACTCGAAGTAATTTGAAACGTTAAACGTGTTTTCATTTTCTTCTTCGACTGCGAAGACGCGCGCTACGTAAGAATGTGAAAATGCATGCTTGTACGCTTTCGTTACGCCGAGGGGGATTCAATTTTTCAAGCATTTGAACCTTTACGCTGTCATAAAATACTTTAACACGTGTGAAGCATATGCAAACTTATGTACACGAGGTGCACAAAGTTGGTAAAACGTTTTTCGAACGACCTTTCCAAAACTCGTAAATCAAAGAGAAATTTCGGTCCGTCCTTGGAGGTTTCTGACGTTGGAAATACAGAGAAATTTAGGAAAAGTTCCAGGTACAGGCTATGGGAAAAACCAACCATAGGACCCTATAACGGAAACAATGTTGACACTATTCAGTCGGGACACTATTCAGTAATCGTACAATATTGCCACCAGGCGTTGCCCAAGAGCGAGGTGCTTCGAATCGGAACGACAGGTTGTGCAGCTGCTTTTTCTACGATCGACGAACGTCGACCTCTTAGCGACGATCAGTCGTGACTAATCGAGATTGGAGCGGATTATCACGTTCCTTTCTTTTATTTTAGTAGCGGTAGAACAGTCGAAAGAGCCTCGACGATTACGGCGCTGTTCTGCTTGGTAATCCGTTAGACGATCTGTCTGTATCAACCGTTGTATTATACGTCTCTCTCTCTCTCTTTATCTATTCTAGGACGTTAAAATTAAATTTTTAATTTCCCAAGAAAATTCTAGCTCGTGGAATAAAATAAACGAACTTTATAAGCGTTAATTTACGATTATTTAAATGGTTGGCGAATAATTTAATCGACGATAGAAATCACCGGATGAAATATCCATTAATGATGCAAGAAGATGTTGAAAGATAGATCTGGTTATATCATTCGATAGCTCGTTTCATATCCTGTTTGAAACAGGAGAGCGCCACGAAATTGACTGGGACGGTGTTCAGAGTCGATTTGGGCAGGACTCGTCTATGCAGAGGACGTATCGTGGGACGAAAGGAGAGGAAAGCATCGACGAAATACAATTTGAAAGACGTAATTCGAAAATCGTTGTACGCCCGACGGCAGCGACCCTCCGTCGGACGTCAAAATGAAATTACGCGACCCTCGACGCGGGGACCTTGGGACCAGCACAAAGGCTCGTTTGCCGAGGACACAGCGCAACAATCTGACTAAAGGGACCTAAACCACTAATCGTTTCGCGATTAACTTCCATTAAACGCTACTTAATGAACAAAACTTTCGCGTCCTGCAGCTAACCGCAATCGTTCGCGTATAAAAACGCAACGTAACAAACGAATTTGTTAATCGACTTTCGATTTATTATAAAATAAACTTTCTCACTGGTTAAATTAAATTCCGTTAGATTAAACATTGCACTCGTGATCGCGTGACTAATAACAGTAACGTGAAATAGATAAAGATATATGTATATATGTAATATATATATATATATATATATATATATACATATATTCTTCTCAATAAGCTTAACATATTCTTCTTCATTGCCAATCTACGATATACCAAAACATTGTCTCTTAGAAACTTAAAAGGTAATTGCGTCGATCGAAGGAATTATTTCTCGTTCTATCGACAACTCGTTGTTCGTAGTTTCTTTGACTGAGAAACGATTAATCCAGGATGACAGTTGTTTGAATCAGCAGGCGACGTATCCATAAACAAGAATATAATAAATGTACCTATTTTTCGCAGCAGCTGCTCGATCTCTTTGCCTTCTGTTCTTGAACCAATTTCCAACTTGGGTCGGCGTGAGACCCGTGGCGGCAGCCAATTCTCTCTTTTTCCCGGGATTCGGATACGGATCCTGAAGATACCATTCTCTCAACAACGATCTGGTTCTTTCCTTGAAGCAATGGGTTTTCTGTTCCCCGTCCCAGATCGTCCTCGGCAATGGAAATTTCTTCCGAACTCTGTACTTATCCACTGGACCCAATGGTCTTCCGCGAAGCTTCTCGGCTTCTTGATAATGCGCCTCCAGCCACATCGCCTGAAGTTTACCATGAGAGTCCTTGGTGAACTTATGCCTCTCCAGTATGGCGTACAATTCTCTATAGTGGCCCGAATGAAACGCGACAATCGCTCTGGCTCTTAGCACGGCCTCGCTTTGATTCAACTCCTGGATATTTGGATGAGCTACTGGCAGACTCCAGAGGAATCTCGCCAGTCTCTCGATATCGCCGCTCTCCTCGAGGGTCTCGCAGACTGTGGCAACCTGGCCGACGGTGAACGATAACGTTGGCAATGCAAAAACAGGAGCCGGTACGATCGGACCATTGGTTGTGGGCGCTGTGGCACCGGTGCCAGCTGGTGCAACAGCCGACATCTCTTTTGCTTGCCCTTCTAAGATACAATTATTTCGTGTACTCTAAGACACTGATAACCTTTTCAATACATCGATTTTGTCACACGTAACTGACGATTCCACTCGGTAACCTAAGAAACTCTCCGACTCGGTTTGTGTTTACTTTTGGCGCTTTTCATCCTGTTGTCTCGACTCGAATCTTACTCAACTTCTTAGCCGTTCGATCACTTCTATAGAACTCTCGACCATCGAGGTACAACTCACTTCACGAATAGTTTGCACTGAATATACTGTTTCAACCGATTGGACACAAAATGTTCACCAGTTTCTAATGACACGAGGGATGCTGTTTTTCCCAATGTTTCTGCAACGAAGAACGATACGTGATCTGCGCGATACGGTTTGGCGAGAAATACGAGTTTTTCCTTTCCAGAAATACGAAGGGTTCGCAGGACGGTTTCGGGTAACATTCGGGAACGGTCGGTTCGCAACGAATGAACCATTGGTTGCTGTCCGCTGCTTCGTCTCTCGCCGACTGAATCTCACCCCCGAGCGCTATCCGTCAGACGAACCCCGGTACAAGTAACATTCTCCAAGTAGATATCCTACGGGGTCACATCGGACGCAATAGCACACGTTGACGTTCTTCTCAGCCGTGGGGATATCACGCGAGGCCGCTGTTGCCTGGATCGTATCGTATAGCAAACTGGTTTCGTTTACAAGCCGGCATCTCGGCACCGGCCCTACCCAGCATGATACGTTTGTACGCGCCCGTTACAACCGGGTAGTCCCGCCGACTCTTGCGACCTACCTCTACATCTCTCTTTCGCTTCCTCCCTCTCTCTCTCCTACTTCCACTCTCGCGTCCTCGTCCTTTCTCCCTGCCCCCTGCTTCGAAACACCAACAGAGGGATAACTGGAGAAAAAGAGACGGCTATACCGATGCTCGGGGGGCCAATGTACAAGCCACGCCCATCAGCCAAACTGGGATTGGCCGGATCCCATCCACGTTACCATGGTAACCTTTCTTCGTCCTTCCGTAACCAGCGTCCGTGTTCACGTGTGTGTCCGTTTAATTATCCCTTCCACGTGCTATCCAGCACCACACCGTTCGCACCCCACCAAAAGCTTTCCGCAATCCACATCGTCCCCCACTCTCCGTCTATTCCTTCGATCATCCCCTTCGCTCCTCGTGCCGTAACCCATACCCCTGCCAACGATCCGCGAATGCTCCCGCCAGAGACGTCCCTCGTGCCCCCTTGCCTCTCGCGCCAACCATAAAGCGAGAGAGACGAGGGAACACGGAGAGAGAGAGCACGATCGATTCGCCGAGCGGAAAGTGGGACGGAGAGTATGGAAAAGTGGGGTGGAAGCAAGGACGCGGGGAACGAAGGCATGATCCCCACGTTCAACTGCTGCCGTTCCTGCTGCCGTTCCGTACCTTCTGTTGCTCCTGCTGCCGTGATCTCTCGACGAACTGCTTTCGAGACCAGACTCGCCGCTCTCGTTCTCGCGCAACATCCACGACTCTAAGGTCCATCGGCTTTTCGCCTCTCTGTTTCTCCGTCGCTATGTTCTGCTCGCGCCATCACTTTCTCGCGATTCTCGTCCCGACGTTTGGCATCGTTCTAGAAAAATCTCTGCTTTCTAGAGAACGTTCTCTTTTCATTTTCGTTTCACGTTTCGCAAACGTGGGATTCGTGCATGTGCTTCCGGGGGATGTTTCGATCGCGTCTCGGCTATAAGTTATGTTCGTTTTAGCGCAGATACGTTCCAACCTTCATTTTAATAGGATTTTTATCACAACTTACAACTTTCAGCGATTATCGAAGATCTTTCCGTGGTTAAATTACACGTTCGTGGTTTCGAAGGATCGAGATGCCGTCTCTTTGTTGGCGCATCCGACGAAAAGAGGACGTTGAACCTACGGACTCTTGCGCCATTTTTCATTCGTCGCGTCTTCGACAGAATTTCACCACGCCGATATCGGGGCAATACGGATAGAAGCCCTTTATCGACACGCGACTAGATTTCATTTCTCGTCAAGACGACAGGTGCACGCGTATCGAGAAGCCGAGGACGCGCGACGGCGCCGAAGGCGTCTCCGTTTTATCGAACGCACAGCCGCCGCAGCAGCTTCAGTCTCGTGATAAATATTCTGATTTGTAACTCTGACGTATCCAGGCCGACGTGTCTACTTTGCTACCTCCGCGATATTGGTCGTCAGCCTTTTTACCAACTTTTTCGCCATACTTCACCTCTGCTTACCTTCAAACAACTTGCATACCATTCCATGTAGCAACCCTTAACACCGACTTAGACGAATTGATAGAATAACCTGGCAAAATCTCCTCGCAAAATCTACCTAATATTTCCACGAATTATCGCGAATATTATTTAGACCGATCGGCTGAAAATATACCAAGACCAGGGTTCAGCAACGCGTTAATTTTTTTCATATTAAACGCCGCTTTACGACCATGGATTGGTATTTTGATACGAGTTGTTGAAAACGAAAACGATCTGCGATATCTTTGGTTCGAAGATGTAGATCTCCCGGAAACCAGCCGCAAGTTATTATTATAAATTTGAATGTCTTCGATGTGGTAACTTTACGTGGATTTGTGATTACGAGGAGGTTGAAACGGCAGTTTCCAAAATCGAATAAACGGATAATTTTCACAAAATGCAACGTTAGGCGTGCAACGATATACTTGAATTTTAAATCGAATTCTTCGACTTATCGTCTACCTATCTCTCCCGTAGTCTTGGCATTTATTTTCGGATAAGTTTCTTGGATATCGCGTCACTCGAACGAAATGGAAGGAAATATAATCTCGAGCGTCGATGATGCCGTCGATTGGTCTCGTTTTGCGATCGTTCGTTCCGTTATACGGCCGATACCAGACCGATTGGCCCTGGTTAAATCGTATTACGGGAGAAGCTGGATCACGAGTTTTTCGAAAGACATCCTTCTCGTCGTAATTGCCTGCGTTCTTCCGATTAAGAGCTACCATCCATCCGTTTGCGTCAGCTCGCAAGTAGTCAAGTAAATGGAAACGGATAGACTTTAACAGTGATTGCTCGATAGCGACCAGCGTTGGTGTTCAAAATTTCAATTACTATGAAATCGCACAAAGTTAAACCCGGATAACGACTGAATTTTATTATCGAAGGAATATAGGAAAATGGCCACTTTCGCAGTTATCACTTTGTCCTGGATGGATTGTCCTGGAGAGGTAGGTAGCGTTAAATGCTACTTCCTTTCACTGAGTTGCATAAATGCTTCTTTTCTTTTGTCAAATTATATATTGTATATATTATCTTTGGTAATCTACCAAACCATACCATACCTTTGGTCATCTTTTGGCAATCTACCTGTTAATGAAGGGTCGGGTTTTCATTTGTTTTCAGTCGTTAATATGTAACCTCGTATATATCGAGCGTTATATATATTCACTTTCTAAGGTTTAACGAATTTGTTCAATAAATACGGTAACATGACATATGGGTAAATCTAGAATGTTTGCTCATTTAAGACAGCTACTGAATCTTTATGTCTCAAACGAACTCGAATATCAAATTAGGCGTGTCAAATCGGTCTCCTCATTTCACTCTGAAATTTGAGGTTAGCAACAGGCAAGTATTATAGGCTGTGCGAATAAACCTATTGAAAAGTGCAGCGAGATTACATATACAATAATGTTTGCAATGTATACATATTAAATGGTTTTCTTAGCGTTATTGTTATATTCGCAAAAAGCTATGTGTAAAAGGTATTATCGACCTAATTATTTATAACTGAAATATCAATTATCGGATTTATAACGAACAATAGGAGAACAATGGGAATTTTCTAGAAATTTACGATAGAGGCAGAATGTTATATTCTGATCGAAGGTGTTGAAAAACAGGTGTAATGTGCCTGGAATACGATTTGTTTCGATCCAAAATATATGTTTCTTCCAGTCATTGTAGAATATTTGGAAAATGAAAATTCTTGGGTTTTCCCCAAAGGTCTTAACAGTACAATGGACGTCCACAAGTCGACTAGGTACATGTAATAAAAGACCCAATGAGAAGGCACCAACGGTTTCTGTTGAAACCTTCGACGGATCCCTGCTGAAACTACCAACTGACCGGCAAAATCCGGACATCGTACACACTTACCGAACTCACAGCTCAATTATCCTACGACTGGTGGCTTCATTCTTTCCTCGTACTTTCCTTGTGCCGTCGTCTGCACTTCGAGTATTAACGCTGCACGATTTCACATTTCCGCTGTTCTTGCGCGTAAAACTCTAGTAAAAAAACATTCGACCACTTTCGTACTTTTAAACTAAATGTATAGTCGAAGTTGTAGACGTAAGTTAAGATACGGATTATAGAAATAATTTCTTCTCTTCCCGACAAATTTTATCGGTTATCAATCGATGGATAGACGTAATCTATTTTAAACGGATTTATAAATGGAAAATGTCGGTTGCATAAGTAATTGTTAACGCTCGCTATATGTATTAACTCTTTCTGGCGGCTACTGATAAACGTTAATCACTTTGTTCCAACTACAGACCTGACGGACTTGCACAGCTGCTAAATTCTAATCGTCGGCGTTTGTTTCGGACGGCTGCAATTCTATTTAATTAAACGCGCATTGATAAATATATCAGTGATTAATATAAATGCGTTTGCGTTCGACGCGAATGCACGATTCAAATTGATATTGGGACAGAGAATATTTTTGATAAATAGAGAGATGCGTGTCGATAGGGATCCTCTATAGTTGCCAGAAAATTGTTACTAATTTCGGTTAATGGACGAGGTTATGCGATCCTGATCGTGACTCTCTAAGCGAGTTTAGTACGGTGCGGATTCTTCGTTGACCTTCACCTGTCTTTAATCTTCGTGAATGGTGAGCAATTAATCGTCCCGTCTAATGGATAAATTCCTCTGATTGCGCGCATTAGTAGGCACGAACGAACAGATACGTGTTTGTAGAATTGCATAGGCGACGGTGGAATACGCGTATTGCATAATGCGATAACGGGCGCACAATTGTTTGCAGATAGTTCTCGCAAACTTTGTCAATAAATACGCGTAATCGGCGAATGCGCCAGTGTATTATTCAAATCAATTAGTTTCTTTAATTACGATGTTCTTTCAAACTTTCTCAAATTGTCGCGTGTCGTTTCACAAATTTCGAATAGGATCGGCATGTATCAATGAGTAGATCGCAGATGTGTTTATGAATTCATGGGAAATTTAAAGACGATAAGATACCCGAATACAAAGTTTTGTTATAAAATGTATGAAAGAGCTTTTCGATCAAGTTTCATTTCCTCGGTAGCGTTCGTAAAAATATTTGAAAATTTTCCTAAACATTCGCAGCTCGTTAATCAACCATAACGCCGTTACCCTGCACTGTAAACGTATAGATACGTTTTATCTATTCCATAGCTACACGTAATCGTTTGTCCAATTTCAAATCGATGTAAAAAGACAGCGAACAAATCGTTGCAATTTTATTTTTTCGTAAGGAGGCGAACGTGAAACTTCGGAGAATTAATAGCGAGTCGTATAAATTAAAATCCAAAATTGCCAGCAGCTCGTACTGGTCATCGGTGTTTTACGTCGACTGCGCGAAATTTCATTCTTAATTATGTACTAAGGAACGTGACGGATAAACGCGTTTAACGATGACCGGCCATGCGCCACGATTGAATGATGAATTACATTTGCCGTCGAATATAATAGAATATCGGGGTGCCAAGTGTCTCGCAGATAAATGTCGCGATAACGACAGACAGGCCGTGAGTATTACACCGTTCCATCATCCAACCTCCGATTACGCGGATCGATCTATCGGCCGCTGGTGTCCGTTTGTTTGCTGACCTTCCTAGACAAATGATTTCGTCGCACGACAACCATTTTACCATTTTCTTGTTTCATCTGCTTCTTCTTTTCTTCGCTGGTGCACCACGCGTCAGAAGTATCAGGATATCTGCTGATCTCTATAATAGCGTGATGATAATCGATTCGGATGACGAAAGAAGGGATCGGAGGTGTATGATTTTACATTGGCGCAGGATAACGATCGCAAGTACAGGATGAAAGTTCGCAGATATTACGCGCAAGAGCCGCGCAATTAACAATTGCCCATTCACCTTTGCAATCGAGTCAAATTTTCAAACAAAATTGAAGCAGATGAAAAGGGAAATTCAGAGAAGAATCAAATTCGTGGAATGATTTATAACACACGTAGGGCCGGATATAACGTGAAACTTCGTAATACGAATATTAAAACTGATTAAAGCTGCGTTCCAGATATGTCACGGACACGCATAAAGAAAATTAACATAACGCTATTGCCTCCGTATAATTGATCAGATTGGTATTATAATACTCGAAATACACATAAATGCTTTCGTCTAAAGTTTCATACGAAATGTTATAACGATAAGCTTCAACGTTGAAACTGCCAAACTTGGACACTTTGTGTTTTCGCAATTCGCTAACAACACGCGAGACTCTCGGAAAAATGAACTGTCACTAACAGAAACGTTTATTCCTATCGCGATTATCTCATCGTCCATGTACGATATATTTAAATACAGTTAAACAATCGATAATATCTCATTGTCGATAATTTCCTAATAATTTTACAACTCTATTCTTTATTGTATACTTTACCTTACGCGTATGTTCCAATACTTAGGAACGCCGGTGTATGTCCCAACTTGTTCCAGTTTCCAAAGCAATTGCTCGTTCGTTGCTTCCAACAACCTTCCATCTTTTCGACCACGTTCCTCAAACTCGACGGGGGAAATCTCTCACTCGACGAGAGGGCGAGAGAGAAATATTCGCTCCTCTTATCACGCGTTCTCCGCTCGTACCGGTAACAAGGCGTCATCTCGCGTGTACCGGGCCCCCGTACAAAGGTTCTTTCATTGAATTCCATCGGGCACCGCTATTACTTTCCGCGATGAGAACTGTCAAGCGGGACTCGTTACCGAGGGTAGATTAATCACGGTCTAGAAACCAAAGAAAGGAAAACGTCGGACGGCGTTCGCCGCCGCGTATCGCCCGGATACATTGTGTCCGCGCTCGCGACACGCATAATGAATTACGCACACGCCGCACCCGATGTCTCTACGGATTAGAATATCGAGCATGCGAGCACGTTCCGCTGATTCGACGTTGTGGACATGCAAGATATAAGAGAAACGAATGTTGATTTTTCCAAGACTGAATTTTTGTTGATTCGTTGATTCGAAATGAGGATTTTCAACGTTATCTTGAACATAGAATTTCAAGTGGAGGAAGAAGAGTTTGGCTTGTTAATTATTGGTAGCAATTTATCGAACTTTCTAACACGTTCGAATATATCTTTCCTTTAACCTTTCTTTCGATATCTCGAAATTTACATGGTCGTATTTACTGTATCTGATAAAAATGATTTTAAGTACGTCGTTATATCGTGCGCGAAGGATCATTTCGATCGACGTACGTTTTAATAGAAAATTCCGTACGAACGTTAAAACGCGTCGAACGAGCTGCAACAAAAATTTGAAAATTTAGAATAAGATGTATCGTTTTATGTACTTATTTAATTTTTCTCTCAGATGCGAGTCGATCGTTGCGGAAACGATAGAATATCGAGGCAGACCCGAAATCATCGTTCGGACAATTTTAACAGTTCCGATGTGGCGTAATATTCTTTTCGCGATTTATACTTAGAAAATCGCCCCTGTACAAGCCCTGTATCTACGCTTTATAATCGAATACTCAAGGATTACGCGTTTGGTAACAGTTTAAAAGCTAACAAGGCACCGCTGCAAACGCGCACGGGATTACTCTGTATGTATTACACAGTCGAATAAAACGTTCCTGTTTGTCCCAGGATTAAATCGTGCAAATCACTCGTCGAAACGATTCCATCGAGCACAGTTCTATCCGAACGTACGAGGAGTTTTCGTGCACGACACCAGCCTAACGGTGTTGGTTGCCGGTACAGAGAAATGGGGAGCGTTACACATATCGTTGTGGAATAATCCTCTTCTGGTTGTGCGGGCTATAGGGTGCCTAATATGGAGGCTTTATTATTTAACGACGTGCTAATGGGGCGTTGCTCGGCGCGGCCTCTGTATTATTCCGCGATCTTGCGTGCGAGCGTATTTCGGCACTAAAGTCCAACCAGATTCCTCTCTATTAAAATCTTCTTTACAGTTTATCGTACTTATTGCAAATTCGTCTTCCGTTGTTCCTCTTCTTTTAACGTCATATCCTTCGGAGTATTCTTCCAAGCCTCGGTCATTTGTTATTTCCTCGACAAGGTACATGTGTACTCGAAAGCTTAACTTCGTATCCATCATTATCGGTATTAACAATAGAATTATCCTCAAGACGAAAGAAGGACCGAAAACGTAGAGTAAGTAGGGAGGAAAATTACAGGAAAAACCAAGTGCTGAATAGCGTGCTTTGAAAGGAAAATTCGGGGATTCGACTGTCCTTCGTGCAATACTTCGATGTTTGCGTTATAGCATGCTTTTCTGTCGTTCTCTGAACCGTTCTGCATTCGTTTAAGCCATCCGAATTCGGAAGAACGTGTTATACAGATGTGGTCGGTTTTATGCCAGTGCAGACGCGTACACACGTTTCGTCGAAGATGTAATCGCGCGTAATTTTGGTGTATTAAAATCTTCTCTATAAGAATATCGAACGTATCTGGAATTTATCTTGCATCAACTTGTTTCAACGCCATTTCTTTTTACGATATTCGTCGTCGTCGCTCGTTTACCATTTCCTCGACGATGTATTCCGAAGCTTAATTTCTTCTTATCTATTACGATCAGCTAACAGAAGCGTCCGAAAGATGAAAGTAGGCGGGCAGAGAGGTTAGAGACTAGGAAAATGCAGCGAGAGAAGCGGAGAAGTCGATTTTTGGGTAGGTCGTTGTCGAGAAGCTGCAAGTGGCGCCCGGCGTGTCCCTCCTCGTGCTATGTTTACAGAGGAAACTTGGAAAGCCGGGGATGAAATTTGAGGTTTGAAACGGCCGCGACGCGACCGAGGGGTTAGACGTAGACGGCGAAGGAAAAGCTGGCGTGGATCGGTGCGGAATTCGTTCCAAAGTCTTGACAGGACTCATCTGCGCGATGGCGCCACGGCCATTTGTTTGTTTTACTTTTCTGGGCAGGCTGCCTTCTAACCCGGCCCTCCATCGACTCTAACCGTGAGTTAATGAGGTCGTTAACGAGACTTCCACTAATTCCACTATCTTAGCCGGGAAGCTGTGCCGCGCCTTCTTTCTGCCAGATAATATCGTACCTCGTTGGAATCCATGCTGGTTTTGTTTCCCTTGTTTCGTTCGACCAGCCACCTCGTGGCGGGCCTTGAATCGACGTCTCGTACGACCCTCTTTCTTTCCCGCCGACGTTTAACGTGCTCTTTATTTTTCAATTATTACTTCGTTTAAAACAAAGCAATCAAACGAACGTTGTCCTTTTTATTTTATTTCTCGATCTTTTCGTTTCCAACGGACTTGTAGCGGCACACGAGCCACAGGACAATTCAAATTATGTCGTTGTTTTGCCTCGCAGTAGCAGTATCGTTAGGATACGCATAATGCGATAATAAGTAAACTCCGGGCAAAACGATGTCGTCGTGCAACCGTCAAACGAAGACGAATTTGAATTTTCCGGCTCTCCCCGACCAGTAAAATAAACGGACGCGATCGTAAGGAAGTCGGTATCTGTGAGTATCTACCGAGTGTCTATCAGTCATCGACGAGTTATTAGCGATCTTATTTTGCGACTTATACGCTGTCTTAGCGAATCCGTTACAACGTTATCCGTATTTATTTGTTTAACATTTTAAATATACTCGACGGTTTCAACAAGGAGCAATCTCGTCTAATAAATCTCACGATCAACCATCCTCTACACAAGTGCTGCACAGACTCAATGTTTCTGGCGACTGCTTTAGGATTTCGCTTCGTTCGACTCTTGCAGCCGCTGTGTTATATTATTAAACTGTTTGAAATTTTTCGCATCGTGGCGTGACAGGAAAAGTAAAATTACACGAGCTACTGAATTATATCGTACTATAAAGTAATGAAAATAACCACGATAGTATTAACGGTCGCGCATAATTAATCGTTACGCGGCTCCGTCTTACGGATTACCCGCGATTCATTTTTGAAATGGAGCGACGCGCAGCCCGACTCCGTCGTCAAACTTTAAAGCGACGCACGTCGTAGAAAATATATCCCGGTGCAAACAGGATTTATTAAAAAATTGCTTTTCCGCGGAATCCTGTTTGCGCGTTCATCTGGCCGACGCGCTTTTTCCTTCGCGCTGGAAAAAACCTCATCGTTCACCGTTATATCCGAAATACGGAAGACTCGTAGCGACAGGCTTTTTCAACGCGCCACCCCTTTTCTTTTTTTCTCTTTTTCCTTTCAAATATATACCAAAAGAGAGAGAAAGCGAGAGAAAGAGAGAGAGAGAGAGAGAGAGAGAGAGAGAGAGCTTGCCGTGCGCCGATTAAACGTTCCACGCTTTTTTTCATTCCACCTTCGACTCTTCCTCGCCCACTGATTCCCTCCTTTCCTTTTACGTTTCTGTTTTTTAAACCCTCTCCTCCCCCCCCTCCCTATCCCTCTTCAACGATCGTCATTTTATATTCTTTACGTCTACCTTCGCCCGCTCTTCTATTCCGCCTTTTATTTTCTTTCTCGATTTTATCCCCTTATCGCGGTCCTCTCGATTCCTCTCTTCGCTTCCACCTCTCTATCCTCTCGATTTTTATTCCCACACTCTTCCATTATCTTTTTGCCCCCGTACGCACCCCTACCCCTTCCACCAGCCTCTCTCTCTCTCTCTCTCTCTCTCTCTTTCTCTGCCCGCTTGCCGGCTCGTTCTCTTCCGTCTCTATCCCTCTATCTTCGTGTCCGTCTCTTTTCACCAGCCGCGTCCTCTCATTATTACGCTTTTTCGTGCTCTCCCCGGCAACTCATTACTATTTTTCGCACGGTTCGCTACGCGTGCCGTTGCTCGAGCGACCGATAAATTTTGCCGCGATATTGCGTTTGGCATTATCGCAATCATGAGCACCAAGTACCTTCCTTGCCGCCCTTCCCGCGTCTACCAGCCCGCGTCTGCCAGCCCGCGTCGTGTCGCGCCGCGCGTGTAAATACGCGTCTGTATTTCTACGTGTTACGCGTGCATACATACGTGTGCATGTGTTCACGCGTATACGTACAGGTGCGTGTGCCATGCACGTTGTCCCGAATTTACATCGCGCTTTTAACATCGGTCGCCTCCGCCATAATTTCCCCGCTGGTACCCAAAGCTGGCCGACCGGAACGCGCGGCTCATTACGTTTTATCCCATGCACTGACACTCGAATTTCGGCCGAAATATGTACAAAGAACGCGGCCTGACGCGGCCATAATTCGCCGACGTGACGGTGATTTTACATTCGCCGGAAAATTGACGGCGCCGATGATTATCGCCGGCCAATCTCCCGTCCCTTCATTCCGCGTGTTGTTGCCCCGCGTGTTTTTTCCACCCCTCCTTCTCTAACCCGCCATTCTCCATCCCTCTTTCTTTTTTCCTTCCTCTTCGCGTATTTTTCTTTTTCCTTTTTTTTTTTTTTTTTTACAGACATACTTTTTTACACGATGCGCTCGATTTTTCATTTCGACGAAAATCCTTTCGTTGCCGCGAGTATTAATGAGATCGACGGACTGAGAGATTCCGTGTTTATAGGGGGATTATCCTTCGTTCCGTTTCATTCGTTGTAATTAATGCAATCGTAGGATCGATCGATAAAACGAATATCCAACGCCAACGCTAAATCGTCGTCGTAGGAAAGAAATCTTCTTTCCACGGATTGTTTTCGCAAAACGAGAGAAATACGTCGAGACACCTTCCTCTGTTACGATGCAAATCAGCCAACAAGAACACAGATATATATACCGGTGTTTGTTATTTCAATTGGAAAATTTGTCCGCGCGTCGCCTGTCGTCCGCAACGTTCCCGTACGTTGGTTTTTTTTATCGGCATAAAAACCACCAAGGAAACGAAAACGATGGAAAGAGACGCGAAACGAAGAAAGAAAAAAAATATACGTTCGCGACTAAATGCACTCGTGAGAAGGTCTATTCCTGACGCGTTCAAGGGTGGCACTCGTCACTCGGTAGAGACGTCAGGTCGGCGAGTGCAACGGCGCCACGAGGCAAGAAGACGATGAAGGAGCGCAGGAAGTGGCCGGGAACTCGATCTCGCCCCGGGCAAATACGTTTGCCTCGGGGCTGTTTGTTATGTTACATCTTTGCTTGGCGAACGGGGTGGCCTTTTAAAACGTCTCGTTGTCACTTCGTGTGGCGCTAGCACGAGAACCTTGTCGACGACGACGACGACGACAACGTCGACTCGTTTCCCTTGGTAATGCGAAAAGGGGCCTGTCTAATCTTCGAAAAATCCGCGAGCTTTCACGCGGCTCGTTCTTCTCCCCGTTTACCTCGAGGTATAACAACGAGCTGAAATTAAACGTTACACTCGGTCTTCGTTGCCGCGAGCCATCTCCTTCGTTTCGAAGGTTACCGCCGCTTAAACGCCAACGAGATTTTTGCACCGACGCGACGCTCTCTACAAAGTGGCAATAAACCTGTCGCGCGTATAAAACGCAGGGTAAATAGAGGACTGGCACGATGACCAAGAAAAATCGAGCTACCAGACCTTTGACCTTCTCGCGTGAAAGTTCTTTTCAGTGCTTTAAAGTTATCGTTGATCTTGGTAAATGTTCCTCGATAAGAGAAATGTTGGTTAACTGTCGCTATTTGTAACGCAGTACGAATTCAGATAGTTTGCATCGTTTAACAAGTCGTGAATGTGAACTTACATACGTGTTCGAATACGAAACTATCGAAAACTTTCATAAGATGAAAAGATACATCGGAAGGCGTTAAATTAATATACTTGGTAATAAACATATTACGTTGTAAATTTTACCTTGTTTCATTACGTGAAATAAAACGCATTATATCTATAAGATAGTAAAATATATTTCAACTTACTTTAGCGTTCGCATATAAATTATTAAATTTCCCATCGATAACAAGAATAAGTTTCGGTGAACTTCACTGCGATCGAATAATCCTCGATGAAATTTAAACTATTTCGACCTATTGAAAGTATTAGCGATATCGAAGAAGACAGTGCCACACTGACGATCCATATTATACTGCAAAAATTAACTCGCTCGTTATATTATCACGTTATAGTACTTGATCGACGAATGAACGAAAAGCGTATTATTCGGGAAAAAATAAAAAATATTTTCTTACCTGAGCACTTCGTTTGTCACGCGCGAACAAAAGCCAAGAGAAAAACGTACCGTAGAGTTTCGTAAAGTAATAGGGTTTTTCGAGACTATTGAAGTCTCTGGCAGAGTGATGCAAAAATCAGAACCTGAAATCGACGAAAATATAGTAAAATGCGGCTTGCGGATAATAGCACCGAAGCAACACAGTGGTGGAAAAGTTTTCGTACCGAACTACTCGAATTACCTCGAATTACTCGAGTTACAAGTGGTTATTATCTAGTAGTAGTGAATCTTGCGTTAATTGCACGCGACAAAGGTCAGGTTTCGCTAGGTTCCGAGAAATTTTACAGAACTGCGATAGGTCGTCGTTCAAGGACTTAACGCTTAGTTGGGTCTTTCTACGACAATAAAATCGAACTTGTACCAGTCGTACATAAGTCGTTACGGCCGAGCGACAGCACATCTGGAAGTAATTACGAAGGATACTGACCCAACGTTCAGGTGTAAGATCCTTTAAGGTGGAAATAGAAACTCGAGGCAGCAAGGTAGCGCTCCACGCGGTATCGAACGTGACATTTCGTCAGGTACCGGGATTAGTGACCGATGCTTTTTGGTTTTCTGGTTTTCTTCTTCCTCACGGAAGAGGCAGAAGTCGCGATACGATCTCTTTCTTTCTTCGCAGACGTTTCGAAACAGTGTGCCATCTGTAACCGTATACCGAGACAAAATGTATTATTCACCTGAAAAAGATTTGTCGTTGCTGTTTTACATGCAACCTCAACACCAGTTTCGTCGTCCCATTACCTTCGTTTTGGTGTTCGACACGTTCGTTCCGCTCTTTCGAGAAAAAGTGGTGTGTCAACCTGTTGTGATCCAAGTCGTTCTTCGCCTTGACTGTTTCATATTAGGTCGGTAAATATTATATACTTAAATATTATACTCTTTTGAAAGCTATTTATAGCGCCAGTGTATGTCGTCGCCTGATTGGTCGCCTATGTGCTTACACTGCTTGCAAAAAAAGCTTATTTATTTATACGTAAATAGCCACGAAGAGAAATTTCGCATCACGATATGTACTTCTGTAACTTTGCAGCGCGTTGCGTTTATCTGCTTTAACAACAACGACGCGAATCTCACATCACGACAGCTCTTATTAAGTCACATTGATATTTAGGTAATTTATTCTTTTTCTATCGTTTCCCGTAAGAATCATCTGGAAGAATCTGAAGAATACGAAGACGATGTGATTTTCAAAGTTCCGTATTATCCGAAGAATGTTGCATTTTATCGTAACATCGCGTTTTCCGAAATTTGAATACGAACAGCAGGAAAGCGTAAGTAGTCAGGTATCGTGATAACAGTTAATCGAACTTTCAGCCGATTAAGTAACGAATGAAACCTAAATACGATATTACATTATCATTTTCTATGACTTTATTATACGATTTATGAATATTAACAGATCTTTCCATATTGTTGGATTACGTCGGATGATCTACTGTCTACGTTTGATCCCCATAGTCACTCGTAACATGCAACGATGATTTCGTTGTCAGCGATTATGATATATTATAATCATCCACGTCAACGAAACAATTCCGTAAGATTTATTATCGAGAAACTAAAGTCGGTAAAACTTTCTTTCGACAAATCCGTGTATTTGTCTATTTCTAAATCCGATTATGTAAATACCTCTGGTAAGTTAGTTTAGATTTAAGAGCAGGAATCTTCTGTTATTTCCACGATAGAGAAATCGAAAGGTAGGAAAATGAAAATTTGACGTAGAACGATGAATCGCGTCTCGACCAATTGCCATTCGATTCGCGTTGCGATATTATTTCGCGGCTGGAACGTGCCTCGGCCTGAATTGCCGCAGCTTCGGGCAGCCTCTCGTCCCAGAGAAGTGCCCGTTGGGTATTTAAGAAGCATATTCCGTCCATTTGGCATTGTGCGCCGTCGAATGGACACTTTCGAGCGTAGGGCGTGAGAGACTAGCGGAGATCGAAGGATCAAGGTATTGATCGTAAGCGGCTTGCCCCCGTGGAGACTACCTTTGTGCTCGGAACCAGCTATTTGCTAGCTTCGTAAATTCACACCTTGACATAATCGGAGTATCCGGCAAAGCTGGAGGCATTCGGCCATTAGAGTCGCGACATTTATACCGTACCACATCTCGGATAAAACGAAGCAACTAAAGGACAAATTAAAAAAGTTCTATTGGCTCACGGGTCGACGCTCCAAACTAAACATACGGAATAAAATTACCCTCTACAAGACCGTAATAAAACCTGTCTGGACCTACGAAATGCAACTATGGGGAACAGCAAGTAACTCCAACATCGAGATACTTTGACGCTTCCAATCGAAAACGCCAAGATCCTTAATAGATGCACCTTGGTATGTTACCAACGAAACAATACATCGCGGCATCAAGATACCCACGATCAAAGAGGAAATTGCAAAATATAGCGACAGATATAGCAGAAGAGTCAACAAACACCGAAACACCCTAATTACTGGATTACTCGATACGTCGGACTAGATCCGCAGGCTGAAGAGACACTACCCGCTAGATTCAATTAGTTATTTAAATTAAGTAATATTTACTTATTTATAATACTTACTTACAAATTATACTTATCTATAATAAGTATTAACCTATTATAAATAATTAGCCATGTCACTGCGCCACACCAGAAAAATTACTGAAAATTCTCAATGCGAGAATTGATTGTAAATTTTAATTAAAAAAAAAAAAAAAAATTCATGCCGTAAGCGAGGCTCGCAAAGGTACCAGCCACGTGATTGCGAGAAGCATTTTTCCAAAGTATTTTCGTATCGACGAAAGGTACATTCGAAATAGCCGTATCTGTGTAATTTGAAATCTTTCAAACGGTTCTCTTTCGACAGCTTTTCTCCGTATAATTGCAGTGTCGTATTGCTTGAAACAGTCAGAGAGTCGCTGTCGCGAACTCTTCCATTGTATTCGTCCAGCAAACAGAAACGTAAAAGCTCGGTCGGAAAACAGAAACAAAATTCAGGCATCGCAAATGAAATTTTATCGCCAACAAAACAAACAAATCTACTTTTATCAAGCCACGAGTGTGACTCGATATTGCAAGAGTTAAAAAAAGAAAAAAGAAAAGAAAGGAACAGTATGCAGCGTCATCTAAAATCTCCGTAACTTGGTAACTTCCGTTATCGCTTATACGTGAAATTAATATGTACGCGATATCGCGCTTCCTGCTCGAAGCTCTACGACCGTCATCCGGCCGATTTTTCCTCGTTATAAACTTGCTCGAGGGAAAAGCGCCATTTGTAACAGCAATAGGTAACCATGTAACCCCTGATTTGCCGTTTAAATCCGTGCTAGATCTCCGAGGGGCTTGGTAAAACGTGGCCATGGAAAAAGTCTGTTTTCTCTTCTATCATGGAGTTCGCGCGTAAATGCGTAACGTACGCGCTTAACACGCGCCTATGCACGCGTGTAAGTGCATGAGCCTCTCTCTCTCTCTCTCTCTTTCTCTTTCTCTCTCTCCCTTCTTCCCTCTTCTACGGGGGACTCCATAATGTAAGTTCATCGCGGGCGCGCTGATGCGTATGTAATCCCGTGGTGCTTACCGATACTATCGTGGGTTTTATTTTCATTATTCATTTGTTCGACCCGTTCCCCATGGATGGCCGGCAAGCTTACACGCGTAACCCCGTGTTTCTATGTTGCTTTAATCAGATAAAGCCCCGGAACGCCAAAAATCGCCGCACACTAAACCAGCGCGGTTCTACTCTTTTCTTCTGTTCGCCAAAAGGAGAGCAGCCCTGATTTCCGACCCTCGACACCCGTGTTTCGTCGCGTTCACGTTTTCGTCCATCGGCTATCGCATCGTCCACGATTCCCTAACGTTTATCTTTCCCTTTTACGACGAAACTTTCGGAGGCGACGCGAGAATTTTTGCCTACGTTAGGTCGGCTCGTACAGGGAGAGACGGTTTCTCGCGAAATATATTTTGCTGGACGATAGTTTGATTGTATTAGACGAATTTTAGGTGTTAGATGAAATCGATCAAATTATATCGCGCGATAGATTATGCTACTGCGTTTCGGTACATTTTCGGGAATTTTAGTTGGCTCGCGAAAGTATTAATTTCGGCGAAAATGCGTTATATACGGGAGAAGTGTATAATGAAAAACAATTGATTAGGTTTAAAGGGGAAATATACGCTGTTTACGAACGTAATTGCACGCAGACCGAACGTAATTAATCATACTACGATCATACTGACTCTAACTCGTGATTCTTCTTTTGCCGCGTATTTTATACACTTACGTTTATACGTTCGCTTATCGTGTTTGTAATCCAATCATTTATGATTAATGAAACCGAAGAAGAGGCGAAGAAACGAAAAATGAATAGCCGCCCGTGTATCTGCCACAAAATCCTGTAGATCGTCGTAAAACAATTTGCCACGTACAAATAAAACGATCACTAACCGAACGAACATGAATATTCAAAATCGTCGATCTACGTTTCCTACAAGATCTTTCGTTCGTTCACCAGTCCCACTACGCGAAGGATGAAATAGTAAAAAAATGAGAACGAAATTACGGCAACGAGATCGGCATCTCTGGTTGCGTTCGAAGCTGCGCTGGGTTTGAAGCCGTCGTGGCGGCTCCTTTTTTTCCGCGTTTCCGGCGGCCTCGGGCCGTTTCAAACAGTAGGCGGAATGTCGGAGGAAACGGGAGGCCGGCGGGAAACGAGAGCAGAAAGGAAACGGGCGAACTATCGGAGGTACGGTAATTAGCAGGTCAGCTTAGTTAATGCAAGAGCACCGGCTTAACGAATCGTAATGGAAAGTGTGATATTTCGAAAATACGTTTCACCGAGTGCTAAGTAAGCCGTGTACGCGTTTCATTAGCCTTCTATATACATCCGAGATTCATGTCGAATAAAACGAAATCGAAGGAATCGTTTAATCGCTGTTCCATCCACCAGTCATCCCCTTTTTCTTTCCTTCCAATTTACCTTCTCTTTAAAACTTCCTTCGAAACTTCAAATCATACTACGTACAGCATGCGTAATTTCGGACATCGCGCGACCGTGTTTCGTTAATTTCAGCCTATTATTAATTTATCGTCGTTCTTTCTAAATTTGGATGTTTCGCGGTAACGAAGCAGCGAACGAGAAGTACAGACAAGTTCGAGCCATCCGAATGAAAATCTTCGTGAGGTGTAGCGTACAGAAGCGCGCGTACCTGCAATAATAGACGAAAATCATGTAAAATGTAGCCAGAGCCTGTACTATGTACGATTCGATCGGAAAAAGAGACTTCGCTTAGGAATAAAAATTTATATAGTTCGTAAATCCGTCGGTGGTTACTGTTTAATGTTTCATATACGCAGGGAAGAGATTTAAACTGGCAGCGATAAACGAAATTGCAATTGAACCAATGAAATACTAGCTGCTACACATCCGCTTCTCTCTTTCCGTATGCCTTGGTAGAACGAAACAAATGCAGTTGAAAAACTGTAATTCCACTTGGAGAAAATAGTTGAAAACGTTGAATATGTAAAAATCGTGTGGATCGTCAACGGGTTGATCTTCGCTTCTTCGCAAAATTCGTTACCTTTTTAATCCACGACGTCGACCAATTTTGTTCTTCTTTTCTTCGCTTCCTCCCTTCGTCGTTTGCTTCTTTTTCCATCGAAAATATCGGCAGGGCTATCGAGGCGTCTTAAGGGAGGATCTCGTATTTGCTTGTGCCGGAAACACGATATTCCCGATACCCCGGGACCTGGGCTACCCACGTGTTTTACGTTGACCGTTAAAATTCGCTTCTCCGCGCTACTCGCGACATGCCGTGCCTGCGACGCTGGTAGGCAGTGTATTATTTTTCCGCTGGCTCGCCAAATTGGCTCGCACGGATTCGATCTCGAATTACGGACACTCGATATTGCCGCGCAAAACTCGCAGCATCCTCGTCCGGTCCCGACCATCTCGCCGTGGAATATCCAAAAAGGAGTACCACAATGTCCCATTGAGCGCGGATCGGTATAATCGAGCCGGGCCCCCGATCTCGTCTTGCTTTTCGTCCGATCGAACCACCCGTAACTCGGTTCGTCGATTTTCACGCGGCCGTAAACTGTAACGCAATTGATGGTTCTTTATTCTTTTAGCTTAGCATTTAGATTGGTAAATTTATAAAGAAATCATGACGATCGAGCGACGTATAAAAAGTACACAGGGTTGCGATTATTAATAATATTAACGCGTTAGTTATCCCTCGTCCGTATCTTTTTTTTTTTACCAAATACATGGTACTTAGTGTTTTGTTCTCTTTGGAGTTTTTCGATGAAATACGCAAAGCCAAAAACACGACAGTCGCTGCAGCATTATTCAGAATCTTCAGGTACAAAACGATTGAAACACCGTGATATGTATTCGTACGAGCCGTTTAACGCAAAATCGATATAAGTCAATTTTTTGCCCATTTGATCCAACACCACATCTCGAAAGAGTAAGTTTCATTCTGCTTTGTGGAGAAACGGCGTAAGTATATGTTCGTTAATTTGCCGATGGAGTTAGCGGAACGAGCGAGAATCGTTCGCTCGGTCCATCGCAGAATATTTACTTTATCCCTCATTGGCCAGTGATCAACCTTCTTGACTTGTATCGCTTTTGCATTAAACGGTTTGTACGTATCAGTCACGGTAAAGGTACTGTACGTAGAGAGAGAATTTTCTCTTCTGGCTCAGATATTCGAATACATACGTATATTTTGATAAACGAAAGTAAATTAATTAAAAAAAGAATCCGGTCGTTATCCACTGGCAATATCGTCTGTCAATAAAAATAAATCCATATGGATATCGGAATTTTGATAGCTACTATCAACTGTGTAGCCGTTCAGGCTAATTTTACACGTTGAAGCATGCAAAATTAGTATCTGTTACGATTTCTTCATTTTTCCTCCGTATCTCTTCGAGATACTCAATCAGAACGATATTCACCATGGCAAACATTCGCGTAAAGTGCTTAACATTTCACGTAGCTTCAGCGAATCGTGTAATCGTGTAATAGAATTCGCGCTACGTTAAAGTCTACGAAATTCGTATCTCGAATGGCTTTTGCTAAAATGAGTTTCCTTTGGAATATAAAGCAAGGAAAATCATTCATTGTTAGAACAGAGAGATTAGAGATGACCAGTTAAAAATTAAGAGAATTAATAATTCTTAGCTCTTGGAAAGTAGAATTAATTTCTTAATTCTCCGACTTGAATTTGACAGCGTTAAAACACCTAACATACGTCGCGGTTTTCTCATTGACCGTACTTCTCTCTTAGCGTAATGTGCTTTTCCACATGGAAGGAAAATCATTAATTGTTAGAACAGAGAGATTAGAAATGACCAGTTAAAAATTGAAAGAATTAATAATTCTTAACTCTTGGAAAGTAGAATTAATTTCTTAATTCTCCGATTTGAATTTGACAGCGTTAAAACACCTAACATACGTCGCGGTTTTCTCATTGACCGTACTTCTCTCTTAGCGTAATGTGCTTTTCCATATGGAAGGAAAATCATTAATTGTTAGAACAGAGAGATTAGAAATGACCAGTTAAAAATTGAAAGAATTAATAATTCTTAGCTCTTGGAAAGTAGAATTAATTTCTTAATTCTCCGACTTGAATTTGACAGCGTTAAAACACGTAACATATGTCACGGTTTTCTCATTGACCGTACTTCTCTCTTAGCGTAATGTGCTCTTCCATATGGAAGGCTCTTCGTCCGTGGCCCGTAACCCAATAGGCTTCCCGTAGGAAGATCATACTTCGGTACAAAGGCTGATCGCTACATCGCACGCGATCACGATGCACGTCATGGAAACTGACGATCTTCATAGCACCATTTGCTCGCTCGTCCTCTGCCACGCCAATATCGCACTCCCTTTTGGAACAAAGTGCACGTCTTCAACACATTTTCCGTATTTAACAAGATGAACCCTGATGTCGTCGAATTTTTCGCTTCGTTCGTAATTTCTACAACAAACTGTATCGATCATCTTCGTTCTTCCCTTTTCCCATCCAAATTGATATATCCATATAATATACTTTTTGTATTTGAAAACGTCTACGCGCTTGAACATAGAATAAATACGATACTATAATTGTATATAATAGTAATATTGTATTGGCAACTAAGCGATTGCGGATTTTGTCAATAGGTGGTATTGATAAAATTATATTGGGTTGGCAACTAAGCGATTGCGGATTTTGTCAATAGGTGGTATTGATAAGATCCGCAATCGCTTAGTTGCCAACCCAATATTTTCTTGAAACATTACCATCTTTCTTATTCTCCTACTTTACGTAACAAAACAAACGATCTTAACGCTCCGATTTTCTTCTCGAATCTAACATCGGTATAACTTTTTACGTTTGAAAATTTGTATATAATTGGACTCGGCGTAAGTTTAACGCTGTAATTATCATTCTTTCGGAAGTTTCTTGCTCGCGTATACTATCAGGTTGCGCAACAAATTCTATCAACATCGGTATATCGGTTTATCGGTATATCAGTTTTTATAATCGCCAACTTTTACATCATCGAACATGCAATTAACTAAATCCCACGCTACCAGCTTCTTCGATTTTTCGATCTTTCTTTAAGCGAGAACAGAACAGAGTACTCGACTCTTTCTTTCTATTTCCGTGCTGACTTAAAAGCACATCGTATAAAAAATATTCTTCGGCTCGAATTGCCGGCAAAGGGGAAGTAACCCCATAGAATCTCAATTAATATTTGAACAAAAAAAGAATATACGCGAATTCGTCGATGCGTGGAATCACGTTGGAGAGCGCGGCTACCATCGCGGAGGATCTTTCAGAGGAAATGAGCCATCCACTGCTTTGTATCCATTCTCTTTTGTACCGCGGACATTTCGTTTCGAAATCGATGAGAAGAGGCGCGGTAAAGGGTTTCGAAAAATACGACGATACGTGCCGACAAAAAGACGTTTTATTCGATTCACAAAGAAGTCCCACATTGTTGGCTGTGCCACTTGAGGCGATGCCCGTGCACTCGACGTTGCTACGGTGTTTCGAGGTTCGAGGGATGCGCTAGAATCGGGCTGTACGTTGCCTCCTGTATTTACGGCTCGTTTTTCCGCGTTTCGACGCGTGGCGATTCGATACAAAGCCTATTGATGCTCACCCGCTGTACAATGTTACTCGTTAAATCTATTTATATATGAAGACATCGTTAATTCCTCGTCGTTTCCTGTTTCACGCTATATATAGAAAGGTATAGAAAATTAGCCGTAGAGGATGTTTCAACATTGGCGACGCTCGATCATCGATGAAATTTTATCGGACAACGAGAAACAAGCGTTAATCGATGAAAGTTCGCGAACTTTCTCGCCAAGATATCGATATCTGTACAAAATGTTCAAAACATCAACGATACGTGCGATTCATACTTCGACGCCTTCAAATTGATATATTCCTGTGGATTAGATTAGCTTCTGCAACTTAAGCTTCTTACGCTAGGTTTTAGATACCAACTTTGTATATAATATTCGATATGAACGTATTGTACGAGTAGACGGACGATTGGTTCTTTATATAAAGATAAATTAAGAGCGCAGGATAAAGCTTGTTTCGTGTAAACTGTCGGCCGCATACGTATGCGCGTTTACATGGCTCAGATAGTCATTAATCAAATTTCTCTTTCTGCTTTTTCGGATCCAATAACTCGTAAAAATTGCGTGGTCAGATTTCGCAAAAAACAATAACCGTATCTTACAATTAACTACATGCACGTTGTTGGTTGGTTGGCATTCGGAAGAAATGCGGGTCTTATTGGTTAATTTACCAGCAACGTACAGTATTTAATTACATATTGAAGATTGATCTCTTTGAGAATCTTTTGTTGCAAAAATTCTATTTTATTTCGTGCCTTTTATTTGTTTTTGCGTAAGAAATTACCACTCCTCCTTACTTTCGAACTACACCCTATATGTAAAATCATTCTTCGACCGTCATTAAAATGACTTCCCAATCTTGAAACATCCTGTACGTTATTTCGTACGGAACTCGGTTGGTTTCGTGGCTGCGGAACCGGACCTAGTTCCTAGCTATCGTTTTGTTCCTTCGTCGAGAAACTGTATCGCTTATCCTAAGTTAATACATTTCTAGTATATCGTTCTTCCGTGTTCATTCACTCGTCGTTTCGTTCGACCGTTTCGTTGGCCGCCAGGATTCTCACCAAGTCGTTCGAGGACTCGTCGACGTTCGTGTAGGTCACCGTGTCCCGGTTCTTTCGCCTGATGTCCCAGTGACCGAGCGGTCGTCTCAACAGGAAAAAGCCCGCAGCCAAGACAATTGCCACGACCAATATAAAAATGCAGGCCCACAACACTGGATGTAGCATCGTTGCATCGTCCTCGCATTCCAGCTCGTGACTTGGTATCTCGCTTAGCTGTCTATTCGAGTGTTGTTCGGGAGTTCTGCACCTGTGACAGAGATGAAGCAGTTGTATATTCCGTATAAACTCGATTCATCGAAACGAAATTTTAGATAATTTAAACGCGAGCTGTTATTATTATAAAACGAGCTATGTCGTGCGAATGAAAAATGATAGATGGAATGATCGACGAACTCCAATTATATCGATTGTTTATGCTCTGATAAATTTAGATAAAGGAAGTTCCACCAGAGTAAAGAAAAATATCTTTTTACTGGGTTTTAAATATGTTAGGTGAACGAAGGAAAATAATTTTCCGTATATGGGATAAGGTATTTAATATTGTAACAGAGTATTAGCTTAAGTAGCATGTAAATGTGTTAAAAGATTAATAAAAAAAATAATTTTAGTAGTAGCAGAGACATCTATACTAAATTCGAAAAAGCCTTTGTCATTTGCTGTTCGATGCTTCAAACTATCGGCTGTTATTCGATGAAAAGTTTAGGTTGAGTGTTCGGCAGATTTTACTTACTTAATTTGTCGACTAAGAGCCTTCGTAGCGTTTAACATATTTAGCCACTGCATTTTACAGTCGCAATGCCAAGGATTGTTTTCAAAGCTCAAAATCGGTGTTCTCTTTATTATCGACATGAGGTTGTAATCCAAGGTTCTCAGTCCGCAGTTGCTTACCGAGAGCCGTTGCAGTCGTGGTAGAAGACGATCGTTATATGGGATCATTTTTAAGGACATTAATGTTCTCGAACCATCTAAAGACAGTATTTCTAAACTGGTCAAGTTTTCGAAATCGTTAAGTAATAACTCTCTCAGATTTTGCATGTTATTCAGTTTCAGTTCTCGTAACCGAGGCAAATAAACGTCTCGTAGTCGTGATATATGAGTGTTGGACAAGTCGAGCTCTTCTAGATTGACTGGTAGCGATGGAACCCTACTGATGGGATTCATCGATAAATCTAGGGTAGATAAGTTAGTTAGCGTTTTGAAAAACTCCGAGGAAAAATACGACGACGATACGTTGCTCAAATTCAAATATCGCAGCGCCTTTAAGTTCCAGAAAGCGTTTTCATGGATTCCATCGTTGATCGGATTGTTGGCTAACGTAAGATATTCCAAAATCTAAAAGACACGAATCGTTTACAGTATATTCATTTTTCAACTTGTATATTATAAGATAAGAGACAGTTACTTTGAAATGCTCCAACATAGTTTCGTTAACGATAGATAGTTTGTTCGACGAGAGATCGAGTATCTTGAGCTTCGGGATTCGATCGTTGAAGGCATTGTCGTCGATATATTCGAGTTTGTTATGGCTGACGTTTAATACTCGTAAATTATACTCGTCTTTACAAAGGAAGAAGAACCTTTGAAGATGATTCTGCGACAGATCCAATATTTCCAAATTTGCAAGGTTAGTAGAACAATCAAGGAAACTGTCAAATTCGTTCTTCCTTAGGATGAGATCGGTAACTTCTTGCAGATTAATCTGTGACTGAATCCTCATGAAAAAGTCTTCTTTCTTCAAACCACGCTCGGACAGATCCACCTACGATGTGCAGAGAAAGAGAAATAAGATTTCAAAGAAACATTATTCCTGCATGAAGTGAGGAGAAAAATAAACGGAAAATTTCGACATTGTTCCTGCATGTGTCATTCGCGCCAATTTTAAGAGATGCGAGGAAACGAATCTTGGCGCGTCGTTACGTCACAGTAAGTGCCATTACAATTTAAAAAGACGCGGCCTATCGTGATACAATGCAATATAATACATAATCCTCTATACGTAATTATTTAAATCATCATCAAACGACCAATAAAACCGTTATTGGTGCCACATACAAATATTATAACAACGGACAACGTACAATTCAAAATTCAAAATTACTACGTATCGTACACAATGAATAAGTAAAAAAGTTGTGTAAACAAACGATTTGGGGAACGAAATTAAAAAGAAATGTCACCAAACGGCTCGCGAATCGTTATCAGATCAAGTGTCAAAACGTCGCGTGTATAGACCCACCAATTTCTTCGAGGTTGTGGAAGCAATTAAAACGAGGATTGTGATAGCCCTGAGCCACATTGTCCAGGTGGTGGATGAGTATGTGGTACACAGATAGACGTGATGGAACTTTGATTTCGTTTAAATCGATCACGTCGGGACCGTCTAGTTTCAACTATGCCTCTCACACAACGATCCGATGGAATGGCAACGAATTCATCCGCGGCATACTCTGCTCATGATTACAGTGCCGAATTAAGAGGGGATCAGGAGGGGCCTCAACATCCTGATGCAGTTGCTTGACCGATTTCCCTCTTTTTCGCGTCGTATTTTATAAGCTTTATTGCTTTATGGAAATCTTTCAGCAATATTCGAACCACTTTATTATACTTTAGAATTTTATTTATTTTATTATTTTATTACTTTACTTATACTTTAACTTTTAACTTTCTTACACAACTTATAAATGATTTAATTTCCTTCACATCACGTAAAGTATAAACTTCGCCTGCAATAAATTTAGTTGCAAATAAAAAAAAGTCAGGTCGATAATTACTACGAATTTAATCGATAATTATTACGAAAAACTTTCGAATTATTTAATTCTTCGTGGTAATTCTCAGTAATAATTTTTGGTTCGTTGCCAATGATAAAATATAAGTATCGTGTTCCTTAAAATTTGAATTATTCAGTCGAATCCTTCTCACGATATTATTACATATATTAATATTTATACACTTTTCATTCGATATTTCAGTCAAAATTTGCCATTGAGTATCTTTTTGAATTTTCAATTTCTCTTCAATTTTTCCATCAATTTTACACCATGGTCACGTTTATTAAACGACTTGCACAACGCTGCTGGCGAACGTGAAATGTAAAAAAAAATTCTTCAAATGTCCTTTCGAATGGATTCACGGGGCGCGCATCGTGTTAATCCGTTCTCGAACAGTTCAGAATCCGAAAGGCTAACGCACCACTTTTTCGATAAAGCGAGATTACGTCCCCGATCCGCTCTTATGGTCTGCCCTGCGTTTGCTTTTTTCTTCCCATTAATCGCGTGTTTTTTCAATTAATTTATATTCGCACTACGATATCGCGCGACAAAACTTATTGCCATTAAACGCGGGACAATTAAAAAAAAAAAAAATATCGGATGGAGGTAGAGAAAAGAAACAGGAATGGTTGGCATATGACGACGATGCACCATTAATATCATTGTACTCGAATGCACGACTAATTATTAGACAGTCGACGGAAACGTTGAAGCATATCTGGTTAACTCCCAACGTCGCGATAAAGTTGGCTCCACCAAGCATGTAGGCTACGATAATGCGTTGCGCTATAGTTTTATTGCAATTAATATAAAGTTCAATGTTTTTTGTTTCATGCCTGTGATACGACTCATCTTTTGATGATTTTTTCTTTTTCTCCTTCCAATTTAAAATCTTATATCAGCAATGTACATTTTTTTTCATCTTGAAAGTGTGATACTAAAAACGGGTAAGATAAGATTCAATATCTCTTTTACTAGGGTATTACAAATTGTTGTAATTAGAGATATATGTAATACCGTTTAATGGATTGATTTGTCAGAGATTGTATGTTTAGACCATCATGTCTTTCATTTTACTTGAGCATCAACTTTAAATATATTATGTAAGATCATCGAGTTAGAACTTTAATCGTTGAAAGGTTAATATAGTTTATTAGGGAAGTCTGACGTACGACGAACGCACAGATATTGGCTATCGATTGGAAAATCTATCTTGGAAAATCAATTGTGTAAATATAATATAAATGAAACAGTTTGTCAAGATTCGAGCATATCTTATATAGTATTCGCGCCAGCGATGAATTATTGCCGCCAAGATGTGTGATATACGTATATATAACAACAAATACTTTAATATTTTCGACGCGTGTACAATAACAGTGGCAAGAGGGTCATTCACTTTTTTGGAGTTTGAGGTGTGCTTGTCGCTTTGAACACCAATGGATTCGATACTCGGAATATGCTCGGTAACATTGTAGCTAGGGTACCAAATACTTCCTCTGACATTCCCTAGAAAATACAAATATTTGATAAAAAAAGTTGTTAATTACATGGAACTATCATTTGTTGTAATGCATCTTTCGGATTCAAATTAAATCACCTTTGGTACCAGAAATTGCAGATTCTTCAATTCAGCACCACCCCAAGATGCCATTTCTATCATGAACCCTTTTACACATTTGAAAACTAATTCTGCTCTCTTTGTACACCACGCAACAGTCATATCCTAGGACAATAAAATAAGATTTATAATTTAATATTATTAATCATTTACTATAATTAGATAATATTTCTCAACAAAGTAGTAGTACAGAGATTATTTTTTTTAAGTGAAATATACCTCCGACATTTCATGAACAAGAAGTATTGGAATAGTTAGTGTGGTTACATCGTTGCAACAAGCAGTTTTTAAAATATTTCGTAATCCTAAAATGGCCGGGTGCCTCGAATTGATATCGCCTGTAAATTAAGTAAAACTGTTATCAACATGAAGCATCTGTAGCGAAATAAATACATATTTATTACTCACCAGATCGCAATGAATCGTTCACTACCATGTGGAAAATTACATGAACTTGCGCTAAATTTGAATGCCTCGTAATATAAACATCGCCTGTCTGTAAACTTTTGCTGCCCGTTGATCTTTTTGTCTGTAGAAAAAAGATGCATTTAGACTGAATTGGATGAGATATCAATATCTACTTTCTTTTTAGTTTACTTTTACGTACTTGTGAATCGTTTCCTTCTTTGTGATGCGCTTGCCTCCAGGCAACAGCATCTTTCACATCCTCTCGAATTTTTTCTAGTTGTTCATCGATTGGTGGGAAGTGAAACTCTGTCGTTAATTGACATATTGAACATAATTCTAAAAGAAAATTTGATTGTTAATAAAATATGTATAATCGAACAATAGCACTTGTTAATTTAGTACTCAACAAAATAAAGTGATACCTTTCGTTATTCCCGAATAACTTCCTAAATGATTGTCGCTCAATAATACTAATCCACACAAATCATTAGAATATAATCCAAGAGCAGTCTGTAGTCTTTGAGGCGTTGGATCCATTCTATTTTAAAAGAAACGAAATGCTTTTTTTCAAACTGAAATTTAATACAAGGTAATCGTAGTGTCTTTTTTTGTTTTTGTTTTTTCTAATTTACCAACCCAGACTCGCTCTTTTTTGTTCTACAAAAATCTAAAACATCGCCTGTCAGTATACGTATATTGTGCATCTGTTTCATCTGGGAACCCAAATGTATAGTGAAACTTTCTTCCAAGATAGGATATTCAGCTGTGTTCTTCTCTTCGCTATGAACAAAATTGTCTAACGCCGGTCGTATCGGTGGCATCGTCAAAATTGGAGAACCCCTAATAGTCATATAATCTATAACTACCAAGCCCATATCGCATGTCTATTCGTTATATTTATATATACGTACACTGGACTCGGCAACATGTTAGTCTGCTGCTCTTCGAGTAACCTCATGATCCAGTTACGATATTGTCGCCTTTGTTCTAATTTCAGTGCATCAACTCTTGACCCCCAGTGACCTTGCAATAAACTTTGTTCCTCAAAATGTCGTCCCGCCATCTCGTTTATAGATTTTTCGGTAGAACCAGCTTCGAGAGCTTCTACAGCGACTCGCATCTCCTCAGTTTGCCTAAAATTCATTTTTCTGATGTTTCTCTGTTCTCTTCTTTTTTTCATGCATTCGTGGAATAAAGACGAGTTATTTGTGTTTCAAAATCAATATTGGATCATTTGTATTTGTACAATTACAGGTCAAAACAAAAATGTTAAAATGCCAGAAAATTTTAATTGGAGCTCTACTTTTATTTATGTTAGATAGAGATGAGTTAACTGCATTTCAGTTTTTATATTCTGTAAATGACATTCATGCATATCACTATCATTATAATCAAAAGATATAGTCCGGAAATAGGGAGCATAGAGTACAAGGTTCAATTATAAAAAAATGACTGTTGACTTATATTGAAGCTGTTAATAATCTACATGAAAGGTCAATGCAAGTGATAATTTATATTACATGAACTGCTGTGTGTAATATAAATAGATACTAGTATATGAATTTGGTCTTTATTTTGTAGTGTAATATGTAAACAGAAGAACATAAAAAATAATATGTACAAAGCATTCTGTACATACAAAACAATATGTACAACATAATACAATATTGCTACTAACTTTTGAGTAAGTTGTTCATACTGGGAGTCCCTCATCTGAATAACTTCAGTTACTTCTCTTCCATGTTTATGTTCCGCTTGAAGGATAGGCTCTAATGATGGAGAGTGTACCAATCTATGATATGCAACAGCAAACAATTCTTCGTCCGTTGTTCCAATAGGATCAGCATATTCTACTGTTTTCTGCTTATAGATTTTTTCCCAGTTTTTAATAATATCTTCAATATCTAAGGTCCCAGATTTTGCATTTTCAAGAGCTTTTTCTGCTTTCTCATCATAAAATTCTAATGTTAATGTTTTAATAGTATGCTCCAATGATTTCAATAGGTCTAATTCCACATAGCATGGCAATTTAAAAGATGACATTATACGGTGCATAAGTTCCTTGACATTTCCACGATAAGGTATCTTTAATGGAACTTCCAATACATATTCTTGGTTTGTAGTACATGTTGGAAATTTATATATAAATGTTTTCTCTATATACTCATCCTCAGGCATATTCATATCTTCTAGAATAGTCTTTCATTATACTTTACAGCCCAGATATTTATTTTCTAAAGAAAGAGAGATAAAGAGAAAGAAATCTTTAGTTAGTTTTTATAAAAGAAATTATACAAAAAAAAAAAAATTAACTTAATTTAACATTTAACTCTTAAAATATCAGGAATAATAAAGAGGAAGGTCAGCTTATTTCTCTGTAGTCAATAATGTTTTGCAGAGATCTGCTTTCACAATATTCCAGTCATAAGGTCAATGATAAGTTATAGAAACACCTCTGATTGCACCTCTTATCTATAATATATTAAAAACAATTATTTTCATGTATTAATTGTAATGGCTTTAGATTTGGCTTTCAGATAAACTTGTTATCAAACGCATATAAATCCGAGATTACTCTTATAAAAAAGTCAATTAAAAACATGCAACAAGTAATTTTAATGCAATTAAAAATGTTTATAATAAAATTCGATATCAAGCATTTTTAAGTGTATTCTGTACACTGTGTCATGTGCAATTTTTTGAAATAAATATGTCTTTCAACTTTTCTTACCGACTTATGAGGGCGCTAGTAGAAAGGTCTCTGATTTGTTTATAAATAATTATTTCGATGAATGTACTATTGAGTAATGATTTAAAACTCTAGCAACATTTATTTTAGATTCCCATGGAATGTAAATGCTTTTAAAAATATATGTAAAACAGCAGATATCATATTAAATTAATATATTTGCTACATCTCTTTACTTATGACTACTAATCTAAACCTTGAAAATTATACTTGCAAGATGTTTATACTTTCGAAGCTAGCTATCCTTACCTTGTCAAGCGTGTTGTCACGTGGAAAGCTTGTTTCTGATTTGTTTCAAGTAAAACATTCTAAACGAACAAACGAAACACACACATAACAGTCGTAGAAACCATTTAACGCCCTCCAATCATTTGATCACCAGTTCGACCAACCTAAACATTATGTATATCGTTTAAGTATGTATAGAATATGTTGTTTACTGCGTTATATTTCGAACGTATAGAATTAACAAACAAAATTTTGTTGGGTAAATCAATTACATCAAGTATTATAATTTATTGAGTACTGAATGATTGTCGCCTGCTCTTATTATTTGAATTAATATATTGTTATGTTGGCTGCATTCTACGAGACGTAGACGTCGGCGAAATTTTGGATCGTGATTTTGGCGGTAGTAGATTTTCAAGTATTAAATCACATTTTTGAATATGGTTGGAGACAAAAGCCAAAATGTAGAACTAACAGACCATGAAGCTGAATTATACGATAGACAAATTCGCTTATGGGGTTTAGAATCACAGAAACGGCAAGTAAAATACAATCTAACCTAAAATTTCTGAAGTTTCAAAATACAATATAAGTTATTGTTTTATACAATTAATTAAGAAATACATTAGCAATATATACTTAATTACCGGGATATAAACATTCGATTTATAAGTTTTTTTTGAGTTGATGTGTAATATTAAACAATTATAGGTTACGAGAGGCGAAAATTTTATTAATAGGCCTGAATGGATATGGAGCAGAAATAGCAAAAAACATTATTTTAGCAGGCGTTAAAGCAATTACATTTTTGGATCATAGAAATGTAACAGTTCAGGATCGGTGCTCACAATTTTTAGCACCTAGAGAATTACTTGGAAAAAATGTAGGTAAACAACTTCAGATATAGAGGAAGGTATATTATTTATATGAATATCATGTTCATAGAGGGCTGAAGCATCTGTGCAGAGAGCACAAAGTCTAAACCCTATGGTTAATGTAGAAGCAGATACATCTAATGTTGACAGTAAACCAGATAAGTATTTTAGCAAATTCACTGTAGTCTGTGCAACACAATGTACTATAACGCAAATAAAGAGGATTAACGAGGCATGTAGAAAACATAATACTAAGTTCTTTAGTGGAGATGTATGGGGATCCCTAGGTTATACTTTTGCTGATTTAATGACTCATGAATATGCAGAGTAAGTAGATTTCTAAATCAAGTTTTTGGAAGTGGTTTTGTTAATGTACGTAAGTTATTAAAAGCAAGAATTATTTTATTTCACAGAGATGTAATACAAACAAAGAAAATACAAATCTCGGAAAGCGGTGAACCTATGCAAAAGGACAAATTTGAAAATATCGTTGTAACTGAAAGACACGTAGACACTTTTGTACCTTTTAAATCAATTTTAAATATTACAAAATCTTCTCTTCCTAAAGATTCAGAAATATATTATATGATACTAAGTAAGTGTTTTGGAAAAAGATTTATATAATAGTAAGGACACTTTTATATTATCTATTCTTATTTTAGTAATGCTCAATTATCGTGAAAAGTATGGCAAAGATCCATTGCCCAGTGAAAGAGGTTCTGAAGATTTTGCGGCTGAAGCTGCAGGAATTATTAAAAAATACGATCTTGAGGATAAAATAAATCATTTAGTCGAGTATGTATTAGAAAAATTGTTATATTATTTAAAAAGTTTACGTTTAATCTATTAAAAACTATATAGTAAAATTTATCATTGATTCAGGGGTGATTTATACGCACAAATTAGTCCAGTGTGTGCCATTGTTGGAGGTATTATGGGTCAAGAAATAATTAAAACAGTTTCACAAAAAGGTACACCACATAATAATTTGTTTGTTTTTAATCCAGATACATTGTGTGGAAAGATTTTAAGATTAGGTCAGTCATAATTTTGCAGGGTGGTATGTTTTAAGTGCTTTTTTGTATTACCGACTATTTCATAATTTCGTAAGAATGAAATAAATTTGCTAAAAAAGAAAGAAAGATACTATTGTGTTACAGCTATGTTCCTTCATGCTTTATTCTTCTTTAATGAGAAGTTAGAATCCACAAATAATACAATATTATGTGTAATCACATCATCAATCACATCATCATAAAATGTCAGAAATTCTTTATACATTTATTTCAGGAAAGAATATTTTTCGAGGCTTTCCTGGCATATATTTTTGATTCAGGATTTCTTTCACTTCGAATTACATTACACTTCTTATATCTCGCTTCAAAACCGAAAAGAACATATCGCTCGAGTTTTGGAGCTGTAGTTGCGAATTGCCGAGGTTTCCAATGTTTATATTAAATATATGTTGCATTTTCATGTTCTTCATTTCGCGGCATATAAAAGTCAAATGCATACGTAAATGTAGTTTATCACAGCCCACACGGGTTCTAAGATATTTTTGTTCAGCGTGTACAATCCTCGGAAACGAAGGGGTCGTCGCGCGTACGTGGAAATATGACTCACTTTCCCGGCTTCCGCCGGGCCAATTTGTGACCCGCTTTGCGGATTTTTTTCGTGTCCTTTCGCGTGGAAAACGCGGTGGGAAACGTGAAATGGAAATTGAAAAATTGGAAAAGGGGGAGTCGAGTTGGAGCACGGCTCGTTATGCTTTATCGGCTCGCTCGATATTACCTTCGTTGCCGCGACAATCTCTTTTTATGCTTCGACATTATTTAAAACGTTGTACCCTTTCGTGCAATCTCTCTGATGAAATCCCATCACTTTTCAATGTCCAAGTTTAATCGACTTTATTCTACGAGAATTTCAAAGTCTCTAAATATATACAATATACAGGGTATTTCAAAGCGTACAATCAATTGTACGTATCGATTGAGGTTTACTTTCCAAGTTATTTAGTTCTGCGGGCATGTTTTACCTATTTCACCTTCTTTTACGTTATTCATATCCATCCATATTCATTTTTTTTTTTCATAGATTCTTTTAATTTTCATTGCTATCTCTATTTCAGCGATGGTAATCAAATACTGTACAGTGTTAGATATTTGATATTTATTTTACCTTAACACCATAAAAGATGTAATAAACATGAACAGCGTCACCAAGGTCTGATAAGTACGGAGAAACGGAGCACGTCTCCATTATTTATACCCGTCTATTTACTTCTCTCGTCTCAACTTTCATAATTACCTTTTTCTTGATGAGTGTAATCAGATATTTTACTATATTATCTAACCCAATCCGAAGAGATTTAATAAACATGAACAACGACATGAAATCTGATAGGTATAGACAAGTTATCCAACATCAAATTATTTAATTACGCTATGATCCTGCGCCAAGCAATTGCTTTCACGCGAAGTATCATACCTTGTTTCCTTGTCCGCACGTATCAGCTTCGTACGTACGTGCTTGAGAATCGATTCGTTTTTATGACGTATCGTCTTTTCCCATGGACACGATGTCGCGTGTCCCAATGATCATCGCGAACGATCGTACGTAAACGCGAGGAATTAGCTTGTCAAATGTTCCTCGTGTATATCCTTCTCCTCCTCCTCCTCCTCTTCAATTACAGGTACTTACAGGCGTGTACAATCGGGTTCCTTAACGATGCGTGCACGTGCTTTCACGGCTGTCGAATTATCTTTCACGAGGCGCTTTCACTCGCGTGTCTCCTGCTCGTTGAAAAACCATTAACTCAGCCGAAACTCGTATACGAACTGGTCACCCTTGCTTCCCTTAAATCGCGTTGGTACGCTCCTTCGCGTTCGCTCTGCTGGTCCAGACTAGGTTGAACCGTTACGTGACTGATGTGCCGTCACATGTCCGCGAGCGCGACCAATTGTGTTGACTGGTGATTTATAAATTTAATAGTCCATCGTCATTCTGCCGGAAAAGAGTCTGTCTCGGTCTCGAGAATCTTGCTCGGCCGACAGATAAAAAGTTTCGTCGTTGCGAATGGGCGAAGATTGTTTGAATCTCTGAGCAGTGAATTTATTTCCGTTGGTAAACGTAATTTCTGGGTTTGGAGTTTAGATTATTATTACTAAATTGTGGAATCGGTCAGTTCGTAAAGGCTATTTGTAAAGGATTATTCCTTATAATGTACTTTTTAATCGAACGAGTTTGCAGAGGGTGGTTTAGATTCTAAGGAATTATCAAATTGATTAATTTGCAAAGGGTAGTTTATAGAGCGGAGTTCTAAGTGGAAAAATTCGAAAATTCATTAATTTGTAGAGCACAGCGTATAGAATTTATGGATACGGTTCCTAAAACAAAATATTTTACAATTCATCACTTTACAGAGGCTAGTTATACAGGGTGGTTGGTAACTGGTGGTACAAGCGGAAAGAGGGTGATTCTACGCGAAAAAAGAAGTCGAAAATATAGAATAAAAATTTTTCGTTCGAGGCTTTGTTTTCGAGAAAATCGACTTTAAATTTTCGCTCGGTACGCGTGCACTTTATCACGTCTTGTTATAACGGATCTCACTGTAGATCGTTGTCTCGATGGAAAAATTAAAAAAAAAAATTTTTGTTCTATATTTTCGACTTCTTTTTTCGCGTAGAATCACCCCCTTTCCGCTTGTACCACCAGTTACCAACCACTCTGTATATATAAAATTATCATATATATCGTCAAATATTTATTAAAATTTATCTCACTGTTAAATATATTACTATGCGTTATTGTTAAATATATTTAATATGTTAAATATTGTTTCGTATAAAAATCTTGCGATCAATTAATATGTATACAGCTCGTGGGCTTTGATTTTAATTAAAAAGAAATCCTGGAATTGACTAGTTTGTAAACGGCAATTCATAGAGTTCACGCTACTTTAGCGAAACAAATCCTGAAATTCTTTGCTTACCCTTGTAAAGCTTTTTTTTTTTCAATAAAAAAAATCGTGGAATTAACCAGTTCGTAGATGGCAGTTTAAAGACCTTATGGGACGTTTGTTTGACGTTTTGGTACGAAATCGTATAGCTACTGTACCTGTTATCGATGCAATGGTATGGTTTTATCGCGAGAACATTCGCCAGGTTCGCGTATCAGCAACGTGGAAATGCTCACGGTAGTTCTGAAATATGATCGACCCGCGCAACAATTTACTCGCGATATTATCTCACGGCAAATAGGCTAGAAGACGTAGAGGTACTTCCCGTGAGTCAGGTAAGGAATTTACCAAGACTACTGTCACGGCTGCCGCGCGTACATTCATTGAATCAATACGACACGTACGCCTCTAGGAATGTTAAATGACTGCGGAGGAGCAAACGTAGAGGAACGCGTGTTTCATTTCCAGCGATATGCTCGTTTGAACGTTCCACCAAATTGCTCGTTAAAACGAAATTATCGTCACGCAAACGCGCCTGAATGATTTTATTCTTGAAAACATAACTTTGCAATTTTCGGTTTATGATTTCGTGTGTTACGGCTCCTACATATTTTTCATTTCTCTGTTTCTTACACGAGTGCGTCATGATTATTCATTCTCACGTTCCTCTTGTGGAAAATCGTACAAAAATTAAAAAATCGAAACAAAAACACACCTGCCGAAGCAATAACGTTACTTGGACGATTGGATCGATGCAACGTATGCGTCAATAGCAGCGAATGTGTAAATTACGAGCGCGGTTATTTTACGCAATTTTGTAATTTTGTGCAATGATATCGAAAATTTAACGAAAACGGTTACTTAACCGCGAATTGTCAAATTGAAGACGAACGTAAGTAAACGAACGTTTGTCGGTCTAACTTACTATCGAGTTTCCAAGTCTAAGCATTAAATAAATTTAAAAATTTATTATATGGACATAAACTAGTTTGCAGAACACTTTTGGGACAAGAGTCCATCGTAGACGAAGAAAGAAGAAAGAAGACGAAGAAAAAGAACGAATGGAAGAGGGTGCGCCCTTTATACATTGCGGCTGTACACGCTGATTTATGATGCGACGAAAATTATTGCCGCTGTTAAAATATCTCGAGACGTATTTATTGACAGATACGCGGTGCCTCCGCGAGACCATTCGTAAAACGAGGTGGTCCTCGAGACAACAAGGCAATGCCGACTCTAAATGCTATCCGTAAAGCCTTTCGGTACAAACGAATCGTAAAGGTACCATTTTTGCCAGAAACTGGTCGCCTTTCTTCCAAATATGCAACTTTAATAGCTTCCCATCAAGACTTCCGGGCGTTGAAATCAAAGTTTCCGAGCATTTTACAGTTTAACCGAGCAAAGTACTTTCTCGCGTCATCGCGCAATTCGTGCAAGTCTTTTATCTCTATTATAGTCTTTAATTTCGATAATCTTTTTAAGTACTGTAATCTTTTATTTATGATACGAAGAATATTTATGTTATGTAGTAAAAAGATGAAAGCCTAAAAAAATCTCGAGATCCGAGAATTGGTAGAATATTCAGCATTAGGTACCTAAGTCGACGATGCTATAACAACAATTAAGAAGCTTTTTAGATACTCCTTTTTACGTTGAATCCAACAGAAGGGAAATTAAGATCTTTATCCCTTGTTAAGTTTTAAAATCGCGACAACAGATGTAATCGTTCTGCGAATCTTTTTCTAGAAGGAAATTCATCGCGAATGTATCAGTTAAACATCGAACTAGAAATAATTATGGTAATTATACGTTGTTTTTTTAAAAGTAAATTACATATAGCTGGATCATTGAGATTTCCTAACGCCTAACGAAGAAAGAAACAAAGCGAATTAGGTTTTGTACGATAACATAACTGTTCTATCATACACAAGATTAAGCGATGACAAAAATGATATTGTAACAATCGTTTAAATTACCGCTTTCTAATAATCTGCCCATGTTTATAGAAATGAACTAAATTTCGAAGAAAATTTGGAAAATCCCTTCGTCAAAGAGAGAACGCGACGCCTGGCGCCTACGACACGCGATTTCAAGCGTCGCCGGTGGTGGCCGACTAAAATTAACCTTTCCGGCAACAACCCCTACGATTCCCCGTGTAAACATGCAACGGGAGTCGCCGTTGTGTTCGTCGCCGTGCTAAATCGTCCGCGCTTGTAATATTCGGGCAAGGATCGTCGGCGGCGGCAAAAATTGCGTACGTGAGGCAACTGCTTACGACTTCGTTCGTTTACTAGCCGCTTCCTATTTATACCAAACCGCCACGATGTTTTCACCTTATCAGTGTGTTATTTTCTCTATCTCTACTTAGCCTCGGTTTATTAACTTCTTCCTCCAAAGGAACTATTTTCAAGATTTCGTTTTGTGGTCGCGTTTCCACCCTTTTACGACGAGAACTTTTCTTTTTATCAATGAATGTAATAACGTAATAGCGTGGACAATAAGGTGGCAAATTCGAAAGCGATACAGCTGAATTATAATTTGAAAAATGGGATATTAATTCCGCTTATAATTGGATTCTATCCGATTCCAACAAGTTTCGGTAGTGCGAGATATTATAGTAATCCAGCGGTTTCTTTAAAAGTCACCTACAAACGTAGTTCTTATAAATTAATGCTCTACGTTTATTATATTTCCTCAAGTCATGGAAACGTATCGCAGCAAAGATAAAAGTTATTTAATTATGAAACCAGAGAGGTGATACTTTTAAAAGTTACATTACGCGATTAAATTCAAACTCTCAAAGTCTTCGCTTACACCGCTATGATTTTCCTTCCTTGTTATCAACCTCGTTTAAGGAGTTTCGTTGCTCGTTCCGAGGACGAGATCTTGCGTACATGAAATTTTGCAAACGAATCCGAAGAAGGAAGGCATAAAAGGTTTTCATGGTTGATTTTCTGACCGTAAAGACATAAAATATTTTGTCGTGACGCATTGGAGGCGCGTGGATCACCGGTCTTCGAGTGCATTAACAAAATAACGTAATAAAATCTGCCCCCGCGGTCGCTGCTCTTTGTCCCTTCACCTCTTTCACCTCTTTCACCCCTTTTCGCCCCATTTTCGCTCCAACTTCTCTCGTTCGTTCTTTCTTTCCTCTGTCACACTCGTTTCTTTCGTTCGTTTTTCTTTTTCTAGGTGGCCGCTCGTAAAATCTGATACATTGTGCGACCAGCCGTGGCGTATTCGTCATGTCGAGACACACCGAGGACACGCGATCGACGAAACGAAAGGATTGACCCCGTGGAACGTCCGTGACCAACCATCTTCTTTTTCTCTGCCAGGCACCTACGACTCCAGCGTTCCACGAAGTATCGATTTATGGGGTGAGTCGTATGAATACTTCCTTCCGTGGATTTTTATGCCGTGCATGATGCATGTAATTCAGCGTTTTACTGCTCACAGCGAGATATCCTTGATTACATTGTGTCTGACTTGCTTTCGGATATCGCGATGTTATGTAGCTTTGTGCACCATCTTAATTTACGAGGAAATTCGAAATCCTTTTCGAGCTGATGAAATTAACGACGGGGTCCATTTCGAAGATCGAAAATTTAGCAGCGTTCGTAATTTTTTCATTGAAACTATTTCAACCGAAACTTTCGTTTTATTAATCGATTTAATGCTACGAAATTGCTTCAACTCTTCTAGGATATCTAGAATTAGATTGTGGTTAGGTTAGAATTAGATATCCTTAGAATTAAACCAATTTCGTAGCGTTAAATCGATTAATAAAACGAAAGTTTCGGTTGAAATGGTTTCAATGAAAAAATTACGAACGCTGCTAAATTTTCGATCTTTGAAATCAACACCATCGTTAATTTCATCAGCTCGAAAAGAATATCTAGATATATTAGGACGCTTAGCACGTCAAAAACGGTGCTGCTTCTATTAATAGTAGTTTGCAAAAGTCATCGATGGAAAGTATGATGAAAGTGCAACTTTCTTTCTGCTGTAATATTTGCCAATAGAATGCTATTCGTATTCATGATGAAATACAGAAATGTAAATGAAGAATGATTAATTATAAACCATAAATAGTAAAATTGCAACGCTACACGTCGGGTTTAATATATAATTAACGATATAGTACGACATAATTGGACAGTCTATGTAATGAATTAAAATACAATACAAACATTAACGTAAATAACAATTACTATGCGAAAAGTACCTGCACACCATCAGACAAATAATTCCTCAGTTTTCGAAACTGTGTATATAATTTATATATTACATAGTGTGTGTACACCGAGGAGGTGTCAAGTTTTAATCTTTAGGTCCTCGCGCTCCAAGAATCTACCAACGAATCTCGTCTCCCAATCACAGAATCGCGAGAATTCGGGGTCCATCTCGAGTGGAGTTTCAGATTTCGAGCGCAGCTACGATTCCCTTGTAACATAGCCTGGCTTTACGAGCAGTCGCCAGTGCAGTTCCGACAGTTTTTAGGGTCAAACGAATAGCTAATGCAAATACGGCTTCGTGGTCGGCATTATTTCACCTCTTGTGCTTCACGGTCGGCCGTTAGTCTGGACTGGCTGGAGACGAGCATCTTACTCCGTCTCCTTCGACCCTTCATCGCGCTTTCCATTGATTCGCGCGCGTCCCTTGTCTCGCTTTCGGGAGGGACATTACGCGAGAACTTAACGCTGTTCGTTATCAATTAAGACACGGTCGTCGCAATTAATTCCCTCGGCCGGTATGGAAACGAGAAGCGGAAACGGCGTCGTCTTACGAAGGCGGAGCGCGCGGGTATTTCCTTCGGATCGTGGACCAGAGTCTTAACGATATGCGCTGGGAATAAAGCGGCTTAGGAGAGAGCCACGTAATGATACTGATTAAGAGAGAGGATTTCGAGTCTTGTTTCATTTAGTTAGACAATGGCTTCGTTTATTTCTACGATTCGAGGAAAAAGGGTGGGAAAAAGAAAGAAAGAAAGGAAGGAAGGAAGGAAGGAAACAAAAGAAGAGAGGAAAAGAGAGGATGGAAGTTAAAGACGAGAAGGATATTTCTTAGATACAACGTGATCTGTGACACAAGTTTTCGAGCCTCGATCTGAGCAGTGTTAATACAACTGTTTCGTTGCACAACAAGCTTCGCGTATTTGCTTCAATATGAAACACAACTTTTGTGCGTGTATGTGGGCGCTTTTGCGTAATTGAATTATTATTAACAATACGTGCAGGTTACGAGTTATACACTATTAGCTCAATGTAGAATATTCTGTCGTACAATAGCTTAGTTATATATTACTATTGTCTATGTTATTATCTATATTGCTATTATTATTACACATAGCTTGGTTATGAACAAAACAGATGAGATTGTACATGTAAATTTTATAAATTCCAGCGAGCAATTACTCCATATGACGTTAAACAGAGAAATCTATAACCAATAACTTGTTGTTTGCCAATTTAGTAATATCGTTAATTGGTCAATTATTGCGCAAGACGTAATCAAAACACTACTACGAGTCAATCTCTATTTCATATCACGAGGAACATATTCCCAAAGCATAGATATTCGATGAAAAACCAAGAGCAACAACGTGCAGTTCTTAAAACACGTAACACAACGCGAAACACAAATGAGACGATAGGATGCAAACGAACAGACGATCTCTTGGAAGAAAGAGAGAAATTTGAAAATAAAAGCTCGCGGCTGAGGAGGTAGGAGGTTTTGGAAGCAACGCGGAGAGGGTCGAAATTGAATTAATATGCATAGCCATGCGAGGTCCGGTTTGGAGAGCGACGGTGATGGAACGACGAAATCTATCTCCGACGCGCGTCCCGGTGGCCGGAGAACAAACCTGTAATTTGTCAGAGTGGCGGTCTCTAAGCCCCGGCATTATAATTTACGCCTATGCAGAGAGCAAACTAGAAAGGAGAAGGGTCGACAGCCCCGGACAACACGTACTTGGTTGGCCCTATACCGCGAAATCGATTGACTTTCAGATTATTGTAGAGTGTAGACAAGTAGATATCATTCATTGTTCGTAGAAATAGGTAAAAAATGTCGCTACGTACTTTGTGGGTTGTTCGCAAATTCAAGGGATTCTCGTGTAACAACGACAAAAGCGAGTGATTTTCACGAGTCTTTTTAGATTAGCTAATTGGTTATATGGGACCTTTGTAGACCATTTTGGGACATAGATAAAATAGTCTCGGAGTAAAAATCTACTTCTTTTATTTTAGTTCTTCTTATCGTACATGATGCAGGCCTTGTGATAGTCTTTAACAATGTGAGCATTGTGGCGTGCAATATAATATCTGTCACAACCATCAGAATGGAAAAGTTAAGAAATTTTCTTACAGTCAGATAGTTTACGCTGGAACTGAATCTATTTTTAAAAGGAAAACATGGAAAATTGGAAAGCGCCAGAGTTTAGAAGAAAAATTGAATATAAAGTTATTCGGATCTACGTATATACATCGATGCAAGTTTCATCAGTTTGTTCTTATCGTGTCTGCTACGAGAACCATACGATTCAAACACGCATTTCGTACCAATCAGTTAAAAAAACGAATTGTCTCTATCATTTAAATGTTCGATATAAAAAAACGCCTACATATTCGAAACTATTCGCTCGATCCTATTAAAAGTTTCCTCGTCGTAAGTCTCGAATCGAGCCATCCTCGCTTTCGTTTCACTCTCCGCGAAACTCAGCGAAAAGATCGTTCTCTTGTTAATCTCGTTACATCGAGTTTTTCCTCTTTTTTTGCGGTAAAAATCTCAACGAACAGAAAGCTCGGTACAGCGACGAGTCGTTAAATCGTTCCTTTCTTCGCCAAGAAGAATTTGTCATGTTTCCTCCCGTTGCTTGCCGGTGCTTTAAGCCACTTCTTCTTAAACTTCTCTGGAAAGAACGCAACTCTCGACGAATCGGGAAAGATAGGAGCGAGAAAAAAAGATGGGAAATCCTCGAGGGACGAAACCAGGAGAAAAAGATAAAAATCTCGCGAACGGCGGAACGCATCCGTTAAATTACAATGGGCACGTCGTCGTCGCGTTACAATGTTTTCCTTGGAGCGTGCGTGGAAAGAGAGAGGAAGCGTATCATAAGTTACCGTGTGTGACAGAGGGACTGGTGACGTCGGTTCAGTCCATATTTCATGCTTTTGTTCGATTCTGTCGGGCATTATTTTAGGTTATGTCGAGAAATGCTTTCTGGATCGCGGTTTACCGTTCTCTTCCTCTTGCCACTTCATCCTATTCCCCAACTTTCTCTCCCTTTTTCTTTTTTTCACTCCCTCTCTGTCGCCCCTCCTCTCTCTCTTCGTCTCTACCCATAGCCAATAACCAAAGAGGGAGAAATATGTGGAGTTTCCTGGCCAACCTCACGAGGGCTCTAATGTAAGCCCCTTGTTCGAGGTACGATTTCGTGCTGTACCATCGACACTCGACCTTGTTTGCCCTTTTCCATGTCTCCGCTTGGACAAATAATATCGAAAGACCCGCGAGAACTACTTAATTCCGAAGTACACATCGTACACATCGTACGAAAGATGCTTGAGGAAGATCGATATAAGCCGATTCTGTCTCTTGTTTAGGATCCTTTAAAACAATAACGTCGTCATTTTTGTAAGGGATCGAGACACGAGAGGGAATCTTCCGATGTTTTTAATTCGCGCCCAGTAGGACGACAAGCATCGTGCATTTTGAACGGAAACACTGATACAAATTGTACGTACGATTAATTCATGCCTGGTTCGTCCTGATATTTATCAGTTTCGAAAATAGAAATAACGTTAGTACACAGTTTATCGATGAGTTTTGCGAGAAAACTTCCACGATCTCTGTCACTCTAATATACTTCAGGTAAATCATGCTCTCGCGGTAGGTACATTTGGTCGCATCAATCCGAGAACATGGATGATCCTACAGCCTTCTTTCGCGTGCTCGATCCGAATCATTCGATCCATTCATGTACCTTTATCGGTGAAAACTATCGATCACTTGATAAGAGAAACCCCATAATTTTCATTCCTCCAGATGTGAATGATCGATAGCGAAGGCAAGCGTGCTGCATCCTGAAGATTATCCTTAGTTGACGAGTTGAATTCTTTCCAGTAATCAATTTCCACCACTAAGTGGAGTACTTTCCATACAAATCTTCGCGCGGCTGAATCCTCGCAGCATAAATCAAACTGATTTTATCCCGTTCGGACGAGGGGGGTCGACTTTAACGACACACGTCGTTCGGAATCGTCGCGAAGGTTGCCCGCGTGTCATTCTTGTCGGTCGTTTAACAGCGGCGATAAAACACGTTCCACCTATCCCTTTCTACCTTCAACCGTCTCTCCTCTGTTCGTAAACGGCCGAAACCTTCTCTTACCATGGTTGCACATGGCTTATAAGAGCGCGTGCCACTTTAAAGCATTTCTGCCGATATAAGGGGTTGACTTATGGCTCGCGCGATTCCCCCGAAAAACGACGGAGACGCCAAGATTGCGAGAACCGAGATACCAGCACCAACGAAGAAAAGAACCGAAAAGAAAAAGAAAGAAAGAACGAGAAAAGCCAAGTATGAAGCATACGAAGCAGGCTGAGGGAAGAGAAGAAAAGAAGAGAACTAGAAAGAGGGAGAAGAGGAGAGACATACGCGGTGGCGTCTCGACCGGGACGACCGGGATATTGCATTGTGTTTTCTTTCGGGACAAATGATTTACCGTGTTTCCCCTTATATTGCCGCGAGCTACTACAGCCCCGCAAAAACACGTAAGGGGTTGCGAGAGTCACCGTGAATCGGCGACGGGGCCACGAAGCGCAAGGGGATACCGTTGGTTGAACAAGAGAAAGAAAGAGAGAGAGAGAGAGAGATCGAAATAGAGGCGGACGGAAAGCAAACCGTACGATATGGGAGGTATTACATATTTATGGGCTTCTGGTACGGGCACGGAAGCAAATTTCAGGCAAATCTTGCTGGAAATAACGTTAGAGCCATTGGGACGTAAGGCCGCACCGTTTTCGTAGACGACGAATATCGGCGCGGTCTCGAATATTATTTTCCTTCGGGGTGGCCGAGATTCCCACTATTTTTACGCGTACGATCCTTCGTCGGCTTGTTTATCGTTTATTAAAATCCAATATTTGAATATTTCTTTCTGCCTGGCGCGAGAAATCGTGCCCTCGTGTCGTGGATTCTCATCTCGTTGATTGTTTACAATGTTCAGATTAGTGTAGCCTTTTTCTGTATATAATTGAAATATTTCTTCGCGAGGTATTTTATTGACGATTTTTCTACGCTTTTCCTATGTCTCAATAATATATTATTTATCATATAATTTTCCAAAAACTATATACAAGATGTCCTGTTTCTCACATTCGATTGCAAGTAAATATTCTCGAAAAGCGTTTGGAAATTCGCGAGTCAGCAGACAGCGAGGGAAACTCATCGAGAAGTCCGCGAATTAATCGCAGTGCAGGAAAGTTAACTCATAGGGAATTCTACCGGGCGTATCTACCAGCCAGGCTCATAGAGAATTCTATGGGGCAAATTTGCAGGAAATAACAAGCTACCGGTAGCAATCATGCAAATTAGCATTCGGTGATACATTATTCGTTTCCCATCGAAGCTACCGCGTCCTTGTCTTCGAAGGAGGGGTGTAGCCTTCAAGAGGGTGGCAATTATCGTTTCTTTGTTCGTTGAGTGGTGCTCGCGAACGATCGCGAACTGTGTTCGTGAACATTATCGTTAATAGCGCCATTAACGTGAGATATCGTCGCGGATATTCGTCGAAGTAACCGGAAGGAGTTAACCTCTATTCCGTGGCGGACAGTGGAACTCGATGGACTGTCGACTTCCGATTTCTTTCGGCGATATTTTATGCGTGGGTCGGAGAACGACCCTAGGGGAGCGAGCACGACTGACCGGCGAATTATTGAATATTGAGCAGAGCCACTTCTTCATGATCGTTGGGAATCGAGGGAACGGGAAACAATGACTAGCTCGTGATCGTAACTATCATTTCGGAAAACAGCCACCCCAGACACCGTGTTCCATAGAAAACTCGTAAACCGGTGGCCACCCGCAGCGAGACAAATTTTTATTAAGCCGATGCAGCGTGACGGGTGCTTTGTCGGTGATTAGAAGTTTAACGAGGGGCTGGATAAGGGTGGATCGAAGTTAATTAAGCTTGTATTTAAAGGAAATTTGTACTAATTTAAGTTCTCGAAGTCTCGGTATCAAATATTCCGATTTAATGTTTTAAGTCTAAACAGAAATTCAATATCATCATCATTCGATATATCACATAAATCATATAAATGTTAAATATCGTTCCACTGAATATCGAAGTTCATTAATAAAATAGACAATTGATCCTTTAAATACTTTTGTGAAAATACCTTTGTATGTGTGTGTGTCAAATATTTTCAAGTTCGTTCCAAGCTTTCCGATATAACGAAGATAGTCGTATCTCGTAACAGGGAAAACACTAGTGAAATTTCAAAATGTTTCGTATAATGCACATAATATATTCGTAAAAGGTGTCTGCGAATGTTTGAATACTTTCGTGAGCCTGTGTAGTTGGGAAAGCCTATCAGGGTTGCGAACCTTGGCGACCGAGTAATTTTCGATTGCCAAGACGAAACGACGGATGAATAAGTAAGAAGATATCGAGCCTGCAGCAGTTTGCGATCACTTTGTAGTCGGATCGACTATCTTCGTCTCCTTGTGGATGCGTAGCAGCTACGGTCGAAAAGGGGTTGTTCGGGCTGGCTTTCCACGGAATGTCCTGGTTCGCCGTGGTTAGAGGCGACTGGATACACTGGCACGGGATTTCGCGAGCAATTACGTGATTAAGACGCCTCCGGCTCTGCTTCGGGTCTACTAAGTACGTACTTAGGTCTGATCCGTTACAGTGCTAACTGGCTGTCTCTCCTACCATCTTGTTTCTCCCTTACCGTCGACTGTATCGTTTCTTGTCCTACTCTGCTGGTATGTGTATTTCATGACGAACGTTTACCCCGTCGGCCCTTCTTCGTGAATTTCGTCGCTTTTGAAAATAGAACCACGGATCGTGATCAGCTAACTGAACCACGCAACTTTGCATAGCAACGACAGTCTCATTTACCATAGAAAACATTTCGTGGATAGTTTTATAAAAATCTGAACAAGTTATATATTTATGCTAATCTACATTGTTCAATATCTGCAACTGAAGGATCGTTTTCTATGTTACTTTGATTTTTAAACTAATTTTTGGTAACATACTCGTTTCTACACTTTTTTAATGATTATATTTTTCTTAGTGATATCACAGGACGACAAAGTCCCAACTTAGTTCGGTTAAGTGCTACGACTAATACAAATAAAGTGCCGTCTAAATCTGACACTCGAGTTATTTCATCTCCTCCACCTTGAACGTTAAGTCATTCGAGGTACGCGATATCGACCGATCGGTTTGACCTGACCGATTGCTCTTTAGTCGATAATAGGCAACAACCTTCAAAGGGATTGTTCATCAAGTAATCTCTGTTGCACATTTTGTTGACTTTAACTAATTTACAGTAATCAAATTTTCATAGTAGACCGCGGATTTGTACAAATTTATCAGATTACATTTAGTAAGTAAAACAATTGAAGAATGCTTGTAAGAAACAACTTAAAATGTCCAAGAAACAATTTTTCCAGGAGGTACAGGAAGCTTATGCATTAAGGAAGTTCAAGTTCATGGAAAATATAAACTATATGTGCCTGTATGTTCCGTTTCTTAATTGTAAAGAAACCTCAATTTTCATTTAGACTTTGGATAGTTGGCACAGACAAAAGCTAAGAAATAATTAACCGACGTTTATTGGCACTTAGATTTCTCTCTATGTCTTCTGGCATTTCTAATAACTAGTTAGAGAGGGAAATTGCATTTAAATTTTATACTACAACATTCTCATTCGTACCTAACACATTTTCCTATAGAAAGACCAAATTGTTAAATTACAACGTTTTCTATAAGCACTCTCCGATGGATCTATCTGGGTTCAATTTGAAAATACCTGATATAATTTCTCCGATAGCATTACAATGGTCCTTTTATTGCGACAACTATAAAGTCGTGTTTCATCCTTCCTTCTCCATGAATCTATACAACAGACCATCCGTAGAGAGGCTCACGAGGAATTAAAAACGACGGATGTCGCGTCCATCCTAGCTTTTATCTCCGGTCGCGACGTGTCGCGTACACTTTATGGCCTCGTGAAAGAAGTCCTCGTCGCGTTAGATATTCATTAGGAAGGACGAACAACGTGGTCCCTCTAGTCGTTACGAAAAGACGCGGGCGAGTTGGTTGTCTATAATAAAAAAAAAAAAAAAAAAAAAACAATAATTGGCTGGAGTAACGCGGCGGGTTTAAAAGCATTTTACGACGCTCTTAATTAACCCGGAAATCACAATACGAGGCACAGCGACGTCGTTGGCGTTTCTGTTTGACGGAAAGCCTCGATTCTAACACGCGTTTTACGTTTTAATAAAATACTCTTCTTTAATTATTTGCGCGACTCGTTTCGGCTGTTTCAGCCTAGCTTTTACGCTCGTGCTCTCCTCTTGACGCACTTGTTACGCGCTCCATGTTGCTCCCTAAGCTTTCACGTTGATTCGCTCGTTTTCCTGCGAAAGCAACGTCGTAAAGCAAGGATTAAAACTGCCTGGTCTTCTGTGTATCGATGAAATAGTAACAAAATGTGCGTGGAGCGCTTCGTACAGTGCTAGATACGATTACGTATGTATTTATGCATTTCAGTCTGATGGTGTAGAAATTGAACTTGGTTTTACATAAACTACAGACACAAATCATAAGATACGAAGACACGAAACGTAAAACTCGCAGTAAAACAACATGCAAATATCTCGTCTATGGTTATCTTTCTTCTGTATCTCAGAATACTTTGTATAAACCTTCTCCCTGTTATACCAGCACGATTATGTTTGAAGCTGTTGGAAGGTAGCTGCAATTTCCGAAATCCAATCGTACACAGGATCTTCGAATATTCAAATTTCAATTTTCAAATCCGAGTTCAGACTCGCTTAACCTTTCAATGGACATTCGGGATATTTCACGCAAGTGAATTACCGCGAATAAATAAATATTCTCGAGTGTAAATTTTCAAGCACGACAAGTTCAATCACTTTTTCTATAATAATCGTTGTTTTTTTTACTATCCACATAAAAAAGTTTTCTTACGTTCGATCATCGGAAATTCGAGGCTCACCGTAGGTCATAACCAAACCATAATCTCAGACATGAAAAGAGGCGGATTAGAGAACCAACTATCTTTATTGCTGAGAGCGTTTAGTAAAAATCTCAAGCATAATCTCGACGAAATAGGATAGCTATAAAGCGTGGAGTGTATCAAGGAAGGAATCAGCGTGTTCCACCCTCTTTCTTCCAACGATTTCGACGCGTCGAACCACTCGAAGCGCCTAAGGGGTATATGACGCGTGGCATGGTGTGAACGAGGCCTCATTTGAATCCGAATGGAGACGATTTTCGCAGAAGAGGTTGTCAGTGAAATGGCAGGCCGCGAGAGGGAAGAAAGAAAGCAACGTAGAACGAACAGAGAGGACGAGAGAAACGGTTCACTCTACTTTCTGGCATAACGACGATGCCAGCAATATGTCACCGACAGATATTCCCGTTGGTATTTCAGAGAGTGCGAACTATCGACCGGAAGCTCATGTATTTCCGTTTCTATATTGCATCGGGCTCACTTGGATTCCCTTTCACCGAACCGTTTTTTCTTTCCCTCCCTTTCCTTTCTTCTTTATTCTTATTCTTGTTCTTCTTTTTCGCGATCCTTCGTTTCGAGGAAACGCTGAGTTCGCGTTTGCCAGTACGCCTCAGTCGAGGTTCTCTATTTCTTGGAGATAAAAGTAAACATCGAATTGGAAGTTTTATTTTTACGAGAGAAAGAAGTATGTACATTGATCTTTTTCCTGTTTTTCTTGTTTGAAGAAACTGTGATTTCTAACACGTACGGAATATAGAACAGATAATCGCCTGTGACTTAACGATATCGATAAAGTACACTAAAATATTGCAAATGTTAATGAACAAATGTCCAAATGGAACACACAGATGCAACGCATCTTTTATGAATTTTCTTAAACTGTGTCTCTTCCTCTTTCAGTCTTTCGAATGCTCTGAAGAAGATTTCGCAAAATAGCAGATTAGAATGTTGAATTACGTATCGTATGTGTATCATTACGATACAAACGACTCACATTTCGCGGTATTTTCACAAATCGATACGGTCCTTTCAAGAAGTCACTTAGTCCATCCTTCCTTACAATTTATCCGAAGGTTCGTTTCATTTCATCGGCTTACATTATCGCTGAGAAGCCGCGGGGCAAGGTGGCGGATTAAGTCGCAGAAAAGCAACAGCTCGAAGCGTCGGTCGAATGTCGCTGTTCGACTATTAGCACTTCCTCCCTCTCACAACCTTCCATCCACTGTTTCGCTGGCGGGGTTATTATCCTGCCGATTTCATAACATCCTTCGAAGTCGACGCTTCCTTCGGTATTCCTCTCTTCTCGTCGTTTCCCCTCCTCTTCCGGGACACTAGAACGCCGACACTCGCGCTCCATTAAAGTAATGAAGGCACTGTTGCCTCCGTCTTCGTCTGTCCTAGTCGCATGACGCTACGGACACCAAAGGGTTTCCTTCCAAGGAATTTATTCCGCGTCGGGGGGCTGTTAAACTCAAAACAAACCCAGGCCAACCCATCGTCTTAGCCCTTTCTCATTTTCCGTGGCTCGCGCCTCTGCGCCTTATCCGTCGACGCGGTCGTATCGTCGCCGTGCTCGACGACGTTTCTTCGTTCGTTGTCGTCGTCGTCACGCCGCGAGAAAGACTTTATCGTTTCGCCTGCTTTGCATCCAGGGTATTAAGCCCACGCTGACGACCGGGTATTATTCTTAAACTGCGACGCTCGCGGCTCTTCCAGTCCCTCGATTACCCTCTAATTCTAATTTGACGTTTTCCAACCTACCAGCCACCGGTACTTTCGCCTTTCATAAAAACCGGAGACGAGACTTCTGGTTATTTCTTGCTTACCGCGAAACTGGAACGACTGTTGCTTTTATTTTCCGAGACTGGTTGTCGGTGTCCTTCCGCGCTGGTAATTGCTTCCTTGGAAATTTGCTGATTATCTTCTACGATGCCAGTGTTGTACAGGTGTGCAGCGGCTGTTTGATTAACCAAGAGTAGAAGGTAAGGTATTTCAGGATGTATTTGTCCGAGGTTTGTTTGAGAATTAGCTTTTTTGAGAGTAATTGGAACAGGTCATTGACAAATCGTTCTTTGCGTACATTTTTTCGTTTTGTCGTCTTTAAATAAACAAGTTCCTAGTTCCAGTGACCGCTTATAATAGAATTATTCTGTTTCGCAATAAAAAGCTCGTCTGACGATCGTAAAAGAACGATGGTAAACACGATAATAGACAAAGAGCGTGACTCACCAACGTCGATGTTACTCACTTCCTGTATGCGACTGTACGTCTTCGAGTCTTAATTTGTCAACCAGGAATCAGTTCATGAAAAACGTATGGAGCAGATCGAAGGATCTCGCGGTTCACGTGTACCGATGAATGTAGGCCCGACGTTGGCCATATGTCGCGTGGGTCGCGTGCCTTCACGAGTGGCCATTCGGTGGTTCAGTAATTACGTGCTCGAGGAATAATGAACGACTAATATTGTCGTCCTACCTCCATTCCCGTCTCCTTTCTTCGTCGGTCACGACTTATCGACCTTTCGTTTTGTTGGCTTTTCAGCCGGTTCGTAGCCACGCACGAGTCCTTTGATTCAACTCACGCGTACATGTATACTATATATGTATATCTTTTTTCTACTTTCTTCTTCTCCTCCTTCTCCAATTCATTTTGTATTTTTGTTTATTATTTCCTCTGCCCATTGTCTCGACAACATTTTGTCGTCGTACAGGGGAACAATCGATCTGCCGTGTTGCATTCGCGTTGCACCCTGCCCTCACCCCTCGTGCAAACGAAGATAAGGATCTCTGTCGGACAGGTGAGGCGTGGGAAGCTGAGGCCAGAAGCCGAGGGTTCGAATTCTCTCCACGTCCCTCAAACCTTCTGACAGCCTCCTACAAATAATTAAACTCTTTGTCGTTAGGTTCACCCCTTTCTATTCGGCTGGGCCGGCCCTCTCGATTACTATGGATTCTTTCGACTCTGAATTGCGAAACAGTCAGCTCGAGTGAACGCACGCCATCTCGACACTCTGAACGCTTTGCTATGCTACTTGTTACGGTCCATGCTGGTGAAATATTTTCTGCGGTGAAATTAATTACTATTGCGTTAAGGATGACTTTTCGTTCTTTCTTTTGGTTCTTCGAACTACGATACGAGTAAGTTCTTCCAGCGTGGTTACAGTAGATCGCTGCACTTGTGATCTGTGCGAATGAAATTTCTTCTTTCCAGAAGAAATTGAGAATTCTCTTAAGGTAGTTCGAATTACAATTTTATTTGCATTGATCAAATTCACTGATTCTCCGTTTAGAATTTTGCGCTCGTACATCAGGAGTTCGAGTAAGTAAATTCAATCGGCGGAAGCCAGATGCTAACTAAAACTTTGCTCGAATAAATAAGGTTCATATAAACATAAATCACTACGATAAATTACTTGAAGTAACCCGAACCAAACTATACCTGTGCTACGCTAAATCTTTGTACCAAGCTCACCCCGCTATTCAATCTTAAACTCTCATACTTCCATCTCCGGTAGATTACCTTTTCGTTTCGCACAGGTACCAAAGCCACATAATTAATTAAACTTGCCTAAACTTTCCAAGACGGTACTGGTGTGTCGTTTGATTTGCGATTCGCGACTAGCCGATAGACTTTCACCGCGATACAGAGTGGAAGTCGCGACCGCGTGCAGTTCTCTTCTTTCGTCGGTGAAGAACCAAAGGATAAAAGAGAGGGAGAGAGAGAGAGAGAGAGAGAGAAAGAGAGAGCAAGGGGAGGGTTCTAATTAATGGGCGGCACTGTGCTTGACATGTTTACTCTGGGCGCAACCCCTTGAGCCTTCTCTCTCTATTCTTTTTCAGCGAGGGCGATACAATCCTTGCCCCTCCGTCTTACTTGCCTCCGCCTCTTTCACCTTCCCGTTTCACCCGTCCTCCTCCTCCTCCTCCTCCTCCTCCTCCTCTTCTTCCTCTTTCCTTCTTCCTCTCGTTCTGTTTGTTTTTCTCTCCTTTTTCTTCTTTTTCCTTCCCCTCTTTCTCTTTTTTCTTTTTTTATTTCCACGAGTTTAGTCAAAAGCAGCACGCAAATACTCGCGCGCTCGACGAGCGACCAATTATGCTGACCGAAGAGCGTCGGCGAGAAACTTTAGAGTTCTGATTAAACACGGTGCCTCTAATGGATGGTGCTTCCAGCTGGAGGAGCTGGAAACACGTCATCCGGCAGATCGATCAACGCGACTACGTCGCACGGCTACGAGTTAAGTACGAAATGTAGCACTTTGCTCGGCCGCTTTTATATTTATGGGCTCGGTGACTCGGTGCAACGCGTTCGCGTCGAGGTAAATCGTTGAAAAGGAGCTGCTGCCTGCTCTTGCGAGCTTTCCACTCCTTCCTCTCTGTCTCCTTTACTCCCTTTTCTATTCCTCTTTGTGAATGCTGCGTGTTTCGTGCGATGAACGCGATGAAACGTAATTTCTGCTGAATATCCGATACCTTTTTTACTTTTTACCTTTTAATCCTCTGCGATAGTTCCTGTATCGTTGCAACGATAGGTTTTCTTCGGGTTTTTTTTTTGCGCGGAAAGAAATTACGTAGGATTAAGAGCGAAATGTTTGCGATTGGGATTTTCAAAGGATGACGTGCGATATATTTTAACTCGTGTTATCTCTTTTATTCTAGTTTCTAACTAGAAAAGCTATATTATATATAAAAAAATATTTAAAACTGTAATACCGATATTCACATTTATGAGCGTAAGCGTTACAATTGTAGCGACGACGAATGTTGCAGTTTCAGGGAAATTGCTGTAATAAATGGTGCACGTAAATCGCGACGAAAACGTTGAAGAAACCTTAAGAGAAGCAAAAGCAAAAAGCAAAGATAGAAATCGACGTGGGGTTCGTTTGCATGCTACTTTTCGTTCTTTTTATTGGAAAACTAGTTTTACTCCGGTCAATAATTATCTGATTCCATTGCAACCAAATCAATTACTCATAGTTACCACAATTATCTCAACTTTATTGACACCAATGATCTCGTTAAATACGATCAGCTGGTTATTATTAAATACTTCAGCAAGTATTTTAATTGCGATTAGAGACTTTTCCAATTGCGAATTTGTTACGTTGTTCGATCAAATTGCTTTTCTCTATCGTCGGAAAATTTCGGAAATTTCGGAAACATACGAAAGAATTATTATCGATTTGCCTGGTTTCTAACGATTTGTCGTAAAACATCGCGTCTTTTTTTTCGGTTGAAACAAAAACCAGATCGAAAAATAAAAGACCCGAGAACTGCAGCAGGATTGAACGAAACCGCGGTATCTTAAATAATGTATACGGGACTCTGATTGTGCTTAGCTCTTCTTCTACGAGTATTTTGTTGAGAAATTTAGTAGAATATTTTTTCTCTGCCTAATGACTCACGCGGAATGTGTTAATAAGAACCGGCACGATGTTAGTCGAAGATGTTGCAACTTTGCGCGTGAACTTTTGCCTGTAAGGTATACGGACGTGATTAGAGCACGACGCGGGATACAGTGTTTAGCACTGGCACTCGTGCAACCGGTTATCCCGATACGTGGCGTGCATTTTAAGCGTTTCAATTACATGTGAATTAGTGGTGAGCCATACTTGCTGCCTTGTTGCTTGCTTACCCGATACGCGTGTATACGGAGGCAACAGTTGATTGCAGTTCTTCGGACGAGGAAGCGGTTTTGTTGAAAATTTAATTACACACTCTGTGCGGTATTTTCTTTTACTACGAGCAATTAATTAGCAGAATTGGTTTCTACCGATGGTTGCTGTTGGTATTTTTTCCCAATTATGTCTGATGGATGGGGGAAGGTTGCAAACTCACTGTGGTAAAGGATTACAAAAGGTGGAGATGTAGGTAATTATTTTTTGATATTTTGTTCGCCACGATTCCTTTGGTACAGCTTAGGATAATTATCGTACGATTTTTTATTCGTTAATCATGGAAATATTTCTATTCTGATCGTTACACGCGTGTATTTTCTGCATATTGTAAAAGTATATATGTTTATGAATTACTATAAAAATTTCTTTGTAAATTTTGTGATTTCTGCTTTATTCCACGCGTCGATCAAGGCTTGAATTACCTCATTATCATCCCCTATTTCGCTTCAGATATGTCGCCAAACAATCAAGCCTCCGGTCTATTAACTTTGGAAACAACAAACGCAATTACATAACATCACAGCCTTTGGCTGCAACTTTCTATTACAAACCTGGTTCGATCGATGGACCTGTCCTCCTCGCAATTACCGTGGTTCTTGCCGCTGTGGGCGTCGTCATTTCCATAGAATCATTGAATCGCGTTGCGTACACGATTCCACGGTGATTGCACGTTCCGTGAACGCATAATGAAACGTCGATGAATGCCACTCTCTGAAAACGCTTCGGCGAATAAATAGAGGAAGAAGACGCGAATAAAGGAGGAAACGTCGCGCTGCGAGACTTGACGCGTCGTAATGGAAGCGCGGTACGGTTGCACGCAATTTCCGACCTCGATGACGTTCGATCGATGCTCCGGATGATTATTATCTCCGTTGCTGTTTTGCACCGCGCCCTTTTAACCTTTCACGCTTTTCCGTATCGACGTGCATCTACGTACCGTGAAATGAACAAAGTTGCTTAACGTGCCACCGCGTTTGTTTCAATTTCGCGCCTATACAAAGTGTTCGGCTACAAGTGTCAGGAAATCTAAAGGACGACTCTTGAAGCCGAAATAGGAATTAAGATATGTAAGATAAAGAATAAAAATGTTACATTTCCGGCTTTGTTTTTTAATTATTGACAATTAAAAATCGGCCAAAATATCCCTACACGCGAGCAAACCTCCTTACACGAACGAGAGGAGGTCAGCCGAACGACTAACGAGAAATGGTAGATTGGACGTTAAAGGTGCTTATTCATGGAAATCCATAAGAACATATGAAATTTTCGAGTAGTGAAGTATTGTTATTTCTATACTCAGAGGTAGGATCAGAATAGTTATTATTTTATTGAATGGATAAATCTACCACACCGTTCCGAGCCAAAAAAAAAAAAAGGTTTTATTGCACGCGCTTACAAAAACTAGGGATAAAAACAAAGAAGCATCTAAAGGCTATTATCTTCTAGTTACTATTTCTTATAACTAACGCACCTGCATATGGATGGCGAGCACGAACTCACGTTGTGAGTTTCAACAAGAAGATTAATGTTTCCTCTAATCCTTTGCTTCCATAATTCATAAATAAAAAACCGTATTTTCAATGTTCATAAAAGTTTTACATAGATACATTGATATGAATACCTAGTCAGAGTCGCAGCCTATTAGCTCATATTACTTGCCATATAATTAATAATTATACCAGTTATACAGTTAATTGCTTTACTGTACAGTGATACAATTAGTAATTATATATCAAATAATAGTGATTGCCCAGGTCTCACCACGAGGAGGTGCTGCGAATGGAGACCCACCCTATCCGCGACCCATCCACCCTCCTTTTACGCAAAAAGATCTTAATAATTCATCATCAAATAAATGCTCCTTTTGGTGTGTGTTTGTACAATGTTCGAAACAAACAGCAAAAGGAGCTTTAAGAAGAAAAACCGATGCGAAAACTAAAAACCTGACTAGGATTCATGAAAACTTGAAATCTCAAAATTAAATTCAATCTTAATTTAATTTTAATTCTATATGTCGCGCTGCTTTATATATTCATATATATATATTCATATATATTCATATATATTCATATATATATGAATATGTATGAATATATGTATATATAAACAAGAATAAAATGAAAGATGCGCCATGGAGAACTAACTACTACGTAATATACATTCTACAATGCCATGCTTTTACTACCACACCATGCTTTCGCTACGATACCATACTTCTTACTACCATATCAACCTATTTACTACCCACACCTTATCTACTTACTTATATTACAACCTCGAAGTAGCCTACCTAACCGTAAATCACACTTACGTAATAATCTAAATGTAACAAAGGGAAAGGGAAGGGATATCGTATGGAGTACGAGTCATCTTGCCTTGATTCCACATAACAGCCTCAAACAAAATCAATCAGCGAAAGATTAGTAAAATTCTCTAAACTTCCTTAATTTCTCTCATTGATTTGAGCCCTAAGCATACTACATATTTCAGATGCTATGAAATATTCAAATATGTAATTGAAGTGTATTTTCTGTAAATAGATAAATCAAAAATAAACGCATTTACTGGTTTAGTATATAAAAGAAACAAGAATCTCTAAAACGAGAACATTTTATACATAAAACTAAAGTACTAGTGATCAAATAGATTAAATTAGTCTTGATCAAAGTTTAGCAAAAATAGAGGATCATTTGTATCTTCTTAATCAAAAATGCGTAGTTTGAAAACAAGAATTTTAAGTAATTGAATTTAAACTGAATTTAAAATTGGACATTTCATTTGAATACTAAGATGAGAGAAAACCCGATTATTATAAAATCACATGCTTTGTCTTTTAACTTTTACTAGCTGTTATTTCCTACAACATAGTGATTTGCAATATAATGAACCGAAAGATATGCGCATAAATCATTTTTTGCAGAATTTTTGTTACAAATGAACGGTGATCGCGAATGAACTTTTGTTTCGTGTAAATGAAATTCGAATATTTATAAAATTCTACATTACTGTTAAAAGATTGAAAATATCGCGGTCGAAAAGATTCGAAAAATTATGATTCTAAGAACGAACAATCACCAGTATTAATTCTAATAGCAATGAATTAAATTTTAAGAAATATTTTAAGCCTTCATAATAACATTAAGATATTTCGATAATACCTTGTTACGCATGAAATCGCTCATAATTTCATACATGTATATATATATTACATTCGTAATAAAGTTCTGTATTTTGGCAGTCATGGTAACGTTAACACTGACAAAGGAATATGTCTTATTTTAAGTAAGCAGTATTTTCAGAAATAAACGTAGTAATAAGGGGCGTATTAATAAGGGGCGCTGAAAAAGAAACAAAGTAGTAGCCAGAAGGGCTACTAAAATTCGATCGTATTCCACTCTATATAAACCCGTTCAACAAACCGTGAGTGGAACGGAATATTCTTGTTTCGCAACGCTAATTTAATACTGATATTTATGAAGCAGAAAATTCTCAAAATCAAACGCGAAGAGTGCTTCGTTATATCTGCAATATCAATTTATCTATCATTACAAAAAAAAAATTCCCGAAATTTGATACGCAACTCTAATAAATATAAATCTACGCACTCGTATTTAAACAATACGCAACACTAATAGCGAGAGATCGTAGTGCAACCATTTAGAAGGTTGCCGATGAATGGTCACACTTGTACAGTTCTTGCAGCTGTACGTGTGATCCAGTATCCGACAAATGCAGTCGGAGGGCATTTGGGCATTTTGTAAACGCAACGCTACTTAACAAAACGCGATCATTCATTATCGCAACGCTAAAGGGAAAAATAATTTAGAAATCGCGATGGAATAATATCGCAACGCTAACTCTTAAAGTGAATTTAATGAATATTACTATTTACTGTATGAAAAAGCTATTTCAAATATTCTGGTATTGCTATTTGCAATACAATAAAATTAATTAAAAACTAACATTTCTATAAATTAATTTCAAACAATAAAAAATAGGACAAATTCTGATACGTACAATTTTCTAAAAAGTTCTAAAAATTCATAATAAAAATTGCAAAAGACAATCGCGATATCGTAATTCGCAACTCTAAAGCGAACGCGATTGTCATTTTATCGCAACTCTAATTCAAACCGTAATCATTTTTTCGCCACACTAATGAAAAGCCGCGATGTTATTTCGCAACTCTAATATAACCCGTAATTAATCTCTCGCAACACTAATCAGAAAAATCGCGATTTGCCCAATGGGACGACGGACCGATATATACATCGGCCAAAAAGGCAGAAACTACTACTACTACTACAAATGCTAATAGCGAGCATAGTGACAAAGTAGTAACATGAATGACTTCCCATGCTCTGGATGACCCAGAGGATGGGGAGTCATTAGTAGTTGCCCTCTTGAGTGGCAGTTTGCCGGGCCTCTTCGGCATATAGCCTCTTCTTTCTTCGGGCGCAATGCCCGCTGAAACTTAAATCTAAGCTCGAGTCTTCTAAGTCGCAAACAAAAAAAAAAAACTTATAAAGGTAAAATAAAAATATAAACCGCGGAAGCTGATTGAAGTGCACATGGACTGACCAACGATCACAGCGGTGATCGTTGCCCACTCGCATGTGCGTGCTCGAGCGATAAACGTTCGTTTCGAGCCCACTCGCGGCCGCGACCGCGAAATTCGAAAAATCGATAGGCAAAACCAGAGACGAGAGCATGCTCTACTCGTGCCGGTTTCACCCCCGATCTTTCAAATAAATTTCCAGAAACAGGTTGGTCACACGAAAACGCGCCTACCCGACCAGAGACTGTGCCAACCTGCCCGGCCCTACCTACTTACAATTAACAGACATACCAGAAAGTATACTACCTATCCTACCTAGCGCTATATTTAAAAAATGGCAAAACAGGCACACCAACACATTCGCTCCACGGTTCTCACACATAACACCCGGGTGCAAAGGTCCTACACTAGAGAGGACGTCCCGGGACGCCTCCGACACCCAAGCTTAACACACACCATGCACACTCTAAGGTACGTACCGTTTTCCTGAAATCGACTGACGAAGGCTAGTGACCATTGCGTATAACGTGATCAAACACGTCTACAGAAATTATATTTTTAAAGTAAATGTAAGTAAACTTGAAATTATAATTGCAAATGATAGCAATATTAAGAACGCGATTGCATTTAATCGTGTAAATGATATTATCACAATTGTGATTGTATCGAGACGTAAATTTAATCGATATATGTCTCGACATTTTTAATATTTGAAGTTTTAACGAATAAGAGAAAGCGACGCAACTCCACGGCCTAACAACACACACACACATAATGTGGAAAATACGTCGTGCACGATACACTAACACATCGTCAGTCGCTGAGAAATTATTACATTACTTAATTCTAGATCATCGTGCCCAATGTCTTTCCCCCATTCAAGTAGCACCTGGGCACGTGAATGAGGTCCTGACAATGGGCACGGAAAGGGTTAAATCTGAAAATCCTGATCTAAAAAGATGATTAGTTTGTGTAATTTTTATTTAACGGACTAACGTTCTTTGATTTTATATTTTACTACTTTGTATCTGATTAAATCTACTTTATTAATTTAATATTAATCAAGTAAGTCCACTTTATTAATTTAATAAATCGGAACAAAATTTTAATATTGCAATAAAGATAGCGTTAATTGAAAAAGACTGAGGCTCGATCAAATGAAATAATTGACTGTAAAAATGTTACTAAGAAAGAAATAATCTCAGGCGATCTCTTTATCAAAGCATATACTCGAAAATGCAGAAGCAGTGTTCAAAATTATTGCTTTGATTCAGAAATCTGCCTGTCGCGAAGTGTCTTCTTGCACGTAAGATTTTACACATTTTTATACGGAAAAAAATGAATTTTAACTCATATTTTAAAGTGAAATAAACGAACGTGACTTAATATTGTCACGATTAATTTATTGCTTAAGATCAAGTATATTTATGTCATACAGATATATTCGTGTAGATATTTGCCATTTGCAAATATTCATACGGAATATTAACATGCATATTTATAAATAACACGAATATATTCTCAGGTGTATATATTTAACTTAGTTATTAAAAAACTAATTATTATAATCGCGATGTGCAAGTAGACCTATCCTAAACTAATAAATTTGAAAGAATGAGTGTTACTACTCACGGGTATAAAAGATACCCGCGGTCACTATGCTCGCAAAAAATTCTACGTAATACAACCAGTCACTCGTGTCGATTCGGACCTTTCATCCTACGACATGATTGAGTGACCGGAGGAACAGAAATGCATGCGACTCACCGTTCGATGCGGAGACACAGAGGACGTACCATGGATGCTGCGCCACCCCAGCGAATATTATCAGGAAGACTAACATCAGGCAGGAACCGTTGAATGTCCAGTGGTAGAAATGGTGGTTGTGGGCGGGGGGGGGGGGGGGCGAAGAAGAAGCGAAACGTCGTTTCGACAATTTTCTTCTTTTTTCTATCGAACGTTTATTTAGAAAATACTGCTATTTTTTTACACTTAAAAATTATTATTAAGAAATTGGAACAAGTTTGAAAAATATTATTTAGTTGAAAATTATGAGATATTTCTCGATAGCGTACAAATGCTTATGGATGGCGTGAATGCAATGCAATCATTTGCAAGAATTATACTGTTGGCAATAAGAATATATGCTGTGAATTTTCGTTATTAGAATACGAAATATACATTCTACTAATACACTATAGTCGCGTGTTATAAATATTGGAAAATATTTGCAAGAACACAAACGCGCGCGAAACATTGTTTCGAGGTATTTCAATCTAACTGTTACAAAGTTGCAAGTTTATGGCGTTAACTGTAGCAAATTCACATAATATAGCAAAAGAAATTGAATCCGATAAGTGAATTGTGATATAACTCAATTTGAGGCAATAAAGATTATTCGTTAGGAATTCGTTCGAAATAAGAGAATGACTTTATACATCAGAAATGGAACAATAATTTATTTCATCGTCTTTACTTTCATCTTAGTATTTCAAATAATTAAGAAATGATCTATTATGAAATATGTATCAAATATATTTGAAAATAAATATAAATTGTATATCAAACGTTACCCATGTTCGAATAAAAAGACAACAGAATTGTTCATATAAAGCTGTCTTAATTAAAATAAATTCATTGGATTGATCATTAAATTGACCATACATATTCATCGGATTAATAATATAGTAATAGTATTATTTAGCAAATAGACGGCTGAAGAAAAATTAAAACAAAAGATTTTAGAAAACCACTTAATTTCATTATCTTAATGTTCAATGAATCGTTAAATAAATGTGTATTAATTAAACGATATTAATAACGAGATATAAACGATAGTAAAAAAATATAGCAATGGATATTACGAAAAATATAGTAATGATAGTAATGAAGAACCAACGCCACCAATAAGTTAGAATACGTTGCAAGCCTGACGAAACGCGATCCATGCTATTGGTACTACATGAAACGACTGAATGACTCCTTGCACCTTACTTTATCTGTGCAACTTCCAAAGTGACGGTGGAAGGGAGGGAGAACGAACGAGCTGACGGTACAAACAGGAACACAGTTAACGATTACTTGCAGTTACAAAATTAATGACATACACACACAAAAACGTATACAACTACAAAGACATTCACCTCCAACGCAACGCTTACACAAATCTTTCCAAATTTCAAATAAAACATGCATACACGAAATATCTACCTCCTACACAATGATTACATCGATCTTCACAAACATCGTACAATAATTCGTAGCCCTACTGGCAGCATTTGGTATCAAAGACACATTATTCCAACTTGGAACGAAAGAAAGAAAATGAAGCTACTGACAACTCCCGCGATCCGATGCAAACGTCGAACAGTTCGAATCCAAAGAGTTGTCTAGTGCACGTAGACCCGCAGGCACCCGGAATACGCACAGGTCTGTACGTCACGCGACAGTTTGAAAGACCTGAGTGATCGCGAACCGATAAATCGCGGGTACAATTTTTCAAATATAGTAGGCGTGGGTATCAACGGACACGAGATTTTCAGTTTTCATTTCAAGATGGACAAGTATCGTTGTACCAAATGGGCTCACAATGCACTTAACATAGGTATCTATCTTACGATTAATTAAGGCTAAAACGCACGAATTCTACTGTGTCCAACGATGTCCCACGGTGTCCCACGGTGTCCAACGGTGCCCAACGGTGTCCAACGGTGTCCCACGGTGTCCCACGGTGTCCAACGGTGTCCAACGGTGTCCAACGATGTCCAACGGTGTCCAACGGTGTCCAACGACGTCCAACGGTGTCCCACGATGTCCCACGGTGTCCCACGGTGTCCCACGGTGTCCCACGGTGTCCAACGTTGCCCCACGGTGTCCAACGTTGCAGTCCAGTGTAGATCATCCAAAATTCTTTTCACGGCATTTGGTGACTCACACTGGACCGACGATGTCCCACGTTGCAGTCCAGTGTAGATCATCCAAAATTCTTTTCGCGGCATTTGGTGACCCACACTGGACCGACGATGTCCCACGTTGCAGTCCAGTGTAGATCATCCAAAATTCTTTTCGCGGCATTTGGTGACCCACACTGCACCGACGATGTCCCACGTTGCAGTCCAGTGTAGATCATCCAAAATTCTTTTCGCGGCATTTGGTGACTCACACTGGACCGACGATGTCCCACGTTGCAGTCCAGTGTAGATCATCCAAAATTCTTTTCGCGGCATTTGGTGACCCACACTGGACTGATGACGTCCCACGGTGTCCCACGGTGCAGTCCAGTCTAGATCATCCAAAATCCTTTTGGCGGCATTTGGAGACCCAAACTGGACTGACGACGTCCCACGGTGTCCCACGGTGCAGTCCAGTCTAGATCATCCAAAATTCTTTTCGCGGCATTTGGTGACCCACACTGGACCGACGATGTCCCACGTTGCAGTCCAGTGTAGATCATCCAAAATTCTTTTCGCGGCATTTGGTGACCCACACTGGACTGACGACGTCCCACGGTGTCCAACGGTGTCCAACGGTGTCCAACGGTGTCCCACGGTGTCCCACGGTGTCCAACGGTGTCCAACGGTGTCCAACGATGTCCAACGGTGTCCAACGGTGTCCAACGACGTCCAACGGTGTCCCACGATGTCCCACGGTGTCCCACGGTGTCCCACGGTGTCCCACGGTGTCCCACGGTGTCCAACGTTGCCCCACGGTGTCCAACGTTGCAGTCCAGTGTAGATCATCCAAAATTCTTTTCACGGCATTTGGTGACTCACACTGGACCGACGATGTCCCACGTTGCAGTCCAGTGTAGATCATCCAAAATTCTTTTCGCGGCATTTGGTGACCCACACTGGACCGACGATGTCCCACGTTGCAGTCCAGTGTAGATCATCCAAAATTCTTTTCGCGGCATTTGGTGACCCACACTGCACCGACGATGTCCCACGTTGCAGTCCAGTGTAGATCATCCAAAATTCTTTTCGCGGCATTTGGTGACTCACACTGGACCGACGATGTCCCACGTTGCAGTCCAGTGTAGATCATCCAAAATTCTTTTCGCGGCATTTGGTGACCCACACTGGACTGATGACGTCCCACGGTGTCCCACGGTGCAGTCCAGTCTAGATCATCCAAAATCCTTTTGGCGGCATTTGGAGACCCAAACTGGACTGACGACGTCCCACGGTGTCCCACGGTGCAGTCCAGTCTAGATCATCCAAAATTCTTTTCGCGGCATTTGGTGACCCACACTGGACCGACGATGTCCCACGTTGCAGTCCAGTGTAGATCATCCAAAATTCTTTTCGCGGCATTTGGTGACCCACACTGGACTGACGACGTCCCACGGTGTCCAACGGTGTCCCACGGTGCAGTCCAGTCTAGATCATCCAAAATTCTTTTGGCGGCCTTTGGAGACCCAAACTGGACTGACGACGTCCCACGGTGTCCCACGGTGCAGTCCAGTCTAGATCATCCAAAATTCTTTTGGCGGCATTTGGAGATCCAAACTGGACTGGTGCGTAGTTCTTAGCTTGGCATCGTTTTCCAAAGATTAATCAACTGATTAATTTTTGGAAAAGGATGCCAATTACCAGGTCTCACCACGAGGAGGTGACTACGCACGAGACCCGCCCATGAATTATTTAACATTATGCATCGGTCTCGACATTCAACCTATTGGCAAGAATGTCGAGTTCTGACTCTACTTGATCATGGGCCTGCGTAAAGAGATACTTATTTCGTAGCCTAACCGCGAAACACCTATCTCCAACGCAGCAGGTACACGAATCCTTACAAACGTCAAACAACATACATAACACACCATCCATCTCCCACACAACGATTACATCGATCAGTACAAATATCGTACAATAATTCGCATCCCTACTGGCATCATTCGGTATCAAACGCACATTTATCTAACTTGGAATGAAAAAAAGAAAATGTAGCTACTGACACTGTATATACCATTTCGTGTCTTGCAGAAGGGACATACGAGTCGCTGTACTAAGCTGCTTAACGTTCTACTTTTGCGACGCTATAAGATATTGAAGATACTGAAAAGTTATAAACTCTAACGTGATCTCAATAAGTTTCCCTTAAAAATAGGAAAACAAGAAAATGCCCGATGTATCAGATGATAAAGGAAGAAATCGCGGCGCGCCCGAAACGAACGAGATCGCGATCTCTCGAAAGAACTAACAAACCTACGCGACGTACCCCCGTACACGAGATAACCCCGAGGTTCAGCGGAAATCCCAAGAATTGACCGTAACTCGATTCCTGTTTCGCCGTTCGAAACTTACACGAGTCGCGGTCGATGGCGCCGACCGATGATGCCAGTGAACCACGGGTAATTCAGCCGTGGATCCAGCACATAGGCCAGCAACTTAACACACTCCAACTGAACATGTGGAACCCGGGGATGGACCGCTGAACAGGGTTACGAAGGCAAGAGGCCTCAACTGAACAGTGGGGTCCACTCACGGGGAGGGACCGCTGAACAGGATTACGAAGGCATTGACCTCAACTGAACAGTGGGGACCACTCCCGCGGGCCCGAACAGAATTACGGAGGACGTGAAATTGCAGGTCCCTGACCGAGTACCGAAGTACCAATCGGACAGGACTGCGGATCCACGACTGAATCCCCAACAGATTCGCAAGCATCACCGGCGCGACGACAACTCCCGCGATCCGATGCGAACGTCGAGCAGTCACCAAGACACAGGTGTTCTTGGGGCGACTTACGAATCCAAAGAGTTATCCAGTGCACGTTGACCCGCACGTACCCCGAATACGCGCGAGCGGGTACGTCACGCTACGGTTTGAAAGAACTGAGCGACCGTGAACCGATAATTCGCGGGAAGAATTCTTCCAGTGTGGTAAGCGAGGGGATCACGAGAAACGAGATTTTTCTTTTTTTCGTCCTAAGGTGGATAAATATCGTTGTACAGAATGAGCTCACAATGCACTTACAATGGTATCTATCTTATGATTAATTATGGCTAAAACGCTCGCATCCCACGATGTCCAACGACGTCCAACGGTGTCCAACGGTGTCCAACGACGTCCAACGGTGTCCAACGACGTCCAACGGTGTCCAACGACGTCCAACGGTGTCCAACGACGTCCAACGGTGTCCAACGGTGTCCAACGACGTCCAACGGTGTCCAACGGTGTCCAACGGTGTCCAACGGTGTCCAACGACGTCCAACGGTGTCCAACGACGTCCAACGGTGTCCAACGGTGTCCAACGACGTCCAACGGTGTCCAACGGTGTCCAGCGACGTCCAACGGTGTCCAGCGACGTCCAACGGTGTCCAGCGACGTCCACCGGTGTCCAGCGACGTCCACCGGTGTCCAGCGACGTCCACCGGTGTCCAGCGACGTCCAACGGTGTCCAACGACGTCCAACGGTGTCGAACGACGTCCAACGGTGTCCAACGACGTCCAACGGTGTCCAACGACGTCCAACGGTGTCCAACGGTGTCCAACGACGTCCAACGTTGCAGTCCAGTGTAGATCATCCAAAATTCTTTTCACGGCATTTGGTGACCCACACTGGACCGACGATGTCCCACGTTGCAGTCCAGTGTAGATCATCCAAAATTCTTTTCGCGGCATTTGGTGACCCACACTGGACCGACGATGTCCCACGTTGCAGTCCAGTGTAGATCATCCAAAATTCTTTTCGCGGCATTTGGTGACCCACACTGGACCGACGATGTCCCACGTTGCAGTCCAGTGTAGATCATCCAAAATTCTTTTCGCGGCATTTGGTGACCCACACTGGACCGACGATGTCCCACGTTGCAGTCCAGTGTAGATCGTCCAAAATTCTTTTCGCGGCATTTGGTGACCCACACTGGACCGACGATGTCCCACGTTGCAGTCCAGTGTTGATCATCCAAAATTCTTTTCGCGGCATTTGGTGACCCACACTGGACCGACGATGTCCCACGTTGCAGTCCAGTGTAGATCATCCAAATTTCTTTTCGCGGCATTTGGTGACCCACACTGGACCGACGATGTCCCACGTTGCAGTCCAGTGTAGATCATCCAAAATTCTTTTGGCGGCATTTGGTGACCCACACTGAACCGACGATGTCCCACGTTGCAGTCCAGTGTAGATCATCCAAAATTCTTTTGGCGGCATTTGGTGACCCACACTGGACCGACGATGTCCCACGTTGCAGTCCAGTGTAGATCATCCAAAATTCTTTTGGCGGCATTTGGTGACCCACACTGGACCGACGATGTCCCACGTTGCAGTCCAGTCTAGATCATCCAAAATTCTGTTGGAGGCTTTTGGAGACCCAAACTGGACCGACGGTATCCCACGATGTCCCACGTTGCAGTCCAGTACAGATCATCCAAAATTCTTTTCGCGGCTTTTGATGATCCATGCTGGACCAATGGCGTCCCACGGTGTCCAACGGCGTCCAACGGTGTCCAACGGTGTCCCACGGTGTCGAATTGCGTCCCACGGTGTCCCACGCCGTCCAACGGCGTCCAACGGCGTCCCACGTTGCAGTCCAGTTTAGATTATCCAAAATTCTCTTCGTGGCTTTTCGTAATCCAAACTGGACTGTATTAGCCTGGTTCTTAGCTTGGTACTGAATTATTGTGCAATGTTTGTACTTATGGATGTTGTGGTTTTCCAAACGTTAATCAACTGATTAATCTGCGAAAACGATTACATCTATCAGCACAAACATTGTACAATAATTCGGTACCGTTCTGGCAACATTCTGTATCAAAGATACATTTGTCTAACTTGGAACGAAAGAATGGAAATGAAACTATTGACACTGCCTATATAATTTAGAGTCTTGCGAAAGAGACATACGACTCGTTGTACTAATGTTATGAAAATATCGAATAGTTATATACTCCAACGTTACCGCAATATGCTTCTTTTAAAAATGTGGAAATGGGGAGAAACCTGAACAATCAGACAATGGAAGAAAAATCATTTGGGTATATATTACGAATATATATATATATTCTATCGTAATAAAGTTCTGTATTTTAGCAGTCATGGTAACGTTAACGCTGACAAAAAAATATGTCTTATAGCAGTATTTTCAGTAATAAAAGCGGTAATAAGGGGCGCTGAAAAGGAAACAAAGCAGTAGCCAGAAGGGCTACTAAAATTCAATCGTCTTCCACTCTATATAAACCCGATCAACACGCCGAGAGTGGAACTGAATATTTTTATTTCGCAACACTAATTTACTACTAATATTTATGAAGCAGAAAATTCTCAAAATCAAACGCGATGAGTGCTTCGTTATATCTGCAATATCAATTAATCTACTATTAAAAAAAAAAAGAAAAGTCTGAAAATTCCCGATATTTGATACGCAACGCTAATAAGTATAAATCTATGCACTCGTATTTAAGCAATACGCAACACTAATAGCGAGAGATCGAAGTGCAACCATTTAAGAGGTTGCTGATGAACGATCACACTTGCACAGTTCTTGCAGCTGTACGTGTGAACCAGGAACAATGTCCGACAAATGCAGTCGGAGGGTTTGGGCATTTTGTAAACGCAACTCTAGTGAACAAAACGCGATCATTCATTATCGCAACGCTAAAGGGAAAAATTAATAGAACTCGCGATGGACCAATATCGCAACGCTAACTCTTATAGTGGATTTAATAAAAATTACTATTTACTATATAAAAAGCTACTTTAAATATTCTGGTATTGCTACTTGCAATACTATAAAATTAATTGATAACTAACACTTTTATAATCTAATCTTAAACAATAGAAAACAGGAAAAATTCTAAAAATTGCAAAAGACAATCGCGATATCGTAATTCGCAACTCTAAAGCAAACGCGATTATCATTTTATCGCAACTCTAATTCAAACCGTAATCATTTTCTCGCCACACTAATGAAAAGCCGCGATCTTATTTCGCAACTCTAATACAACCCGTAATTAATTTGTCGCAACACTAATAAAAAAAATCGCGAGTGGAGGGCTGAAATATCGCAGTGCAACCATGTAGGAGGTTGCCGATGAATGATCACACTTGTACAGCTCTTGTAGCTGTACGTGTGATCCAGGAACAGTGTCCGACAAATGCAGTCGGAGGATTTGGGCATTTTGTAAACGCAACTCTACTTAACAAAACGCGATCATTCATTATCGCAACGCTAAAGGGAAAAATTAATAGAACTCGCGATGGTACTATATCGCAACGCTAACTCTTAAAGTGAATTTAATAAAAATTACTATTTACTACATGAAAAAACTATTTCAAATATTCTAGTATTGCTACTTGCAATACTATAAAATTAATTGAAAACTAACATTTTTATAATCTAATTTTAGATAACAGAAAACAGGATAAATTCGAAAAGTTCACAATAAGAATTGCAAAAGACAATCGCGATATCGTAATTCGCAACTCTAAAACAAACGCGATTATCATTTTATCGCAACTCTAATTCAAACCGTAATCATTTTCTCGCCACACTAATGAAAAGCCGCGATGTTATTTCGCAACTCTAATACAACCCGTAATTAATTTGTCGCAACACTAATAAAAAAAATCGCGAGTGGAGGGCTGACATATCGCAGTGCAACCATGTAGGAGGTTGCCGATGAATGATCACACTTGTACAGCTCTTGCAGCTTTACGTGTGATCCAGGAACAGTGTCCGACAATTGCAGTCGGAGGGTTTGGGCAGTTTATGAACGCAACTCTACTCAACAAAACGCGATCATTCATTATCGCAACACTAACAGGAAAAATTAACAGAACTCGCGATGGAACATTATCGCAACGCTAACTCTTATAGTGAATTTAATAAAAATTACTATTTACTATATAAAAAGCTACTTTAAATATTCTGGTATTGCTACTTGCAATACTATAAAATTAATTGAAAACTAACACTTTTATAATCTAACTTTAAACAATAGAAAACAGGAAAAATTCTAAAAATTGCAAAAGACAATCGCGCTATCGTAATTCGCAACTCTAAAGCAAACGCGATTATCATTTTATCGCAACTCTAATTCAAACCGTAATCATTTTCTCGCCACACTAATGGAAAGCCGCGATGTTATTTCGAAACTCTAATACAACCCGTAATTAATTTGTCGCAACACTAATAAGAAAAATCGCGATTTGCCCAATGGGACGATGGACCGATATGTACATCGGCCAAAAAAAGCAAACTACTACTACTACTACAAATACTAAAATCGAGCATAGTGACAAAGTAGTAACAATAATGACTTCCCATGCTCTGGATGACCCAGAGGATGGGGAGCCATTAGTAGTTGCCCTCTTGAGTGGCAGTTTGCCGGGCCTCTTCGGCTTATAGCCTCTTCTTTCTTCGGGCGCAATGCCCGCTGAAACTTAAATCTAAGCTCGAGACTTCTAAATCGCAAACAAAAAAAAAACTTACAAAAGTAAAATAAAAATATAAACCGCGGAAGCTGATTGAAGTGCACATGGACTGACCAACGATCACAGCAGTGATCGTTGCTCACTCGCATGTGCGTGCTCGAGCAATAAACGTTCGTTTCGACCCATTCGCGACCGCGACCGCGAAATTCGAAAAATTGACAGGCAAAACCAGAGACGAGAGCATGCTCTACTCGTGCCAGTTTCACCGTCGATTTTTCAAATCAGATTTCCAGAAACAGGTTGGTCACACGAAAACGCGCCTACCCGACCAGAGACTGTGCCAACCTGCCCGGCCCTACCTACTTATAATTAACAGACATACCAGAAAGTATACTACCTATCCTACCTAGCGCTATATTTAAAAAAATGGCAAAACAGGCACACCAACACACTCGCTCCACGGTTCTCACACAAACGCTCGGGCGCAAAGGTCCTACACTAGAGAGGACGTCCCGGGACGCCTCCGACACCCGAGCTTAACGCACAACATGCACACTCTAAGGTACGTACCGTTTTCCTGAAATCGACTGACGAAGGCTAGTGGCCATTGCGTAAAACGTGATAAAACACGTTTGAGGAAATGACATCGTTAAAATAAATGTAAGTAAACTTGGAATTATAATTATAATTTACGGCATATTTAAAGCGGGGTTACACTTAATCGCGTGGGCGATATTGTCACAAATTGTGATTGTATCGAGACGTAAATTGAATCGATATATGTTTCAACATTTTTAATATTTAATGTTTTAACGAATGAAAAAAAGCGACGCAGTTCCACGGCCTAACAACACACACACATAACGTGGAAAATACGTCGTGCACGGTACACTAACACATCGTCAGTCGCTGACAAATTATTACATTACTTAATTCTAGATCATCGTGCCCACTGTCTTTCTCCCATTCAAGTAGCACCTGGGCACGTGAATGAGGTCCTGACAATGGGCACGGAAAGGGTTAAAACTGAAAATCCTGATCTAAAAAGATGATTAGTTTGTGTAATTTTTATTTAACGGACTAACGTTCTGTGATTTTATATTTTACCACTTCGTATCTGATTAAATCTACTCTATTAATTTAATAGTAACTAAGTAACTCTACTTTATTAATTTAATAAATCAGAACAAAACTTTAATATTGCAAAAAAGGTAGCGTTAATTGAAAAAGACTGAGGCTCGATCAAATGGAATAATTGACTCTAAATATATTACTAAGAAAGAAATAATCTCAGGCGATCTCTTTATCAAAGCATATACTCGAAAATGCAGAAGCAATGTTCAAAATTATTGCTTTGATTCAAAAATCTGCCTGTCGCGAAGTGTCTTCTTGCACGTAAAATTTCACACATTTTTGTACGGGAAAAAGATGAATTTTGACTCATATTTTAAATTCTAACCGAAATGAAATAAACGAACGTGACTTGATATTGTCACGATAAATTCATTGCTTAAAATCAAGTATGTTTATGTTAAACAGGTATATTCGTGTACATATTTGCCATTTGCAAATATTTATACGGAATGTTAACATGCATATTTATAAATAACACGAATATATTCTCAAGTGTATGTATTTAAACTAATTATTATAATCGCGCTGTGCAAGAAGACCTATCCTAAACTAATAAATTTAAAAAAAGAATGTTACTACTCACGGGTATAAGAAATACCCGCGGTCACTATGCTCGCAACAAAATTCTACGTAATACAACCGGTCACCCGTGCCGATTCGGACCTTTCATCCTACGACATGATTGAGTGACCGGAGGAACAAAAATGCATGCGACTCACCGTTCGATGCGGAGAAACAGAGGACGTACCATGGATGCTGCGCCATCCCAGCGAATATCATCAGGGAGACTAACATCAGGCAGGAACCGTGTAAAGTCCAGTGGTGGAAATGGTGGTTGTTTAAGGGCGGGGGGGGGGGGGGTGAGAGAAAGAAGCGAAACGTCGTTTCGACAATTTTCTTCTTTTTCCTATCGAACGTTTATTTAGAAAATACTGCTATTTTTTTACGCTTAAAAATTATTATTAAGAAATTGGAACAAGTTTGAAAAATATTATTTAGTTGAAAATTGTGAGATATTTTTCGATAACAAACAAATGGTCATGAATAACGTGAATGCAATGCAATCGTTTGCAAGAATAATATTGTTCGCAATTAGAATATATACTGTGAATTTTCGTTATTAGAATACGAAATATACATTCCAGTAATACACTACAGTCGCGAGTTTTAAATAATGGAAAATATTTGCAAGAATTCAAAAGTTGGCCACTAAATATATTTAAAGAATATTGTGCAAACGCGAGCGAAACCTTGTTTCGAGGTATTTGAATCTACCTGTTACTAATTTGCAAGTTTATGACGTTATAACTCAATTTGAAACAATAAGATAATTCGTTAAAAATTGGTTTGAAATAAGAGAATGATTTCATACATCGGGATCTTTCAGAAGAATCAATGGACTCACGCGACGCACTCCTGTGCACAAAATAACCGCAAGATTCAGTGGATAAAAAGAATAGATTTTTATATCTCGTTCCAAGTCAGATAAGTATCATTGTACAGAATGGGCTCAGAATGGATTCGACATAGCCAAGACATATCCCACGGTGTCCAACGGTGTCCAACGGTGTCCCACGGTGTCCCACGGTGTCTAACGTTGCTCCACGGCGTCCAACGTTGCAGTCCAGTGTAGATCATCCAAAATTCTTTTCACGGCATTTGGTGACCCACACTGGACCGACGATGTCCCACGTTGCAGTCCAGTGTAGATCATCCAAAATTCTTTTCGCGGCATTTGGTGACCCACACTGGACCGACGATGTCCCACGTTGCAGTCCAGTGTAGATCATCCAAAATTCTTTTCGCGGCATTTGGTGACCCACACTGGACCGACGATGTCCCACGTTGCAGTCCAGTGTAGATCATCCAAAATTCTTTTCGCGGCATTTGGTGACCCACACTGGACCGACGATGTCCCACGTTGCAGTCCAGTGTAGATCATCCAAAATTCTTTTCGCGGCATTTGGTGACCCACACTGGACCGACGATGTCCCACGTTGCAGTCCAGTGTAGATCATCCAAAATTCTTTTCGCGGCATTTGGTGACCCACACTGGACCGACGATGTCCCACGTTGCAGTCCAGTGTAGATCATCCAAAATTCTTTTCGCGGCATTTGGTGACCCACACTGGACCGACGATGTCCCACGTTGCAGTCCAGTGTAGATCATCCAAAATTCTTTTCGCGGCATTTGGTGACCCACACTGGACCGACGATGTCCCACGTTGCAGTCCAGTGTAGATCATCCAAAATTCTTTTCGCGGCATTTGGTGACCCACACTGGACCGACGATGTCCCACGTTGCAGTCCAGTGTAGATCATCCAAAATTCTTTTCGCGGCATTTGGTGACCCACACTGGACCGACGATGTCCCACGTTGCAGTTCAGTGTAGATCATCCAAAATTCTTTTCGCGGCATTTGGTGACCCACACTGGACTGACGACGTCCCACGGTGTCCCACGGTGCAGTCCAGTCTAGATCATCCAAAATTCTTTTGGCGGCATTTGGAGACCCAAACTGGACTGACGACGTCCCACGGTGTCCCACGGTGCAGTCCAGTCTAGATCATCCAAAATTCTTTTGGCGGCATTTGGTGACCCACACTGGACTGACGACGTCCCACGGTGTCCAACGGTGTCCCACGGTGCAGTCCAGTCTAGATCATCCAAAATTCTTTTGGCGGCATTTGGAGACCCAAACTGGACTGACGACGTCCCACGGTGTCCCACGGTGCAGTCCAGTCTAGATCATCCAAAATTCTTTTGGCGGCATTTGGAGATCCAAACTGGACTGGTGCGTAGTTCTTAGCTTGGCATCGTTTTCCAAAGATTAATCAACTGATTAATTTTTGGAAAAGGATGCCAATTACCAGGTCTCACCACGAGGAGGTGACTACGCACGAGACCCGCCCATGAATTATTTAACATTATGCATCGGTCTCGACATTCAACCTATTGGCAAGAATGTCGAGTTCTGACTCTACTTGATCATGGGCCTGCGTAAAGAGATACTTATTTCGTAGCCTAACCGCGAAACACCTATCTCCAACGCAGCAGGTACACGAATCCTTACAAACGTCAAACAACATACATAACACACCATCCATCTCCCACACAACGATTACATCGATCAGTACAAATATCGTACAATAATTCGCATCCCTACTGGCATCATTCGGTATCAAACGCACATTTATCTAACTTGGAATGAAAAAAAGAAAATGTAGCTACTGACACTGTATATACCATTTCGTGTCTTGCAGAAGGGACATACGAGTCGCTGTACTAAGCTGCTTAACGTTCTACTTTTGCGACGCTATAAGATATTGAAGATACTGAAAAGTTATAAACTCTAACGTGATCTCAATAAGTTTCCCTTAAAAATAGGAAAACAAGAAAATGCCCGATGTATCAGATGATAAAGGAAGAAATCGCGGCGCGCCCGAAACGAACGAGATCGCGATCTCTCGAAAGAACTAACAAACCTACGCGACGTACCCCCGTACACGAGATAACCCCGAGGTTCAGCGGAAATCCCAAGAATTGACCGTAACTCGATTCCTGTTTCGCCGTTCGAAACTTACACGAGTCGCGGTCGATGGCGCCGACCGATGATGCCAGTGAACCACGGGTAATTCAGCCGTGGATCCAGCACATAGGCCAGCAACTTAACACACTCCAACTGAACATGTGGAACCCGGGGATGGACCGCTGAACAGGGTTACGAAGGCAAGAGGCCTCAACTGAACAGTGGGGTCCACTCACGGGGAGGGACCGCTGAACAGGATTACGAAGGCATTGACCTCAACTGAACAGTGGGGACCACTCCCGCGGGCCCGAACAGAATTACGGAGGACGTGAAATTGCAGGTCCCTGACCGAGTACCGAAGTACCAATCGGACAGGACTGCGGATCCACGACTGAATCCCCAACAGATTCGCAAGCATCACCGGCGCGACGACAACTCCCGCGATCCGATGCGAACGTCGAGCAGTCGTCGAGCAGTCACCAAGACAGAGGTGTTCTTGGGGCGACTTACGAATCCAAAGAGTTGGCCAGTGCACGTTGACCCGCACGTACCCGGAATACGCGCGGGCGAATACGTCACGCTACGGTTTGAAAGAACTGAGCGACCGTGAACCGATAAATCGTGGGAACAATTTTTCCAATGTGGTAAGCGAGGGCATCACGAGAGACGAGATTTTTATTTTTCGTTCCAAGATAGATAAGTATCTTTGTACAGAATGAGCTTACAATGCACATAACATAGGTATCTATCTTAAGATTAATTAAGGCTAAAACGCTCGCATCCCACGGTGTCCCGCGATGTCCCACGGTGTCCCGCGATGTCCCGCGATGTCCCACGGCGCCCCCGCGGGGGGATATTAGTCCAGTCTAGATCACCAAAACTATTTTGGATGATCAAGACCAGACTATATTCAAGTAGTTTTTAGCTTGATATCGTTTCTCAAATAATAATACTAATATTCAAAATAGTACTTGGTGCATTATTATTTGGGAAACGATACCAATTGCCGGGACCCACCACGAGGAGGTAACTACGCTCGGGTCCCATTTACATAAACAGTTTTTAAGCATTGGAAGCAGAGATGCAAAATTATTTTATAATAAAGCGACATTGTAGCAGCGATATTGTTTTACCCGGAGTTTATTTGTTGTTACATTACTTGTAATCTAACGGTCTCGATACTCCGAGGCAAAAAAACAACATGATTTGAAATGTCCTCTGACTGATGTCCAGCTACAGATAAGATGTGGTTGCCTTCGGTTAAATTGCACTCGCTTCCTTGATTCCATGAATATGGTGTTGTTTCCTTAGTTTCGAGCAGACATGGAAAATTACATCTTAAGATTACACTCTGTGTTAAGACAGGTTTTATACGAAATAGTGAAATGAGAAATTAAATACTGTATTTAAAATTAAAAAATAATGCTATATAGAAATAAAATAGTACTTCAAAGACTTGATAGATTTCATTAATAAAATGAAACAAAATAAATCATTAATTCACTCACTACGAATTGATGGTATTGATTTAAATCAATGAATGTAGAGTTACTCCCGATTAACGGTACAACTGTTATAAATTAAGAGCATCATTACTTTGAATTAATGGGAGAATGTGGTTATAAATTATTGGTATAACTGTTAAGAATTAATGGAGTAATTGTTTTAGATTAATGGCTTAAATGTTACAAATTAATGGCTCAGATGATATAAATTATTAGTTTAAATGTTATAAATTAATAGCTAAATGTATAAAATAACAGTTCAAAAGTTACAAATTAATGGCTTAGATGTTGTAAATTAATAGCTTAAATGTTATAAATTAATGGCTTAGATGTTGTAAATTAATAGCTTAAATTTTATAAATTAATGGCTTAAATGTTATAAAGTAATAGTTTAAATGTTAGAAATTAATGGTGTAATTGTATAAAATAATAGCACAAATGTTAAAAATTAATAGTTTAAATGTTATAAATTAATGGCTTAAATGTATAAAATAACAGTTCAAATATTGTAAATTAGTGGCTTAGATGTTGTAAATTGATAGCTTAAATGCTATAAATTAATAGCTTAAATGTATAAAATAACAGTTCAAATGTTGTAAATTAATGGTTTAGATGTTGTAAATTAATAGCTTAAATGTTATAAATTAATAGCATAAATGTTGTAAATTTATAGTTTAGACGTTATAAATTAATTCCTTAAATGTTATAAATTAATGGCTTAAATGTTATAAATTAATAGCTTAAGTGTTGTAAATTAATGGTTTAGACGTTATAAATTACTAGTTGCAATGTTGTTATTTGATATTTTTTTTTATTTACCTTATATTTAAATTCTTCTTCGATGTTCACTCTCCGGAATTTCAGGCACAAAAGAGCTCGCGCGCGACTTCCGTGTTCCTTATATACCTTGACAAGGTGTCGAGGTGTCAATCAAAGGGCAACGATTTTTTGACATAGCAGGAGACGGTTTTTCCATTATAATAAAATCAAATTGAACGATTTCTTAATTTTTATCGTAAATTGGCGACTTCAACGATTTAATACGATATCCATTTTTATCATTTTAATAGTTTCTGCAAACTAAGACTACATTCACACTTCTTCAATACTAGTTTTCGACTATCAATTAGTTTGAACAAAATTTTCTTAGAGGCTTTTGGTGATCCAAACTGAACTGTTGCGTAGTTCTTGGCTTGGTATCGTTTTCCAAAGATTAATCAGCTGATTAATTTTTGGAAAACGATGCCAATTTCCAGGTCTCACCACAAGGAGGTAACTACGCTCGGGCCCCATTTATGTGAAGAGTTTTTAAGCATCGGAAGCAGAAGATGTAAAATTATTTTAGAGCAAAGAAGTAGCGTGTATTGAATTTTATTAATCATTAGTTGCCGAATTCTTATGAGTTGTTAATTGTTAAGTGTGAGTTATGAATTATCAATTTGGTTGTCTTAGTTACACATTAAATAACCCTCGTTTCTTGTTTAAATTTCAATTTATAGTAATTTTGATGATTCTATAATATTGTTATAAATTAAAATCATAATTGTTAAAAATTAATCGAGTAATAGTTTTAGGTTAATAATAAAATGCTATAAATAAATATCGCAATTACTATAAATTATTAGCTCAATTGTTACAAATTAATAATTTAATTGTGAAGAATTAATATATCAAATGTTGTTAACTAATGGTTTACATCTTGTACAGTAACAGTTTAAATATTATAAAGCAATAGTTTAAATATTATAAATTAAAAGTTTAAATGTTATAAAATAATAGTTTAAATGTTGTAGATTGTTGGTTCAAATGTTATAAAGTAATAGTTTAAATGTTGTCGATTAACAGTTTACATGTCCTTGATTAGTTGTTTAAATGTTGTTGATTAGTAGTTTAAATGTCGTTTATTAATAGTTTAAATATTGTAGATTGATGGTTTAAATGTTATAAATTAATGATTTAAATGTTATAAAGTAATAGTTTAAATGTTGTTGAGTAATGGTTTAAATGTCATAAATTAATGGCTTAAATGTTATGTTCTTGTTTCGCAATGATAACTTATTATTAATATTTATGAAGCAGAAAATTTTCAAAATAGAACGCAAAGGGTGCTTCATTACATCTGCAATATCAATTAACCTACCATTTAAAGAAAAAAAAAGAAGAAATTCTGAAAATACCCGAAATTTGATACGCAACGCTAATAAATATAAATCTATGCACTCATATTTAAAAAATACGTAATGCCAATAGCAAGAGATCACAGTGCAACCATTTAGGAGATTGCCGATGAACGATCACATTTGTACAGCTCTTGCAGCTGTACGTGTGATCCAGGAACAGTGTCCGACCAATGCAGTCGGGGGTTTGGGCATTTTGTAAACGCAACACTACTTAACAAAACGCGATCATTCATTATCGCAACGCTAATTCTTATAGTGAATTTAATGAAAATTACTATTTACTATATGAAAAAGCTACTTTAAATACCCTGATATTGCCACTTGCAATACTATAAAATTAATTGAGAACTAACACTTTCTCAATCTAATTTTAAACAATAGAAAACAGGATAAATTCTGATACGCATAGTTCTATAAGAAATTCTAAAAATTCATAATAAAAATTGCAAAAGACAATCGCGATATCGTAATTCGCAACTCTAAAGCAAACGCGATTATCATTTTATCGCAACTCTAATTCAAACCGTAATCATTTTCTCGCCACACTAATGCAAAGCCGTGATGTTATTTTGTAACTCTAATACAACCCGTCATTAATTTGTCGCAACACTAATAAAAAAAATCGCGAGTGGAGGGCTGACATATCGCAGTGCAACCATGTAGGAGGTTGCCGATGAATGATCACACTTGTACAGCTTTTGCAGCTGTACGTGTGATCCAGTATCCGACAAATGCAGTCGGGGGTTTGGGCATTTTGTAAACGCAACACTACTTAACAAAACGCGATCATTCATTATCGCAACGCTAATTCTTATAGTGAATTTAATGAAAATTACTATTTACTATATGAAAAAGCTACTTTAAATACCCTGATATTGCCACTTGCAATACTATAAAATTAATTGAGAACTAACACTTTCTCAATCTAATTTTAAACAATAGAAAACAGGATAAATTCTGATACGCATAGTTCTATAAGAAATTCTAAAAATTCATAATAAAAATTGCAAAAGACAATCGCGATATCGTAATTCGCAACTCTAAAGCAAACGTGATTGTCATTTTATCGCAACTCTAATTCAAACCGTAATCATTTTCTCGCCACACTAATGAAAAGCCGTGATGTTATTTCGCAACTCTAATACAACCCGTAATTAATTTGTCGCAACACTAATAAAAAAATCGCGAGTGGAGGGCTGATATATGGCAGTGCAACCATGTAGGAGGTTGCCGATGAATGATCACACTTGTACAGCTCTTGCAGCTGTACGTGTGATCCAGGTACAGTGTCCGACAATTGCAGTCGGAGGGTTTGGGCATTTTCTAACGCAACTCTAGTGAACAAAACGCGATCATTCATTATCGCAACGCTAAAGAGAAAAATTAACAGAACTCGCGATGGAACATTATCGCAACGCTAACTCTTATAGTGAATTTAATAAAAATTACTACTTACTATATAAAAAAGCTACTTTAAATATTCTGGTATTACTACTTGCAATACTATAAAATTAATTGAAAACTAACACTTTTATAATCTAATTTTAAACATTAGAAAACAGGAAAAATTCTAAAAATTGCAAAAAACAATCGCGATATCGTAATTCGCAACTCTAAAGCAAACGCGGTTATCATTTTATCGCAACTCGAATTCAAACCGTAATCATTTTCTCGCCACACTAATGAAAAGCCGCGATGTTATTTCGCAACTCTAATACAACCCGTAATTAATTTGTGGCAACACTAATAAGAAAAATCGCGATTTGCCAATGGGACGATGGACCGACATATACATCGGCCAAAAAAGCAAACTACTACTACTACTACTACCACTACAAATACTAAAATGGAGCATAGTGACAAAGTAGTAACAATAATGACTGCCCATGCTCTGGATGACCCAGAGGATGGGCAGCCATTAGTAGTTGCCCTCTTGAGTGGCAGTTTGCCGGGCCTCTTCGGCTTATAGCCTCTTCTTTCTTCGGGCGCAATGCCCGCTGAAACTTAAATCTAAGCTCGAGTCTTCTAAGTCGCAAACAAAAAAAAAAAACTTATAAAGGTAAAATAAAAATATAAACCGCGGAAGCTGATTGAAGTGCACATGGACTGACCAACGATCACAGCGGTGATCGTTGCCCACTCGCATGTGCGTGCTCGAGCGATAAACGTTCGTTTCGACCCATTCGCGACCGCGACCGCGAAATTCGAAAAATCGAAAGGCAAAACCAGAGACGAAAGCATGCTCTACTCGTGCCGGTTTCACCCCCGATCTTTCAAATAAATTTCCAGAAACAGGTTGGTCACACGAAAACGCGCCTACCCGACCAGAGACTGTGCCAACCTGCCCGGCCCTACCTACTTACAATTAACAGACATACCAGAAAGTATACTACCTATCCTACCTAGCGCTATATTTAAAAAATGGCAAAACAGGCACACCAACACACTCGCTCCACGGTTCTCACACAAACGCTCGGGCGCAAAGGTCCTACACTAGAGAGGACGTCCCGGGACGCCTCCGACACCCGAGCTTAACACACACCATGCACACTCTAAGGTACGTACCGTTTTCCTGAAATCGACTGACGAAGGCTAGTGACCATTGCGTAAAACGTGATAAAACACGTCTGAGAAAATGATATCGTTAAAATAAACGTAAGTAAACTTGGAATTATAATTGTAATTTACGGCAATATTTAAAGCGTGGTTACACTTAATCGCGTGGGCGATATTATCACAAATTGTGATTGTATCGAGACGTAAATTTAATCGATATATGTCTCGACATTTTTAATATTTGAAGTTTTAACGAATAAGAGAAAGCGACGCAACTCCACGGCCTAACAACACACACACACATAATGTGGAAAATACGTCGTGCACGATACACTAACACATCGTCAGTCGCTGAGAAATTATTACATTACTTAATTCTAGATCATCGTGCCCAATGTCTTTCCCCCATTCAAGTAGCACCTGGGCACGTGAATGAGGTCCTGACAATGGGCACGGAAAGGGTTAAATCTGAAAATCCTGATCTAAAAAGATGATTAGTTTGTGTAATTTTTATTTAACGGACTAACGTTCTTTGATTTTATATTTTACTACTTTGTATCTGATTAAATCTACTTTATTAATTTAATATTAATCAAGTAAGTCCACTTTATTAATTTAATAAATCGGAACAAAATTTTAATATTGCAATAAAGATAGCGTTAATTGAAAAAGACTGAGGCTCGATCAAATGAAATAATTGACTGTAAAAATGTTACTAAGAAAGAAATAATCTCAGGCGATCTCTTTATCAAAGCATATACTCGAAAATGCAGAAGCAGTGTTCAAAATTATTGCTTTGATTCAGAAATCTGCCTGTCGCGAAGTGTCTTCTTGCACGTAAGATTTTACACATTTTTATACGGAAAAAAATGAATTTTAACTCATATTTTAAAGTGAAATAAACGAACGTGACTTAATATTGTCACGATTAATTTATTGCTTAAGATCAAGTATATTTATGTCATACAGATATATTCGTGTAGATATTTGCCATTTGCAAATATTCATACGGAATATTAACATGCATATTTATAAATAACACGAATATATTCTCAGGTGTATATATTTAACTTAGTTATTAAAAAACTAATTATTATAATCGCGATGTGCAAGTAGACCTATCCTAAACTAATAAATTTGAAAGAATGAGTGTTACTACTCACGGGTATAAAAGATACCCGCGGTCACTATGCTCGCAAAAAATTCTACGTAATACAACCAGTCACTCGTGTCGATTCGGACCTTTCATCCTACGACATGATTGAGTGACCGGAGGAACAGAAATGCATGCGACTCACCGTTCGATGCGGAGACACAGAGGACGTACCATGGATGCTGCGCCACCCCAGCGAATATTATCAGGAAGACTAACATCAGGCAGGAACCGTTGAATGTCCAGTGGTGGAAGTGGAGGTTGCGAAAAATCTATTACAGAACAGAATACGATGAGTGATCGTTTGAAAAATTGGAGATAAAGAAAAATGGAAGTTGATTAAATTTGTATCTTTAGTAATGATAAAGATTGAAATTTAAAAAAAAAGTAATAAGTATGTAGCAAAATGAAACTCTGATATAACAGTTTAAAATGAAAAAATTGAGAATTCCGTTATTTTCGATGCATATCAGAGACAATGTTATTGTAATCGAATGTTAACACTAACTGTTTATTCCAGTTAAAAAAAAATATTTGTAGCCTTTGAAATTATCGATCATTTTTATTTTCTAATTAACAATAATTCAAACGAAATACAAAGAATCGAACAAATTGAAATACATTATATAAAACTACTTACATTCTTCTGTCACTGGAGAGGCTTTATCCTCTTGTGAGATGCACTGACTTTAATATCGAAAACGAAAGTTCAAAAATATATAAAGTAAGATTACGTTTCCGCAACTTTAATCAAAACTATCGCGATTTTAAAATATTGAAAAGAAAGTATTGCGTAGCAAACACTGACTCTACAAACCGCATTGCGCGCGGTCACAAATATTTCCTGAAAATAAAGCTTTTTAATAAAAGGGTGAGTAGGGAGGGTGGGAAAGAAGCTAAATATCGTTTTGATAATTTTTTTCTTTTCCTTATCAAGCGTTTGCAAGAATTATACCGTTCGTTATTAGAATATATACTGTGAATGTTTGTTATTAGAATACGAAAATGTTACAAATTAATGGCTTAAATGTCGTAAATTAATAGTTTCAATGCTGTAAATTAACTGCTTAAATGTTATAAATTAATAGTTTAAATGTTGTAAATTAATAGCCTAAATGTTATAAATTAATGGCTTAAATGTTGTGAATTAATTGCTTAAATGTTATAAATTAATGGCTTAAATGTGATTAATTAATGGTTCAAATTTTATAAATTAATAGTTTAAATATTGTTTATTAATAGCTCAAATGTTATGAATTATTTGATTAAATGTTATAAATTATTTGTTTAAATGTTGTTAATTAATTGTTTAAATGTCGTTGATTAATAGCTTAAATGTTGTTAATTATTTGTTTAAATGTTATAAATTAATAGCTTAAATGTCGCAAATTAACAGTTTAAATGTTGTTTATTAGTAGCTTAAATGTCGTAAATTAATAGTTTAAATGTTGTTGATTAATAGTTTGAATGTCGTTGATTAATAGTTTAGATGTTGTTAAATTATAGTTTAAATGTTTCAAACTGATAATTTAATTCGTAACAGTTTTTCTTCGATCTTCACAGTCCAGGAGATATAGCACAAATGAGCTCGCGCGCGAGTATTGTGTTGTTTATATATCATCAGCATGTACTTGACAATGTGCCGAAATGTCAATCGAACGGTAACGGTCTTTTTATAGCTTGAAAGTTCGTTTTTCCTGTTATGACACTATCGAATTTGACAATTTTTTAATTTTTATTGTAAATTGACGCCTCCAATAATTTATTACAGCAATCATTTTTATAATTTCAGTAATTTTTACAAGCTTAAACTAAATTTACGCTTCGGTGGTACTATTTTTTCACTTAAAACTGTACTAATTTTTATCAAATGTCAGTTTATGATGAAAATAACTGTACTATTATAGCGAAACGGTGTAACTATTATAAATTAATAGCATAATTGTAAAGAGTTAACGGAGTAATTGTTTTAGATTAGGAATAGATTGTTATAAATGAATAGAATAACTATTATAATCTAGTTATTAATAAGTATATTAAAATTCTATTTCGATCTACACGGTTCCGCAGATCAAAAAAATACTCCCGCGCGAATTGAATGTCCTTATGTATACATGGTATACATATATAATTTTTATACTGGTGCATACTATTGGTAGACTTGACTAACAACGAATTTAACTGGGTTTTTAACTGGCGTTGATTATGTTTGGATTAGGTTTATGGTCAGAGAAATAGAGACTTCTTCTTAAAAAGAACTTTTACTATTTTTCCCCTGGTCTCCTTATCTACGAATATACTCAAGTAAAAATATCTACTTTGAAAGGTACTTTGAGTATAGATTCGATTTCTAGCGATAGATAACTGTTAAATAGAGAAAGCTAGAAAAAACATTATACCAATTCGAGGAACAAGGCATTTAAAAAATTTCAGTAATGTCTACTATAACACGCGCGTCAATTACGTAATTTATTATAATATCCACGTTCGTTAATTTCTTGATACGTCGAGTACTTAGTATTTTATCCTACGTTTCCCATAAACGAGACATAGCTTTTTGCCAGAATGAGTACCTACTTGCGTCTAATTGGTACTCTTACGATCTCTTTTGTCATAAAGAAAACAACTGAAGCAATTTCCTTGTACAAACAGACCCATTCCGTGTCGATATAATTTCTTCAACATAATATCTTCTTCAACACTTTTCCATAATCGAAGATGTAATCGTACTGAGAAAATCGATGATTCTTCCACATCGATTTTCCACAATCGTCGTTCGAGAACCGCTTTGATTTGGATCGAGCGCAGAGACGATACGAAATTATTGCAATTAAGAAAAAAGGACGAAGGTGAGTTTGCACGCGATCGTTCCTGGCCATGCACGATCGATCGTGGTCACTTTGGACGATTATTCTCGTCTGTGGCGGGAAATTGCTGCTTTGTGGTGTCTGTCCTCTTACATCGTGCATAAGCGTGTCTCTGCGAATGTACACTTGTACACATTGTAGGCCGAGAGCAGTCAACTATGGAGATTACACGCGCAGTTCGATTCTGACATTATTGCGCTCGATCCAGTTCCAGTCACACGTGATTCGATGGTAATTGCGTCTGTGGTAATGTCCTGCGTTTTAAGCGGATACGCGCTACTCCGCATGTCCAACGATTTCTGAACTGTGCGCTATAATTCTACGTTCGAGAGATCGCTTGTAACGATGGTAATATTAGATCGATGTATTATTCGATATCCAGTTGTTAGAGAACGTTAAAGAGCAAGAAATTTGGTACAATACGCGTGCGTTCGGTATCAAAGAACGGTACGATAAAATTGTTAGATCTTTGTTTCGTGTTATAGATCATTCGGATGAAAATTGAACGATATATGTAAATATACAAGAAACGACTGTATTAAAAAAAATAACTGTTTAAATTCCGGCGAATAAGCGGGAAAGAATACATCACATTGATTTCGCTAATGTAACGGTCGGAAAGATGAAAATTTCTATATGCAATTGGAACGCGCGAAGATTCTAAAAAACTTAAAAATAATAGAAAGAAGTCTCAAGGAAATATAACGTTCCAAAAGCGTTTCTCCTGCAATTAAAAGTCTTTTAATTGTTTCCTGTTTAATATTATCATATATGAAACGATTTTAGTGTCGTACTAAAAAATTAAGAAACTCTAATTTCTGAGAAGGATCGAAACAACAAGTTGCAGAAAATTCTACATTTAATTTTCGCGTGATAATTTATTCTAATACGGTATGGTCGATGGTTTCATATTACGATGAAGGAAACTTCGTGTACTATGGTATAACGTAAACTTGATAATCCGTAAAATCGTACGACCTGCATTCCATACAGTTTCGAACATATTACTCCTCTTAACATCCTCAGCATTATGCGTTGTACAAACTCGTCGGAGTTATCTGAAGTGGCAGCCCGTTCTTCGAGTCGAAGTACTCGTGTAATCCCCGCGAATGCAATCTGACGTTGAAATTATTTATCATCTCCTCGTAACACTTGTATCGCGGTCTTATGCAATTAAATCATTGAAAAGCAGCCGAGTTTAATAATACAGCGTAGAAGCTCCATTTATCCTTCACGCGTATTTCGTTTTACAAAGGCAACGCGTAAATCGCTATAATGTCGTAATTTCAAGCCGTCGAACAGAAACCTCGATTTAATATCGCCGTTAGATCGAATCTTTGAAATTGCACAAATGTCTACTTCTTTTGTAACGGTGATACTTCTTTCTAAATTTATCTGCTTGTAAATACGCGATTACGTCGATATCGCGTTGCAATGTAACTGAATCACGTTACTCTGCCGATGTTTCACGTTATTGCGTCAAATGTCGATGCATGTACGCAAACGAGCGCGTTACACATGTATCGACGAACGATTCTGATTATGCTAAATAACCCAACACTCGAACTGCGCATGATTTATTGAATGGAAATTAAATTTCTGATTTTTCCAATATCTATTAATATTCCTATTCGCGTAATTTCAATTCAGATGTGCGTTATTTGTGGTATGTGACGCAGTGATTACAGCGTCGAGCTAAGCCGACATCATGAAACGCTGATGGTAATCGTAAGTGCTGACTATGGTACGCGACCAGATATTTGATCGTTAACGTTATCGATTGCGCGATACTCTGTTGACACTGCGCCGTGTAAGACGTGTCTCTAATCGCGAGGGTTTGTTCTTCGATCGAGGGTGAAATTGGACGAGGGAGTGAAATTTCGTGTCCTCGTTTAGGTTTGAATTGGCACCGGAGACCTGTTTTTGTTACGCCATAGGGCGTAGGTTTCATGTTTGAGTTTGATAAGTGGGTTCTCGGGAAAATTGTTCCAGTAATTGATACTCTATTATTAATTCTCCATTTTCACATGTATAATTCAATTAACAGGACCATCCTTTATCTAAAAACTTCTCTAAACATCGAATTGATAATTGACGAAGGCATATCGGTTTCAAATTAGATCGATTTTGGTTCTTGCAAATGTAAATTGAATATAATTTATTTGTAACAAAAGTGAAACGATATATTAACAGATAAAGGATCCGCGAAAGAGAAATTATTATGTCCAAGAAATTGGAAATGCAAAAATCTCACATCTCGCGAATCATGCCCGACTGGCAGTTTAATCAAACGTTAAATACTTTGTTATAAAACTTCGACGAGACATTAAAAAATTCTCCACTCTGAGTGAATTACCAAGCAGAATTCATCATTTGTCATTTTACGACTGATTAAACGGCAATTTAAACACCGTTACACGGTTGGAAGACATTCCGATCGAAAAAGGGTGTAGAAAATAATCTCCAGTAGGATTCCCGCTATTCTTCACACAATTACGCCTTTAACTACCATATAATAGCTTTCATTACGTCCATTCGACAAAGTGATTTTTAATTATCCCTCGGGAACGATTCATCATCCGTCGTTCTTAACCTGCCCGATTAATGATCCCGCCAAGATCCTGTTCCATATTTATCCCGACCCTTCGAGTCTCAGCACTGTCCCAGCAATAAATAAATTTCGTCACGAGATGGCCACAACTCTTCGCCAGTCAGGAGGACTCGTTCCAGCTATTTCGCGGGTCGGCACCGAAACTGGCCCGCCCTCCTTTCGCTACACGCACATGTACAACCATGTACATCCTCACGCTCACACACAATCGTTTGACACGACACGAAACACGCGTACAGAGCGTTCGACTGTAAATCAATTCTACGCATCGGAGGTATTTCAGTTAAATGACACACGAGTGCCCCGTGGAAGAGTCTGCCGTTTTTCCTTTGCCATCTTTCTTTCGCCAATTCTCGCGCGAGTAGTATTATCCTCGTTCTCCTATTCTCACCCCGTTCTTCCTCCCCTATCCTCCTTTTTTCCTCTTCCTTTTTCATTCGTGTCTTTCTGCCTCGTTTCTCCTATCCTCGTCCGGTCTGCTCTTTTTCTTTCTCTCTTCCTCTTTCACGTTGGTCATACAACCCCGGCAGCGTGTAGGATTCTATACGGTTCGGATATAGAATTGAATGCGACGCATTGTCCGGCGTAGTCTGACCGTACGATATTACAAGAGGAAAAGGGGCGACACGGAGGGAATAGGAGAGGGAGCAGGAGGAAGATACCAGGGAGGATCGAATAGGGTGAAGAGGAATAAGTGTGGAGGGCGCCAAGTCTCCCGAATGAAACGAGTGGAACGGGAAGGATCGAGTTATGTACCGTCCACCCTTGGCCAATGGGCGCGTTAAATTATGCCTTGTCTCGACCGGGACGCTGCATCCAGACTCCCAAATACTCGGATCCTCGTTGTACCAGAAGCGACTGCTCGTATCGTTCTGGTATTTATACTCTTTCTTCTTTTCCCTTCCTGTTTTTTCCCTTTTTACTCTATTTTCCTTCGAATTGCTGGACCATGAAGCTTTTCGAATTGGCCTCGCGCGACCGAACTGTACGTTGCGCTGTTTCTCGTGCCTGAGATTCCGCTGGTATTCGAAAAGGAAATATAAGAGCCTGTAACGAAACAGCAAAACGTCTGTGAAATCGTTAAACACGAGAGAATGCACGCGTGCGCGCCACGAGCTCGCTAATTATTTTCTCGGCGTAATTGCGGCTCGCAAAATATAAGCGCGATAACATCGGGAAACGGGAAATACTCCCATTGCAATAACACAATTACAGGCCGATGTAACGTATAATTCAATTTGTCGACTGTGTTTCGACTGGTTCTCCGATATGTGGGAACAATTGTAAGTGGTGGACGATATTATTTGCGTGAGAATATCGTTATGATAAACATTTCTCGAATGATTCATAATCATTTTTAACTTTGCAGTAGAATTTTTATATTTTAACCGCATTTTTCTTTCGACGAATAAAAAGACTTTCAATGTTTTCAGAATACGTTTCGTATAAAATTGGAACGAGAAATCATGGTACAAGCGAACAGTTCTTCGAGACTTTAAAACTCTTCGTACATGGTAAAAAGGTAGTTTGTCTTTAAAAAATGTTGCAAAATTAGTGCATTTTACGCTAGGACGATTAAGGTGTATTATATTATTGCATTACGTATTGTGCTTCACTTAAATAGGCATTTTATTATAAATTATACATATGCCTGAGAAACTAAATTTATATAAAAAGGAAACGCTGCAAAACTCCACTACAACAAATTAATGCGTTCTATACTAAAAGAACTACTAGCTATTCTATTATTGCTCGTATGTTATTATATGTCTACTTTCTTTAAATAAAAGCCGTTATGCCGTCTACGAAGATTTTTGCCAGTGAGTGCATTAATAACAATTTAAGAAATATTTCAACGAAGAAAACGATTGACTTGAAAACCACCCAAAAATCGTAGCAGGGTTAGGGAAGAAGAATAGGAAGAATAGAAGCAAGAAAAGCTAAAGTGTTCTTAAATCTCGTCTACCACGGTGTCGGAAGTACAAACGACCAGACGATCGTCGTCGATAAGGAATCTCGAACGATTTGTCGAAAACGATCCGTTGGCTTTTTTTCTCACGGTTTCTCCACGATTCCACGTCGCGTCTTATCCCACCATTCTCACGGGAATTCGTGTTCCTGTTCGGTAACGAGGCAGGAACAGGAAGAGGTGGAAGTTTTATAGGCGAAGGCTCGCGTTAAAAGCGAAAAGACACTGGTACAGGAAGAGGGAGAAGAGGGTTAGGAAAAGAGGGAAAGATGCGGGAAGTATAAGGGAACATCGCGATTCAGGGATCGCGTAATGAGACTCTCAAAATATAGCTAACGACAATTGTCGAGGGTCAGTCTACCGTGCTTTAACCGTAACTGTCTATTTTTATTATTTTCCCTGAATCTCCACTCTCTTTTTCACCCCCTGTTCCAAGAGGGTAGTGGCGTTCCTTTATCCTCGACCGTCTCGACGCGTCGCGGCGTCGAAATAGCCCCGGAGATAAATTTAAGACGCTTAGTGCTTTTGGATGCTCGGAGAAGTCCTGCGAGTCTTCGCGCCGATGAACCCTCCGAACGAGTCTCTTCGATTTCGCGCCTCGAAACGTTCCGACGTTTGGAAATCTGACGTTGAATTTCCTTTTCCTCCACCGTATAACGCAAAACAGAAAACCAAGAAAGAGGGAGAAGTGATAGAACCACGAAGTAATTTGAAGTTTCGTAATCTTAGGGTATATCTTTTTATTCTAACCGATAACAGAAATATTCTTTGTGCGATCTTGTATTTAATTGGCAGTAAATTTGAATACATTATGCGTTCTTTCTAAAGATATTAGGAAAAATATATCTGTATTAATTGTTTGTTATAACAATTAATCGTTGCTAATCATTGGTAGAAAAATTTGTTCCCGCAGCCTAAACCAGGTTCTATTCTGGCAGGATTAAGTAATCGTTTAGTGATACTTTCGCTTCTCCTATTTTACCCTTTTTCTTTGTTTCGTTACTGAAATTTCACGTGAAACGTGCTATATTTTTTACGGCGTTTTTGCGCGAGTGAGTCGACGAATCGAATTTCGCGCAGGCGTTAGCGAGCGAGCCACGAAGAATGAACAGTGTCGAAAAAACGAAAAGGGAAAAACAGCAGAGGAAAAGGCGAGTGAAAGAGAGAAAAAAGGCGTTGGTTTTGAAAGGAAAAAAAAAAGCGGCCGCGTTTCGTAGCTGTAGTGCAAACGGGCCGAGTTTCAAATAAAATTCCTCGATGCATCGCGGCCGTTCGTACGTGATTGATATCGAAAATGTAGTTCCCAGGGCAAACTCGTTGGCGTCAATTCGCTCGATAACATTTTTCCCCGCCCTCGCTTTCCCCTGGTACCGCGTTTTTTGACATCTGTTTGTTATTGCCGCGTCACGAGACAGGATATCGACGCCGGGAAAAACGCGCGTTTTATTAGACGGAATTTCTAACTGCAACGATTCATCCCCAACTGTCTGTTCCTCTTATTGTTTGCCCATCTCTTCGTCGAGACGAAATTGCACTGATACGACAGGGACTCTCGAGGCCGACTGAAAGAAACACTCTCCCTTGAAGTAGAAAGCATCGCGTTTCTCATTGTCGTGATTGCTATCGTCGCCTAAATGCTGGACCACGAGGAAAGCAGTACTGGTCCTGATTATTCGAAGCGACGCAAACGTTTACCAAAGAATCAGGATACTATGTGCCACATGTAAGATCTAAGAGATTTGACCTTAGAGATTTGACTTGTGTTTGCGAGATCAAGATCTCTGAGATATAAAACGAATCTTGTTGGGAAAATGGTCTCCCATAAAGTATCTGCCTACAATTTTTCTCCTTTCTATCGCACGAGAAATAAGTGGTTTAAATAAAAATTTTGAATGAGACGAATGAGATGAAAATGGTAAAAGATGCGATACACTGCGTGACTCCATCCTTTGTATTTGATATTATTCCTATTTAATATATCACTCTCTACTAACGAACATGGTTCTTTATCCAATTGAAATTGAACTGTTGGATTTCCACGCAACCATTGAATCTGAAATAGCTCCTACATTTAGTCTAAAGAAAATTCACAATTACATATAGAATAGAATTTACCTATAATTCTATGATTAATTTCTGATCCATTTCTGACTCCAAATACATACTCCATTGAACTGTTACGGAAACCAGAGAATTAAAATTACACCGGTGTACATCCTCCTACCCCTTCGCTTCTAAAGATACTCCTACTCTATCGCTCCTCTATAAGGTCATACTCTTCGAAAGGGCCAAACGAAGCACGAAATGTAGCTCGAAAGGACAAGAAAGGAGATGGTGGATACAAAACGTATGACGCAAAACGTAAAGCCGAGAAAGAGCACGCTGGAATAGAATGGGGAACAACGACGATCGAGAGAGAAAGAATGCGCGCAGGAGCGTAGGAGTAGAAAGATAGAGTAGAGGGTATTATCGAGAGGCATGATAGCACTTTCGTACGTAAAACAAGCGAAATGGTTTTGACATGAAGTGCAGGGCCACCGAAGGCGGGTGGACGGTAGGGTAGGCCGGCACCGTTCCATAATCCATTGTGTCCAGTGCCAATTAAACGGTGCTGCCATGCGTATGGTCAGGAACTAACCGGCCGTTCTCAACACGGTCACGGGTCTACGTTGGCCGCGCGTACGTTCACGCATACGTGTGTCCCGCCGCGTAAGAGGAGCGCAGATAGCTGCAGGAGGAGGCGAAACCAGGAGGTAGTGGACCGCCACACGCTGATTGGGGAGCATCTGGACCTCTCCGGACGTACCGGCAATTACCGGACCGGGTTACCTATAACTGTACACCCCCCAGCTTCATGTACACGCACCACCACGCAAACGATCAGCACGGTGCACAGGCTGTTTCATAAAATATCTCGTCTGGATGTACTTACGTGATTTTGTAGGAAGCTTCGTCGACGGATGTGAGGATCAAGTCGTCACGGTTATTAGGCGGGTGTCGACGTAGAGCGAGAGAATTTTAACTTTGTAATTTGAACTTTGAATATAACGATAAATTTTCATCTTGGTGAATCTTTTTATTGGCGGTGAAGCTCGATTTTGAGGAATGATCGGCGGCCTTACTTCTGTTTCCTAATTGTGTAGTTTGTATTGGAAGTAGATTCAGGAAGACGTTTGATAAGTTCAAAGTGAAGAGAATATACTGTGACAGAAGATTGCCGATATTTTTATTAAAGATGAGAATCTTGAGGGATGCTTGATAGCAATGTTTCTATTTGGCTGCTTCTTTATGTCGTTTACTATTACATCGTATCACATAACAAATTTTATATCGTTCCAGAACTTTGTTTGTCTATGGAATTCTCTATTCGATATGTGAAACAACCTGTAGCCCTTGTCTAACACAGGCTTAGTTGTATTAGCGATGGTGCATGCGATGCGTTATAATCGCGATGGGTCGCCAGTCGTGTGCACCGGATCAGTAGAAATCTGTTGATTGGTCGCCGCCACTTGATCCATAGCAGACCATCGTCTAGTCAGGTCGGTGGCGCTGGCTTTTCTTCGTCACGACAGCGCGTTGCGGTTTCTCCTTGGTATCCGCGTGCGTCAGGCACTCGTTTGGTTATTCGAGACGCTCTGGTTTCCCTGTTAGACCAGATCTGATTGTTTCTGGTACGTTTGCCACGTCGCGAATTCTAGAACCGAATCCTAGAAAATCGGAATAGTGAAACGGTCTCTGTGTAACATCGCGTGGCTATGAATTAAAATTCGTTCCGTTCTTGCTTCCGTTCAGGCATTAAATTCCCGTTTCAACGATCTCCGCAGTGGATGGGGAGTAAAACAAAGAATGGAGTTCGAATGTTTGTTCTCGAGCTGGTTCGTAGCTCGAAGTAAAATCGAGCGTTAAAGAGTGGTCCGGAGATTGTAGGGGAATTGGTATGTTATTGATCAGACAGAGTAATAGTAGAGTTCGTTGAAATTCGTTTCTTCTTAAATCGGAGTAAATTTCATTTCCGTGTAAGAATTGTATTCTTAAATCATTTTAATGAGATCCGAAGCACGATTTCAACATAGAGCAGGTTAAACGAATCTCGATAAATTTGAAAAATTTAATCTCGCCTAGCTATATAATAAAATACGAGCGACATTAGATTTTCCAATATTGTGGATCATGATTTTTTAATCTTATATGGACTGGAGATTATTTTATTTGTTTCTTTGACGACGATCCACGTTGAACCCCAGATATGTAATAAGAAATGAAGACAAGAGGGTGAACGAACTCGTATGGTCACCATGTAAGGTATCGAGACATTTAGGCACGAACGATCGTAAACAATTAGAACGATCGTGAAGGCGCTTGGAAGACGAGCCGCGAATACAGAGTCGACTCACGTTATAAATGCTAACAACGCATCGGGTTTACATTAGCAAACATAGATATCGCGATTATATCTGCATCGTGCGACCTGCTGCGTCGCGATCATCACTATACGTTCAGCACGATTAATGGGGCAATAGTGTGTCAGCAAGGAAACGAAAGCCTGAAGAGTACGACATCACGATGCATATGTAACTCGATAGTATATCTCATTTCCGAATAGTTCGTAATGGAAACAATCTTTTTATTACTACTACTTAAGCATTCAAAATTTATACGTGATACAATCATCTTTATGGTCTACACGAGTATACCGAGTTCTTCCTTCATTTTATCTTCTTGTCGCCACAGTATAACCACTTAAATTTGATACATAATTAATTTTACAAATCATAGCTGCAAGTCATATCTACGTGTCATACGATTTAGATAATTCTATGAACTTTCTCTTTATTATAACTGTCTAGCCGTTTAAAGCCTATACATTCCGTAATTTTTTTTTTTTTTTTTTTTTTGTCGATTGCATAGAAATTCCGATTTCTTCCTTGCAACCATCTTCTTCTTCGTATCTCCGTACCATGTATTTACATAAACATTTGTACAAATCTGTACGGAATTATCTTCTTCCGAATACCAGATGCCACGTCATGTCGCTGAAATACAAACTCAGAAGTTCGTAATTGCCTGTGCAACCTTTCCTCTACCAAACGCCGTATACCTGAAATCACAAGATACATCTTCAACGTGCCTCCAATTTCCTTCGTCGTTCTCTTAACGTCACCAACGATTGCTTGGTCACGCAGGAAGATTGAAAATTTCCAAGCGTCCCAGCATTCTTACGGTGCATCTGGAAGACGCGCCGCGACTAATCGAGCGTAGAGATCGATGGAAGCCAGAATCTTTGCACACGCGAACCACGAAGAACAAGGCTTCCACGCAGACACGTGTCCGACCACGTGTGTCCCGATCCACGGCCGTTACTTCTACCTTACTTCCACCTTGTCGCGTTACTCTGCCTCGTCTTTCTTTCTCCTGGACCCCCCTCAGTCACTCTCGTCTCTTTTTAGTCTTTCTAGCCTTTCCCCGTGTATACATATGCATGCATGCAACTACGTATGCACGACCACGTTCTGCTAGTCGCGGGAGATGTGCTTTTATTATTTTATTACACAACGAGTTCGCTGGTTCGCGAGGAAAACTGAGCACGTTAAATCGGAGATTCTTCTCACGTCGTCTAGCGTGGTTCTTCTCTATTTCGTTCTTTTCTTTCGACGGCCTATTTGTTTTGTTCGTCGCTATATGGAAGGATCGACTTCTTTGTGTCTTCACTCCCTAGCCCTTTGTACGCGATCTTTCGCGTTTAGTTTCTTATACTTATGGAATGAATATAAATCAGAATATATTTCGCGTGTTTAATCCTCAATCCGTACAACTGAATATTATTTCATATGAAAGAAAAATTATGATTTTAATTTAACATTTAACGTATGCTAGATACAGAGAAAAATATTTAAATTCTTCGAGATATCTCTCAGATTGATTTCTTAACGTCAGGAGCTTCGATGATTAAATTATAATACCTGCGCCAAAGAAATTAAAACGACAAATTGAAAGATATAAAACTCAAGAAGGAAAGTTAGCTTCTTTTAACAAGTATACAAATCCTCAAAGATAAAGCATTGTAAACCAGTAAAATCTACAAGAAATTACAAATTGATCACTATGCCTATTCTATCAACTATTCTGTTAACGAAGAGATACACGGCGCACGAGATAGTCCATAAATATGAAAGAATCACGATCGTGTTACATTTCTGTGATTATCGTGCACAGCGTTTCAAACGCACATACAATCTTACGTTGAATAAGAACTGACATATGTTGAAAAAGAACATTACTTTAATAAGTTATTTATTGTACGAAGGAACAATTACCGACACGCGATCGCGACTATCGAGTCAGATACCCGGCAGCAAATAGTCAACCGAACGACATCCGATCGGCGCAATAAGACGGGCAGCCGCGTCGCTATTTACGAGCACACGGGGTCGCATAAATTCATTTATCCAGAAGTTATCGATAACGTTCAATAGCAATCGGAAGATTTACGACGTCGAAACCCTCCGGCTCTTTCCCTTACAGCCGATCATTTCGTATACTTATGTATATACAGGGTGTGTCCTACTTTTGCGGCTAGACTGTAAGAGTACGATCTATAAGTAAAAATAAGGAAACAGTTTGACTATAAACGCTTCGTTACAGAGTTACATGAATACGAAAGATCGTGTTTACTTTATTTCTATAAAGAGTAACCGCAATTGTTCAAATGCTTTGATTCTCATCGCAAAACGCATGAATTTATTACATGCCGAATTTCCTGAGAATTTTATTAAATATCGAACTAAGTTGTTAAGTTGGGTAATTACCAAGTAACAGTAATTAATTACTTTTGTACTATACTACGATCTTTCATATCGTGTAACAACAAAATCGTTTCTACGCGCATATTTCGCGCTGCGATCAATATTGGCTTATAATTTTGTAATAAAACGTTTACAACAAAGCCTCGTCTAACATCGTTCCTTATTCTCGTGCGTAAACTATCCTCTTACAGTTAGGTTGGGAAAGCGAGAAACACCCTGTATATGTGTACGCCTTATTCTCCAATTCTTGTTGCCTGTTCTTTTTCCTGTTCGGTTGTTCGCGTTATTACGTCCGCCCCTTCTTGCCCGTAGTCGTCGCAGAGGCATCGAGATCGATGATAATTCCTCGTTGCGAGGGCGAGAAGAACGATCAAAGCGTCCGTTCGTCAAATTATTTTCCAAGCGTCGATCGAACAAACGTTAAGCTCCGAGGCCGGTTTCAATTAGGATTACTTACTTTAATTCGCTCTCCTCCGCGAACTTGAAACATTAAATACACTTTAATGAGCCTAATGGCACTTTAGTGGGAGGGATGCCTTTGAAGAAAACTTGGTGCCACGGAACTGGGCCTTTCCTCGCTCGCCGATGAGAAACAGAACTTTCATGGAAAGTTTCCTGGTGTAACTAGCGGTTAACCAATGGACGGCTGTCTACTAGTTAGACCGTACAGTCAGTTGAAGACAGTGGAACTTCTAGTCAAGAACTTAAATCGTTATATCGGATTACCAACCATGAACTAGACAGAATATCTTCATCTATACAGCCGCAAGGATAGATAATTTATCAGATTTTCCTCTGAACGATCGACATTCCCGTTTTTCCGACGCTTATAATTTAAGCGATCGCGAAGTTTCGCCTGATGGAAAGTCGGTAAGGCAACGATGAACTAAGAGGGAAGGGAGAAACATAGAAGTTTTTGATACTTCGATCGTCTGCGTTGCAGAGGGATAATAATAAAATTGAATGGTGGATCGATGGCCACGTTAATTGGGAGATCAGTCGGGTCAGTTGTAATTGCTTTATCGCGGGAATGATAGGTTTAACCAGGATCGCAAACGTACTGCCTCGTTACAACGTTTCATGTTGGTTATTATGCAATTAGTATTGCGTAACGCTCGACGTGTGCGCGGTGTTTGAAGAACGGAAACGAGGTATTAGAAACGTTCACGGCAATTTCTTATTAAACAATTAACTGAATTCTGTGAGATTCTAATTTCTCTTTCATTCAGAATTATTTGTTTAGGCTTTCCACGGTTGTCCAATCGAACACGAAAAGATCGAGAAAATGTATCAAAGCGTAACAAGATCGTTACATCTAACGATAAGAGGAAAGAAAAAGATGAAGAAGTTATTAATAATTATTACAATTCGCATAATGTACTTGAACATCGTCAATCTATTTGAAAAATTTGAACGAAGGCTTCGTTCTTCTCTCGATAATTTTGTAATTTTAATCCTATAACGATTTCATAATTGTGGAATAAACGGTCTTTTACATAGAACTTAATACATTCGAGATAATACCTAGTGATATAAGAGAATGTAATGGTACGGTGAATTTTCAGAATTTTCTCAAATAGTGTAATTAGGCACTCTGTCATTATTCCGTCTTTAAGAGCCCACTTCCAGTGGTATATCGTACGGAACGGGTTCAATCATTATCACGTCGGGCATTAAATCTCGGATCCTTTGGACTAGAACCCTGAAGCTGACCATCGACTCCGTAACCATTCTCCAGTCATCTACCGTGCTTTGCCATTACCAAGGATCGTGGCAATTATTATCCAATTAGTACTGCGTAACGGACACCGCGTATATACCGTTCGAAAAACCAAAACGAGCCATAACCACAAAGAAGGCTACGAAAAATCTGGTGGAAAAAACAAAAGAGGAAAACGATTACGGTATAAAACGAGAAAAGAATACGATGGATGGCTTCAAACGGGGTAGGCTTCGAAAGGAGTAACAAGAGAAGATAAAAGTCAGATTTTCTAATCGTTTCTAAATCGAACGAAGCTTAATATTGGATTGCCTGATTATTTCTAAATTGATCAAACCTTAATGTTAAATTTCCTAATTATTTGTAAGTTGAACGCGACAGTACAGAGCGCTAGTGAATCGAAAAGCAATGCGCGTACGTCGTAGAGAACACTTAATGTTCGCTGTACTTTACGAAGGTAAATAGGAAAATAACGTTAACCGTAAGGTGTGTGTGACTTCCGTGATCTAAATAGATCGCGCTTCGACTCTCCTCTCTCTCTCTCTCTCTTTCTCTCGACTATTTAAAAAATCCCAAGAGATCGACGACAATGTAAATACGAAGGACGAAGATCGAGACAAACTAAAAATAAAACGACGATTCGAAAGAAAGTAGAAGAAGGGTGGGCAAAAATGGAAAAGAAGAGAAGAGGGGTGGAAGAAAAAATAAATCGCAGGGGGAAAGGGAGAAAGAACAAGCAAGAGAAAATGAAGAAAAAGTAGAAGAAAGAAAAAGAGGAGCGAAGGGGAGAAAGGGAGAAAAGCGGCGAGAGAGAGAGGAGAGAGTGGCGGGGTAAGGTCAGTGCCGTGGACATAATATGGTTAGTGACCGCGTGACGTCACAGCCGCACCACGTGACTACGATAAAACAAGCTGCTTCCGAGCAGGGATACGCAGTCGAGGAGCGGAGAGGGTCGTACAGCGTAGCTGACCGATCCACGGGAAATAGTGGGGTGGGGGGCTGAGGGGGGCAGCGCGTAGTACTACGCCTCGTACTACACGTGCGTGCGTGTGTAAGACGATAACGAGGATACACGCATTCGCTCGTGGCGAACACGCATTCGTTCGTGGCGAACACGTAGTTCCGCGTACGCGACACAGAGATAGAGCGAGTAAGGGGGTGGAAGAAGGGAGGAGGTTGGTCGGTGCACGAGACGCAATAAGAGCGTACGATTAGAGACGACTCCCGGGACGCAACTGGGAACGCATGATTCTCGTGTTTGGAAATTGGTTTAGCTGGTGGATATATGAACGGAGAGATTTAGTTGTTGGACGTGAAGTTACGTGCGTACCAGAGATTGTAGAGCTACGGACCTTGTAGATGGGTTTTGGAAGGCCCGAAATGGGATTACGTAGGATGACGTTTGATACGATGGTTACATTTTCGCGTAGTTTACAGGAAAATATGATTTTTATACCTTTTTCATGGTATCCTCTGGCGATGAAACTTCGAAAATCGAGGGCTCCGTTTTGGCAAGCGTTTGTGAATTTATTTATTAGCAGTTGCCTTTACTTTTTTATTTCGCGTGGATGAGAACGGAAGTAGATAACAATTTGTAAAGTATAGACGACACTTTTGCTGTGGTCGCGGCAGAGTATAAAGGATTGGAAGATTGTGGGCGCAGTTTGCAGCTCGAAAATACAGAGGACACGTTGGTTTTGTTTTATAGCAGCGCAGAGGTTTAACGATTCGTTGGTTTTAAACGAAGCGGGAGCAAATAAATAAATTTCTTTGTTACGCTTGTTAAATATTTGACTAACATCGCCTAACGATATTCGGCTCTTTTAACAGCAGAATATCCGAAAAAACTCTGTACTGGTTAATCCGACAGAAACGCTTTTTCGTTCGGTGTTATTTTCATACACCGTAGGGTGAGTCGTGGCCGACATAAAATATTTCCAGCTGGTCGTTAACGCATAGAATAATTTACTCTTTCCCGTGCGTGCGCAATAATCGCGGTGTCGTGTGCACGTGTTACGTAAACACGGTATATTATTTCGTGTAATTTAACCGCCTATCTCTATAAATAATGCTTCGTGCACCGAGCCCACTGTATATTGACTCCGAAAGCCCTAATGAGTATCTGTCCTATGATTTCACGCAATTTCCATCGACCTTTTAATCGAAATTCCCCCCTTGTACGATTTATCCGTTATTAAACCGTTGCGAAATTCGTGGAAACATTATAAAGCGCAACGACATCGTTATAACTCTGTTTCTCGTTTTCATAAATTTGATGAATTTCATACGTTAAACGAGTAAATATACGTTTAATTATTACGAGAAAAATATATAGGAAAAGAGAAAAACGAGACAGCGAAACTGGCAAGATGCGAGGGGAGGGATAAGAGCCGAAAAATATTGGATTCAGCAGGATGAGTGATAACTTCCGTATCGAGAAAGGATGTCGTCTATATGTGTGGGTGAACACACCGTAGACGAGACCAGAAACATAGTCTTTTTATCGCTAGTATTTTACACAAATATCTCGCATTATTAACGTCTTACTATCGAATATCTTACAGAGGAGAGAAATAAAAACGAACGAAAAACTAGAACGAAATGAGAAACTAGTTGAATTCCCCGTTTAATTATGCAGTGATCTTGTTTTTCACCTAATTATTATGCGGTTCTAAGATACACAAGATATGTAAAGTATCGTAAATTCTGTTCGATAATGCTTGTCATTGTTTGATTGCTGGATTTAACGATTTTTAATAAGAAATATACTGCGTTAAATTAAGTTCTGAACGATATAATGGCGCGACAGAGAGAACTCGTCTCGTTTTCCAGCGAAGAGGTACTTGTGAGTTTAATAGTACACTTGGAGATTCCCGTTTTAGTGTCGCAAGTTCGCGATAAGACGCGTATGAATATATCGTAGTAACGTTTCGGAAGCGAAATTTAAGGGTAATAATGCCAGACCAGCCGCACACATTCGGCATAATGCATTCCTGCGATATTCCAACGTCTCGCTCTAGCTTACTCGTCACGCTCGTTCACAATTTCCACGATACACATCTGCAATTCAGATGCGGTCGCGTCAATCTGATCATTCTGCGACGGTCTGCATTGACAAGATATTGTCATATTCTCGAATAGACTTTTTAAAGCAATTCCACTTGCCGGGAAGACAGAGGAAAAAGAAGTAAACAATATCCCAAATTGTAAAAGATGCAATGCATCATATATGGTGAAAAAGCGAATATTTTCTTAGTGCATTACGATATAGGAGAAAAGAAGAACGTATTGTTATAAAATACAATGATATAGAGAAAAATAAAAAAGCTGGAGTCTTTTTGACGTAGATCAACAGAATGAACTCACGAATTACAAAATATTGAAATTACTTTCCATGTTGTATCTACATATACATATTGAATCTCCCGCGAATTTTATTATTAACTTGAAATTGATATTACAGATATCGTCTTAGTAATCTCCTTTATTTCGATTTTTCACGAAAGAATTTTCTAAAGTAACGGAACTTTGATTTAATTTCTTTTCAAATTCTTTACTTCCGTGGAATACACGACGATGCCAAACTATCGTCCAGTAATGTGCACCACGATTCCGCAACAGTCATGTAAAAGTATCTTAACGAATACTATAAATCGTCTTACATAGTCTTTTGTCAAGAATATCGCATTAAAAACATTCAACGTACAAGCACGTTTGCGATAGCAACACGCGACTATTCGTTTCGCTATCTCATTAACAAAGAAACGAAGCGTTCCGATCGATCGATACGAACGTATTAATTAATGAAGCGACCTTAAGCAGGCAATAAAAGCATCTCGAGGCACGATAAAACGTCTCTGTCGACGAAGTCTCTACTACTCTGCGGAGGAGGCGGATGGAGAAAAAGGTGGATTGATAAAAGAGGAAGGGTAAAAGGAGACGAAAGGATGGAAAAGAACAGCTAATGGAAACGTCAAAATGTAACGGCGCTACGAGGCACGTATAAACGCTCGGTTGTTCTGTAATAATGCCGGTATTGTTGAGCTTATCAAGCGGGGCTAATTGGACGCGAACAGCTGGGCCGGCTAGTTGCTGTTCTACGACGCTTCGAAGCGACCGCCGCCTCTACTTTACACTGATAATGTAATGGGACCTATCTGGAACACAAAAGCCGGCAATAGTTTAATGGATTTGTCTCAAATTGTCACCGACCGTCAAAACAAACCCGATGATCAGAGAAGAGGGAGAGAGAGAGAGAGAGAGAGAGAGAGAGAGAGGGAGGGAAAGAGAGAGGATGAAATTGCACTTCGCTACCGCGACAATGCGTCGACGTATTAAGTGCATAATTATTGCTGACCGGTGCTTCGCTACCCGTTGCAGCTGCATGATTCGCCAACGAGATTGCTGATCTGTCGATTGGTAATCGAAGTTGCGTCGAAGTTTGTATGGTGTAGTGTTTAACAGCACAGGGAAATCAGTGCGTAGTAGTCAGCCTTTTTGTAGAATTCAGGTTTACAGTTATCGTATGGAAGATTGGATATTTGTGGAGAGAACTGGGATACGAGGAAATTGAAATTTGGGTTAACTTATTGATTGAGTCGGTAAGACGAATGTTTTATAATTGGCAATAGGAATTAAAGGTTAACTATCTGTACGTAAGGTGAATTATTAGCAGGCCGAGCGAGATTTTACCGTTGAATTCTTCTTACGGAGCGAGTTCCTATTATTATCGAAAACAGTTTCGAACATTTGACGTAATGAACGATCGTACGATGTATCAGAGACGTTAAAAAGTATTTCAGAATATTTTTAGATGTTGCGGAAGCTTACGAGAGCGAAATGGCTTGGACGTAAACAACTCAGTTTGCTCAAAATAGTATGGAGAATTAATAAACGCGAATGAATTTTAATTAAATCCAGGTTTTACAAACACCGATATAATGAAACACGTAGGAAGAGTAAAAGATTTCCTAAAGGAAAAAGCTATTATGTAGATACGTTCAAGACTATTAAAGTGACTATATACTTAGTTAACTGTTTGCCAGTTAACAGGTGAAAAATCGAGCTGAATAATTCATACGTTTAAACGTATCCGTTTTGAACGATAATGTTATATCTTTTTGTTGAACGAGTGTGCATAAAAATCAATTTCAAGACGATAGTTATAAAGCACGTATGAATGAGTCGTTTAAATGAATTATGATTCTACTCGTTTACTTCGAAACGACCGAGCTCGTGTAAGCAAAGCCATTTTGCATTCACGAGAAAAGTCATTTGCCCGTGCGGGAGAACTTCGCTTCAGGAACTGTCATTAAGGATCGTTCGTTATTAAGCTCGCGAAGGGGTCGCGAATAACGTAGAAAACAGGATTCTATGTACTTCCATCAGGAAGTTGCACTCATGTACGTTTGTATGGCTACGACGCAGGCAATAAATATTATCGATAAAAATTAACAATAACGGCGGTGAAAGATAACGCCGTCGTTAAAAATAGATTCTTTACTCACGTTGTATGTAACGTTTCAACGATTTAAATCGAACATATGTTACTTGTGCGAAGATCGCGAAGAAATAAATACAAATTTGATTGCTTCTTTTTATGAAAGCAATCGATTCTTACAAATAGCATCTAACGTTCAATGTCGATGTTTAATGACATTTGAGAAACTTCCGCGGATTAAACGACAACGTTAAAAGCACGCGACGTACCACAGATAGGAATCTTTTATACGAGCTATTGGCTGTTCGATTTCATATTCATAGAGGCAGATACGGATTATTTCAGATTAACAAAATGCTCTATAAATGTTATATGAACCAGTTCGAACTCATACAACTCTATCATATTATAGATTACTCTGGACTTATGGAACTCGTTGTAAACAGAGTTTTGTAGAATTTGGAATGAATCATTTTACGATTAAAACACTTTGAATATTCGTAGAGCACTCGATCAGTCAAAATTCGTGGACCCCGCGTTGGATCGACCTAAGGTCAAGAAATCAGAATCAGATTATCTCGAACACGTAGAGTTCCAGAAGGAATAGCTGACAGCCAAAGAATTCAAGTCTGGTCACTTACAGGATCGAAGATCCCATTGTTTCAGAATTAAAGAACGCGATTTGGATCGCTCCAGGCTAGAAAGATTATCGAAAGATGGAGTTAGACGATTTTAAGGATCGAAGAATCCAAGTTAGATCGCTCCAAAGAATAAAGAACCCGACTCGAAGTATTCTAGTACCGAAGGATAGATCTCGTCGCTCATTCAGGCACTTGGGTGGTGCAGTGAAACGATCCAACTTAAGGTTTTTCTCTGTAGACGATTCAAGCTTGGCCTCTTGAGTCTAGAACAGTTCTATCCAGCTTCTTTTTTTAAGATGTTCTAATCATGGATTCTTCGATTCTAAAGTTACTACGTATGAACTTCTATTCTCAAGCGATCCTACTCTAAAGTGAATCCTATTACAATGATTTAGCAATAACTAGAACTTTTGTGCTTCAAAACGATTCATAATAGATCTCACGAATTTTCAAGATACTTTGAATGAAAATCTCTGAAAAATAGATATATCTGCGAATTTAAAACCACGTAGATCGCAATTCACGATTCTGAAGATGCGTTATTCGAAGTCCCTTAACCTTATGGTGATCCAATTCGGTCTTGTCCCCAATTCCTTCGACATTCTATGGGCCCAACACTGAACCTGGTAATCTAAACTAATTCGCTGTGTATTCATAACTGTCTGTAATGTGTCCAATGAGTTCGGAGCCATTTATATCGTTGCCCATATCTTCATATCTCTATTAGCCTTCGTTTTTTCTTTTCCTCTTCGGGTGCCTTCAATATTGCTCGTTAAGCGGCGATACGTGTCAGGACGTTTGGTCACGTATCTTATTATAGTAGTGTCAGTGAATCTTAAGGAATATACACATGTTGAACGTAGTAATAATAGCCGGGACGATGCAATAGACTTTGCGTAAGCACGATGTGGTACGTAAGAAGCAGCGGGAAATACGACGAGTGTTGCGTTCATGGTTCCGTCGGTGAAAGATTTGTGAAAAATAACATACGAACCGTATGCACGAATGGCTTACACGTGGATTCGCTTTTAACAACCATCTGCAGCTTCTTGCCCTCGTGACGTAATTATAATGTTTTTGGTTCGTTGCGTTCATTCGAACTGCTCGGTTCTCGTTTTGTTTCCTTACTTCGCTTCTTATACGGCTTCCATCGAGACAATGCTTCGGTTGTCATTCTACAAACTACGTAGCGATAAATGGAACTTTTTGCCACGCTGAGTCGTAGCATCGAAATTGAAAAATCGAGACATTAAAGGTTAACTATGCATTCCGCTGCAAGAATTATCAAATTTCTGGAAATTACGAATTTTTAATTTGGCTGAAGTTTTATGCGAATATTTTTATAGATCACAATTTAATTATTCTTTTAAATGATTCATTGACCTTCTATATTGGTGTGTTATATGTTAGACACGATAGTTTGTTAACGAATTTTTCTCCATGTTGGAACAAGATCGTAATGCATATAAAATTAGATTTTATTTAGCAGCAACCTTGCAGCACTTATCGTGCTGCCGAGATTGTTTCTCGCCGATATCGAGATCGAGATGCGCAATTATGCTCATTAAATGGCGAATCGTTACGCATAGGAAGTGATTACGGTTCTTCATACTATGATTCAGTTCTGATTTCAAGCATCTTTCTCTACACCGAAATTAATTACATACAAACACGCACACGAACGATCGTTATCTTTCAATTTACGGTTATCACTCTTCGCTTTAACAAAAGTAAATTTTAACAAAAGAGCAAGAGTAAATTCAAGAAACCTTAAATTCCTTTTTTCGTTGCACAAATCGGCCACGTCATAACCGGTCATACAAATTGTTAATTTCAAGATGGTTTTGTCATATTTGATAGAAGCACTCGTCTAATGGTTAATTATCACCTGACAACGACCAGGCGAGTTTAATAGAATTAAACTCGAAGAGAGTTCCGTGTTGATTTTAACGGAATCTCATGGTTCGGCCGCGAGACTACGCTTTCGTATTGAAACTTCGCTACCGGTTTCCGTCGCTACACGGTTTATCGAGTTCGAAACTGGTGGACCGTCCAATCGGTTCGACCATCGCGCAAAGTCTGTCTCCAGAGATTCTGGCTGTCCTTGGCTTCGCCTAAATTAGTCGATAAACCCTGGTTTAAAGTTCTCCAACTGTCGACCGGGTAGTTCAGCCCCTCGCTATTCCTCTGGCCACTCTGCTCTGCTCGGGGTTAGTATGAATTTACTCCCCCGCAGCGTGGGAGAAAAAGTAAAATAAGGGGCACACGGACCGGAAAGGGGAAGGGTTGATCGACCACGATGGGAATTAAAACGCGCGGAATGCTCGTGATTCGAATTAATCGGTCGTGCAGGACACTGGCTCGTTCGCAGCTCGATCAAAGTGGCCGTAAGTGAATTGAAATCATTTGAATGGGTTCTTCCTTTTACCATCACCCCTTTGTGCCAATGTAAAAGATGATAGGGTTCTTTCTGATTTCTGTTTTTAGGATATTAAATCGGCCAAGTGATATTTTTCTCATAGTTTATATATGATCAAGCGACTGTTTAACTTAACTGCTGTAATTTAAGCTGCAGTCATTTGTCTCCAACTTTTGTGCGAGACTCGTATAAACATCTTGATATTTAAAAACATGTAGAGGTCGGCTATAAATGGAACCAAACCTAGCTACAGATTTATTTCATCTTCTAAATGTACAAGTATCTTACGTTCTTTATATTTTTATATACAGGGTGATTGGTAACTGGTGGTACAAACGGAAAGGGGGTGATTCTACGCGAAAAAAGAAGTCGAAAATATAGAATAAAAATTTTTTTTAATTCTTTTTTTTTTAATTTTTCCATCGAGACAACGATCTACAGTGAGATCCGTTATAACGTACCGCACGCGTACCGAGCGAAAATTCAAAGTCGATTTTCTCGAAAACAAAGCCTCGAACGAAAAATTTTTATTCTATATTTTCGACCTCTTTTTTCGCGTACAATCACCCCCTTTCCGCTTGTACCATCAGTTACCAACCACCCTGTATAATATCCATCAAACGTACGCGGTGTACGGATGCAGGAAACTAAAATAATGATACAATTTTATATATATATTCAGGCATAACTATGCGAATATTAGTCAGTGTAATTTTATCTGCCGACTACCACGATTCATTTCTGACAAGACTAAACTTTCTACGTGAATATCTATCGTGAAAAGAGGAGGGTCAAGATATCACCAAACATAGCAATCCTTCTTTTCTCCGTAAGATATAATATTCCTCGTCATTCACCATAATGCATATTCCAAGTAATCTTGTTTCTTCCGTGTCGCGAAAGCTCGCGGATCTCGTCGTTATCGTGGCGAAGCATTCGTTGGAAGCCGTTGGGTCGCGTTGGATCGCGTTTCCTCGCGTTTCCTTCGGATAAATCACAGAGTGCTAATGCAGCTGTGAGTGGTACGTACATACGTGTAGGATATGACGAGCTGGATCGATCGGATCGAACGAGGGCATCGAATTTCATTAATCGGTCGTTAGTCAACAACTCGAAGTATAAATCTCGCGGACAGTGGCGCAGAGAGTGGCTTCGAGCACGCGTAACTACAGATAACCGTTATCGGCGTGACTTTTTTTTTTCGCGAGTCGAATCGCCTTTTTCCTTGCTTCCCATTGGTTGGGACAGTGACTCATTTACCGAGAGCAATAATAACGTTCTTCTCCATGGGCCTGTTCGAACACGCTCGTCCCACTGCGTCTTGCCTCTCCTCTCCTCTCCTCGGTTCGTCTCGTTTCATCTGTTACTTTCTCCGATCAGCTCATCTCCCTTTCGTCCTATCCTTCTATTCGTATCTCTCGTCTTTTGCGCTGCAGCAATCTGAGTGGGTCAGCCGGATAAAGAAACCTCGATGGTTTGTCGTCGTCAACTACGACAACGACGACAAGAAGAAGGCAGCGGAGGAGGAGAGGGTGGACGGCGATGAACTTCCACGTTGGCAAATGGTCATTGAGTCAATTACGCGGATAAAGTGCACCATTGTGCGGCGTAGCGGCGATTTTTCTAACCCCGTTCGCCGTCAACGACGTTTACACGGTTAGGCGGATAACGCCGCGCGTTTAATCACGCGTGCCTTCCTTTCCAACGAGATACGCTCGTGTTCGATGCGAGATCGCTGCTCCCTGGCTACCGTGCAGATAATTTATGTGCCAGAGGAATGCGCTGGAGATGTTCTAATTAGTTATTCGTGTCGTAAGACGAGTCTAGAATATCCGGATGTTTCTAGTATCTTAATCGTCGTTCAACCGTTTGATGGAAGATTTCTTAATGTTTAACTTGTTGCAATTTATAATCTTCTCCGCCAGACTATTTTTTACGCGTATAGGAAACACAATGCAGAGAGAAAGCGCTTAATGAATAGAAAACTCTGAAGAGTGGAAGAAATTCCGTGGACGAGAGAAATTCTGTAGTTGATATAACGGTATTTATTATCGTAGAATATACTTTGTCATTTTAGAAGTAATCTTAGCATCGTAAAAACACTGACTCTTTAATCACAGCATTAAAAACCTATTTCATCCAGTAAATATCGCGTCAATTCGTGTTAATGTCGACGATTATTCGTCTCGTGAGACGTGACAGTGAATTTCCCCAGCCGTAGTACGTTTATGAATTTATTTCGTTACGAAAGAGACTCGGGGTCACGTCGCGTTTAATGATACATATTATGCACGTTAAAATCCAACGATTCGTAAAACTCCACTCGAATAAATCGTCGAGTTGTTCGACATCGATGACGTTATCGTTTCTTTCTTTTTTTTTTTTTTTCTTACCGTGGGATAATGTATGTGGCTTATTACCCGCGAAAAAGTAAATTACGATCATTCACTTTCCTATTGTATTTCTGCTTCTCTTTATTTCTACGCTTAGAATCGCAATATCGACGTACGAAGGTAATGGACGGGTTAACATCGCGGGGCACGTGACCAGACAAAAGTTAACGATAGGCTTGAAACCGTAAGCGCGTTTTCACCCCTTTTTTCCTCTTCTTTCGATCATCGTGTCCCTATACCCGCCCCGGATGTGCGTGCACGTCAATTTCATCGCAGCCATTTCCCTTTTTTCTTCGTTTAATAGGGTTAATAGGGGACTCGTAGAAAATCACTCATCTATCGTGGAACGAGGGTCGATTGAAAGTGAAATTAAATCAACGAATATTTGTAAAGAGTATGGTCTCGAATCAAATTCAATGTGATATACAGTGGAAGAATAAACTGTTATGATACGATGGAAATTTTACGTTGGAAAAAATCCAACAATTTCTTCAGCTTTCAACTAATACTTTCTGTAACGAAGAAAGTTTCGCTTTATGAGTATTTTCCATTCAATTTCTATCGAAATTTCGAATCGACAATTTAATTTAATTACAGTATAAATTTGTTAGATTGTTATTTATAGGTATTAAAATGTTTGCCACTACTACGACGAAATTTTTATCTCACAATATTACAGGTAATCTGTCTAAAAGTAATTAATGTTCTTATTCTGAGAACTTGCCGAGTTGAAATTGTCGCTTTAACGAATGTAGAGATATTCCGCGTTTCTATCAAAAAATTTGTCCCTCGTCCCCCTAAATAGAAAACAGCGACGATATCATCGATGAATTTGCGTCAATTTTTGAAACGTTCCTCGAACAATTCTTTTCTAGCGTGTTTCGTGGCTCAAAGGGAAAACAAACAGGTGTAAAAATAGCGACGTACGTGTGTTTATTCGAATTCGATTTGGCCCGCACCAAAGAAACCCGTAGATTATGCGCCAGGCATGGTAGTATCGCGTGCACGGGCCACGTAGGCTCTCATCAGCTAAGTGCACTTTCATCGCAACCTCGCGGATAATCGACGTGCGATTTGTTTTAGCAAATGAAACGGAAACGCGTCTCGTCGAAGTCGTTTAATTTCGACGATATTTACTCGCACCGCGAGCCGATATTTCAACGCTGATACGTCTCGCGAGTTACATACTGCACGCTGTTCTCTCGATTTTCAAGCGTGATAATCAAACTATCCTTTTTAGGAGAAACCTCCTATTTTCACGAATAAACGAAAACGCATAGAAACGAGAAGACAAGAAAGGAGAAATGAATATTTGAATTGCTTTTTTAATCTTCCAATTAATACAAGTAGTTATAGTTTATCGTATCGTCGAATGGATTGTTAATATCTAACGCGCGTAACATCCAACGTAACTGCCGACAAGAAGAAAGATTCATTTCATTAAATTCTTAATGACTGTGTTTCGTTTCGGTAGCACGCAACGAGAAGAAGTACGATCCGTAATTGTATTGTAATTCAAGCTGCGTGACTAACGCGTAATACTAACGTTCGTTTCAAAGTGTGTGTATTCAAATTTGACATTTGGTCATTTCGAATTTTACCGAAGAAAATATCGTTAAAAGATTCTACTGTGACTTCTTTTTTTTATTCTACTTAACAATTAATAAAACGAACAAAATTACATCGTATTCTTTATATGCATTAGGAATTACACGAATCTATTTAAAATAAAACACATGCGACTCACGCGTACAGTAGTTGCAACGTTATCAAGTTTTATATTTCATTTTTGTAGTATCAAATTTTTGTAATCATACGAAAACTCTACTAAACGATACGAAACTTAATTTGCTGGAATCCGATTAATCGGTTCATAAATGCTACGATAAATACAGTGTATGCGCTTACAAATTCTTCTTGTTTCTATGTGTATTTACCGTAAATTTTACTCGAATGCGATCATTCCGACTATACCTGCATTTTTCTTTATTAACACGAATATACCATGAATTTCAATATCGTCAGTAGCTTCGAACATATAATTCATCCAACAAATGCGCTACACGTACGCATGACATCACGAGGCAAAAAGACACGGATCGGGAAATTACAAAAATCGGAGGTACGAACGCGAGCGAAGTTGGAAGCAAAGATCTGGGCCGGCAATAATTAGAGTCTGCTCCCTCGAAAGATTCATCGATCTTCTGCGGGGAGCGACGCATACGGTGTGGCATCGGGTTAGCAACGAGGGTGGTCGGCTAATGAATTCTTAGTGTCCGTGCCTCGCTTTAGAGCATTCCCGGACACGCGAGCACATTGCCGTCCCGTGTGCTACGCGGGGGTTAATTTAATACAGGTAGATTGCCCGCAGGTATCCACCCTAACTTTCTCCGTCTCCACCCTCAGCCGACCGTATCGTCGCGCCACCCTCCGCGTAATATAACGTCGTCACCCTTAGCTGCTCTCTCTCCGAGTTGTTCGCCGCGGAAACTAACGGAGAAAGAGAGAAATGGAATATCAGAGAAAGAGAGAAAATTATCCTGCATCAGCGAGCGTCACGGTAATGGGAACAGGAGGACCATTGAAATAATACGTCACGTTTAAGCGAGATGCGTCTTAGCAACGCACGTACACTACCTCTCAAAAGTTTGCGGTTACTTTTTCGCTTTTTGACGGAATTTAATCTAACGAGCGAAGTACGGACTTTTATGCAAATTTATATTTTTACGGGCGCAACTGAATGAATGCAACTCAAATGGCGATTCATTTTACTTGTAAAAAAATTATAACGAGCACTCCGCTTCGAATATTTTATATATTGCTGTATTTTACACGAAGATCATTGGAGATAGAGAAACGATCAGTACGTACAGTTTTGTTGATTATCGAATTTTAACGTCACTTTACGGATAAATAGAGACCTGACATAATTGATATTGAACGACGTACTGTTTCTTAAGAACAGTTGATAAGAGTCGACGAAGTTTCGCGCGAGTGAAAGATACAATTATTGAGACAAACGCTATTTCAATGTCATGAGTTTGGAAATTTTGAAGAGAATGGTAAAACACGTGTTTAGATGCAAACTGTAATCAAAGCAGCATGTAATCGAAAGCCAATTTTGGTGATATGGGATAGATCGATGGACAATTTGATCGAGTTTTATAAAATGTAACTAATCGTGTTTTGTTTCATTATTTTCCAGCCATTAATTTTTCATTAGTTCGTACACTTTGTTAGGTAATATTACTATGAGTCGATCAAAACATCCGGATACTTATGAGGGATAGTGTATACTGGTCTCTTGTGTCGATTTAGCTAGAGAGGATGCGTCTTTCTTTCAGAACGAAAGGATTGCTGGAGGGTCGATGTTCTCTAGTGGCACGAAGAGTACGCTGTTTTCATTTTCTTTGCTTTTCTCCTGCTTTCCGGTTTCTTGGGCTTTCTCGAGGGATGAACGGGGTTGACGATGGTCGACGAGTCGGCTTCTGGTTGGATGTAAGGCATGGATATCAGTGAAAGATCTATATACATACGTATCAAGAATTTTTGAACGTACGGTGTGCTTTGTGATCAATGTTCTACTTGAATTACTTCACTTGTATACTTGAATTAATGTTACTAGCGAAACTTCGTAAGTGTAGAAATACAAACCACTGGCATCAAGAAGCTATTATCGAAACTCTCTTGTATCACAGAGACAAGTTTTATAATAACACAAGAACTTCGAGTAGAATTACAAGTCCGCTGTGTAGAACATTGTGTGTAGAACATTGTGTGTAGAACAGCAGTCTATAACATGAAACTTCTAACTTCTCAATTCACTAATATTATTAGAGGACTGAGATATGGCTATCAGTTATTTTCTTATCTTTTCCAGGGATATTGGAACACGCGTGACATGTAGTTTTTTATTCAAATATGCTTCCGAACATAATTTCCAACCATTTCGACATACTTCCCAATATTATCTACCTGAATCAACGTTTAAAAATACATTTCAAATAAATACAAACTAAAAGACACACAAAATTCTTCTATCTTTGATACTTCCCTCTCTAAAGGTGTTAAACGTTAGATCAAACTATTATTCTTTATTTTTACTTCTTCATATAAAATTCCATCTGACAAATAATAAACAATTCTTCCAGCTTTAATAAATTCGTCCGCAAAAATCACGATTACGCGATCAAATTATTGTTCCCCATTTTCGTTACTCGCTATCGACCCGCGTCACGATACGTCACCGTCAAATGCGCTGATCCATCGCACTGACGACTACGTGTCGCCGAATTTTCGTCGAGTGTCGTGATTCACGAGCACTCCGGAGCCTCGAGTACTCTACGAGATTCGTTCAAAGAAATCGAGTTGGTAGCTGCGTGAGATTGCAGAGTCAAAAGGAATTGGTAATTCGACTTTAAATTCCTACTGGATATCTTCTCTCGGCGCGGCGGATCCGTCGATCGTTTTGTTCGTCGCTCACAGACTCAAGGCGTTGAGAATCTCGTTAGATCGATCGCCAGAGTGCCACGTCCAATTATCGTAATTCTCTTATCTGGCTCGGTTCTCGAACGTAGAAACTCGGAAAATGGTCTCTGAATAAATCAGGCCGGGCAAACTTCTCGATATCCCGACTTCGTGATCGCGTGTACAGATTCCTTTCGCGGCGGTGGGAGGACGGTGAATTGGCATAAACTTCGGTCTGATTGTCTGTGACGAACTCGTCGGGCGACTTTATGGGATTGTAATGCGTATCTAGTTTTACTGCCGTAATTCTCAATGTTCCCGCGAACTTCCCAGCCCCTCCTCTTCGTTGGCGACGCGTCACGAAACTCGTTACCCGGCGAGCTTCCCGGAAGATTTCTCGTACCCCGATGTTTTCGGTACTTGGAATCTTCAATGAGGTTCTTCGGAATCGTCGCTTTCCCACAGACCGACTGCGTCGGTCTGGCTTGGTTCGTTGATTGTCCTGCAATCACAAGGAACGGTGTTTTATTTTGCGGTTACGTGTCATGACTTAGATCTTTTATGTAGAACTTTCAATCTTGGGAATTTTTTGTCCGAGACAATCTATCGAAAATTGAATGTTCATTAAAGAAGATAATGGGTAGAACGATGGCAAATTCTAGGAATTCGCTGCGTTATTTGTTCGCAAAGTATGATTTGAATTTTGGTAGAAACCTTTGGTAAAAGGAATAGGAAAGAAGAGGAGAGAAAAGGTGGAATAAAAATAAGGGGAAAGGACGTTCCGAGAGGAAAAGGAAAAAATGTAACGAAGGGAAGCTAATTCTTATTAGTTCGTTCGATCGTTCGTTTCTTGTATTCCTTTCCCTGTGGATATATATCTCAGTCTCTATACGTGTCACGAGGCAATATGCATATTCCATTTAATAACCATAAATCGCGTGTCTTCTGTGAAAATTAAACGTTGTTAATTGAAATTAAACAACGTACGTGTGAATAGAATCCACGACGAAGCGTTCATTTGTATTCACCAACAAAATCACTCGCTTAAATCTTCAAACGGTTTACAAGTCTCGAACACTATCAAATCCGAGACACACGCTAACCGAGCAGAATTTCTCTGATCCTCTCAAGAACGTTTTGAAGCGTATCCATCGAACCACATCTACTCAAGATAATTCCCGTGGCTTGTACGCGTTCCGAATTCGAATGAAAAGACAGCGTGGAAACCGGCGAGTACCACGAATGGCAAAAGGGGGTGAACGTGCACCGATACGGCATATCGGGGATGAAACGACAAATACAGAGGATGGGCGGGAGTTGTATAGTAACATGACCCACCCTTGCATTCGTCCATCGCGTCTGTACTAATCTGTGGTCCAGTCGTAAACCGTTTAATTCCGTTTCGTGATAAACCGCGGCCGCCGTTTATTGCTCGACCGGTCACCACCCCCTGGCCCAACCCCCAGACGCGTCGACGGCTCGTTTCATCGATACGCGACGATTCCACGCGACCAAACGTAATTAATAGATATTATTTATTCGCCTGGCGTTTGTACTTGCTGGACGACGCCAGGAGAAACGCAAAGTCGAGGGAGAGTGGACGAGTGAAATTGTGGGTAGAAGGGGTAGTTTCGTGCGTACAAAGGTGCGGCAGGAATGCGAGATGGAATATGAAAGGTCGCGAATGCCTGCGGCGCGTCTCTTAATCCGCTTTGCGTTTCACGGTGACTGAAAGAGGTTTCCCCTTTTCTCGATGAAACGACGACGGGGGTGGCATCCACGAGAACGGTCGTCGTGTCGAAAGACGAGGGTCCCTGGACGCGCGAGATGTATTTAATTGCGCTTTATCAACGCCGCTGACCGCGCTGCGTTTATCGCGATCGGGCTGCCCTTTCATTTTGGAAGGGTGGCTCTTCTCTGCCTACGTTTTATGATCGTCGAGGTACATACAGGTATATGTACATTCCTATAGATACCGGCTATGGCATACGAACTTTAGTCGTATGTAAAATAACAATTTTGAAGTATATATTCAATCTGGATAACCCATACCTGTAAGGTACGTTGTAACTTTTCTAGAAGAAGTACTATTTTCTTGTTATACATGTCCGGTGTTGTCAATCTTCAATATCTTCTTCCTATGTGACATTTTTTTATCTCGAAAAGCGTTTTTATTTCGACAACGAATTGGCGTGCAATTAAAGTTATCACAGCAATTTATATTTCCTTCCGGCTGAGGTACAAGTATCTTTGAAAAAAGGGATGAACTCTATTAACGCAAGTCTTAATTGGCTCAGAAAAATCGCTCTTTCACAGCGTTTCAGAAGCAACAACTGTTTCTAATCAATGTGTAATGCATAGGTAAATGAAATATGAATACGCGAATATAGACTTAATCTGACACTCGCAAGCGTAGTAAAAGCTATCTTAAAACCGTGTTAGGTCCGTTAAGTACAGAATTAAAATTTCTCAGAAAGTCGTCACGCAAGTTATATTATATCTTCTGGCGATACGATCGCCGGGCTAAAAACAAGTTAGATGCTTGAAACGAGTCTTGAAGAGACCGAAGAATCTTTAGAAGCGTTTTTCCTTTGCGAAAGGAGAGGTCGAGTAAATTGGATAGCGACGATTAAAATCGCGGCACGGTCGACAAGGAACCGGCACTAAAATCGGAAACGCTCTCCTTTCCAGATTTACGCCTCGGTTCCGCTTAGACATCGTCGTTCGAGAGACATCCATCAATTTAATTGGCCACTGTTACTCTTCCGCCGACGATGGACTATAAACCGTGGGTGGATTGCTAACGAGACAGCGGCAGCTCTCGGGGTAGTTCGGTTCTCCCTGTGCCACGGCCCCGCGATTGCATATATATTGCATATCCCGAGCGAGCGAGAACGCCGGGCTAGCGGCCACTGTTAATCAGTTTAGAGTTTATGTCCGTCCATAAACCCGGCTCTACCCTCCCAACCCTTCGTCCCCTTCTCGTCTAGCTGTCATTAATAAAACCCCCGTTGATAACTCGAAAAGTCGCAAGATACACCGGATGGGTAGCCTAGCCACGTCGTTCGTCGACTTTCCCCTCGTTTTGTGTTAGTTCGTCGTTCGCCGTTGGTAGGTAGAGACGCGCACTCTGCAAGCCGATCCAAAGGCGGAACTCGTTATACGCGGCAAAGAGTAGAAGGATTTACTGCCGAGATTCGCATCGTTCCGAGGAATATAGCAGCTTTTTCATTTTCATGCTGTCGCTCTTAATCCACTGTCCTGGATAATTAGCGGTCTCATCGATGGCCTCCGCGACGTTTCCCTCTTGCTACCCATCCAGCAAACTTCTCACCACCCTTTCCCCTGCCCTGTCATTTCTGTTGTCCGCTAACGAACCCCCAACTCTGTTTGCCCAAGGGCCGATTATATATTCGAAGGAAAGTTGTTCCTCCGCGATGTAAGCTCCGGAGTGCTGCAACTCCTCGATGGGGTTAAGGGTACTTCGATCACGGGCTTGCGAAGCTTGTTACCTCCCTGTGACGTTCTCATTCCATGATGTTTCTCTTGCTTATTTCTTTTCGTTACTGCAGGAAGAAATGGTTCTTTGTGCGCAGAGTGCTCGTATTTCTTAGAATAGTTTCTGTACAAAAGGATAATGCTTAATCACGTTTGTTGTATTGGCTCGTGTGTGTTTTTATCTACGGTTATTTTCTTAATAACGTTTTACTTTTATAATATCGTATGACGTAACGCAAAATGTTCTTTAAATATTATCACGAAGATGTGTATGATACGCATTTTTATTTTCTTTAGAAGAAATAAAATATTAGAAGCGACTGCTTACAAATAAAGGCTTCCTGCTGCAAGTCTTCTATCGCGGAAAATTATTTTCTTTACGATTGCACACGTAGTTACGTAGATAATTTAACGTATAAATTGACGATATACGCTTCATATAACTGAATCGTGCGATAGCTTTTCCACACAGGGATACCAAAAAGATCCAATATTCTATCAAGCATAATCGTAGAATCCATTCTTCCACAAGAATATCGTGTCTTTCCCTACACCCGGACAAATTCTCCAGGGTGTACGCGGGTGTCGAAGGTCATAACGCGCGATCGGCGACGCGTGTTAGGGGATTAAAACCGCGTATATACCGGCCACGTTCCCTGACTGATACGTTTCGTGTTTTAACGATGATCCGGCCAATAACTTGGGGCTTAAACCGTGGCGTGAGTTGTGGTTCGCGCTCGATCACCAATCATTGGTTATGCCTCTGCTAATTAACTAATGTTCTTCTCTATGCAAATTACGCGGCGCGTTTCGTGCTCCCGTTCGATTCATCGTTCATTCGCGCCAACCCGTTATTACGACGCGGTACCGCTGGTTGACGACCAAGAAACGATCGTCCAAGAGATACGAATGGAAGCCATCGGTTCTGAACGTTGGTAATAATGTAATTAGTCCGCGAGCCAGGTCAGGTTTGCCTAACCGTGAAGAGGCTGCATCGAAGAAAATTGATGACGAGGAAGGAGCGTTGAATGCCCGTAGGCGACTCTGCTCGAGGATTAATCATCTTTGCATGAATGGAGATAGGGATAGTCTTGACGCTCGAACGATTAACGATGCAAACTGACGCGCTCGTTTTTAAAACGAACGAGTTTCTCGTCCTGTTCTGCCGTACAGCTTTGTTAATATGTTCATTCGAGGTTGATAGGTTTCAAGTTTGCTACGGTGAGTGATTATAACTAGGTTTATTAACGTCCGCGGGGAGAACCGACGCCTCTTACATCAATTGGCAATGAGTTGGATTTTCTGTCACCTGTGTATGCTCTGGATTGACCTTAACGATATTTCCTGCGTCTGTTACAATCGGATATTTCAGGTGGCTCTAACAGCTGCTGTAACGTGTCGCCTTTCACACCTGTTGTAAATTATACCTGGCATCTATATCTACCGTGTCATGTGGTTTTCAGTATTTACTTTGGCTGTTACGAGAGAGAGAGAGAGAGAGAGAGAGAGAGAGGGAGAGAGAGAGGATCGATAAATCTGCTGCGGTATTCTATCTGAAACAAACCTCTGTTCTCTCGTTGATATCGAATGCAAGACCGGTTGATCTTTTTACGATGCGCACCAGCAGCTATGTCATAAGGAATCTTTATTTTATTTAATTGGAAACTTGTAATATCTTAATTGTTCCGTTGTTCTTCTCATCTATGCAGATAGGTGACTACTGTCTCTAGTTTGCGTATAAATTCTATTTATATATTCAATGACCAATTACTCGCTAGACCATATCTATCATAAATTGTTATCATAAGCCATTGCTATGAATTATTACCGTCAACACCTATTTACACCGTACAGAAATATTTTCATAATTTGCCGCATTACCCGATTACGTTACATCGGCCGCATGAAATATCATTCGTCGAAAACACATACTTAATAGTTTGTATTCTTCTTATTATCGTACCTATGTTTTATTCATATTCCATTTCTTCTATACATTTCTCACTTTAATGAAACCCATTCCACGCTCTTTCCACACGCTCTTCACGTCAAGGCCATTAATCAGAACACCGAAACGGACAAACTACACCTGAAAAAAATTCCTATCGTTGTTTTTATTGGACCGTCGAAAACTACCCCCGACCGCCTCCTGCAAAATGTTATTAACGAAAGACATCAAGAGCGAGAGAGAGGTCTCAACCATCGTGCACGAATGATGGCCTGTTATCACGATGATCCGCCCTCAAACTTAATTGAAAACGACGTAATTTCCATGAGTAGCGGTAGTTGGTCATTGGTGAAGGTCAGTATGCGTGCGAGTACGTCGAAGCAGCCTCGTTCTCGTGGAGAAGGAGTTCGTTCCGCGTGCGTCATGCACGCATGCGACAACGGGGGCAGAGGGTTCCCGTGGGGCGCACATACTCTAACGATCTTATCGAGGATACGCGGCTCTTACGAAACGTTCCACGTTACTTGTGCCCTTTCGCGGACGGTTCGCGATAATTATTATATAGGAGCATAGTAACCGTGCCTCGGATGCAAATGAACGTCGTTTCTGGGAACGCGTCGCGACCTTACATTCTCAGTGTTTATTTATTTGTTTAGTCGTACGAGAATTTTCTTGGTGCACGAAGGTATAGTTTACAAAAATATATACTATGGTGAGTCAGAAACGCATATGCATATTTCAGCAGACGAATGTACATATTAGAATAAACGAAAAAGTAAATATAAAATGCAGAAGAAGTAAATAATAAACATAACTCAACGTGAGCATATGTTAGGAGTGTCCGCCTCGTGCCTCGACACGTGCTGCACGCCTTGACATCGTGTTCCGCGTTCTCTCGAAAGAACTGCATGTTCTTCTAGTAGCAGCCCTATATTCATTTTGTCGTAGATCGTGTACATCGTTCACTTGTGTTGAATATACGATACATTTTAAATGGACGCAGAAACAAACACATAGTGGGTTTAGATCATGGTGATCGTGCAATGGAGCTATCCATCACGAAGGTACTGTCGAAGGAATGTTCTCATTGTAAAAAAAAAAACAAGGTGAAAATCAAGAACATTTTCTTCGATCATTTATATCTTGAAAACTAAGGTACGCAAGATATATGACGTTTTTTAATTTATTTCAACGTGTAGATTCACCTTCTGAATTATGGAACACTTGTATCTACGTTTCGTACTGTACCGAAATTATTCCGCTTTTAGGACTTGCAGTTCCCCCTTTTTTTAAATTTCAAAAGCGTCCAAACTAATCCTAGAAACTATTTACGATCCCATACTTCACATGCTACAAGTGCAACTCCTTGTGTAAATATGTTACGATCCCCTTATGCCTTTCAGAATCATAACGCTAGAAACGTCCACGAAATACCGATCAACTCGTAAAGAAATCCTCGATAAGCAGGAGCAGATGTTCGGACAAGAACGCACGGAGAATCGGCGAACGAAATTCCGCGTCAGCTCGATCAAATTGAAATCGCATCGGCTGTGCTCTTCGTGCAATTTCGTTGGGGCGAACGAGTCTGGCAGTCGTTCTATCTCTTTCTCTCTCGTGCCCCCCTCTTTCGTTCTCTGTTATCGCGATAACTCGTCCGCGATCCTAATTGAAACCGCGAAACCTAATTCCCGAGAGTGTCCAATATAGGTCCCCTCCGCAACGTAACCGTTCAACGGGTCAATATATACATCAACGTTTCACCAGCCTCGCTCTTCTTTCTCCATCTTTCTCTCGTACGCTATTCTCGTTCTCTCTGTTTCCCGTGGACCCTCCCGAATTTATTCCCGAGCTACTTTATTTGCTTTCATTAAGCGGCGTGCGCTGGCTGACGTGCGCGATTAACCGAACCCTTTCGCGCAATTAAAAATGGATAACGCGACCCGCGTAAAAATAGAACGACTCGAAGCGAGAAATGCTGGAAACGAGAGACGCGCTTTCACGCGAGTGAATTGCACATTGTGGATAGATGCTTCGCCGATTTTAACGTTCGTCGTTGGTTCATCGTCGACTTTCAACGATATAGTTGATGTGACTTGAACGATAGATAGTTGAAAATGTACTACATTCCTGTGCCTAAGTCATCATCGAACGCTTGCAAAAATGGCTATTAAAACGTATATACCTTTGATGTTACGTAATTTCAACATTTAACGTCAATGTTAACTGTGTTTCATAATGTAGATTATTTCGTGGGATAAAATCGTGCATATTTTAATTCGAACGAATAACGAAAGATCATATACCTATAAAACTTATATGATTTCCTTGGGCGACAAATCAATAGTTTGTAATAATAATAAATTATATAACAAATGTAGGAATGTTATATTATAAGTAAATAGAAAACAGTATGATAAATGCAATATCGTTGCACTCACGCGAAATCGAATATAATACCGCGTTTCGCGTATTCGTTTCTCACTAATTCTACGACACAACAACACAAGGAACTACACACGACAACGATAAATTCAACTCTGACAGCACTTTCCACGCTCATTTTTCCCTTAACAAACCTTGGTAACGCTCGCAACACCCCTTGACAACATTAACATATCTTGACAACGTTTATAAACAATTACCCCTCACGCCACGTGCTTCCCTGACGTCACACCATCCCACACAAATATATATTTGATCGAATTCATATGATAGGAATCACACTGTGATGCAATTTTTCAATTATACAGTAGGAGCTCGCGTTTAAATAAACGGATTTAACAAACAAGAGTTCGTTTAATCGTGTACTGACTAAAATTTGGTTCGATCGAATGAAGTTTATATAAACGCAGTTTTATCATAACATACAGATTAACAAAGTCAATCTAGGAAGTCGTATTTATATCTTAACGATCACTTTACCCCAAATAAACAAAGTGCCTGGTGATTTATGGACACGAACGCATATATAATACATAGCCTTCTTGCGTGTGGGTTGATAAAGGTTTTAGTTTTGTTGTTTGATTGAATAAATATCGTATATCGATTGAATAAATACCGTGGTTACTTTGCGTTAGAATTGCTAAATAACGTGATATTACTGTAGGAAAATACGCTTTCAGAGATCTCGTAGTATCCAGTTTTAAACATTTACGTTTCCACGTCGAATTTCTGGGCTGGATATTTTATTATATCTTATTACATTTTTCAGTTTCAGAATATGGAACATATCCTTCCTCCGTGCTATAATATTTAAATTAACTCGAACATATCAACGTTAAATAGATACGTTGTTTATTATAAAAGTATGACAATATCTCGAAATTATAAACAAACTTTGAAACGATCTTTATTCGTTTGTCTAAAAAGAGAGAAGACAGATATTCGTAACGTATACTTTGTTCTTAATCATCAGATTTCATCTGAAATTAATTTTATTCAATTTTTTGTCAATGTTTGTCAATTCAATGTTTGTCAACGAACACACGCAACAATGCACGAAATATCTCCCATTATTCGTTAATACTTTTCCTTTCGGTGTTTGCCCAGATCTACCGAGTATGTCGACTACAATCTTCCTTATCGAATAACAACTACTAATGTTACTCCCCTCGAAATATGCGCCTATTAAGCGTATTTTACATAGAGCTTCGTCGTCCAGGTATTATCCTGTGTACTTATGCATCCTAGGCGTGTACGACGAACTACCGCCTGGATAACGGAATGATCCATTAACTGTAGAAGAAGGTAATATGGTATTAACACGCGTGAAAGGGCGTGCTGACCTATCCCACTATCGGACAGCGTACGCTTACAAAGGGGAGAAGGTAATGGGTAGGAGGCGACCATCCTTTCTGACACGCTTAATTACCTCGAGATATCATTCCTTTAAAAAACATTCAAGGGGACTGTACCTTCATGATCGATACAGAAATTTGTACTTCCTTACGAGAATGACGGTTAGTGTCATTGAAAGTGATGGAATAGCGAAATAAATTTGAGAAGTCAAGGTTCGACAATTCTGTCGCTTGAGAATCAAAAAATTTGAACGTTGGGAAATTGGTAAATTTGCAAGTTTGAAAGCTTAGCAAGTTGACTATTCTTTAATTTAATTTAATTTAACAATTTGAGAATTCGAAAGTTCGGGAATTTTTGCATATTTGAAAGATCGATAGTTTAGAGAGCTAAATATTAGGAAATTTTGAAATATTTAGAAAGTTGAAATATTTAATTCTCTGAAAGCTCGGAGAGTTGAATATTTGAAAATTTGAAAGTGTATGCTGTTGAATATTTAAACTGTTGAAAGCTTAGTGAGGCGAATATTGGAAAATTTGAAATTTTTCAAATTTTAGTATCCGAGAGTGTGGGAATTCCGAAATTTTAATATTAAAAAATTGGAATGTTCGAAAATTTGAAGAAATCGTTTTACGATTCGATACAGTTTCTAAACATTTCAATGAAATCTCCGTCTACAGAGAACCGTATTAATCGAGCTCGCGCGAGAGCAAAATCCGCGTGCGATCTCTGTTTTATTGTAACGGCGATGATCGCATCGGCGATGCGATATTTTTGAAGCGGGTTTCCAGCGGGGCGAATCTCATCTAGAAACGCCTACATAAGAGCCCGGAAAAATGCAGACGGTCTGGCTGGCACCGTGAATGCAGTTTCGGTGCAGCAACCGCGAGAAATATAAAATCCTTACCCGCGACGACTTTGAATCGCGAAATTATTCAAAGTGTTTCACGCGGTTTCGGGCACTCGGGCTATTCCTTTCCTTTTCTCTTCCTTTAGCAACCTCTTCTCTTTCTTATTCCGCCGTCACGACGGGGCAGTTTCTGTTTCAAGCCATTTGCAAATGAACTTTCCATAAAATTTTATCACGCGACCGATATAAAGGAGAAACGTCGCGTTTCCTTAATTTATACGGTCACTGTTCGTTCACGATTTTTCCTCTAACAACGTACCAAAGGTCTACGAACTCCGTGTATACTGATAATTTTACAATTAGAAATACCATCGAAGTTAAGTGGCACGCATTCGATTTGCATTTGCAGATTATAGGGAAATAACACGATAAATCGAGTTCTCTGTATTTTTTTTTTTTTTTTTTTTTTACAGAGAAATAGTTTTAAAACACCAAAATCGTTTTCTTATTTGATTTTCTACACGCTTGAAGATTGTCAAAATTTTGCTCGTCGTAATATCAAAATACGGCCTGTCTTCATCCAACTAATTTATTTTTACAAAGATACATCTTTGCATCTAACAGATTATTTTCATTGTCAATTAGTAGACTACGGATGTTTATGTATTTATGGAAGATTTCAATGTACAAAAATATACAAATTGTACATTACATAAAAGACAAAAGAATACGAAATGTCAAAAATCAAATATTCACTGTAATATTTGATGGGTGAAATAAATTTCTTCCTTCGTACGTTCTTTTATAAGAATATAAATCGCCACAAGCATCTGCAGTCTATCAATTACGTTATATTAAAGTCGTCTTGTCTAATCGTGAAGTAACGTTAAAGTCAGAAAATCAACAGAAACGTACGTATCACGTTTTTCTCGTCTGATCTCCATTTATAAGGGCGAACGTTTAACTCACGACTCTATTCGACTCAACGAAGATAAACTTTCTTTCGTGTTTCTTTTTATTACGTCCTGTTAGTATCTCCTCTAACGTTGGATTTTTATAGCCATCGGTGATAATGATAAAGCCTGATCCACGGCTGAAAGGTGTTGCGCAAGAGCAGGGCGAAGCTTGACGAATAAGGTCACGAGAATTTATGACACTCGTTCTCTCGAGTTTGCGCCAGTTAAAACCACGAACGATTGGAGCAGAGATTTTACTAGACGGAAAGTAATTTTACAATCTACTAGTAGAGCTATCGCAATAAAACCCATAACTAAATCGATATTCGCATCTGTACCTCGATATCAAAATTTATCGTCTATTGTTTCTAATTTCGCGGAGTTACAATTGAGGATTTAATTGGGAACAATTATATTTCCTGCAGCAACTAGACACGCGCATGAAACGATGCATAATTTTTTGACTTATTTCGATTTCTCCATGATTTTCCTTAACTTTCATAAATTCCTATAGTAACCTATTCTTTGATATTTAAAGATAAGTATGCAAATTTCTCTATCAGAGTCTAGCTTTACTTATATTTTTTCCAACATAGAAATGTTCTCCATAAATTTGTAAAATGTATTTGCAAGAAGTAACGTGTGCAGGATACGATGCATAATATTTGCATTTATTCCGGGTTTTCTATGAATTTCTCCGCTCTTACGAGTAACGTGTTCTTTAACGTTTAGAAAAATACACAGCTTTCTACCTATAATTTTCCCAAGGCAGAGACTCTCCTCGCGGATTCATGAAATGTATTTCGAAGGAATAATATCTATTCGATGGACATTCATGGAAGCTTCAAGCAGAACCGCTAACTCCACAAAACGAAACGATCTAATCAGAATGCAGAATCGAATTCACCGGTCGTGAATCGAATACAAACGACCTGAAGTGTGAAACGTGCAACATTGTCAAGCAAGAGGATATTCCAAAGCAGAAACCTGTTCAGCTATCTTTCAGAGAAGCTTGTCTCCCTCCCGTGGTAGCCACTCGATCTCCAGATGTATATCAATTTAATTTCCCAGAGGAAGAAAAAGGAAAGGAGTGCTCGGATTATTTCAACGTAATACGCTTGAACGATACGTTAGACGATCGTTGGTTGTATGGTGACCATGTACGCTGTACATACACACGCAGGAAAAGCCGGAGGAGTGAACGTTCGGGCCAAAAAGTTTTATGAGTTTTAATCAGACGAACGAGCGGCCGAGTGCCGTGACGCGAGTTCATTTGCGCTAATGAAATCACTGTTATCTTCTCGACTTCGTGTCTCATATTGCGCCAACTGCTGTTCCGCGTTGGCTCCGTATTGTAAAGCGTGATGGCCGGACGCTGGCGCTGGCTAGTCATAAGTTGGCGAAAGGAACGGAAAATATTGGTCTGCTACGTGTTGTTTTTCCTCCTTTCCTGCTGTTGTATTATACTTTCTTTTCGTTTTGTGGATAGATGAAGAATTTTTGGTCACCAGGATCCTCTCGCACAATAATTTATTAACGCTAGAGCTACCGAACAAGTGAAAATGATTCATATCAGATTCTTTGTTCTCGCAGTTAGCAAAAACGTGCAAGTGTTTCTGGGGATATTAATGTTTACTTTTAGACAGACCAATACAAATACACATAAATAAATCAAATTTCTGTCATACGTTTCTAATTCTAGTCGAGTACACTCCATTTAGGTGCATGTACTAAAAAGTCGTTCGTAGCTGGTATGTGTTCTAGTATTAACCGTCGTAGCTCGTGTCAATTTGGCAGATTTTTGACGTAAAAGATAATGCTATTTTGCCATCTGTAGACAAAATTAATCTGACATTTCGTGACTTGTATTTTTTAGTATCGTTAATGATAAAACGTGCGAACAAAAGGTGTGACATTTGCTACAAAAAGGGTTCTGTGCCAATTTGACACACATAATTCTCACTTCTATCGAGTCCTACGACGGCCAGTTCATTGCTTTGCAATTGTTGCGCGACAACTATGTATTCGTTGCACTATCCCTTCAGAATGCAGCTAGACAGATACCTCTGAATATCATTTGGCGTGAACATGAAAAGTAGTAGAAGAAGACGCGTTATGTATTCTCTTCGGTCTTCTCTTCGTAGCGAGACAAAGCTAAGAACAGTGAGATCGAAGCATTGCGAAGTTGGACACGTGCGAATGAAATTCGATACTTTCGAAGAAGGACTAACGTGCATGCACGTGAACGACAATGAACAAAATTAATTATTTATCTTTTCGTTTCATTGATGCTTTGCCATTATGCCAGTCTGACGTATCAGGAACGCGTTAAATTGGGAAAATGCGCGACAACTGAGTCAACCGAATCGACAACTTACATATATTGCGTCTTGACATCGGACACGCTGAATTAGAAATTAAACCTATCGAGCTCTTCGAATAGGAAATTAGTAACGCTGGGGCTACCGAATCGGAAATCGCTAATTCTAAGCCTAGCAAATCGAAAAATGGTAATATTGGGCCTACCAAATCGAAAATTAGCGTTACTGGGCCCAGGATTAGAAATCACCGGTATTAAGTTCGCCAAATTACAGACCGTGAAAAATAAGTCCATCGATTTAAGGATCGTCGATCTGGAATCGCCTAAGTTGAAAATTAACCGTATCAGACCTCCCAAATCGTAGCTATCGAAGTCCCAATATCCATCGGTGAAATCTTGAAAAGTTAACTCTCGAATCGAACGTGCGCATTCAATGTCGTCGACGTGAAGTCTACTTGCTCTACCATTCCACGAATGTCCTCTTCTCGTAATTCACACTTTACGCGAGTACACGAATTAGCATAGACCGTTCGATTTGAACGCCGCTCTACTCCATAACGATCGTCCGTAGAACCGTTTCCAAGTATTTGCGATTGCCATCACATTGCAAAGTACCTGCGATCCCGATTATCTAAATGCCGAACGACCACTCCGAGTGGCTCGTCTTACAGAGCAATAATATTGTTGTTGGTTCCAGGCTGCTTTTCACACCCTATAGAGTTGTACTTTACGATATCGGCAGTGTAGAAATATATACTTGCCTGTACTTTGTGTATAAGTACAGTACCGTGCAAAAATCTTGGGCTATCTATGATCGTGATAGTCGTAAGGCTGACTGATTGATATTCTTTGGAAATATTTTTATCGTATTTCTAAATCAATTCTACGTTGTTTCGTTTTGCATTGAATTCTTAGATTTTCAGAATTTTATATTTTTGGGATTTGTAGATTTCTATGTTGTTTATACGTATACTGAATGTCCCGTAACTGAGATACAATCGAATAAGGAGCGAGATACATACGTGGAAAATTTGTCAAATATCACGCTTTCTTTTGCACAAAGATAGAGTATAAAAATTTGTTAAGTACATCTATGTGAAATTGGCTAATTCTCGAACAAAAGGTGGACTATTAATATGAAATTTTTGTAGGCATTAAAATAAAACTAAAAACGTGAAGTAACATCTTTTTCCGTTATCCATTTACGGGATGTAGACTCAGCCTGTACTTAATTGCGTCATTTAGTAATATTATATCTTTTTTTTATTATCTAAATGTTATTAAAACTGTTCTTACATGTAACATGTATCACACAATTTTCAGTGTAACAATACCAACAGGTAATTTGAAACTTTTGCACGGTATTGTACTCCCTCTAACAGGTCACAATGTTGTTGCATTTATATCAAACTAACGACTGGTTTCCACAATTTGCATAAGATAAACTCATCTTGCAGATACTAACATGCAACAGCAGAGTCGAGCCTATAAAGTTGAAATAGACATAGATAGTCCAAAGATCATTATTGCGAATCGTTATCATTACAGCAACGACATGTTCGTTTTTACAAATATAATGTAGTTGGACTACCTAGAAAGCTTGTTCATGTATTTTCTGTGTAAATATCGCGTGCGGATAGTCTAGCGGGCCAAATAGTTGGCCGGAAATATCTTTCGTGGTCGGTAAAAAGAAATTGGACAAACCCGCGGCTCAATGGAGAGCCAGCGGATATTATTGCTCGTCGTACGAGGCTTCCTGGTTGCGAGCGTAGTTCAGATAAATCTTGGACGTCTCGCGAAGGCGTTTAGTTCGCTTGGCTCGAAGAAAAGAATTTCTGTTTCGGGGGAGACAGAAGAATGGTCGTAAAAGTGATTGCAGGAAGGAGAATTATGGTTGCGTCTCGCTGGCTGCGCGGCTGGTCGATAATTAATTAGAGGAGAGCAATAAGTGAATCTTGCGAAAGTATCTACAGTGACTCACGGTAGCTTTTGAACGCGCTTGTTATAAAAATACTTTATTGGTATTGTTACGTGCGTTATACGAAATAACCTGAAATTTCATTCGTCTCGTAACGAAACGCAATTGTCGCACAGTTATGTTGGTACAGTTTGAAACAAGTTGGAAGATAGAAGTTACAAGATACTTGCTGCTATATCACAATGATATTTGAACAGTCAATTATTCATTATATTACGATAATAAGTTTCAATTTTAGTACTAATTATACATACGTACTGTAATAACTTCATAAGTAATAATCATTGCTTGCACCAGGCACGCAAACATCAGAAATTTTCCCCTCAATTTCGAAGAATCTTTTTAATCTAAATTATAACTCAGAAATTTAAGAATCGAGACGAAACATCTCTGCAAAATTCGATAATTACAAATATCTCGACAAAAGTAGTTTGTTCGTAATTTCATAATTAGTATATATATCTCATCAAAAATAAGCAAAAATGTCCGAATTACTTTTACGTGGTGGCAAGTACATACACGTATAGATACATATATTATAAAAAAATATATACATACACAATATATACATACGCATGACACAACACACATGATCTATTCGTAAAAGTTTTACATAGCAAATATTCGAATACTTTCACGAGCCACTGTACATTATATTGTATATTGTTACTTCATTTCTCTCTTTTCTTCAGATTTTTCCCAGTAACGACAGATTCTATCGACTGGTAGTGGGAAATGAAAGGGGAACGGAGAATCTGTTTGAAGTTTATAGTTGAAAACGAGCGAACGAAAAGCGGAGTATTTAGATGCGAAGTAAAAGCTAGATGTAAATCATCGGTACTGTCTAGTCGCAGAATCATCTGTTCGGAACGGGGAGGTTAATGATCAGTTTTCAGCCACCCATCGATTAGTCACCATCATAGCTGTAATCGCTTTTAATCCTGAGTTATTACTCATGCTAGATATATCGCTATTATCGCACCGAGTAATGTCGTACTATGTACGAAATGAACGCGAAATTATACATTCGGACCAAGCGTAGCTAAAATTTGCGTAAAGTATTTGCAGCGCGACGATGTCACTCAGAAGCAAAACACGCTGTAACTCGAAAGTCATGTTCTTCGCGTATGTCTGAGATTCTCTCCGCAGAAAGAAATTTCTTAGCTGTTTGTATTTTCTACACGCGCACATTAACAAACAATTCAGAGGGCCAACGTCAATGATATACGACATTTTGGACATCGGAATTACCGATATTCTTTAAGAAAATATTCTTCTAATCGGTTTACGCAACATATCGGGTCTGTAACAACTTGGAGGATAATTATTCACAAAATATTTTTTGCTCAAGAGATATGAATAACGTAGAGGCGAGTAAAAAGTACTTGAACGATCGCAACGTTAAAACCGATTAATAATTGTTCGGACAAGCGTTCGCGAAGCTACTCGATAGATAGCAGAAGAATCAGACAAAAACACTGTGCACATTATGCAATAAAAATTACTTTTACAAAGCTACATTATCCTCGAGGCTTCTTCCGCTTATAAGAAAAGAAAATAGAAAAATCGATTACAATATTCTACTTAAATTTGACAGAGCTAATAATTATTCGAAATAGATGGTCTTCGTGGCAATAAAATACAATAATACGACGAAGTAGACAGAAGAAAATTGAAAAGATTCAAATACAAACGAATGCGTAATGTTCTAATGAAACAGCGTTGTACAGAGTAAAATTTCATTATGAACTTTCTAAACAATCCATCGTAACAGTTGAAACTACGAACTATCATACCAAACTTCCTTGAAAACTATGGATGAACGTGCAGATTGTTGATGACCAGTGCCGAAAATCACGAAACGCGTTATCAGGATGTTTAATCAAAGGTCGTATACCAAGCCGGCAGCGTTTGCAGCGTGAAATGGAAGAGAACAATTTTGAACCGGTGGGGTAACCTGGTTGGATATCACGTCGACGTGGTACATAAGCAACGTATTATCGTGATGGCGGACAGTGAATTAACGACGAGGCGATTTCCAGGCATTATATTGCGTCTGGCTGACAAATAGAGACGCTGTTATATCTCGTGGCACGTGTTGTTGGGTAATCAAGCGAAGTACCTGCCGGTACACGGAATATTTTAAGGTCAGATTTTACTATTTTCCCGTGCAACCTACGTACGCTGGCAACGGTATAGTGCCCCGTTGAAGCGGATGGCGTGCGACCAGGTATTATCGTATCCGTTTTCGTCGTCGCTTACCTTCGTGCACGCAGCACCAGACGATTCGACCTTCCGCGCGGCGGAATTTCCTTTCGTCGAATCGGTTGAGTTACTCGGAACCTGCTATCGCGACAGAACGCTTTATTACCGCCGCGTGATTATTGTTGTTGCGAGCAGCAACTTCATTTGCTCGTCGAGCGTCGTGCTCCGTTCCTTTTTTGCTCGATGATTCGAATCTTCAGCGAATATTTGTTAGCGGAGACTTAGAAAGTTTAGGAATCAACGGTTGTTTTCGTTTCTCCTTCTCGTGTTCTTCTTTCGTTTTACATCGCCGTGATATTTGCGAAGCAGTAACGATTTATAAAATATAGGAAATAGGTGTTGAAATTCGGGCGAGATGTCCAGCAACGAATAAACAAGATAATTTAAGGGATATCTGTATAAGACAAGGTATTATAGAACAAAGGCGAAGATTATAAAACGTGTTCGAGGTTCTGTTTATTAGCTATTTATATTTTAAAATTGATAAGAATATGCCTGAAATTCTGTAGATCAATTACGCGTGTGTTCCAATAAGGTATTTCATTAAGAATGACAGATGTGAGGTGTTAGGAAAATATTTATTTCAATTTAAAGTACATTGAATGTTACTAATCGTAAGTCCTGCGGCTTGTTCCAAGTTCAATGTATCATACGTGAAACTTGTGGTACAGGAAGATGATAGAAGCGATTAGTCGATGATATAAGATTTAAGCTTGGAGAGAACAGTTAGCATAATGATGAATGACATGTTCTAAAACCAGGCTTATCGTTAATACAACTTATAACAGTAAAAGAGAGATGATTATTTATTTGAACATCAAGAAAGAACTTGGAGCAACGTTTTCTACTCGAAGATCGTGCAATACGATTTATTTTCGTTTACTTTCCTCGCATGGTAACGTTCTTCGAGTCGTCTTGTAAGGATTCTACGGTATTTAATCTTCAGCAGTCATAGCAGAATGGTTTATCAGTGCAGAATCACCGTGCAATTAGCTGGCGCTGCGTTAATAAACGGTACAAAGGATTTTCCCGACTGACGTTCGGACTTTTAGTCGGTGATTAGCGTCGAATTTCGCCGGGAAAACGTTTCAAATTAAGCGTCGCCGCACCTGAGCTTTCTCTTGTGTATTTCGAGAGCACTGTCGTGTGTGAGCACGTAGAAAGAGGCGTGCTCATATTTCACTGTCGCTTGGGGGTGCGATGTTACCGCTCAGTGGAACATTAGAGGATATTATGTATCGCATGCATCAGAAGTATTCCAGCTAAACGTCGCGGTAATTTATACCGAAAGTCGATGATCTTGCGTAAACCTCCGCATTGTCTACGAGTCTGTGTTACTTAATGTCGCGATAAATATGCCATAATAATCTGTCTATAAACATGTATAAAATACGTTTGGTAATCTTACTACGGTATTTAGGACTTCGAACTTTTACATTCTAAAATCTTGTCCTCGTTTTGATAAATAAAAAGGTTTTTAACCAATTATGCAACTAGGCAAAACGAACACCTTCCTATCTAAGGAATCGTTTAACAATTAATACACCGAAATTTGTCTTAGTAGACATCGGCTCTCAGATCCTATGATATTGCATCGATTTCAAGTCGACTTCGCGTCTCTGATTCTTGATAGTTCGAGTAAGTAGAATGATTCTCGCGTTAATAATCCCTCGCCAACCGATATTTTTAATATCCCGATTCCTGCATCGAAATATCGTTTCTAACTTCGTTACCAAAGCCTACGGTCGTGACCTGCATCATAAAACGTAGTGCTCAATGCACCTCGTAACATACGAGTATATATTTCGCTAGGCGTAAAACGCGTTATACCAGGGAAAAATTTAGAAAGGAAAGAAAAGAGCAACTGAAAAGAATACGGGGCGACTATAAGAGACTAAATGAAGGAATTTACAAACGTTTATGTCGAACAAAACGGTCGAGTTTTCCGCATGGTTATACGCTTTGTGCGATCACGGTAATTTCATTTCCCTCGAAACAGGTTGAATAACCATCGAACACTCGAGTTCTCCGCCTACGAACGTTCAGGGTAATTTTCTACGTAGGCGAATAGAGATATTGCACGCGGTTCGTCTTCCGATTTCTCCTTTTTCTCTTCTTCTTTTCTTCTCCTATTTTATTTTCTTCCGACGAATTAAAGAACTCACCCCTCGCCGTTTTCCCACACAACCGACAGAATAAAGGAGAGAAAGATGCCGGTAATAATAGTGCTCGCGGCGAGGCACGTTGCTCTAGCCGAGTCTATTCAACCTGTCATTCGCGTTTTGCGGTCACCATTGTGATTTGCAATGGTAACCCTTCGCACATCCTGCCTATTGTCGCGAAAACGTTCGTTCCTCTCTCTTGCTCCCACCCTATATAGTTCTATTCCACTCTAGACCGTTTCATTTCCTTGTCTCCTTTGTGCTCTTCCTGCTTGGCTTCTCTTCGCTCGCGTGTGTCACCTACTCTATCACGTTGCTACTTTTTCTTTAATTTCATTCACTTCGTATAATTTCCATTCCCTCGTTATACACTTTTAACGATTTTTTATTTATCTCTTCGATAGCTCCCTGGTGTCTTTCAGATCGTTTTTCACACGTAATTAGATATTTAGATTTCCTCCTCGATCACTGCTTCTGTAAATAATACATAAACGTCATCTTTGTACATTTATCCTGGCTATCTCTTTGACATAAGTCTTCGTTGTTATTCCTCACGCGATTTTAATTATTTAGTTTGGTACGAGTGTTCAATCCCATCATTCCTTTTACTCTAATTGCTTCAATTGCTTTAATTCAATATCGTTATCCTTAAAATTGTTACCTTTGCAATTACTTCAAATCGCGTCGTCGTCTGGAAGAAAATTCCAGTTTAACATTAAATAATTAGAAATTTTACTCGAATCGACCAGTGTAAGTCAAGTGACAGTTGTTCAACTCCAATTACGTTTTAAGTAGCTTTAAACATTTATGACACTATTAGCCAATCCTTATTGTATTCCCTTCTATTTTCCTCTCTTTCTTCTCTATATTTTCCAGTTCGCGTTTCTTTCGTTTCTCCTATGTCATTTTACCTCCTCGTCTCCCATTTTTCATAATTCTCGGTTCTATCGTTCGCCTCTACCCCGAGTACTAACTTCACACCCCTTTCCGTTTATTTCTAGCTTCGCTCCTCGCCCTCGAACTCCACACGACGTTCAATTCGAACCGGAAGCGTGTAAGCGCATAATTTTAACGGGGAACGCGTTTCGAAGCGGGTAAACGATCGCGCGTACGCGTGTACGCGCATACAACACGGTTTGTAGATCGTGTGAAAATCGTTGTAGCTCCGCACCGGTTAGACGCTAGTTCGAGCCTCCTCCAGTGAGTTGACACGCTCGATTCTTCGTCCTACTTTCGAATTGATGTGATTATCGAATCGAATTATACGCTTTGCATCCATACGCTGTTATTCGTGTCTCGTTCGAGCTCGTACAATCAAACCCAGCGTTTCCTTTTCCTCGTTTCTCTGACAGGCTTTCTATCACGGCTGCTGGAATTGTGGTCTGTCTTCGCGTGGGGTACGGTCACTGGCTATGCTTGGGACTTCGCGCCACGTTAAAACGGTTATTGTCGACTCCGCAACGGTGACTGATTGGTTAAAATTGGTTTTCGTGGTGTACAGGAATTATTTATATGTTTGTAGCGGCACATGAGCTAGAGGACAATTCGAATCTTGTTGTTTTGCCTCGGAGTATCAATATCGTTAGAATACACATAACGTGATATTGATTAAACTTCGGACAAAACAATGTCGCCGCTACGTGCAACCGTCAAACGAAGACGAATTTCAATTTTCCGGCTCTTCCCCGACCAGTATAAATAAACGAACGCGATCGTAAGGTGACTAGTTTTTATCAATTTCGAGCGATCTTATTAGCGATTTATACACTGCCTTCAGCGAATCCGTTAGTACCGAGCGTCTTAGCGAACATTCTCCGTATTTATTTATTTATTATTTAAAAATATACTTGAGGGTTTTCAACTTCGAGTTATCTGGTCATTTATTATTATAACCATATATTATTACAATAGGAAAAATGATTGCGACCCTTTCGCGGTTCGAAGAAGATTTCGGCTCTCGTTTCTTCTTTATATCGCAAGATTTTTACTATAAATATTCTTGTTGCAAAGAAATCATAAAATCAATTTGATACGTCGACTGTAAAACCTTCGCACGCTTCATACTCTTCATTTACACAGTTTGCAAGACGAATTAGAAACGTTTATGTGATTTTAGTCTTAGAAGGAAGGATTTAATTTTTACTTGTAAAATATCATGGATATCAATAAAATTATTTTCAGCGCGTCAATAGAAATACTGTCAATAGATCAATAAAATATATACAACGTGTAACAACGAAACTTTGTAAGGAATATTCCGGATTCAAAGCGCGAGGGTTTAAAGAAATACTTGCTGGATCGATTTCCGCCTTTGACGAAGGATGAAGGGTTTGTGGAAGACGGTAGAAAAGGGAAGCAAGCAGCGGTTAGGCTAGGTCAGTTACCCAGACGGAACGAATTGGGTCAAGACGGAGTACCAGCTCTCCGGGGACGGTTTTGTATTATGCGTGAGACGACATATGGTTGCCGTTCGGACCTGCTACATTGTTATTCACGAGTGTTTGCACGTTCTTGGAAGGAACGTTTACGTTTTAGAATGTACATATCTTTAGCTTCAGTTTTGTTGCTACTTCTTACATTCAAATATGTTCGTAATCCAAACATACGTTCTAATTTTTCGTTCGACAAGTTAATCTCCACTTAATTGATCTGCGATAAAAATGTTGGAAATTTCTCTGCCATTCTCGACGATCAAATCCTTGAGCGATGATCGTGTCACGTAAAGTCGAGGGTTAGATGATACAACAAGAAGGTTGAGTCGTAACACAACTACTGTTTTTATTTTCTAACCAACTTTATTTACTAACACAGCACAGGTTTACAATAATCGAGACTCATCGGAGACGTGTTCACTACTCGTAGGTTTAGTGCTTTTCTGTCTAGGTGTTCTCGTCTCATTACGGAGGAAAGCTCGATGTGGGTGTGCGCTCTTTAATTAACAACGCGGATTCGCTGTTCGCACCTTTCGTTAGGAAAAGCGAGGGTAACGATCCACGATGATAATTGGTTATAGGCCACGTTGATAAACGAAGATAGGAGGAGGAAGCATCCTACCAACGTGGCTAGTAGGTGATATTGTTTATGGGAAAACCCAGCTTACAAAAGACACTTACAAAAATAATAAACTAAAAGTTTAAGTTTATGGTGGGTCCCTGGGGTCCCTGGGGTACTTGAGGGTACGCGGTGAAGACCTGCACACATATGGCGGCCTCTAATATGAATTAACGTTACAATCGCACTGAATACAACGATGGTTAATATCATTAATATCATTAAATGGCAGTTTAAATAATTAAGCTTCCACGGATAAATCAAATCGTTCATATGCAAGTCTAATTTCTTCGTCGTTCTAAACCTCCAAAAAATCTAAAATAATTTTCAGATGCTTACCCGAACGATTGAAACGTTTTTCCATAGAAACAAAATTTCTGTTGAAGAAATTCGAAGATGAATATTCGTTTGAACCGTCAACGATATCGGCGGTTAACCTACGAAGATGTAACTTCTAATACTACAAAAAAATTGCCAACGTAAGGAAAGGATAGAATACAGTTGTAAAACATATAAATTATAGAGAATGAAAAATTGGAAACACGAATAATAGGGGCTAACGTTCGCTTTCCCCGGTCTCCTCCCGCTTCCTCTTCTCCTATTAATTTCTGATTACAGGTTTTGAACGGGAAATTATCCTGTTTCGTGTTCCCGTGGTAAACAAATTCCGGTTTCCGCTCTCGAGAGTCAACCGATAAAACGTTGCAATGCCGCACTTCCGTCTAATTACCATATTTCACGTTTCGTATTCGAACTTTCAATTTGCCCAATAAAGTTTTCATCGACGCGGCTATATGCATCGGCGTCTATCCTCTGGCTAAATATTTCTCCACGAAATAATTTTGCCCGAACGATGTATCGTTCGGGACTAACGGTGGTTAGTGTATCTAATTTTAACGAAGCGTAGTCGTTAAACAGAACGGGTTAAATTAAGCGGTGATGCATTACGCTGCCAGTGCATTTCGATTAGATTAAGCCGCGTCTCTATGACGTTCCGCAGAACGCGGTTTGGTTACAAACAATGCATCGGGGAGCAGTAGAGTGCTAATGTTTCCCCATGTTACGTGACACCGTGTCCACTCACGAGTTCTAGCAAACATTTAAATATTATGCTATTAGTTATACTATAGTTTTTGATAATTAAAAGGTACAATGCGGTAGCGTCGCGTTAACCGATCAGAATCTTCGTTAACTGACCGTTGCTATACTCAATGTACTTAAGATATTCTATCTACCATCTCTAAACCGAATGAAACCATAGTTTAACGATTTCTTTATTCCATCTTCGGTTTTCTAATATTCCAACATATCTTGAAAAACGAGAAAATGTTAGCATACGTGTATTAACTAAGACAATTAGCACTTACTAATTTCTCCAGCGAGTCTCAGAGCAATCTGACGCAATAATTTACTAACTGGTAATATTAGTCCAATAAATTACGCGTCATAGATCGTGAAAGAAACTGGGATAATCGAATAGTTCGTAACTTGTAAAATTTCATTGGCTCATAAATTTTCCACACATCTAACTGATAAATTAAAAATCTTACACGAAGTATAGAATTTGGAATTTCCTTGATTCTTACTTTTCGTATTCTTCGTGACAGAATCTACGCGAAATCATACTTTAAAGATATATAACGTGAAAAGTGTATCAAAAATCATTCACTAAACATTGGAAGGTTTTTCGACGTCAGGACGTCGGTTTGTACGACTGGGGGATCGGTTCGTATAGGGCACGTACATAATGTTGGATTTAGTGTCCGCGTTAAGGCTGTCCGAGTTCGAGGCTCGAGCTCGGAGCCGGCGAGATACCGACCGTGTATCGTGATTTGTGGACGTCAATACGGGGGTTACGCGTGACGTATCTCACCGATCATAATTACATCCTGTTACTGGAGATTCTGGCTCCTTGCTCGTCTACCTCCACGCACACTGTCTCCTTCATCGCCATAGACGTCCTTCGAGGGCCTCCTGATTTACCGACTTCCTCTCGACTATCGTCTAATGACTCAATCGCTTGTTCCGCTCTGTTGAATCGTTGTATGAACACTCGTAAAAAAAGATCATCGACCAACAACCGCAAGAATAATTATTTTTCAAGTAGTTTAACTTCCTTTATTTCTTTCTCCTCCAAGGGTTAAGAAAAGATCACAAGCCAATCATTGGAAGAACACTTGCCAGAAAGAAGTAATTTCCAGCTGCCATAACTACTTTTACCCTTGCATAAGCAAAAACTACGAAAATACCACAAACTAATACCCGCAACGGTATCCTACAGCTATCCAACTACCTTCAACTACACTAACGATCACTTCCTTCCTAAAAGTTGCAATTTGGTATCACAAACTGATGCTTGTAGGATCTGTTGCCTCGAAATTTGCAAACGGAAGCTTTTAACAATCTCTATCCTATCCTTGTCAGAAATTACAGTTTCGTGTCACAAACTAATGCTGCCAAAATCACTTCGATCTCCAATTACCCTTCTCTTTGTCCAAGTATTAAAAGCAACCAGTAACCATTGACCTCAAACATATGGCACTACCAATATACCTAACATTCTTCAGTCTAGAATTGCGTCGGAAAAAAGACACATAAAAATATCGAAACGTGGAAAGCGAGTATCGGCAGTAATCTGGAATGGCAGTCGGTCTTCACGGGTGGCCAGTAATTCGAGTCCGTCCAATTCACCACGATAATTGCATTTCGCGATATGCCGAATCAGTGGATACGTGTCCGGCTAGCCGTAAGGCATCCACGGAGCATCCGAATCCTGTCGATCCTCTCTCCGTTAACCCGGTGCCAGTCGAAGCTACCTCCTGGCGGTCAGCCTTCGATTCGCGCTTCCATCCGGCTTCGACTCTCCCTTCCCGATAATGCTGCGCCATCCCTTCGTGCATAACCTTGCGTGTACATGTGCGAGTACATGCAGGAACGTTTCACCTATTAGTCGCTGTGGAACGGCAGCTCGCCATCACGCGACTCCACCGGCGGGCTAACATCAAAGCCAAAGGCATAGTTGCACTCTGGGGACGGCCTATAACGCGGCGAAGCTGGTTTACCCGGTTGCAGTTCTCTCCCTGAACTCTCTGCTGCCTGCAGGCGGACGACGATACCAACGAGAGGAAGCTGCCTCTACTGCACCGTTGCAATTTCACCCTGAATCTCCTGCCACGAATTTCCCAATCGGAATTTACCAGAATTTCCACCCTTAATGACGCCACCTGCTTCATAGCGTACGTCTTACGTCACGCGAGGATCTCGAGGATCGTTCGTGACGGCCGGGTCTCGGGGATGGTTCGAGCTATGAACAAGGATTTACGTTTCGGTGGTATCAGGTGTCTTGGTGTTCGTATTATGGGAGTACAGGTTTCCATGATTTTTCTTTAATTGTTCATAGATAGGATATTCGTGAAATGTTGATATTTCTATGCATGGAATTGGAAGAGTAGAACTTTGTGGCAGAAATCTGTTTCACCTGTCGAATACCGTAGCGAATAGTTTGGATATTTTATATATTTGTATTTGAATATTTCTGCAATACTCATCATCCGTGCAACTATACATCTTTAAATTTGTCTATGTAACTACTGTACATCAAGTTTAAAGCTTAATTGCACGAAGACTCACAATTTATTTATAAGTTATAGCATCGCATCGCAATGCGTAATGTTAGATAAACTGGCTTTGCGATGCTTCGTGTTGTATTTAATTTACAAAGTGATTTTACTAAATAACTTTATCTTCAATGTGAATAAATCTGTGTTTTCTACGACTGTTTCTCGGTAACTGAATTGTCCATTCTACACATCATTCGCATTAGGCTCGTAGGGTTAGGTATTAGGGTCGTTCTTGAACTCTGACGATATATCGATGTATTTTCACGCGGACTTGCAAACCACATTACCGGGTATATAATTTGCGTCTCTGCGTTCACGCAATCACCGTCATATTTATATTTCATGTTTCACGATTTTACGTTGCAAACACGTAATTGTCATTGTGTCACTTCAAAGCACAGGAAGTTACAAGGGGTAAACCGAAAGAGGGTAACAGATCGGGTTTGCTTTTCGAGAGGCGGGATTTTGTTCAGCGTCACTGGAGTCGAAATTTTACGATCGACATTTTACACTGTAACCTTCTTACCCCACTTTTTTGTTACGTCAAACGGAGATATTAAATGACGGTCGGGCCAGTAAACGTTGGTGAAGGCAGCGCTATTAGTATAAATACGGTTATAATGCAGAAGTTAGGGTTGCAAAGGGTATAAACAGCCAGTAAATCAACAACTTTAACCTTTGTGCCGAAGGGACTCGAATAGAACTCGAAACCAGAACGAAAGTTTAGTACCTGATCCATCTACCGACACAAAACACCAAACTTTCCCTAGTCAATTTCAACGTGACTCCTACTCGAAGTTTAAGTGGATAAAACCAAGAAACTAAACGAATCGTGGAAAATGTAAACTTTGTTCTTCTATTTTAATACGTGTGTATCACCGATTCCGCTACTATGACTTCCATTCGCATAACTGTTATTCGCTCGAATACTCTTTAAACGAATTCTCAGTTAGCAATCGTCTGGCAGTATGCGTTTATACCTGTCCCTGTATTCTCTCCGATAAATCACGAAATTAACTTGCAAGGAAATATATTCATCCCTGGAGAATGAGAAACCAGAAACGAAACAGTCCATCCGCGAAAGAATCATCTTTGCCCCTCGACCTCGTGACCTCAAACCGAACAACAAGAAAAAAAGGGAAAGAAAGAGAAGAACGAAAGACGAAGGCAGCGCAGGTTCGAAAAGGCGAGCGAAAGCCGATCGTCTTCGCCGGTGCGAGTCTTTCACAAAGATCGCCGAATTAATCTGCCATTAATATCCGCTCGGGCACGAAAGAGCAAGCCGGTCGAGTGTGTAAAGCTTCTCTAAACAAGCGGTCGCGTAACAAATGGCAGTCGGTTCTCATTCACGTCCAGCTCGGCCGCTTTAATGCCGCGGCCATGTATGCATACGGCCGGAAGGTGATTAATGCCGAACAGGAGGGTCAAGATCCTTCACGATTAATCAAATTAAGGGGTGGAAGCGCGAGATAAAACTCGCGCCCGTGGAAAAGTCCAGTTAGACGCGTTAACCATCGCCGTCTCTGTCTGTCGGCGAGGTCTCGCCCCGGTTGCTCGACCGTTGAAAGCGGACAATGAAAAATGACGAGCATGACTTATCTGTATCGAGGACTCGCGAGACGAACCACCGGCCTTGAAGGGAGGCGTGACCGACGACGGGGGTTCGTTTCGTCGTCGGTAAGCTGACCGGCCCGAAATATACAGGGTTCGTGTTGAGTAATGACTGCTCGAATTTCGCGACGTTTAAACGGTGCTTGAGAGTTTCGTCAGGGCCATTGGGCGGGAAGAGAGGCTAGCTGATGTCTGGAGGATTAATGTGCCTTCGGGCTCAATTGTTTCCTGATGAATGCTAAACAGATAGGCATTGGCCGTTATAGGAAATAAGGCGAAGTTGGGTTTTAATCAAACGAATTTATTAGGCGATTTGAGGAGGAAGATTTTTAGTTTGACTTTTTGTATTTTTCGTTTGATTCTGACATAAAAGTATTTCGAACGAAAGACATATCTGTTACGGAAGATTTAGAATTTGTGCGATTGTAAGCGTTTATCACGAAACCCTTGATAAATTCTATTTTTACATTAAGTTACTAGCGTCATAAAGGTTAAAGGAATTAGCTCTGGTCTCGCGAATTCCTTTGTAATCACCGATTACATAGGATAATTTAATTAACCGAGCCATAGTTTGAACGTGTACGTGCTTATGGCGTGTAGTACGTACCATGAATATAACTCGTGTTCCTCACATTTTGATCTTGAAATTCGTCTGGTGAATCTTACGAGGTATTAGGAAGCAAGGGGTGACCAGAGACCGATTGTATTCCGAATGTAGACGACAGCCATGGGAACGATTTACAATAAGAACAAGAAGAACATTTTTCTGAAGGAGTAACGAGAATCGAACAACTCCAACGTCAGAAATCAGTACGTGCCGAAGCTCGAAAGACCGATCTCGTTATACACGAATCTCGCAGTTCCATCAACTCGGATGACATTCCAGACAAGTCGTTGAATCGTTTCAGCAGGCAGAAATGTCGGAAGAAGTCCAGCACAGCGAGGACAGCATGTAAATGAGTAATTGTCCCGCGAGATTAGCGACGCTGATGTCCGTTGAGAGGGTCTCGTCATCTCGTTCTAAAAGAATGAAATAAAAGGAGAAAAACGGCGAGCCATGACTTATCTGTATCGAGGACTGTGCAGCACGTTCTCTCGAGCGACGAGAGGCGTGACAATCGTAATCCCGATTCGTTCGAGGTACTTGAATGGGAAACGAAACTGGACACTGGTCAACGAAAGGTTGCAGGGTGCACGAATGAAGATCCTTCGTGCAACGTGGCCACCATTGAAGGTCTAGCCAACGGTGATCGAAGATTAATGGCGGCTCCCGACCGTCCCACGACGATTTGTTATGTCCAATATCTCGCTATTAAGGACGGCTTCGCTGCTGAATATCCTGTTTCTTCGGCGAGATTCGCGACGATTTATTATTAAATGCACGTGTTTTAAAAGATTAGTTTCGTGCAGAAATATCTTGTTCGATAATAATACTATTGATCTTCGATTGGCACTTGAACGTATATTGTGTTGTATATCGTGCGTTATAGGTATTAGGATATTTACTAATTACGTTTACTGGGAAAACGTCAAATTTTGCTTTATTTAGCTTTTAAGATTACAGCTTTACGTGTTCTGGTAAATGAAACATCCGAAGATCGAAATTCATACACTTGCAAAGGATCACGCAACCACTGTAATTATATACTGCGATAATATGTTTATAATAAGATGTCTAGGAAATAAAAATCGTGAAACGTATTGAATCGGTACTTACATACTTACAGTCGATAATGTACGTACTATATGTAAATGATAATAATCAAAGTAATACGATGAGGTACGCGTTAATCATATTTCCATCTCAATAAAAGTTGAAATTAATTTCATCAAAATTACCTGGATATTAGAAAATTGTAAAAGCAGAGAACTTGAAATTTGTCATTTTTATGGGTCTGATGGTTTCTCCTGTTTACTATATAATTTAAAGCAATTACATCTCAACCGCCTTTCAACTCGGAAAGCATTACACGCAACATTACACGGCAATAACCATCGTAAGCGAAAGATCTAATCTCCTCGAATTTACGTTGCTTTTAATTCAATATCCTTCCTTATAAACACACGCTAGAAATACATCAACCCTGAACAGTGGAACGTATCATCCTGCTCAGATTCACGGACCACCCTTTTCGTTCTGACGCGAAGCTCACGCGGTTTAAGAGAGTGAAAAGACTGGCCAGCCACGATGATCCCTCGTCGCTCTGCGAGATCAGGTTCCTCGACTACGATCGGTTCTCGTAACGAGTTCATATCTTGCGCATCGTTTGCCTCGAACAGAGGCAAAGCCCGTTCCCAAAACAGGCATCACGATGTTTCGCGATTCTTTCGAAACTGCACACCTGACGATCCACAAGGGGAAGAAGGGTCTTTGACGATTCAAATACGCGATCATCGAGCCTAGATATATCGCAGAATGTTCTGACCAACGAAACGAGTCGCAGCAGAGTTTGAGCGTAATAGAGATGTTGAGTGCAAAGAGCGAATACGATCATCGACCGATGAAAAAAGGATCGGGACGCGCTCTGATCTTAGGGGAATTTTTAAGCTGTTTCTAAATGGTCACAGCAAATTATAGTATGCTATACGAAAATACCATAAAGCTTTGTGATCGTTGGACTGTGTATTCTTATGCGTTTATGGGAAAATCGAAGATGCACGGAATACACGTGATACGCAAAGATATACAGGGTGGAAAGGGGGTGATTCTACGCGAAAAAAGAAATCGAAAATATAGAATAAAAATATTTCGTTTGAGGCTTTGTTTTCGAGAAAATCGACTTCTTTTTTCGCGTAGAATCACCCCCTTTCCGCTTGTACCACCGGTTACCAAGCACCCTGTATAAAACTGTGGTTAGTTCAAAGTACAGTACCGTTTATAATATTTAACACGTGCAACAATTTTCCATGTGGGTTGCATTTTTTAAATTATTTCCATCGAAGTATGAATTTACAGAAATTTAGCGTTCTTTTTCGTAAATGGCTAATCATCGATTTTTCACCGGTGGCTTTCGCGTGTAAGATAGCGGATTCGATGTAACGTTCGCGTATCAGTTAAAACCCTATTAGCCGAGATAAGGGAAACGAAATTAAGTAGAACGATAGAAAATTCGTAATACGTTCGATGGAGAGGACGTTTTTCGCAACGAAGAGGGTGACGGTGGTGACATAGAGGGAGAACGCGGAAGCGTAGTGAAATAAAGAGATGCGGAGATACAGAGGGGTAAAGAGGGGTAAAGCGGGGAGGAGTATTCGCAAACACGCGAATTTCAAAAGGCACTCGACTACGCGATGTCCCCGGCATAAGCGACGGGGACCTTTGACGACGTATGCAAATACAGATCGAGCATGATAAATTGCTCTTGTCAAGACACCCGGTATTTCGCACGAGCCCATAGAAACCCGTTTCCATAGGGAACGGATTCCGCATATAATTTCGTCGGCGACGGTTGAGGCTCGCAGCAACGATTCTCTTCTCTTTCCCCGTGTTCTTGTTCCGGCCGCGCTGTCTCTCGGTTTCCGGTGGAAACTTTCGCGAGATCCGTCTCGCCCGATCGAAACGCCCTTCCTCTTCGTCCCTTTACGACGCTCCCCTTTCCTAGGCCGGCGTTATCGTCGACGCCGAATTTTGATGGAAATGTCGCGACACGTGCACCTAAATGTAGTTTCATGGCAATACCATGGTAGCTGATCGAATATTGCTGTAAACGAAGAAAACCACTCGCGTTTGGGAATTTATTAAATTTTTATTAAATATATTAAATTTATTAATTTAATTCTTCTTGGTTGAGATAGAGATAACTGGTTTATTAGACACGTGGTTATTTTTACTGCAACGCTGCAACAGAAGAACGAAGGAACTTAATCTTAGAAGATCTGAAATTCAGATTGTAATATGAATATGCAGCATATTATCATTATGAAGAAATATGCCAAATATTATAGCTTTTCTTGCGTGAATCGTTCCTTTTAAACGAAAGAAAGAATCTTTGCTATATATCTGTTTTGCGTATAGTTCTAGTTTCGAAAGACAAAAGAATGAAAAAATTATTGAAAGGACATAATCTCGAGATAAGGAACTGTAAACGAACCATATTGGGATCCGCATGAAATCTTCGACATCATAGTACGAGTCGTAAATGTCAACTATATGAATCGATCATTCCCACCGTTGAAAAGAATGAATTGCTTATAAATTAGAGAATTCGAAAATATACTTAAAATATCTGTTGTGTGTACGTTGAAGAATCAACCCAAATATATTTCCACGATAACGTCAGAAATAATATCAGATCAACATAATGCTTATCGAACGATTCAAGTTTCTCTTCATCCCCTTTCCACGTGTTCCTTTTTCTTTCCGTATAACACAAAGCTTCCACAGTCCCAACGTCCCTTCAGAGTCGTTAGAATCGCGCAAGACTTATCTCAGAGACTTGTATATATACCTACTGGGAAACTAGTTCGACTCTCGTCAGAGAGACGAGAGACCATTGGACGGAAGATTTATGTCGCGTTTAACACGGCTGCGCCTTTTGTCGAGGCAGTGGCAACATCACGCCTTCACGACTCCGACAGGGGTTACATCTATCTCGCTGTCATATCGTGTTAATGCAGCATCTCCACCGGTCGCGAGGTTGCTCCACGATTTCGTGGCTAAATCGTCTCATTAACGGGTTTCGTGGGGGGTCCCAGCTCATTTGCATCACACTCGCCCTTTGGAACCGGTCCAGCGACACCGTATTAACCCACTGAGACTGTTTTTACGACTGACTATTTGTTTGTCGTCTGGTGAAAGATGCTGCCTGTCAGCCTGGGAATGATCTTTGTTCTCTGTTACCTGGTCCAATACATTTCTTGTAACGATTTCACAAATTTTCAGACGTTTTGCAATCTTAACGTTTGTAGGAATTGTCGTGTACTTGACATTTCTTTAACGATCTTGTTGAGAGTCGGAGGTTTTAAGTTTTAGAAATCTGGGAGTTTTATATTATATTAGGTTGTCTGAAAAGTTTCTTTCGTTTTATGACGAAATAATAGACGCACAATGTTCTTTTGTTTTATATTATTTCGTCGAATTACGTACGATCCATTTTGTTTTGTCGAGATAAACGTCGTGACATTTCACAGACTTGGTTTCACGTTTGTACGAAGATGCACTGTTGTAAAAGACGGAAGAAAGTTTGCGGAAGAAAGACACTTCCCGGACAACTTAATATTACGAGTTTCGTTATTGCTCCGGTTTCAGTTACTGTGAGGTGTTCTGTAAGAAATTTGGTACAAAGCGTTTAGAATATAAATTTGTCGGAGATGGAAGGACACCGGACCTTCCCCTGGAACTCCGGGAAAATCCGTAAAATCGTAATTAAAGTTTACAGTTGTAATTAAAAAATTTGCCGTCATTCTGCCCAATTGTACTTGTTTGCGATTTGTGATAATAAACTTGGGCTCAGTCGCCGAACGTAGCCGCGGTCAACGGGACGGGCGCTCCGTCTAGCAAAGGTGCGGAGCGGTGTCATGACCCTCATTAAAGGAACTACCCATAGAGGTATCGGACAGTAAAACGGTTCCTTAGGACAATGAATACCTGATGTTGAGGCACGTACACAGCACAAGTCTGGGGGTTTTTCGGCAATTAAGATGTGTGCAAACGGACAGGCAGCTTTTTTCTCAAATCGACCAATCGACAGCGAAGTCGATCCGAGGATCTTGTACTTAGACACCCCACCATAGTTGGCCTCGGTAGCGTCATTGGGACGAAAATTCATTCTTTCTCGAGATTTCATCGGCGAAGGGAGTAGTACACGTTTGAGTTAGAGCAAGTATACCTACCCTCCCGTTGACCGTGGATTCGCTATCGAACCTAAGACCATTATCACTAGTGTTGCGAGTGTCTAATGTTGATTGTCGAATCGGTAGTGTTCATACTCGTTGTATCAGGCCGTATCTTCGTTATAACACAACGCTGACTCTTCTCCGACAAATTTATTCTTAGAATAACAAGCGTTGCAGGTGGAAAATATTCTACAGAAATTTATTTATTTCCAATATTTATCCTAACAGAATATTTTTCCCTTTCGCAATGAGATATCTGTTTATACTTTTCTTGGAATATTTCTTTGAGTTTCTTTTAAAATATTTTCTTTCGTAGAAGTTTCTGCAAAATTTAAAAGAAAGAACTTCTATTCATTTTCGAAAATATTCGTCTGATATAAATTTGCTTTGAATATACCTGATAGATGTGATTATTTCTAACATTTAATATATGCATTTATTCATCTGGTATATCTTGTGCTCCTCTCTACCATACGATTCAATTACCATTTTCCACGAGCTTCTTCCTCCATTTGGAGACCTACGTGCACTTAATCGCGGCGAAACGCGTTTCCGATACGGCCAGCGCTCAGTTCCCCTTAATTTCGACGAAGGCAGACATGATGCACTGATTTTCCCGACTCTCCAATTTAATCAGTGACCGTCGACGGTCCGCGAGGGCCGATGCAACGAAACCGGATCTCGAACTTCTGATGGAAATGCAAATGTCATCCGTCCGTCTGTCCAATCTGAAATTAGGCTTTCGTGGTCAGGAAATTTTCGTTTCTGGAAATCCACGTTGTCTCTTCGCGCAACACGACGACGAAGATTAAACTCGAATCAATTTTCAGTTTCATAGGTTCTTTAAAAATTTCAATTCTTCAACCGCAATTTACAGAACATTTCATACTTTTTATTTATCCCTCGCTGAATGACGAATCGTGCTTCTTGACAACGTCAGATCTTTATTTATCGGCATATAATCATTCAGAATTTACAATTGCAAGAGAGAAATATTGCGGAAACTGAACGTAGAGATTTCCCAGAATAATATCGTGCAATGAAATATTTCATTCCAATTCATACAAACGTGAAACCAAGTCTGTGAAATGTCACGGTGTATATCTCAACGAAACAAAATGGATCGTACGTAATTTGACAAAATAATATGAAACAAAAAAAAAAATTATAATTTTAAATGTCATAAAAAGTGTTAGAATATCCAAGAATTACTTTGCAATTATCTTTCTAAAAGGAATGCTATCTATTAGGTTTATGTCGAACCTGAACTTTCCAATCGCGCGCTCTAATTGCTCGTCGGTTCCTGTTTATCCGGAGATACGCAGAATACTTCTACATATTTCTCAATCGCTATCTAGGTCATTAACATTAATCAGTCTGATCGTTAACATTAATCGGTTGATATTACCGGCCAGCTAATCGAGACAGTTCGATCGCTGGTCTCGGGTCACCGACGTGATCCACGTCGCCAGAAACGCGTTCATCCATCCGGCAAAGGCGAGACGATCGCTTGGAAATTGAAGCCGCAGAGGCGGAGTCCTCGGTTGACTCACTGGAAACCATGCACCCGAGATTGGCTTCGCGGAAACGCGATCTCTGCTCGAGAGACGACCCCTCTGCCTGTTAACAGTCTAATTAAGATGATAACCTGTTACTAGTGATAACGAGGCTCGCGAACCTGCATCGCACGCGTAAACGGTGGAAACAATTTCGACGGATGAAATAGAACACCGGTGCGATGGCTTAAAACTGTAGAAACCCGTGGGTGGTAGACCGTTTCCTTTTGGAAAAGGATCGTCTTGTTGTTTGTATGAGAGTTTCATTAGGAGCCTGAGAACGCTTCGTCTGCGATCGTTTCCCTAACGATTCGCGTAATTAAGTCGGCTACGAGTATTCGCGCTTTGGAAATTAAGCCGGAGCTTTGCGTTCTTTCGAGAAATATTCCAACGAATCGAATTAAAAATCTCCACATAAATTCATTTAGCTTCGTTCATACGTTTCTTCAATCTAATTTTGGATTTCTTAACAAAACATTCGACTAATAGATAAGCATAAAAGAGAAAGTGGAACGAATCGGTTAGAAAGATTCTTCCTTTTTCTCAGCTAACTTCATTCGAACGCTTTTCGAGCCTGACTTTGTTCAAATATTTTTCAGAAAATATTCCATTAAATTTTGATCAACGATGAAATGAACCAGATGCAAAGACATATTTTCTCAAGTAAATTCACTCCATTGAAAATGTTCTCCATCCTCTAACCTTTCGCCATTCGGTGTATCCTTTTAAAATTCCCGTCACCGCGAGTCATCACAAGTCTGAATCCTTATCATACTTCATCGTCTTGTACGATCGTGCTTTGAGCTTTCGGCTTCCTGCTCTTCTCGTGGCTTTTACAAAATCGTCGAAAGAGACGAGCTATCAGCGAAGCATGAAATCATTAAACGTCGCCAAAGACCGAACTTGCAGGGAATCTTACTTGGCGTCATGATTCTCCGCGACGCTCGTTTTAAATGAATTTCCCGGAACGCAGTTTCCATTCAGCGCGATAAAGACGCGTCGACGTTAGTTTCCCCACGGAAGATCGAGTTATTCGCGCGACGAAAGACCATGCAACGTCATTATCGGCTGTTCGAAACGAACAACCTACTCGTCGTCCCTTTTCACCTGTCAAATCGGTGAAACCGGAACGACGAGACTCTCGAACGCGAAACTTATCGTGTATAACGACGTTTTCCAAGTTGAAAAGCGCGGATAAAAAGGAGACCGTGCGAAGGGTAGAAACGAATCCCCATTCACAGAGTCGAGGTGGGTTCTTTGGAATCTTTTCTAGTCGCGTGTGGCGTTGGTCAGATTTCTAGCCGTTTGCACGAGATTTTCAGAATGTCCTGGGGTATCACGAGAGGGAGTTTCATACCGTTGATAAACGCGGTTGGGTAGGTGTCGTCGGAGAAAATAGGGTTGGAAAAGTGGAAGTTAATTGGGTCTGCGTGGAGAAACCGGAGAATATGTCGTTCCAAGGGTGTAGGAAACCGTGTTCGCTAGTGATGGAGCTTCAAGTGTACTTGTGGTGAGGATGAGAGATTGAAATATAGAAAATCGAAAGGTGGAAGCCTTCCTGTTTTGTTTCAGACTGTAGTGTTTGAATTATTAACTGACGTTGAATATTTTTCATACAATGTGCGACAAAAAATGAGATTGTGCCTGTACCTTCTTTTATTAAAGAAATTCAGAAAAATTCGACTAAGATCGCCTCGACGTAGTTCTCTTTCGACTTGACACACAGCCGTATGCACCATCGTACGTCAGCGTTCAAAACGATTTCTGTAAATCATTTTCTGCGATGCAGATCGAGAAGCGTCGTTTTCGCTTTTACATTTCTTGTCGACGAAAAGTGGTGGACTTCTTTGATTCAAAAACACGCGCACGAGACATGCAATCTCATGCAAAAGACAAAAAACTTGATGTTTATTCGTTGTTCAGTTTTCTTGTCCGACATTTTTCAACCGAACGCGCCTATAAATCGAAGATGCGTCCACTTGTACTGAGTGCAGCGATCGAGCTGATTTTTGCAACATTGTCGCCTGACAAGAGATCTTTGATAGTCGCCTTCTTCGTTTCTCCCCTCCAACTCCTGCTTCCAGTGCTATAAATTCGTTTTTTCTTTAGCGTCGCACATCGTAATACCGATTTCATCGTAAGAATCGCAAGGAAAAAGGCTCTCGAAATCAGTTATGATCCTCGATTAAATTTCATTTACGCTTCTTAGAACATTCTCTGCCTTTCTTCAAATCAAATGATCAAATATCAAATCTGTTAATATTTTCATATATTCAATTTCACATCCAATTACCATGGAACCTGGATAACTCAAACCTCTATAAGACTACAATTTTGTCCATTTCCTTGCGTTCTGCGAGAACTTGCAGAAGTCGAAATAAAACTTATGTGGCGGATCGGTATCAATAGGACGCCGACAGGTCGAGCCGCGGGTACCAACCGCCAACACTAGAGGGCTACGACGACAACGAGTCTGTCTGTCTAACTCGCTAGCGGTCGAATATACGAGCGATTGATACAAATACCGCACCTAGCGAGACTCCCTCTACGTCTAAGGCAGGGACTACCGGGCATAGCCTTACTGACGAGTCCACCGGTAGTCCCGGGACGAAACGCACTCTCTCTCTCTTTTCATCCGTCACACTTACATTGACTCGAATTATCTGCCACGTGTCCAGACACATTACTTCTGTAACTCGAGTTTAGAATAGTCAGACTTCTACAGGTCCTTTGTAAATTTAGCCCTGTAAGTCGAACTTTTATCGCTGCAGCCTCTGCAGCTCGTAGTGTATGGTACCTATATAGCTACGCCTCCAGCTGTTAGGATTGTCTCGAATAACGTAAAACGAAAAACATAAGACGACACAAGCCGTATCTGAACTTCTTTGTCCTTCGACCACGTGCATTCCATAGAAGCTAATCGTTTTTCGTCGGTCAAACGCACAATTGCCACCATCTCCCGCGTCTTTAACTTCTGGGGTTACGTATGTCGAATAAAATGGGTTCTAAGAGGAAGCTCAAAATACTGAGACTTTCCGACAAAGTGAACGTAATTGTGCCTTCGTACAAAGCCTCTGAATGTTGGATTTTCGTTCGTCGAACCTCTTTTACTCGCCAATTTCGATAAGTCGAAACCTCTAGAAAATTGGTGATTCTAGTTCTTCCATTGTGAGGTTCGAGTTATCAAAGTTGGGTCTTAATGAGACGAATCGTAGAAATCTAACTTTTCTCGAATCCTTATAATCCTTCATCGATTCACCGAGTAATATTTTCTAACCATAAAAATTTGTCTGCTTTCAGCAACGAAACGTCACATCGACGCGATGATTTCTCATCGGCTAAATTCAAACAACATCGCATCCAGCGCGTCTTTAAAGCGCTCAGTCGATCCATCGACAATTTTTCACGCGATTCCAATCCACGAGGGAAGCGCGTCTGGCTGACGACGCGGAGGCGGCCCATGCGAGCTGGCCCGCACAAAGGCGCATCCTCGCGAGGAAATTTATCGCTACGGGACGACGTTTCCCGTGAAAAGCGTCGAAGAAAGAAGATAGAAACGAGGCGAGGAGCACGGAGAACGCAGCAATCTGGTGAATAGGCGCGCCTTCCAGAAGCGTCGCGAATCAATTCCCGGATTGACTCTGCACCAGGTTGCCGCGCCGATTTTTCAGCTTTCTCCAGGCGGAAAACTCGCGCGTCTCGTATCCATAGCATATTTGCCTGGTTACTGAATGGAAAATGGATCGACAAGAATGCAATATCGGAACTCGCGAACAATCGTTCGATGTCAGGTAATAGAGACGATATCGATATGCCAAGAATTTTTGTTACCTTTGATCGTTGAGTGAAGCCCTTCGTGTTTAAGGTATTTATTTGTTTAACCATTATTTGACGTGCTTGACTATTTTTATCGGTACTATAGTGATCGATACTGGACTTGTCATTGGCGATTTGCAAGTTAATTAAGGTATTCGAATTAAAGAAACGTTGATGGAAATTCAGTAAATCTTTGATACTTTTCATATTACTTTGATCAATCATTTTGATTTAAAGTGCCAGTTGCATCTGTTATAAAATACTTGGCAAAAGTGTTCGTGTACTCTATCTCAATCAACATAGATCATATTTTATTTTACAAAAATACTCGAACAACTAAGAAGACAAAGTTTTGCCAAGTCTTATTATTTCAAAGTATATCTAGATTACGTTAATACCTTGACTGCCACGTTGGTCATGTATAACCGGTCATGGTTTTTTCTGTAACGCCAGGGTGGTCATTGGTGACCGAAGCGCTTGAACTTCTTACAATTGTAAAAATTGTATGAAAATTGACAATTAGGCAATTCTGAATATAACCGATAAATAGAAGATACTTTGAAATAAAAAGTGCCCCATTGAACGATTAAACATTTTTATTAGAACATCAAAAAAAAAAAAAAAAAATGAGAACAAATCTTACAGCTAATGGTGCACTGCGTTTGCATCCCATATCTTTGAGGGTTAATCTACGAATATTATTATAAACACATCTTAGAAAATAATTCTAAATGCTTAAAAGTGTGCACATACCTTACTATTATATATAGAATGAGCAAATACCGTTCACTAATATCTTCTACACGTCTCAACGATATATTCTGCACGTTTTGCTCACGACGAAATAACAAATGCGAATGGTTTGTTAAAATAAACGAAGCCTTCTTATAATACGTCGCTATTAACTGTTACCAAGGCGCCACAATGGTCACCCGTGACCACCAATAAGATAAACGATCCATTGGGGAAGAATGTCTTACATCATCAATTTATTATCATTTTGCCATTATATACTTTGAATAATAAAAATACTCCCGAGGCGTCCTGAGCGAAACATGTGATTTCGGCGTGGCAGTCAAAGTGTTAATATTTTGCGTGCACCTCGTTTTGTCTTTGAAACAAATATTAAAATAAGCGACTCTACTGTTTCGTTATGATAAATCAAAGATTAAATAACAGTCAGTCAACGTGTTAGGATTTTGTTTCGTGAGTCGGTTAGGATAATCGAAGGTTTAGCGATCGTACAGGAGCTCGTTTATCGATGGACGGATGTTCGCTGGTTGTATTAACGTGGAGACGAAAGCTCGTACACGATTGGGTGCAACAAATGAACGCGACAAAGGGAATCGAACGGCAGAACGATCGCGGCAAATTGGTTTGACAACAATGGGATTTATTGCTGCGATCGGCCGCTACGAAAGATGATTGATATTGTATCCGCTTTTTGAGCGTGGATCGCCGATTGGAGTACGTGCAATGATTAAAGCGATTGATGGGTGTACGGTGCGCGAATGAGGAAGAGAAACGGGGTGTCGTTGCTGAATATTTCGCACGAACGTAGAAGAATTCATACGTAGTACGCGTTAGATTCGAACAAACGTCAATCAAATAGAAAATATTTTTTAGACAATACGGATAACCCATTTGAGAATTAAAATGGATTTGTCTTCGTAATTAACTGGTCGTGAATCTCTCTGCAAATTTGTATTTTGTATGCATTCTATATATTTTCTACTTTTATATTTCCTTTTATATTTCCTATTAATCATAAACATCCGCGGTCTATTAATTAATACAGTGATTCAATAAAAATAAGTAATAAGTTGCGTTACATAGAAGTGTAATATATTTCAATACCCGTTAATTACACTAGGGATAAGACGAATTCCGCGTATAAACACGAAAAGACGATAGGTTAATTCAACTATCGTGAATAATTTTACCACCCCATCAGAATCAGCAATCAGCTAATAACCCATTACTTTGGTAAATTATTCCATCCATTCCCCTTTTATTCGTCGAGCAGAAAAGTTGGGAGATCGGATAGCAACGTCGATGACACGAAACGTAGCGAGCAAACTTTCCACCCCTTTAGTCGGGGGATGTGATTTAATATTCCTTGCTTATAAAACGTTCCCCTCTCCGGCGTTCAGCCAATGATCTAATAGCAAGAGCATGTCCATTAACGGTGGCTTCGTTAAGAAACAAAAGAAAAAAAAAAAGGTGAAAAGAAAAGAGGAACAACGTGTTTTGTACGGGACAAATGGACGGGCACGCGCGAACGTGGAAACTTGACGCGTCTCGCGCAAATCCAGAAGTGAAAATTCCCGTGAAAGGTTCTTTGATGACGTCGTGAACCGAACAGAGCAGAAGGGAGATCTCTGATGGAATCAATTCGCAGATCGACGCTTGCTTTCATTCCCATCGTCCGCTTCTCTCTGCACAAACGATCGCTGCCAGGATCGTATTCGGCGTTCTCTTGCCTCCTTTGAGCAATGCCGAACGCTCGATCAAGCTGGCAAATCGTTTTCATAAGCAGAATCGATTAGGCTACTCGGCGTTTCGCTTCAATTGGCGAAGCTTTAAATCCACGAACACGGACGTTTATCTCGAAGATTCGACTAATTGAGTATTAGGCAACGTAAATTGATGCCAAGACTCAGGTTTGGTTTCTAAGTGACATCTTGTTACCGTTGGTAGATTGCTAATGACTCTGTTAGTATGGACTCTTCAGTAAGACACCTTAGAGTCTAAACCTTAGACACAATGAGAGAAGAGAGAAAGTGAGTGTTTCGTCCAAGATCTGTTAGTATGGACTCTTCAGTAGCTAATGAATCTTCTTTCGATATGTATCCCGAAGGATTCGAGGCATATGCTATTTTATGGAACAACCAGAAGTATCGCAAAAATAATACATTTCGGAAACGAGGGACTGAACTTCGAACTGAGACTCGTTTTTCCGAAATTAGTCGGCACATACTTCTATAACAGACAATTTTATTCTCAGCCTATTTCTGTTAGCTGGAAGAACAAATTGCGCGATGATATTTCAAGTAAGTAGATGGTTAAATTCTAATAGAAACCTAGCGTAAAGTACGCAAAATCTAAAGTGCAAATCTACTTAAACATAATCTACTCGACTTATCTGTCCAAATGTAAATTTTGCTAGATCAACTTATTTAATTAAGAACGATAAATGCCAAGACTCATTTCATTTATCGAAGAACTAAATAGACAGTCTTTGAACTCGGTCTGCTATTATTCACGTATCGTAGATACATTTCTGAAATTCCTAAACTTTCCACGAATTACATCAATATCAACCGTCCCTTGTCCAAAATCCTCTCATTAACTCACCGTCTCAAAACCCATGATCCACTCTCTTGGATACCCATAACATTTTCCAAACAAAAAGGCCGCCTGACATTCACGCTCGCCTAAACACGGCCCTGGAAACGCGTCTTCTAGCTCGGTACAACAGCGGCTTCGCACGTGGACTCGCAAAATGCGATCACACCCTCGTGAAACGCGCGATGTGGTGCACAGGCCTTCAGAGTTCAGGAGTGCACCCTTTGGCAGGGCATCGCGTCGCCGAGGAGGAACTGCATTCATGCAAAGGATGGGGGAGAGAGGGTGGAAGAAGGGGGAGGAGGGTAATGGTGGCGGGTATCACAAGGATCGGGCCTCCTTCCTCTTCCAGTTCTCTCCCTTTCGAAGGCCGGTTTCAACGTCAGTCTCTCCCTCCTCCCACCATCCCTTCCATTTTTTCACCTCCCTTACTCTCCCTTCATCTTTCCCTCCTTTTCGTTCTCTCGTTCCCTTTTTGCTGCCAGGGACAGGACGTTGACCTGACCTGGTGAAACACATACGGAGGTCCTTACACGGACTCTGAACCGCGTGGAACGCGGTGCACGCTCGAGAGAATGCACGATGCGATCCCGAGGAGAGGGATTTTTACATCAAGTTCTGATGAAGAGAGAGAGAGAGAGAGAAACGAGAGTGAAGCACGGTGGTAATGGTTGGCTGGTAATGGTGGTGGTGGTGGTGTCGCGTTACGACGATGCTCCGGTGTCGTCGAAGCTGCTGAAACGTCACGCTGCTGGAAAACCAGCCAGCGAGAGAGGAGAGGATCAGCGAACGAGGAGTCGAGATTCCCGTTGTGGGAGCCTCTCTCGTTTCCTCTCCCTTCTGCCTTTTTCTCCCGCTTCGTCTCCCCGTAATCTCGTGGCCTCTCGGTCGCGCGATCGCGGCTTTTACGCCTTTCAAACAGCCGGTTTATTTGCAGCGTACCGTGTACAGGACGAGGCTATGCAAATTGTACGAGAGCAGGTCGCTCGTGCCCGCGGCCTCGTCACTCGACGTCCTTTGAACCTTATCGAAGCGACTGGACCGAGCCGAGAGTCTGAATTATTCAGAGGTCGCTCGATGGAACGATTCGTCTTCGGGGGTCGGAGATCTGCGTGGACGCTCCTAGCGAAGACGCTTGAGAACGTTTCCCTTTTCAATTCTTTGACCCCGCGGTGTGTGTTTTATGCTCCGGGTTCCAGATTTCCAGCCTGAATCGTGGATTTCGCAATCTTAAGATTTTACACTTTGCGATTCAGAGCTTCGAACTTTGAATTCTGCGTTTTAGATTCGGTGTTCCGCGTTCTGAATTCTAAATCCAACATTCTGATTTCCAGATTCTACACCTTTCATTTCAGGCTTTCGCTTTCCGACTCTCGGCCAGTGAACTGCGAATTGTGAATTACCTTGCTGACAACATATGCTGTAATTTTCATCGTCGAGTATTTACACGCAATCCACGCTCCCCCATTTACCTCGTTCCAAATTTACACCGAGCCGTCCACGTGTTTTCGTTCTCGCCAATCTCGATACCGCCGATATCAATTATCCCCCGTCAGCGGGCGGTTCGCGTTTTTGATCGCCGACTCACCCTGCGCGCGGATCAGTCGCGACCGATCGACTCGGATGAAAGGGATGGAGTCACAAGGGGCTAGAATTCCGCGTCGCTACGCGTTATCGGTTGAAATCGTATCGGGCGGAATCGAGATTTCGCAACGCGTCAACGATACTGCGTGCCGCGCGCATTCGAGTGCATTGATCCGGTCAATGCAGGGCGGCTCGGTGAATGCGTTAAGTGCAGTCTTATATGGGAAAAGTGGGGAAGGGTGTACCGTGTGCACGGAATGGTGTGTAGCTCGCCTAGGGAAAGGGGTTGCATAGAACCTCGGTGAATCGAAGGGAGACAGAAAGAATCTTCGTAAGAGCGAGACGAAGGAAGAGGGAGAAAGTGAGGGAGAAAAATATACCGAGTGCAAGGAGAAAAAAGATCAGAGAGAGAGAGAGAGAGAGAGAGAGAGAGAGGGGCAGAGTAGGGAGGAGAACGCCATACTTTATGAATACACCACCATTCACCCCAGTTATTACTTCCTATACAGGCTGATTCTCGTCACCGGTGCGCAGTACAGCTGTTGTTGATATGACAGAGAAATTAGCGATGGAAGTGTTAGGTGATTGAATTATCATGGCTATAAGCTTGTTTTTATTTGTTGAAAAAATATTGAGAGCAAATTCCACATATCTTTTCGTGCGTTTCTATAGTCCAGCTAAGAAGAGGCGAAGAATTTATTTCGATTCTATTTTCCAAATTTGTCATTCCTATTAGTTATACAAATGTAGATTGGTGGATCTTGTCGAGACCAGACAAACAAAGTACGTAACAGAATTTCTTTTGATTTCATTTTCCAAGTTCTTGGTTTCTGTCGATTGAAACAAACGATTTTACCTTTTCAATCCTACCATTTCCGTTAGTTGAAGAGTACAGGAACAAAGTAAGTAAAGCATACACGGTATAGTTCACTTTTCAAATTCTTGGGAACACGAAGAAGCTACTTCGCTTCGCTAACGAGGAGCACCCAGTATTAAAAAGTTCTTAGCTCTTAAAACTTCTGATTTAAAGGAGAACACCGTAATCTCCAGCCTTCCGTTCCTCATCTTTCTCCAAACATCTGAAATCTGTCCTCGTCGCAGGAATCACCCTGTACACTGTACGCCAACTTCTCTCTTTGGATTCGCACGTACGCGAGAGCGCACGGTCACAAGCTCACGAGCGCGCGCGTCGTAAAAAAAGATGCAAATACATCGTCATCACGCGTGCATTGATAAACATTCTATGTATGGAAATAACACACGTGCGACCCCTTTGATGCGTTGCGGTCGCGAGCCCGTAAACACGTTCTTACTTCCTGATCCCGGTGCGTTCGCCTTGCGGCTCCGAGTCCGTGCACCGTTTCTCTCTTGATCAATGACTCCCTTCTCGAGTGTTTTCGTTATTCGAAATCGTTGGCTGGAAGACGCAGAGTTTGTTAGCTTGTTGAGTAGCCGACCACTTTACCTGTCCTTCGTTTCGTTATTGTACACCTCTGCGTGTGCTTCGTTTCGACGTTACCGTTGTTTAGTACCGGGCACCAGGTGTTTAATGGAAACAGGGCTTGAGATTTTAGACATTTGGGAATTTCCACATACTCTGGTTAAATTAAGCTGGAGTGCGTTCTCGATTGTCGAGTAAATTGAGCACAGCTTGATTCATTTTTGTCGTTGATTTTATTGGTTTTGATTTGTTCCTCCTGTTACAGTTACTAAACTATCTGAGTCATTTTTTAACTACACTCGATGGGGAGACTTTTGTAATTATGGAATTCAAAATTAATGAAAACTAATCAATTTCGATTCTAGTTCCTGCAAATAGAAATACATTTTGAATATAGATTATTCTTGATAGAATTGAATAGATACGTCCAAGAGATTGACGATCTGTGTGACAGATTAATTTACTTTCGTTGATTAGTAAATTAAAATATCTCTTTAAATTTCAGGAGAATATGAAAGCATCGTTGTTCGTAGTTTCTCTAGTTTCCGTTGTACGATAAAAATTTCCTTGAAACGTTGAACGTTCTTTTTGTTGATACAAGAATAAGATTCGGCTATAGAAATTCAACGATTGCATCAGAATTAATATCGATACTTGCAACCCTTCAAGAAGATAAAAATCTCAGACGTCTTCGACGTAGAAGTCAAAGAATATCGGATAAAAGGATTGAAACGTATGAAATATTCGGGGCATCATCCATAGATGGAATTTCGCATTCCAAGCAAGGTTCGCGTGCAAAATCGTTGCTGCCGGTATTTCTTCGCTCGTCTAATCGTCTGACAGAACGATGAATATTTCAAGAAACTCCCGTCGACGAGACGTTGATCGCAGTCAATAAATAACGAAACGCTTTCGTCCCGGGTCAACCAACTCTATCCACGACCCTTAAAGCGATCCCCTTTGTTCGCTCTAAAAAAAAACGCGCCCTTTCCATTTATGTCGCGCATCGCTCTCCCTTAAAATCAGCTAACCACTGTCCAACACCAGACCAAAAGCGAATAAAATGAAGAAAAAATTACTTTAACCCCGAACACACGCTTGCAAGCTTGCATCGAGTGTTCGCGCGAATTCAATCATCGCAACTTGGTCGCTGTAAATCCGCGACAGGGCGTGCAATTCCATTCTGTTATTCAACTTTGTGCCCGAATCCCGATGATCCCATCGATCCGTCGATCCTGTGGTGCACGCGAACCCGCGAAATTCGAGGCTGGATTTTATCGACGGCTCGCGGGGACGTCGAGCGGGATCGCCCATGGCGTAGGATTAACAACCGGATAATGAAGTCAGTGTTTCATGCCCTGTGAAATTGCGCTCGGTCCGCTCGCCATTCGATTCTCGCTTTGATTGCGCTATGGGCGAAAGCGCAATGCCCATAAACCGGTCCAGCGTTTAGCACCATCGCGAGAGTGGCCTTCCCTGTGGAAACCGCCACTGTTAGAGCGCACAGCGCCCCTACCAGCGTACCGTTGGATTTTCCGCGGCCGAATTTCCCCGGCTTTTCCAGGCCAGTCGCACGCCGACGCATTTCGAAACGATGCGAACCATCGTTTCGCTTTTACGGGCCTTTCACGCTGTATCGCGCTCGGCTACCCAATGTGTTTTTCAAAAATTCCCGCTAAAACCAGCACCGGTTGGTCGCTGCGGGAATGCAGACCTGCTTTTCCAGGTTGCTATTCAGCAGGGATTGTCTCTTGTTCCCTGTGTTTTGGGAGCTTCCTTTTTTTCATTTTGCACGTTTGATTCGTCGTGGCTAATTTCGGCTTATTTTGGCTCATATCTAGCAAGCTAAGTGCCGAGGCTGTTTATAATTTGATCGTAGCTGTACATTTTCGTAACTAATAACATGTATATTTTGATATTTGCGTATTTATATGGAATTAAAGTTTGGCATATAATAATCGATTTTACGTAGGTGTTAGAAATGAAAGGAACGAAATGAAATATAATACTCTTCGGTATAGAAGATGTTTATCATGGTTTATAAGCAACGTGTTAATTTTATTCTATCGTGTTCGTTATAAAATTATAGATAATGTCTTGTATGGAAATCCACTGTACACTGCAATCTTTAAAGGCCTCCTAATTTTTATTCCCACTTGTACAATGTTTTACTAATTAATAGTACTAGCAAATTGAAGGGTTTGCACATTGCAAGTTAAAACTTCTCATTAATTTTAGAACTTCTTGTCAAATCGAATAATAACCAGCAAACATTATAAAATGTACGTGAAGAGTTTAATTTGTTCTACCAGCAATTTTGGTAGTATCGTTCATGTTTATTAATGTTGTTAACTTGTAGCTTGAGACTTGTAAAATTTCACTAACCACATTGGTTCGATTGTACAAGGTAACCCTAGTGGTTATATATACCATGTACAGAAAAGTTTTGTATCATCTCGTCTATACATTTTCTATCATATATGCGTTTATTAGGTTGTCCGGGAAATAATATAAGGAAATAATTATGCACGAACATAATAATAGAAATAGAACGAAATCATATCTAATTCAATAAAATAATATAAAACAGGAATTGTTGTTCATCTATTATCGCCTTATGAAACGAAAGAAACTTTTCGGACGACCTGATAATTCCTTTCGTTGCTCAAATTCGCTAAATTTTCCTCTTGTCGTGCTCGATATAAACGACCATCTACCACCAGTAGAAATGTAAAATTCCGGACAATGTAAGTTCAAAGCCGATACACGTTCGTTAATTCAATATTCCGTTGACCATCGATCAACGCGTCCCGTTTCCCAATTAAAATAAGACCGGGTTGATTTTCATGTAAATTCGAGAAATCCATAATGCGGGGGCGGTTTTACCCGGGCCGTTCAATAAATCGAGGAATCGCAATCACCGTGGCTTTCAGGCCGGCCCCTCGTCAAGGGGTGCTCGTTGTCCATGGAGATGACGATGATGACGACGATGATGATTATCATCATTGTGGCCCCGAGCTTGATATCTCGCTGCAACCACGATGATATACCTCAATTTTCGCGACTACGGGCGAACACACCCCATCTCTCTATATCTATATATTTTCGGTCTTTTCATTATGGCATAATGAAGCGACAGGGTAAAAGTAATTACCTGTATAAACCGACGTTTTCATTACGCGTTATTTGTCAGCCGTTGGCGCAATCGTTACAGAATTCATCGGCATTAGTCGAGCAACGATTTCGATACGCTTAATGGCGAACCAGAATGGAATTCGTTGTGAAACTAACGAGTGGAGAGGTACGAGGCTGGTCAGCTGTGCTCTGAAACAAACCCTTTTCGATAGGATGAATCATCGTAGATTCGATGATCTGTCCAGGGGAGGGTGCTTCATTCAAATGATAGTCTGTCTTTCGCGGTGTCGCCGTGTACGATTGCTTGGATTTTTTGATTTTGATTTAAAGTTGTTTATTGAGCCCAAGAATACAGTTTTAGGTACATATTCACAATAAACGGTGAATTTTTGTAATGATATGTTAGGCAAAGGTACCGATACGACATAGCCATGCTGTATTATGTGTCGGCGCTTTACATTTTTCGTTGTATAATACAATTTTTGGGTGTAAGCCGCTGGGGAGCGGAGCTTTTTTATGTATTTTTTTTTATTTTTTTCTGTCCTGAAAACTTGGTCGCAAAACAGGACGCTTCGGTATACGATTGCTTGGATGTTTCATTTTGGATGACGAGAGGGTCTTTCGCGTTTATTGAAAATTCTACTGAATTTGTCTTTCATACGGATTAACGTTTTAATTATTCGGATGATATTATGTTGCAATCCATGCGCATTAAATTAACACGAAAAAGACGAAAGATCCTCGTGCAATCTGTTTCTAAAAAAAAAAAAAAAAAAAAAAACAAGGAAATATACACGCCATACGATAAAAAAGAGCATTTACAAGTATTTTCCAATGGCGAGTTCCAAATTGATCATTCGAAACGTCGAAACGATCGAGAGGGATTACTCGGCCGGAATCCGGGAAAATATAACCATCACCCGGCCCATCGAAATTAAAGCGTCCGCGTGAAAATCCCAGATTTATGCCCATCTGGGCCTACGAAATACCGCACGATGATCTCGATCAGCATGAGCGATGATTCCCGTTTCGGAATATACATTTCCTCTCTTGCTTTCTCTCTTCGGCTTTCGAACGTGTACCAGCCAATATGCGATGATGAACTGCGTGGATTGAAAGCGATCACGGGTGTTAACAGCGTTATAACATGCACGCTGATATTGCAGCGGCCACGGTTACGGTGGCCATGGTGTTTTGCGTGGCAGGAGGTCGCGTTACGAAACTCCATGTAACATAGTCACTCGGAAATCGAACCATCAGAGAGATACTGGTCGAAGGTCGTTGTCGAAATTCACTTATACACGTTTCGCGTGAGAGTGGTTCCACTTTTGCGAATGGACTCGTTTCTTCTTCATTACGTTTTTTCCACCCCCCTCCTCTTTTCATCTATCCATCAGCAGGATCGTGTTTCTTTCGACTTTGATCGCGTAGGTCGTCGTTTCATCCCCCTACGGGACGCACACGGCCCGCTTGATCTACGGGTTTGTTTACCGAGGCGTTGCACAGTTCGACATGCAATAGGCAAAAATCGAAATAATCATTGGTCCACATTCGTCTTATTATTCAATGATATCATCAGTCTATAAGTAATACAAACGTAAACGATAATTCCTTAAAAATTAATGGAGGGTTAGTAAAAATCATTTGTTCGTCAAACTGTAGTCGCTTAGAAATTTGCTCACTCATTTATTATATTTTCGTTTGTTGGTTCTTGTTGTATTAGGTTGTCCGAAAAGTCTCTTTCGTCTCATGAGGTGATAATGGATGGATTTCTATTTTATATTATTTTATTGAGTTAGGTATGATCCATTTTGTTCTATTTCTGTTGATATACTCGTGGATAATTCAATAAACTAATATAAAACAGAAAACACTGTGCGTCTATTATTTCCTTATAAAACGAAAGAAATTGCTTGCTACACTTGGAATCAGGAGATATTTTTATAATCCAATTAAATAATTTTCCCCTTTTTTGGAGAAAGCAATTTTAAAGGACCAGTTCAAACCATCCCGTAATTCTGATTGTTTCTTGTCAAGAAGGTATTGAATTATCGAACATTGCTATATTTGTTCTGTTACAAAACGCTACGCGGGATGTTTGTAACTTTTTTATTGTTAATCCATTCGTAATTTCACGGATTCTCGACTTAGTTAGAGTGGGTTTCTAAACACACTTGTTGCAAGAAGATGTTAAAAGTTGCAGGAAAACTCTGTTCTTTACTAAATTATTTCCTATCTGACGAAATGGAAGGGAAAATAAATGATTTTTGCACGACATTTACGAAGAAATGGCAAGATTGTTCTCGCATAGGTACTATTTACTTAAACGTCACCGTGTGTGGTCAGATAGAGCAATAAAATCTAACGATAATGATCAGAGTTTAACTACCTGAATCTGAAGAAACTCGTTGACGTTTGTAACGGAATATCGCGTTATTTTCCTACAATTTTTTCAAATAACTTCCAGAAATTGTTCCCAGGGAATTTGGAATCGTTTTCTCGTATTAGCATATCATTTTGATCGATTAATCGGTTCGTTGATGATCTGGCACGTCTTGAACGAGACCAATAAGCGACCTGATACTTCTGATCAAGGTATACGTACTTGTAGACAGGCGACGAGTATCCATGTGTGGAAAAATCGTGTAATTCGTAGTCCGAGCGCTAGGAGGAACAGCTAAGAACGAGCGATTCACGCGGCTTTATTACGAATTAAGCGCAATTCCGACCTGGCCCGGGGAAAACCGCGCGCTCGTAAACCGCAAATAATTTATGGTCACGGGTTAACCGTGCTGGCGTGTGCGGACGTAATTTTTCCACGATGTCTGATGGTCGTCCAGGGTGGTTTAAAGTCGAAAGATTCTGGAGGATGGGCAGATTCCTTGTGATGATATCGGAAGAAGCATATAATATGAATGGCCAGGTTTGTAGAGCTAAACGATTTCCAAGTGGCTTCAGAGAGTAGTTCTGTTTTATGGGAGCTTTGGCTTCTAGAGATTTCCGTCTGAGGTACTTCTGAATACCATTTTCGTTCGACGTGAATATACCAGGAGCGTTCAAATTCTCTTGCTCTGCTTTCGTACCATACGATACGTGTAGAAAATTATAAAGCAAAAGAGAATTTTATTTTTTTGTATCAAGCTCTTTAAGGTAATACCGATATCGATTATTTATTACATAATTTTGAATCTATAATTCGTAGCTGACATCGGAAGTAACGAGTATCGCTTTCAATTAATATACACATAATCCGACAACAATTTGTATATTTCAGTAGCATCGTGCATTGTTACCACGAATCAAATTAAAATAGCTAAACACTCATGTATATTGATTTGCTGTTTCTATGATAAATTCAAGATTGTTATTCGAAAAAGTGCTTTGACGTACAGTCGGTCTAACAAGTCGTCAAACTAAACGTCGATTATGTCAGATATTTCTTCTACTTTCCTCAAATATTTCTTCGACCGTTCATTAACATTCGTCACTGTATCGTTTGTCATTTTCTCATTTACCAGAGACCATTGATTTATCATGTATTATCTTTCAACGTGGTTTCAAATTGGACGATCTTTCCTCCTCGTTTCTTCGCCAAACAAAGTCAATGTACAGGGAATGCGTTTCACCCCTTTTGATCGTTTCTCCGCGTTGACGCGCTGGCGCTCGTGTGCACGCATGTACGTACGAGCAATAATGCAGCGATACAGTCGATGTTTAGTAGTCGTATTATCGTGATCCGTGTTTGACCACGGTTCGCAGCCGCGGCTGTTTGCGCGATACACAACCGCGTAGATTGCTACCAGTCGGATCACGGTATCGGGCCAGATGTATCGTTAAGATATCGAACGTGATATCAAGCGTCGAATATGTCTACCGCACGTGTACGTACCTGGTAACGATCCTGACCGAAACATTTTCGCAGAGGGAACGCGGACATCGATTCCCGCGCGTTTAGAGCCACACTCTTAGTCGAGTAGCCGATTTCCACGTGGCTAACTGCGAGACAATCTCGCTGAAACGACTTTTCGATGCAGGTGTCCGACGACTTCAACGTTTTACACTTTTCTCGCATGTCCTCGTTGCGATCTCTGTGTTTCCTCCTATTGTTAGAAGCTGATCATCTTATTATACGAGATTTATATTTTTTACTATTACAGTACATTTTATTGTATAATTGCGTTCTCGGCAATTCTATAAAATCTTCTTTTACAAACGTTTTATTCAAATGAACTTTCTAGACGGAAGGATTTTTCATTCTCTTCTTTGATCTCCGAGAGGAATTTATTACGTAAATGTAGTGACAGTGCTTGCAACAGGTTCCGTACAAAGAGCTTCCATCTCTTTCTGAAATGCGGAATCTACGTGGTTGAACAATACAGTTTTATTTGAAAGAGAGTCTCCGCCTCTCCGGAAATAACTAAAAGAAACCAAATACGAGATGCAATAACCTATTGTACTATTTCAGAATTAAAAAGCCCTTAACGCTCTCGAGCGCATAATCAAGGGACAAAAATCCTAAAACATTGGTGCGGAAAGAATCGATGGCCCCGCGATTGCTTCGATACTCCGATGGGCGAATCACCGAGAAGCATCGAGACGCGGCGAAGAGAGAAAGAGAATATTATTTCGCGTCGAATGGCGCAACGTCCGTAGAAGTGGCCACGTATAAATTGTCCGACCAGTCGTCGAGAATGGGAAAATTTTTACGTAGCTCGATCGTTGGCTCGCGGACGCGAAAAGGGGTGTGAGAGGGTGGCGGCGTACGAAAGTGGCCTCTCTCTCGAAAAAAAAAAAGAATCGTTCACGCTTCTGGCCCGTGTGTACACGCGTGTGCATGCACGGCCGAGATACGAGGCCTCTTTACGACCAATATCTAATGGATTGCATCGGCCGAGCGCAAACGTTAAATTTGACGTTCACGATTATTGCGGCCCTCCGGGGAGGCCAGTACGAATACACGGCCAGGACAGTGGCCAGGGAGGGGTTGGGACGACGCTCGACGTTAATTTTATAATCCTGGCGAAAAAGTTACGACCCTCGGAGTCGACCGAGTCCGGATCTCTTCTCCTCGTCATCCACCCCGCGCTTTTATACTCTTCCCGCTTCACCACCCCCGCGTTCCCCGGCTTTTCCACCATTCCACTAGACGGTTCCCGCTTTGTCACGTTCTATCGCTGAATCTCGTGCCACCGCGAATACTCTTTTATATGGCGAATACTTCTTGATAGGATTTCCCGATCTTTTGTCCCCTTTTTCTTGTCGATGAATATTCGCCGGTGATTGGCTTTTGTGAAAAACGATTTTCGAGCTATGCGGTTTCATATAGCTTTTTAGTCATTTTATTAGCTGGGTGATTTATGATTTCGTCGATGCATTTGTCTTTTTTTTTTGAGCTTCAAGTAGTATTTTTTTTTTTGGTAAATAGGTAATACATCTTGTAATATCAAATGATAACCTTGCTGATCGAGTAATTTTTGATACAACCGAAAGAATTCTTTAATCTATGGAAAACACGAAAGAATCAGTTCAATTTGATATTAAAGTATTTTCGATAACATTAAGGCTCCCTTGTTTTCTGAAACAAGTACAAGATCGAACGTCAAGTTTTGTGCACTTATATTGAAGATAATAGCGAAGAAGCTGATCCTACGGTGAAAAAGATATGCAAACTCAATCTTCCACGGATTGAAGGGATGATCGTAAAGAAGCTTGGAGTCAAAGATTGCCAACAGTGAAAACGCCTTCTTCTTAAATATTCTATCCTTTGCCAGAGCCAAGCTTTCTCTAAAGACGTTTCATCCAGTAAATACGAATTACCGCATCTCAACAACCGCTCTATTTAGTCGATTCTCGTGCTCTTTGCGCATCAGAGAGTCGGCCACGGTTGCAACCCTTCCACGAGGTTTCGGTAACTGTGGCGTAAGTCGGAAGGGTTTGTCTCGATTGCAATATTCATAAGTAAGCGGCTTGCTTCTCGCGCTCGCCGTCGAGTTTAACGGAATTACGCGTTAACGGTCGATGCTTAAGAAAGTTGGCTTTGATGGAAACCAGGGATGCTTTCAAACCAGGGTTGACGCGTCTCGTCGAGCCACGGCTCTTTAGCCCGCCGGTTTATTCGGCGACGACGAGACTGAAGAGGAAATTCTCTCGCGAGCTATTCTTTCGTTTTATTGTTTATTCAGAAACTCGTTAGAATTTCATGGGGCCGACCGTTTACGGCGTGCAACGCGCACGCGAAACGATCCCCCATTTACAAGAGGGGGTGTAAGCGGCTTTTTTTCTGCTTCAGGGGCACAAAGAGCCTTGTTGCCGATGTTGCTCGCTTTTTGACCGCCCTCGTCGCACGCTTAGCCTTCACGGCGAATAATTAACGCGGTATCAAAAGGGATTATGAAAATATCGTGGACGGTGCCCTGGAACGTTCAACGAGAGTTTAAGTCCCGCGTCGGATGAAAGGAGAAAATCTTCTTGAACGCTCTACTCCGACGGATATCTTTGTGCCTCACGATGGAACGCGTTGTTTGACTTTTGCAATATATTTTCAATCGCCGATCGTACGATACTGTAGCGATATTTGTCGAAATTTTCATATGTAGTTTCATATTATGAATTACTGGAAAACAGTTTCAGTTTATTTCAACACGTGCGTTGCGAGCGTTCGTTCGTTGGAATATACTGTTCGTGTCCGACACATTTAGCTAATTGCTGTTTCAATCTAATTGTTGAACAAAAACCAGTCAACTTCTTAATTTGTTCTCTAGTTTTTTTCAACCTTCTTCTATTTGTACATAATATGTGCATTACAAATATTAATTTTTAATATTAATTCGAAATGTTCCTCCTATTTTGTATAATTTTCTGTCACCTTTCTCTCAAATCTCGAATCTCGTCGCGAAAGAATGATATTGGGACATCTTCGCGTTTCCGCAACATTTCGAAAGCACTGTCCGATCAAAGAGTGCGACATCAGTCTGATTAAGTGATAATTTGTCGGCGATAAATCTGGACGCTGTACGCAGAAGAAATTGCCAGGCAAAGTTAAGGGTAGCGATTCGAGCCACATGCGTCCTAGCGTTGTCGTCGTCGCTCATCGTGCTCACTGTCGTTTCGCGAGATTATTGTCACCAACGAATCACGATGCTGGCGTTTCAAATAAATCAATGCCGACAAAACAATAGCGCAGAAACGCGGAAGATTATATCAAAGTTTAGACATCTATTGTATGAATTGTAGATTTATATAAAATTAACTACACATGATCGCTTGAAAAAAATTCGAAAGCTTCTGCATGCATCTAATATATTCGATATCAGTTTCGCCAATTCTGCAGTGTATTTGAAAAATACACCTGTCTATTTAAAAATAACACACGGAGAATCTACAATAGGTGGCGTAAAAGAGCAGACGAAAGAATAGAAAATCTTCGCGTCAATTCATCAGTCACTCGTATATCCTACAAAAGAGACAATCTTCCAATTAGTTTCTCCATACTTCGCTCGATCTCCATTTTACACACTTCCCTCTCCTTAAAGGGAATAGCGTAACCGCCTAGCGACGACTAAGAACCCACCTTTCCTTCAGCATCCCTCAAAAAAAAAGAAGAATAAATCTGAAACATATCCCACGCGTGATTTACTACGAGATATCGGATCTGTCAAAGAGGCGTAAATTATTGTCAGGCAAAATTTCAGAGTCTCCCCTATCGGGATGTTTCCTCCCGCGTGATGCCGTAGCACGAAACGCTTCGAAAGCAGATCCTTGCCTCGACGTCGCAGTAATGAGTGCATCATACCCATTATGCAACCGAGGACGGGAGGAAGGATGCTCCTTCCACGAACCGATGCGAGTTCATAATCACGGGGACAAAGCGAATGCTCCGCAGCCGCGCTCCGGAAATGACGATCCTCGAGGAGCTTCCTTCCATCGTCCTTCTGGCTTCGGGAACACCGGTGTCCTCGGGAGGACGCACAATGGCGGCCGTAATACGAATCGGCAGGAAACCGATGACGGCGTTGTTGCGTCCTCCGCGAGCACGGCCACAAAAGCACAGCATCTAGGTAATAACTTGGGGTAATCATCGAACGGGACGCCCGACCGTCTGGAAGGATGCGTGCCTGTTGTTCCTGCCACGAGAATATGTGGCCTGGTAATCACTCCTGTTCGTCTGAAATAATTCGTTTCCTTCTAGCGAGGGGGAAACCGAGCGGATGAATGCAGGAATCGCCGCTTCTGGGGGAGACGCTTTCTGATTTTCGCGTTTGCTCCATACTCTTACACCGTATTTGTGGATTTTGGTAGCTGATCAGCTGCTCGATTAATTATTTTTCATAGGGTTGCTTGCTTCGTTTGGAGGACCTGGTTTGGTTTTTCAGTATATAATTAAAATCTTTTAGAGAAGGATTAACACGTTCGTCGCCACGTCGTGCATATCTATGTGACGGGTATACTACCGTGGGGGCTCCGTTACAAAGTATGGGTGACGCTCTTCTTGTTCGAGTTAATTAAATATAGGATATTATATATAGAATATACAATATAAAAATATCAAAAACATATTATACCGTACTTTTTATTAATTTATATTCTGGATAATATATTACATTATGCTATATCGCGTGGTATTTGTTAAAACGTTCCAAACACATTTGGGGTGATTTTGGGCACTTCGAACAATAGTTGTGGACTCCGTCATCGCTACTCTCCTCACTTTCAAATATATTTTCACACTGTTTACTGAACATTTTGAGGATGAAAAAATCACCGATGTACGTCTCACAAGTATGCTTCTCGACTAAATGAAAGATCTGAGATATCTGCCATGAGATCCCTCGGAATGCTCTAGCTGGGAAGCTTATCGCTTTCTCCACTTCGAAGGCGATAAACAATGAATCGAAGGTAATAAACAATGAATCGAAGGCGATGAACAATGAATTCCCGCTTGTCGCTCTATTTACGTTCTGCATACCGGCGGTCGGATTTTGGCCCCGCAGGAAACTTAGCCGAATCACGTTGGGCGACGAACGTGTTGAAGAATTTTAGTTGGTTACACTCGGAGAGAAAGTAACAGTTATATCAATCATATTGTAGCGGCACGCGAGCAGGACAAATTCAAATCCTATTGTTGTTTTGTTTCGGAGTATCATGACCGTTAGGTCACGGGTATTGCAAGGAGTAATGAACTCCGAGCAAAACAATGTCGCCGCTACTTTCAACCGTCCAACGCAGTCGAGTTCAAACTTTCCGACTGTCCCCCGACCAGTATAAATAAACAAACGAAATGACGAGCGAGAGAGTTCAGCGATCGCAGCATAAGCATACCGACGCATCATACGTGTATACGGAGTCTCTTGACACGCGCGTATTTATTTCGTAAAACTTATTATACCTGGACTTGTGCTTTCTGTCGAATTAATAACTGTAATAAATTGCTCACAAATGTTATTCGTGATATTCGGTAAGATTAATCCTCTACATTGGTGACCCCGACGTGATCCTCTACAATATTATCATAAATATTAGTTACTTAGATATAGTTTATCTTGTAGATATCTTAGCGATATCTTGAATACGATGGAAAAATATTTCCTATATTCTGAAAGTTGAGATTCGATTACTAATATTCATATCGTGATTTATTTTTACATCGGATCACAAGTATGAATTCTTGTACACGATGCATCGCAATCTGACGTGATAAAATTCAAGAGTTACTCGTCTGTTTTAGCTATACAAATGAAAAGTCCTTCTTCCCTTACAACTTGTCACCCTCGCTTCTTGATCGTCTTGAACCTCTCCTTCAGAATAAATTCATTCTCACGTATCTTTGTTTCTACACCATGTCCACTTGCAATAAACGATTAACTCCATCGAAAACATTCAGTTATTATATTATAAGAACCAACCTGCGTATCCACTTAAAACTTAACTTCCCTTGTGCTCTGCGTGTCTTGCAAACGAACCAAAAGAATAAGAGGACGAGAAGGGTTGAAGACGAAGGTAGGGTGTCACTTTGCAAGAATTATTACTTTCTGCTGTAACGAATGCTCAGAATATACGTGTAAAGGCAGCAGAACGCGACTCGTGGATGGTGAAGCGTCGGGACGCCGATTTCACTACGACGAACGCATCGAGTCGCACACTCGAACGAGCATTAACGCGAGCACGAATAGAGGAAGCGCGAGCGCGAGTGGAGAATCCTCTCTTGTCTTAGTGACGTCGTGGCGTCATTACGTGGCGTTCTCTCCCTTTCTCTCTCTCATCCCGCTCGAAGGACGATGCCGTGGTTTTAATTACGCGGATGAAAGTGCACAAGCTGACGCGCGTCCTTCCTCTGCTTCGCTCGTTCGACTCGCCTTTTAAATGGAGCAACGTGTGACACACGTGTGCTGGAGATGTTTCTTCTTGGCGTGAAAAAAAACAGGTTGGAAATGCGTTTATCGAGGCCTGTCTTTCAGTGGAATTAAATGAGACTTTTTATGGAATTTGTGTATTACTGTGCTATGAGTGTTCAGGCACTTATTCTAAGTGGAAATGTGTAAAAATGAACGAGTTAGGGGATAAACGTTTGTTTTAGTTTTACCTTTTTATCAGCAAAGATATAACGCAATTAACAGTACGATAATTAAGTCGGTCGAAAGTCATACTAATCAACTTCATAAATTGAAAAAGAGGAAAGAGCGATGATGTTGCAAGAAATATTATTTTAAAAATTGTATCTTGTACTTTACATCTTGCACTAAAAAAATGATCTTATCTGTAAGAAAAGAAATCTTCATAAATATCCAGTAGTCGTTATTTTTGTAAATTACCTTACTACAATTCAGTTAAAATTTTCGTTTTTATGATATTGAATTAAGCAAAATCAATGAACGTATTTACTCACCTGACAGGCTCCACTTTTCAAATAATCGAATTCAATTCGTAATAAATTCATTGCCGGTAAATAAAATCCATTGCTATTACGTGTAATTCGACGATGAATAAAACGTGGCTCCATAATTCAAGATTGTTTAATTCGAGACGGGATGCAATGGAATATTAATCCCATCAAATGGAATACTAATGGAATATTAATTAACCGAATTGACTATTCAACCGATTCTCCCGCTCCACGTTCCTCCCCCACAGCAAGGAGGAACATACTCATATACATATATCATACAAGAAACGTGACTTTTCCCAACGATACTTATTCCAACCGAACGCGCCATTATCACAAGTTAGATTGTAAAATCGGAGAACGTTACTCCAAACTGCACCATTCACTCACAAAAACCAGACTGTTCGCTATTAACCTATTAACCCTGTGCACGCTTCTTGCGCAACTGAGCATTCTTCCAACTACGTTTCTTTCCTTCATAACACCATTTCCCTATTACCTCGATAACCATCGTTAAGACCAAACGTGCACTTCGACTAGCCAAGCAACTTGCCATTCCACCCTCCTTCCAACCCTTAAGAACAAGAAAGAACCATGGAATTTCTTTCGACCCAGTTCGATCTAGTCTTCGTCAACAGTCAGCCTTTCGTTCCCTCTCACGAACCACCCTTCTAACCACCCTTCTAACCACCCTTGTGTAAAAGCATCCCAACAAACAGATCCTCCGCTATTTACCGAAGAAGCTTCCAGGCCGAGACTTGGCGCGAAAGTTTCGCGAAACTTTCCGATCCCTCGTCTTTAAAGATAGGACGTTGCCCTGGGTGCTCGCGAAGGGGGGTTTGGTACCACTGGCATAGATGCATAAACGAGCAGCAGGCACGCACACAGGCTCGTACGACGGGCCGCGGGACACACGCGTGTTGTGCGTGTCGACGAACGAGACGAGCGTACCTACATTACATGCAAATAAATATGCCATGCGAGGTGGCGAGGGGTGTATGGCCGCGCGGGATCCGACAGGGTGCAACAATAGGCCCTCACCGGTTGCCATAGTAACACCATCAATCCCTTAGCAACAGCTTGAGATCTTAAAGCCGAGGATTCGCTGCGACTCGCGTGGATCATTTAATGACACGAAGCTCGCTGATGGGATAGGGTTATCGCGGCTGATAGGTTTAGGGCTCGGGTCGTTCAGATGATGGAGGTTTCGGGGATTTTGAGATGAAGATGCTTGGATGAGGTTTGAGAAAGTTTAATGGAGGGACTAGGCAACTTGCGCAGGTCATCTGTTTTAGGTTCCGTGTTTTTGTAATTGGTGAAAGTATGTAGGTGATTTTGGGAAGCTAAATGACGACTTTTATTCAGCTGGAAATATGATTATGTATATTTATTACGTTGATTCGAACCATTTCTGTATGGGATAGTATACAATTGTAGGATCTTAGGAATTGGTAGCCTAAAAAGATTGCAAAATCGGAAATGACGGCGAACTTCTTGTCCTGTCTTATCTCTTTGTCATTTGATTGCACGCGATTAATTTTCCTTTATTGATTTTTTAGTGACAACATTTTCAGAAACTCTTTCCCTTCATTGCAGTTTCTTGTCTCCTTTTTTTAGTTACACATGCGAGGTAATTAATTTTCTAGTGAATTTTTTGTTGATCTTCTAGCGATCGGATTTTCAGATACTCTTTCCCTTCGCCAGATACTCTCGGTCGAAATTGATTGATGTCAACCGTGGAAATTCGCTGGAGTGCCTCTGTCGAGTCTCTAAACTTTCAGAGTCCATCAGAGAACTGCAGACGAATCTTTATCCGTTGAAATCTAGGAATGTGATTCGAGTGTTCTGTATAAACCGAGACGCAGAATTAAATCACGTTGGGTCGCGTTATCAAATTTCCATGCTTCCGTTCCCGCCCTCTACGATTCACCGTTTGTTCTTTTTCCGCGGTTATCGCGTCGAGACGTGACGAAATACGTTTCCCACTGCTTTCCAGCTTGCTCGTACGTGACGAAGATAACGATTTATCCCAATCGTCGAAAGAGGAAAAAATATAAAAAATTGGAAAAACTAACATCTCCCGACCCAAGTAACCGCCATGCAATTATCATTCAACGATCTTATAGAATTTTACTCTACGTATTTCCATACAAAGAAAAATCTGTTTCCTTCATCCACGTTCAATATTTTTGTTTGCGAATTAACATTTAACAAAATCTAATCGTTTATTTTCTGTGATTTTAATTGACAGAAACAGTATCTCCACGACTCATTAAAGGATTAACACGATACTGTTGTACTTTTAACAAATTCGTCTCTGCCTTTTCTACTGGTCCGTCCAATTTTACTTCCTCCATCAACCAAACAATAAAATCACCACGATTAGAGTTGAACCTCTCGACCCGTACTTCTTTCTTCAAGAAAAAGAAGGAAGTCTCCGTTCCTCTGACTCCTCCACTTCGTTCTTTTCTCGATTCAAAGCATGCAGGTAGTTCTCTTGAAACGACGTGACTCATTTGTCGGGGTAATTACGTATTTATCGCGCGAAATTTCGGACAACTTCCTCTCGCGACGGATCTGGCGCGCGAAAAGGAGCCAGAGCCTCGCTGCCGACGGCCGACAGCCGGATGCGCTGCTTTTATCAGATTTCAGGTTGGCGGCAGACTCGCCTTCTTCGAGGCCACGAAACCCTCCGGTTAATTAACCGTGTCCGAGGAGAAAGGGAAACGGAACTGGGTTCGCGAACCTGTCCGTCAAACCTCTAACTTTTTTCCTTCTTTTTTTTCCTTCTTTTTTTTCCTCCTGGCTTTATGTTAATTTAATTAACGTAGCTCCTTAAGTTCCGCGGGTAAAACAGAGGCGCAGGTCGCTTCTAACGTGATTAATTGCAAGCAGAAAGCGCGGATTGTGGGCGAATATTTTGAATAACTGGCACGGGAGATTCGTCCCGGAAAATCTTTCGGTTATTCCGTGTTTGTTGCATGGTTTTAGCAGTTCATTTGATAAAATCAGTATACCGGTCGGTTATTAGAGTATTCCCGTGTCAGAGTTTGCTGTTAGACAGCCGTGACGGGCAGATAGGGAGCCGTAACCAGAAACCCGTAGCCTCTTAGTCAATGGGTCGATACCCTGAATACGACAGTGCATTCGGCGCCTGGCTATGCAACGACGATAGTTGGGAATTCAATTCAGCTAATACCGTCTTACGGTCCTCTACAAATCGACAGACCACCGATGCATTCAATGAATTCGGATCAACGTCACCCTACCTTTACTCGCCAGTCACGGAGAGCAGTCACGCTTTTGTTTCTGCTCAGCGTTTTCGAACATTCATCGCGAAACTCGGTTATAATCGTCATTCCAGTTTGTAGTTCCGAATAGTTCTGTGATCTTCGTCAATGACGCGTTAAGGAACACTTGTGTTATAGTGGAAATTATTAGTGTATATTTCTTATTTCAAGAGGATCTACCTATGTGTACAATCTAATTATTTATTTATGCGTACAAAGAATATAATTGAATATAATAACATAGTTTAATACAATATATATAATTTGTTAGAAAACTTGACTGAAATTGTTATTTTATTTTAGAAGCTTATATTTTTACCACGAAGTTCGTACCACGAAAAACGGCGACAAAAATGAGTCACAAAGCCTCGCAAGGTTTCTACCTGCTCATAAATAATAGATACGAATCCTCAAACTTTTCCATACGCTACTCCACTAAATAACACAGTGAAAATAAAACTTAACGTTTAGAATTTTTCACAGAGATTAAGGTAGATAACGAAATACAACAGGAACTGATGAAAAGACCTTTGCTTCATAAAGTCGCTTGACTTTCGCCACCAAGCCCGCTTCCAACAGTGTGAAAACTACCCTCCCAAAACCACCCTAACGATTGCCAAACACCTATGCCTCTCTCTTTCCACTCGCTTCATCCGCACAAAAAGCTCGTCAGAGTTGAACTTAACCCATCCTCGTGCTGTGGCATGTCTCCTGGACGTACGGTTTTGTCTCGCGGCGGGTCTACTTGGAAATTGGCAGAACGTTTCGCGGCCCCGTGGATCGGGCATTGATTAATGGCGCGCCTGTTGCAGCCCCGGTTACAATGCAATTTGCTTTGCATCGGGACGCGTACGTGTATATACCGCCGGTATATCCCGCGAGCGTGTGTTTGCATTCTGAGGGAGGCGAGACGGAGGGACGGAGGATGGCGAAACGCGTGGGTCAAACGGGCGCGGTGTAGCATTGGGGCCGTTGGTACAGGAGACGATGAAAACGGGAGGGTGCATCGGCGGTCTGGCGGTATTTGCAGCGAAGTGACAAAGCCGTGACAAGAGTGACACGGTGGCATGGAACGGACGACAACTAATTAATCATCCTGCGGAACTGGCATCGCGTTTGGCGCACGTAGGACCTGGTGCAATGAATGCACCGGCATGCACCTCGCGTCCTTTCCATTCGGACATGTGTCTAACCGACGCACACGAGCGCGTACCGGCCGCAATTGTGTAGATCGCCGGTGTTCTCCGTCTTCCTTTCACCCATCGCTTCTCCCTCGTGTCTCTGTCTTTTCCTCTATCCACCTTTCTCTTTCCGTTCAATTGTTTCTGCCTGCGATTCTCGTCTTTCGCCGATCGACCGGCGAGTCTGTCTTTGTTTACCGGACACCCTCCGGTACAGATCCTCGCCATTGGATTTGCCTATCGGCACTGTTGCAGCTACATTCCCGCCCTTCGCTCCCCTCGGCTACACCCTTGCTGGCTGATTGTGAGTCGCCGTCACGCTTACTGTCGGTCTACGAACGCGGTTCTATCGGCGAGCGAGCCGATTGTTTCGACAGAAGTCGGCCTCGCGCATCCACGCATTAATTACTATGCATAAGCGATGGGAATTAGTGGGTTGGAATGTAATTCCTCTGCGTGGGCTTAGAATTCTGAGCGAACGGTGGAGATTTTGCGATTTGGAAAGTACGTTCTTATACTAAGTTCTTGGCTATGGTGTCTTTAAGATTGAAGACGTTCTTGGTGCAACAGTCGAGGCTGTTTTAATAAAATAATAAGAGAGACACGCGCATGTCTGCAGTTAATGGTAGAACAAATACAAATGGAAGTAAGCGTGATTCTGTGTGAACGTGCATTTCTATCGAATAATCGTTTAAAGAAAACATAGCGCGGAAAAATGTTATTACCATGAGAATACAAAGAGCAGTTTCTTCGCCTCGCATTTTCTTCTGAAAGAAATCGCATCTTCCATCAAATTTCACCGTTTATCGTCCCCCTCCTCGACTCATAACTCGCGTATCATTTTTCCTTAATGATTCTCATCTCCGCTGTCTGGTAGATCAGTTTACTCACAGCCAGTTTCTCTGAATCGACCTAAGAAACGCTAAGAAACACGGTGAGAAGATGCCAGCTTGAAACAGAGAATCCAATTTCTTTTGGAAGAAGAGGCTCCGGTGTTCGATCGACGAGACGGTCCAGGTCGAATAAATATCGTAGCAGTCCCGGGAATCAGATCGACTCGAGAGAAAGAGAGGCATCCATGTGTCTTCGGCAATTTCGTTAAACTATTGAAGTCAAGTGCCCCCCGGAGTGCAAGCCCTCGGTTACGGTTTTCTCCGGGACGTTCCATCGTTTCTGCTTGCTTCGTGTTCCTCCACGAATGTTTCAACGAGACGATAAGCTTTCCTAGCCAACGTGCGCAATACACAACCTTTGTCAATTTTAGGGTAGACAAGCTCGTTCGTTCCTTTCTTTCTTTCTTTCTTTCTCTCTCCTTCCTCTCTCGTTCTCCTTTCTCGTTCATTTTCCTGGGCCATTAGCGACGAAGGAAGACATCAGCTTCCACTCAGTGATTACCGGAGAAGAATTTGCATAACACACGAGTCGCGCTCGTACGACGGCATTTACATTTTATTCGAATCGCGGTAATCGATCGGATCGAGTCTCCCCGGCGCGTTCTGGAATGAAATGAACGCGACGATGGAGGGATCCAGTGAGCCAGAGCATCGCCGCAGCAGAGGGTTTGGCTGCTTTAAATAAAAATAAAGTGGCCATGGATGCGGCCCGGATGGACGCATTAGCGATTGGGGAAAAGCTACGAGTTAGTTTTAACGAGCTCGCTTCGAAACTTCTCTATTATGGACTTTCCTCTTCCGTCCGTCGTCGTTTCCTCCCTTACTTCATTCTGTTTTTCTACCTGCACCGCGAGTGTGTCTTTTCCTTTGCTTGTGCGCCAGCTTTGAAGCGGTAGACGGCTAATTAGGAACTGAGAAACGTTTCCTGGTTTACGTAGCATTTTCTAACATATCTCGAGTAGTTGGTTCGATTAGTGTAGTTTTGGTGAAAGTTTCTGTAACTCTGTCACTGATAACGTGTGCATTGTAACATATCCAGCTCAATTTAAACAAAACCATGCAGTAAGTAAATAAAAAAAAAAAAGAAAAAGGCGATCAATCGAAGTTTCGTCATAACAGAATCTTCTTCATTTTCCATAGAATCATCGAATATACAGGGTGGTTGGTAACTGGTGGTACAAGCGGAAAGGGGATGATTCTACGCGAAAAAAGAAGTCGAAAATATAGAATAAAAAAATTTTTTTTTTACTTTTTTTAAAAATCTACAGTGAAATCCGTTATAACGTGCACGCGTACCGAGCGAAAATTCAAAGTCGATTTTCTCGAAAACAAAGCCTCGAACGAAAAATTTTTATTCTATATTTTCGACTTCTTTTTTCGCGTAGAATCATCCCCTTTCCGCTTGTACCACCAGTTATCAAGCACCCTGTATATTATATATCTGTTCCAAATAATATACATACATACGTAAATCCTTTCATTTTATTGACAACTTTGTATTCTTATTATCTGCGAAATATTTAATCATCTGCTCTATTTTGGAAAGGGCAAGGGAAAAGAACGCGCCGAAACGACTAGCAATTTCGAAACGATGTTCCGAGCGGAGCTCATGTATTTTCTGGATAATAATTTCGTCCGGAGTTTCTCTCCCCCTTCTATTACCAACCACAAATTACCGCGCCGCGGCGGCAGTAGTTTTGATATACGACCCGTACTCCTCCGCGATCAAGCGCGATTTATACGGTGCAACAATAACGTTTACCCTCGATACCGGTCCCCCGTGTATTTTACCCGGGGACAGTTTTACCGTCGCGCGAGGCGCAACCAGTGCGAATCCATAACCGCGTTTTATACACTTTATCTGCATTAGCAGTCGTGCCACCGTACTCCGATATATTTATTACGCGATACAATTTTTATTTTATTCTGTTTGCGTGACGATTCTTTACGACCGACTAGATTCAAACTTTATATTGACAGTGCACGGCCGTTTAAGGGGCCATTTAATGATAATAAGAAACGAAGAGGCGTACGGGTTTTCGAAAAATTGTTATTTCAAACGTTTCTTCTGTTTATGTTCTATAAAAGAAAGAATAAGAAGGAAACGCGGAGAGTACGCCTTATCACGGTAGCTGCAGTTGCAGGTATCTTTGCTACAATTTTAATGGGCAAGATTTCCCGTGGAGGAGATACGAATGTAATTTCAATGAAACTTTCAGTGCTTTAGGATATCTAAAAGGCTTACGTATTCTTAATGTCGCTCTTAAAATTTGTCCTTTTAGTTAATGCCGTCATATATCCCCTGCACATATCTTCTCGAACATCTATCAGTAACAGTACGTTTAGCTTAAACTCGATATTAGACTAAATACATTCCAATAATTTACAGTACTATACTATTAGCACTGAAACTATCAAACCGAACAAAATGACCGGTATCAGATTTTTTGTTTTTAAAATTATCCTTTAAAAATGAATATCTGTTAATAATATTGTTTAAGAAACAAATGTATGCTACGACTACGTAAATTTACTTATTTCTTTTTACTTTATTTTTGCATATTAAACGTCAGTACACGCACATAGCGTTAAACCAACGAAGCAAAAATATCTCCTTTTCACGGTACTGGAAACAAGGTGGCCTGAAAGCAAAATCCAGTGTCGATTATTTCACAAAAGACTATTTCGCTATACCTTAAACCCGGTGCGTGAGGGAACTGGAAGTTGTCCTGCTGCAGCTCTCAAGTATCGCGGTGCGCACGGTCGCGCATAATTCTGCCGCATTTCGATAATAATCGTAATTGAAGCATTTAATGCCCGGTGGCGTCGATATTCCAATAATTCACCGGCTCCCTGTCACGATGCGCAATGGTGTGAGGTGTAAGGATCCTCCCCGGTTCGATTCCCGTGGGATCCGGTCCTTCTCGGTTCCACGGCAATGCATCACTCTGTCCGCAGTCCCGTAACTCACCGCGCCGCTCGCACACGCGTGCCCGCGCGGACAGCACGCACGTAACGCACACGTAAACACATCGTTGGACACGCATGGTCAATAAACGCTCACATACAACCGATCGAGGATAGGTGTGCGCGCATACGATGCGACATAGCGATGGAAAGACGGGGTCGAACAGATATATGGCCCGAAGTGAACGACGTATCTAATCTAACCCTTCTGGACAAGATACTCCGTGATGCGCGACGGGGGTTGCCTCGACCATGCGTTAACCGTGTTACCCCCAGCCAGGCCAAGTGTAATCTAAAATTACAAGAATCCACTGGCCGGACCTGTGCTGACCGGGGCCATTTGTCAATCTGCTTGGACGATTGCTATCGACACTTTTCGAAAGGATCGGCCATGTAACTTTCGTGAAGTTGAACGATGTTTTCGACGACGCGGTTAACCCTCCGTTCTTTGTATCATTTCACGCAACGATATTCTTCCTAGAACGCAGTCAGGCGTCTGTAAGGGGAGGAAATGTGCAATGGATAATTAGATGAATTTAATATGGAGCGTGGTGGAAGCTTTTGATAATTAAAATGATCTCTTGGCTGCATTTTCGCTGTATTACATAATCCGATACATGTCTAATGAAATACATATACATGTTAATTATTAAGTGTATATTTTCAGGAGTTTTGAAAATATTAAGAATTTTTGTGTTTGTTAAGAGGAGAGTAAAATTGAGAGGAACGTTGAAGATTTGGAACGTATTTTAGCGTTAGCGAGTAAAAATATGATGTACATAATTCTTTGTATTATACGAAATATAAATGGTGTAGAATGAATATCGACGATATTGGAACAATAATAAGAAGTCCATTCGTGTGAATATCGGAATTCGATATTTTCCCATTTCAAGCGATTATCTCTGTAACCAATTTCAACTATCCTTTCGCAATTCATCGATTATCGTTACACGCGTTACTTGCGAACCAAAAACTTCATTCTCTAAAAACTCTCAACAAACGAACAAACAAACTCGCTATAAATCCAATCGTCGATCAGGATTACCATCTACAATAACTCAGCGCCCGTAGACCTCCCTAAAACTTCAAAACGCGCAACAAAACCCTTTCCACCGAAACGTCACGAGCCACTCCATCGCTTCCATTCATCACGCGGCGCAAACTTCGAGCGTCGAAGAAGCTTATCGCAAAAAGCACGAACGCGTTCGCAGTTGCAGAGCTTCGCAGTGACTCATTGCGTCGCGCGATGTTACAAAGTTGCGATCCTCTCGCGGCTCCCGAGATATTCATCTCCATCAAGGCTCGGCTAATAACTCGGGCGCTCGGTTCACCGAACAGAAAGAAGCAAAACAGAGAGCCCTTTCGACTCCTGCCCTTTGAACTTACTTTCTCGCCATCCCTCCCCTCTGTCTCCGCATTTTCTGCAACACCGTGTACTCGCAGATCCAGACCATTAAGGTCGTCTCAATCGCGCCACGGGTGGTCAACTCGAGGAACACCGAAGAAAGAGGCGGAGGGCCGCGTTTGCGAAAGTAGGGACAGACTATTTCGCATCCGTCATCGTTTAGAGCTCGTAAAAGTGAAACGATCACCGGCAACTAAAGTAACGAGGCCTGAACACAGGCGTGACGATCAGATGCCATCGAGCGATAATGCCCGCATCGTGGCATCTGCTAGTCGCGTTCTCGTCACACTGCGATCCTGATTTCGACCTTGATAAAATTGTGTTACGGCCACCAGGGAACGCGTTCACGCGGGGATAGCGCGTGAAAACACGACATAGAATACCGATCCTACACTGTCGGCAGCTACTTTTCTCCATAGGCTCCCCGTTGATTTGACCTATTTTCCAGGGTTGAGTGATTCTGAACGAGAATCGAGAATGTGCGTAGATTTGGAGGAGGGGTTATTGGTGTCGAAGAAAGTCAATTTATCATCGTCGTTATTATCCTCTTTTATTCTGATCTCTGAAGTACCTGTGAGGATTCTTAATCGTTTGTGTAATTCCTTTCAACCGATCAGAACGACGTCGCGCGTTGTGTTACACGTGTGAACTACCGGGGAAAAAGATGACACCTGTCTCTTATAGAGTGCCGTTTGTGAATTCAGTACGTCGATTAACTTACGTTAGATTTGTCAAAGCTGTTACTTCGAATATCTCATAGTCTTTAATATTCTATGGTTTCTAGCGAGCCCTTCTAATTGGTATAATTACACGAACTCATTGCGAATCGTTTCTACCCACAATTCATATTTAACGAAGAAAAATCCTCACGCTAACCACTCGCAACGAGCGACGCGTTTCGCATTCTCGGTTTAATCCATCATCATCGGTGGAAATCGAAGGGATGGCCAGGCCGCTCCGGGCGATAACGGGGCCGGCAACGAGGAGAGCATCACACCGCCGCGAATAGTTCATTAAAATATCCATGAATACGTAATTGTGAATGCGGTCAGAGGCAACGAAATCAGATAAATGAGCGCGTACCAATCGCGCGAAATGGAACAGTAATTCGTACAGGTTTGCACAATTAAGCCAGCCATCGAACAAAAATATTCTATTTCGCTTCCGGTGACCGCGCCATTAAAATCCTCTGTGATTACTTATCCATTTATTTACGGGAAAGCTGGAGTGACTCCCCCGGGCTCTGAATCGTTTCAATTTTCACCGTTACGGGCTGACCTGGCTGCAAATTGTCTTAATATCCTGCCGTTAATAACGTCGACCACGCATGACACGTGAAACGATCGAGCAATATGGTGGACAATTTTCCATGGCGTCGAGTTCGAAACGAAATCGAGTGAAAGAATAGAAGGTGCGTTAGTCACGGGCCATTTTGCCACCAGCCGTGACCTGTACGCGCGTTGCCTTTATTTTCCAAGCGTTAATTCACTCGAACAGTGTTCGTCCTCTCGTGCAGGAGGAAGTCGAACCCCTCGAACGAACCTTTCTTTTCTCTTTTTTGTCTCTCTCTCTCTTTCTCTTTCTCTTTTTCTCTCTCTTTCTCTATGTAAGTCTCTATCTATCTATCTATCTTTCAGTTGTGAGCGTTTTAAAATCCGGCCTGGTTCTCGGCGGTTCGGTCACGTGCCGTCACAGGGGGTGCATCATAATGCGCTCGTCACCGTGCTGTTTCGCCTCCGCTGCTCGGTTCTTCGTGTATCGAGATGCATACGTAATTAACGGGAAGCATTAACGGGAATTAACAGGCAGCTTAACGGCGCGGAAAAGTAACGTGGGAGCTGCGAGCCCGGAACAGCCGCGAGCCAACCTTTTTGTTGTTTGTTTCGCTTTATTCGGGATTGTCTTTGGTAGCTATTTTTTGTCGAGTGATCGACTTTCGTAAGATTAACAGCCTGTCTTGTCTAATCGCGCATAAATCTTGTGATTTTGTCAGCAGCTACTCGGAACGCTGCTTGTTCATTGCATGTAATATAACGTAAGATGAAATGGTATTTTCTGCGATAAGAAAAGATACTGAAGAATATTCGAGTACTGACATGTATGCACTTTGTATTACCAAACCTCCGATTAAACAATTGACGTCAGAAATTGTAATTTATACCACGTGTATGGCTCGATATTACGAAACAAGGAATTAATTGACGCGTGAATATTTTGACGAGTCTGTGCATTTAATGATTGAATTATTAACGTCTAACTGGAAAAGGAAGTAAATTGTAGATAGAATTATTAATCCTGCCTTCCTTTCCTTTCTGATATTTATTCCAGTTAGAATAGATATAGTATATTCATAAATTTAAAATGCATGAATATAAATCGATTCCCTTTTGTTAATCGTACTCCTATTATTTATCAAAAATGTGTAAATCAATTTGTAGGAGTATTAAAGTCGGCTTGGTTTTCAAACGCGTCAGAAAAAGTATATCGATGATGATGATGATGCATGTGTACCAGTCACGGGATGGTCAATATGCACACAGATCGCTAATGCAAGCTGCCGTCAGGCTGAAATTACCCAGGTAGAAATGATCGATCCAATTAAGCACACGACGTAACGGAAACGTATAATCGTGTCTAGAGACGGTTAAAGACGGTCGTGCGTATAATTGGTAACGTATAGTTTCGTTCCTTGCTTCTGTTAATATCATACAATGATAAAATCTTTAATAAAGTGCCTGTTACACGGCGATGAATCCTCAGGTAAGTGGCATTCAATTTAAGAACGTAATAACGTCTCGTAATACATCGACGATAAATTTCCTTTGCTTGATCTTCGAATAAATCTACTTCGAATAGTATCGAGACGAAAAACATTGCATCGTATTAAAAGTTGATTTAAAAGTTAGCGAGCTACGGTTACGTGGCACACAAACACCTTACGATCGCTCAGAGATCTCAATGAGACGAAATAGTCGTATAACGAAGGCGTTAATTACACCGTTTGAAACTTTCTCGTGGAGCTATGTGTTTTGCAAGAGATAAACCTTACTATACTTATTGCTATATTTTACTATACTAATTTCTATATTTGTATATATACTATGTATATACGTTGTAAGATGGTCGCGTAACTCTGGAAGAGAACGGTGGTATAATTTTTGTATCGTTTCTATTTCATTTATATGAAATCCGCATCGTTGATAAAAAAATGAAGTACAAAAACAAAATCCAAGTTCGATTATTTTTTTGTGGAATATAATAGTTTTAAACGACCCTTGTTTTCTTTACCTAAAGTAGTTAAAAAAATAGAATATTGTTTAGTATATAAAGATGTGTTTCTTATAGACAAAATATTCTAATATTACTTTACTAATTTATTTAGTTATTACTTTATTAATCACGCTACGAAAATAGTCATACAATTAATCGTAAATAAACGAAATGAATAAGGTATAACCATTCTCAGCTATTCTTTTCTTCGCATCTCATGGACCTTCCCTCTTTATCAACCTGTCCGTAGTGCGTTCCATGCTACTTCAAACATTCTCACTGCTCCATTCTTCAGCAACAATAACATCCTCTAAAAAACCCTTTTTGAAAAAAATTCTTGCAATTGCAGACGATCGTCAGAGCGTAAAAAAGGCGTGGAAACAACGGGTCGTCGGTTCGATTCAAAGGCGTGAACTATCGGTGAAATGATCAAAATAATCGAACGTAGACGAAGGAAGCGAATGGTGGAGACGAGCACATCGTAAAGTGAATCTCATTAGCGATACCCTGATGCATAGCACGGCTACGGGGGGTATCGCTTTGATGTCGAATGAACTGCCGCCCCCTGAGGGTCATAGCACGCGGCATTATTGTTATCACGAGACGAGGCTGTTTCTAATTATCGGAAAGGAACCGGAAGTCGCAGCCTGCGACGCCCTCTTCCACTCACAGAAGAACGTTATTTGTCCTACGTTAAAGGCACGTACTCACCGGCATCCAGTTCACGACTAACGTTAGCGAACGATACTCGATAAAATGATCACAAGCATTTTATATCCAACAAATAGTCTGTCGATGTCACAAAAATATTCGGATCCTATGATGTTCTTAACCATCTTGCTCTACGTTTCAAGTATATATAGAAATAATTAAAAATATTTTAGGTTATGATAGGCTGTAATCTCCTGTTAAAATAAACACTTTATTTGTTTATTTACCCTAGATAATTTTTTATATTTAAGTACAAATGGAAGATGTCCACTTTTCGCGTTACAGAAATATTAAAATAAATCGTGTTTTAGTAAATACTAACAGTACGCAAACAAATTACGGATTGTTGTCCGTGAACTGTTTGCGAACATCAGTGAGAACGCACCTTAAGGGAAACAAAGGGAAAAAGCAAGGCAAAGGGATCGAGGTCCGCTTTTGGTGGAGCCGTGAGGAAAGACAAAGCAAGGGGTCGATGGCCCACCTGTTCTTTCGGAACCCTTTGACGAATGACCCCTGTAGACGAGTTACACGTATTCCTCGGTCCCCTGTCATTAATCATATCGACGCCGTTGGATGATCAGTGTTAAGTGCGTTGCGTGCCACCAGGTCTCCTCGATCGCGGTTTGTTTGCCTTTCATTAATATTCGATTTCGATGCGACGATGGAGAATGAATTTCTCCCGTGGATTAATTCGAGAACGAGGAAAGTGGAGTTTAAGTCGTTGATGTAGTTTTATGTTAATTTTAAAGTTAGGATTCACGAGGTGCGAGGAAAGATTGACATTTTCTCTTTATTTTGTAATGAGTTTTTCAGGATAGAACGTAGAAGATCGGATTAGCGAGATTTTGGTGTTTTTATAGGAAAACAAACTGCGACATCAGTCCGTAACAAAGTACAATATCAGGTTTAAGGATTAAATAACTATTCTCAATCTTTCACACTAACAGTTTATCTTTGTATTTAATCACGTCAAAGAAAAATACTTCTACATAGCCATCAAATGACATCAAACGCAAACGATCAACAAATCTCAACTCCTCTAAACTCGTCAATTTATCTAACGACAACATGAAAAATTATATTGTATATACGTTTTTTTTAATGTACCTTATTGGGTACTAAAAAGGAAGAAATACTGAAAAAACCATAAATCCAAGCTCTCGAAGCAACTAGTGGAACGAAGGACTTTCACCTGCGTCCAAACGACATCACCTAATTTCCTCCAGAAAGTAATCAAATAATAGTACCGTCCAACATCGCCAGCGTAGCAGCAATTTCGGTTTAATCGCTCGTTCCGGAATCACCCCCGGTGACGCTTCGGAAAATAAATTTGTGAAAGTCCGCCACGAGCACATGTCACACTGATTGCACATCCGCTTCCGCCGCCGTTAGGTACGAAGACAGCGCGCCATTATAAAACCGGCCCCACGAAAGAAACATAATATTTATTGCCAGCTTCCGTTCAATTAGGGGTTGACACGGCATCGCGACGAAGGGAGAGGGTTTGCTACATCGAACCCGCTTTCATCCCCCCAAAAATTCTGTGTACCCTGCCCGACCCGCCTTTCTCTGTCGCTTGTCGATGCTTTCGAAATCTATGTTCGCTTTCACCCCCCGCTCGATGGGGTGTTCTGAATTTATATATTGTTCACCCTCTTCCGATTCGGGACGACACTCGCGAAATGGCTCAAGAGGCTTTTTTTCCTTTTCGCCCCGCGTCGAAACGGGGATGGAAACTCGAGTGTCGAGAATGTGGGAAGGGGTTTGTAAATTACCAGTATCTTCTCTCCTCTTTTTTTTTTATCAGTGTCCCTTGCCTTATGTTGGATAAATTGAATGAGATGATCGGAGATTTGTTTGCGGATGGCGGTGGAAGGGGCGTGTTATTTTTAATTAATTCGACTATTACAAAGTAAGAATATCTATTACCGTAATAATGACGTTTCTCGATTTAATTATATTTTTAGCTAAATCAAATAATTTTCTCTTACTCGATAGAGATAAAAAACACTTGTTATTACGGTACAAAGTTAAGTGTCTATTTCCGATAAAGCTACCACTGCCACTGTACTTCAGACTAATTCTATTTATAATATCGATTGTGTAACATTTTCAGCACACTGAGTGCACATACTCTCCTGTCCTCGTCTGTTCTACAACTATATAGTATATACGTACATACAATACAGTTTATTGCTGTTTTTCATCAAACACTATACAAACAGCGTTGAACAAAGAGGCGTATTTATTTTTAAACTTAGAAGAGCACCTCTATTACATAACCTATATTTATATTGACATTAACTTCATATACTACGCACGCTATTTAATATTTAATAATAACAATCCACAATATGTATATATATATATCAACAAACAATAAACAATTCCATTATCGATTTATTTTTATCGATCCACTAATAAGGTGTAGTGAAGCATACTCTTCCACAGCGGTCCCATGGTGTAATGGTTAGCACTCTGGACTTTGAATCCAGCGATCCGAGTTCAAATCTCGGTGGGACCTGAAATCAATTTTTTTTTCTTTTTCAACTCGTATTACCTGCTCTTCGCACGTCTACACTTTATACCATTTAACAATATCAATCCATTTTCTTTTTATTTTATATTTCCTATTTAAAAGATCCCGCTTACAATCTACAATCACACCAGCGCGCACAATCTACGCTCACCACTTATCTTCCTACTCGATCGTAACAACGCGAAGCGACAGAGAGATACGTATCTACATGGTGCGCAATATTGTAATGCGTTTTCGCTGTTCGATCATTTTTAATGAAACGCCAGAACGCATCTTACGTGTCGACGTGAACGTCGATCGACATATGACGCGTCTCTATATCCGCGAAATCCCCGTGCCTGACGCTTAATCCCTAATTATATAACGCGTAGCCGGCGATAATTCATTTATTATACATGTAATTCGATAATCGGACAGAGGCGTAGACCGCGCGTTATCGTTCGTTTCCACGAAGGTAGCGGTGCTTTTTCGCCTCGCGATGTCGGGCTTATCTGGAATCACCGCGTTCCGGCTACCTGGCGTGTAACTCACGGATCAAAAATGTATCCGGCCGCTAATTATCGGCTAAATTAAGCCCTACTCCGGACGTACGAAACGTTGTAAGTAATTCGCTACCGATGACAGATTACGCGTTCACAACGACGCGCCATTAAAGATTGATTAAAATTGTAGAAATTACAGGCACGCGGTCCCTTCCACGATGTTACCCGCAACGATGTACGTAGCACGATTATTTTCAGTTCTTGTTGTTTTATCTTTCAGGCTGCAACGAAGTGAAAATGTAGCGGTAAATTGCCGTAGAAAATGACACGTGTTTATATGTTCGTTTTTATTGCCGTTGTTAGAGATAAGTGCGTGGTTGGAAGTGGTGAATGGCTTAGCGAATGATTATTAGATCCAGTACGGATAAGGTAAGGGACAAGGTAAAGAAGACGTTCAGTGCATTATATAGACTTTCAAACAGCAACTCGATCTTTGATATCGAATCACGGAATATTTGATCAGCTTCATTTTTCGCGGTTTTGATATCCATCGCGTTTATCCTTTGTTAAAAAGATTTCTAATTCGAAAAGGATATAAAGTTGCTTCTAATATATTTTCTGGTTTTCATTTTATGTTAAAAATTCTCTGCTTCTCCAAACTCGGGATTTCTTTTTCCAATGAAACGAGAATATGACGGAACGACGAAAAGAAGGCAAATATTATCTGTATCGAGTTTACATATCGCTAAAGCGATCTATAAGAGAAATAAAATACAAAATAAAAATCCGCATTTCTAATATAATTAAAGCTAGATATTAGATTGTCCCAAAAGTTTCTTTGGTTTCATAAGTGAAATGATAGATGCACAACATTTTTTATTTTATATTAATTCATGGATTCGTGTATGATCCATTCTGTAGTAATAGAATAAAATGGATCAAACGTAATTGAATAAAATAATATAAAACAAAAAATATTGTGCATCTACTACTTCCTGATAAAACGAAGAGAACTTTTACAACAACCTAATATAAAAGCATCAGAGCTTAAAATGCAATTTAATAAGTAAAAACTGTAGCATGTTCAAGTAAAACTGAAACTATCCGTAACCGAAGCCAAAGCAAAAGATGAATATTCTCCATCATCGTAATTATCAACTACGCCAAAATTCAACGATGAAAGGTGCGAACGATTCACGCGCAATTATGTTTGCTATCCACGCAACACACGTGACCAATAATCCGACCATTCGTACGACAAACATATGTATAGCCATAACATATTCGCGTCTAACGTGGCGGGTGCTCATCAATCACAATTACAAAACGCCAACGCGAATAGTAAAATCACACAAATTACACGTTCGCCGCTCTCATCGGCCGCTGTGTTGCACGCGAGCGCATTATTACCGAGCGTTTCCCGGTATCAACATTAATCAACCAGCTGCCTATTCTATATTTCCGTCGAGGTTGTCGCATTGATTTCGATCCCCTTAAATCAGTCGTGGAAAAACGAATTTCCCGGCGCGACACGGTGTTTCGCGATTCGAACGACGCGTGAAACATTGGATTGCGAGTTCATCGTAATTTATCGACAGCGCGTGTTTTATGGGTTTTCGTTCACGCGGCGCTTGCACAGTGCGTAAACAGCGGTTTCAAGTTTCTACAGAGGCAGCTTCTTGCTAGGAAAGCAGATTTTTTCAATGCTATTCATACGCCTCTGTAAGTAACTGTTTTTGTGGCTTGCGATTCAATTTCGTCTTTTCGTTTCTCGAAATTCTTCGGGCAAAGTTGCAATCGATATCGTTCTACTTTCTTACAATCTCCGAATTTTTATACACAAATTTCACACTCGTTTCAATGTATACAAATTTGTAGAAAGATCGTCGTATAAAATTAAGAAAGGAAAAATTACGTGTATCAAGGGAAATCGTCAAAGAACGTATCAGGGTTAGTGTAATTTTGGACAGAACTGTGCGTGAAGAATTTTGGAAAAGGAGTTTATTACGAAATAAAAGTTGTTTCCATCTCTACATGCTAGCAACATATTCGAGGATAAATATTAAATGAAGTTAACAATCCATGAAAAGCATTTATTCGTTAAATCTAAATAAACTTACACCTTTTTCTATGTACATCGTTGATTCCGAAGCTTTCTTTCTTCTTTGATAGTTGCTCAAAAATTATTTTTTCGTTATTTTTTGAAAACTTTCAAGCTGCTCCCCCACGCAAGAACAAATAGTTCGTCAACTTGTTCTAATTGCACCGATTCAAATCCACAGGTGTCGAACAAATTTTAGATTCCAGTACAAACAGTGAACGACGATCCGTTATGATAATTACAGTCTGCGATGAGCAATCGAGAATAAATGGTCCGAATAAGCGATCACCGTTCGTTAATCCCTGGAAAATGGCCGATTTCGCGAATCAGATTTCCTGGGACGACGAAGGATAAGGAAAACGGGGGGCCCAGACTACGACGTTCCCGTACGATCGTTACAGCAAGTTCATCAAGATGTGACAACGCCACCGTGAAACTGTCGCACGCTCGTAAAATACTTTCTCAATTTAAATTTCACCGAGACGATCCCTTGGAAGTTTCCGGTTAACGAGCGGAACCGCCCTAACTCAGTTGGACGATAAAATACCGGCCTCGTAATGACGGAACGTGTAATCGAGAATCACACGAGCCATCGTCCGTAACACTTTGCCCGCGGAATTGCACCTCGTCCGCGGATAGACTATCCAGACAGGGCAGACGGTATCAAGAATCTTGCCACACCGTCGTCAACCGATCCTAGAGATCGTTTTGTACCAAGATCTTTCGAATCTTGTAGTGTAATTTTATTTCTGAACCTGCTGATAGTGATTTCTTGATGGCGATGGTCTTATCTAAGTTTATAAGATTCAACTACTTCTCTGCATTAATGTAATCGTACTTTATTTTCATTGTATTTCGGTTTCATTGAATGCAGATTTGTTTAAGTTTTAATATACTTTTCTATATTTTTCTGAATATATGGGTGAATTTTTCATACGAGATTTGTTAGGAAGATATATAACCCAATATAAGTCTGCAGCTATAAAATTGTTGATTTATCGTTAGTTAGATTTTCAACAAAATCGTGAAAGATGTTTCATTTTTATTATATTCCACTGCCATTGAATCGCTACATCAAGCTTTAAAATTCTAATAGAATATGGAAAGAATTTGGAACAGGAATTCGTGAAGCTTTCACCAGATTAAAACACCGGCGAACTGCTTCTATTGTTGTCTTTGAAATAAACTGTTCTCATACTGTTATAGAAAATAGAAAAGATTCCACCAGCTATTCGAGAAACCACGTTGATCGATGTGAGCGTAGAAGATGAAATAAAACAGTTATTAATTCCACGCTAGTATTGCTATCGTATTTAGTTACACATTCCGATACGTTATCGTTTATCGCGTGTAAAATTTCGACGTACCAATCCCGCTAAAAAAATAACCAAAACTTATCGATACATCCATCCATTATGAAAGAAATTAAACGATTCCTGTCGCCATACCATTTTCTAATTGAACGTCCAACACGCCCGTGTCGCTTTTATTCCAAAAGTAAGTAAGTACTCGATAAATCCCTCGCATTCAAAATGTTTTCCAGCCAACTGAAAAAGCCCTGTCGTATATAAGCCACGGCGAAGTTACTTTATGCTCCGATTTAAGGAATACGCGGCGTGCTCATAAACCATAAAAGATTCCAGTCATAACTCGAACGGTATCGCATTTTATTTAATTGCCCCGCGGCTCTTACACGGCCCTAAAGGAAAACAGGCAGCGGAGAACTTGCGTGCATAATATTATTTATTACCAAAGAAGCTGTTAAAGTTTAACGCCTGCCGCGCGAAATTAAACGCGATAAAATGTTTGTTATCCAATCGTATCGCGCCTCTAACGTCTCCTCAATGTCACGCTTGTTCCGTCTCGCTATCTCTCGCGGATAAGACGCGACTTTACAACCGCGAAGACGCTTTCGGCGTTCGCCCTACCGAGCGCACGACGATCAGTCGAAGACGCTTCGATCAGTTAACGCGACTGCTCGTGACTGATAAAGCCGACACGACGAGAGTAGAGCCTTCTTAATGCACGTTCGATTTAGTTTTATTCGTTAAAACGTACTATAGTGTATTTTTGATATAGATACGACTGGTACAGTCTACGAGCGTTTACAATTGAAGACCATAAGAGACGAACATGATATATACTAAGTTTCTATGCATTTATGGGATATTTAAAGATGCAAGAATCTACGTAACATGCGCAAGTGTAAAAAATATTTCAAGCGAGGTAGTCGTTGGAATGGTTAATGGATGGGATAAATTTGTATTTAGAGAATAAAAGAGAAGATGTGATTTATCGCATTCTTTGTCCATAATCTTCGGTTACGACCCATTCGGCACTTCAACTGCAACAAATTGATACGAAGTGAGAAAAATTGATACATCTCTTAGTTTCCAATTTTCGTGATCTTCATTCGTGTTTCTTATTTAATTAGGAATATATTAAGATACATATACATACGTTTTAATGCATTTTTAAATCCTTTTGATACACATCGGAAGTGAAATTTTGAAGAAATGACTTGGTCAAAACGTTGATTAAATTAAAAGACCAATACAACGCATTAAGTCGTTCAACGAGATTTATAACTCCAGCTCAACGCTCGAATAAAACCCCTGTCACCGAAAAAAATGCAAGAAGACATCGACGTCTTGGGTTAAGAAAACTTTGCATATTTTTAATAGTCGCAGGCATCTCGAGCCAATTTCCCGTTTCACCATAAAACCCCAAACGCTCGAGATTTATGGCCACCGCGTCAATTATAATCCGTTTCATTCGGAAACCTTCTTCGTTTCGACAAACCTAACCCTTCGCGACTCTGCTGCACACCCTCGAACTTATATCGTAAAAAAAGAACGATATTAGACGTTCTCCCTCGTCTTCCCTCTCTCGAACCTACCCGCTTGCCAAGCTGAGATGGAGCCTGGCTTTGGGGAACGTTTAAATAAGACGCGAAATTTTTTATACGGGTAAAAAGCGCGTGGCACGACGAGGAAGGCACAGCGAGCTGGTTCGTAAAACGTATCCCGCCGGATGGGCCAGAAATGGCCCCTCTACCGTATCGAATGATTACCACCGAGGAACGTACAACGTCGCGATTTAACTGCCCCTTAAAAATTGTTTGTCTACGCGGCGTTTTAACAACGCGATCCCCGTATACGATCTCTCGTTTCGTTCGTCCCTCGTCGATGTTCTCCGTTTCGCGACGTTTAAGGTAGATTTTAATGTATGCGCGGGAAACGACGCCGGTGGATGCCTTTGATGAGCGAACGTTTAAAACGCGAATATTTGAAAGTAGGGTAAAAAGGGAGGAGAAGATATAGTGTTAGGAAATTGAGTCGTAAATGGTACGGTTTTGCAAATGGTTGCTTGGAAGTGAGAGGGTTCGATGAATGGGGTGGCTTGTTGGTAGTAATTGTTAATGGTTTTGGAAAGAGTGGAGTCTTCTTTTAGAAGAAATTGGATCTAGGGTATGGTGATGTTTTAATTAATATCGGTAAGCAAAGATTATTGTTGGGGATGAAGCGTGATAATCGTATCGCGGGTATTTATACAATTTTCTATTTTTATGAATATAATTGAGGGAGCGTAGTTTGAATAAAGATTCGTTTCGCTTATTTGGTTCGCTCACTAAAAATATCGTAATGAGTAGTTTATTCTGGACAATTTACAGATTTATCGCTATTACGTGAATTTTCTGTATTTGTACATCTTTAACTTTCCCAAAGGTGTTTAAAAATTCGTGGTCTGACGGTGATTCTCAAAGATACGGATTATTTATTTAAAAAATGAGATAAAATACAATAGTAGTTTGGTTGTTTCGTCTGTGAAAATTATCACTAGAAATTTTGATTGTATATTGTAATTTAATAATTATTGATTTACTTTTTTCTATAAGAAATAGTATTTTCCAAGCAATCCCATCGACGGCGTTAGTTTAGGACTAAAAGTGTATGTCAACGAGTTACATTTCATCGTGGGATTAAAATAAAACAAGATTGATAAAGTTTCAGTAATTAATTCTGGAGTGATAGAGAGTCTCCTAATCTGCTTATAACAATATAGTCGTTATCAAACAAGGCATCTGGAAAATATTATTTCCAAAAAACAATCCAACAAGTAATACATTATCTCATACATTTTAAATTTAATATAACTATTTTATCTACAAAATAGTTTCTCTAAAATCTTTCGTTCTATTTCTCAGAGCATATTATTCCTTATTCTCATGTTTCTGTATTCTCGTATGTGCTTCTTTCTATTTATTTAACGAAAGTCTTGGACTTTTCACAAAACCCATCTCAAAACTGGGTTAAGAATCTTTCTCCTTAGTAACAGAGGAGAACACGAAAATACAGTACGAAATATATGGAAATGCTATCAGTTAGATAAGCGATTTTATTAAAAAAAAAAAAAAGAAGCATCGCTTACGTTCGTTTCTCGATTGCGTATCGTAAATTCGATAAGCTCGGTCCCAATCTCTTTGGTTTTCGTCACTGCGCATAAAAATTCGCTACGTCAGCAGTACTATCGTCTAAATAGCCGAATTCGTTGCTTCTAGGTCAATGTGGACATTCCTGACCGAAATGCAGAAACAAAAAATCAACGAATCGAATGAAGCGTCGCACGAGAAGCGTCTGATTCTTCGTGTCTGACCATGACCTGGAAAAATCTACTTGCTTCAGTTCCGCAAGGAAATGGGATTGCGATGGAATTGGAAGTTTTAGGGGAAATGGGACCTAGATTTTTGATACGTCGGAAAAATTGTACTGGTTCATTTTCTTTCAAATGTTAACCTTAATTCAAAAGCTATTGCTGTTTCTCAAATTACTTTTTGTATTTTTCCTTTTCGCTCTTCTTCGATATCAAGTGACCTAAAATCTAAGTACGAGGTTGTAGATTTTACATTTCATTTTATTTGTATGCTATATTATTTTCTTTTATTACTATTTCATTGTACTACATCCCAATAATTTATTTATAGCCGCATTTTACCTTAATTAAATATTTTCAGAGTAGGTTGCGCGTTATCTAAACATCTAATTTTTAAATTACTCTGAGTGCATCTAAGTAATTAAATAACTAAAGTTATTACTTGACTCATTTTAGATTAGTTTCTAACTAACAGATAAGTATTCAATTAATTTATATAACATCCTTCAGACTAATTCTTCAATTTTCTATCCAAGTCAAAAATTGTAAATTGTTTCTCTGTCAAACGGTCAGAATTCCGCCGGTAGATTTCGCGATTCATTAAAACATATCTAGAAATAAAAAAGAAGAAGAACGAGCCTGGAATTTGTCATATCCAAAAGCCTTCGTTTTCTCTCTAAACTCCCAGCTAATTCAATAAATTGTCGCGAAAGAAAAAAAAAAAAAAAGAAAGGAAATACGTTCGCAACGTACAACAAGCTTCTTTACACCGTGAAAACTGTCTCTGCAAATACGTGGCCCACGGGAGGTCCCTCATTAAACATTCGTCTCTCGTTAAAGCAGAACGCGATCTAGCTCCTTAATTCGGCGATGAGGAGTAATTAAGCGACGCGACGAACAGCGCAGCTGTGAACACGAGATGAAGAACACAGAGAGACGTCGAGGTACTTTGTTTCGCAGTAAACCGGGTTTAATGACTTCATGTAAAAATACCCCATCGACTTTACGATATAGCTTCTCCTCTGCGTCTCTTCCCTACCTTTCCATCGTGTTCCTCTTCCGATGCTTTCGTTCCATGTTCCTCGTGATCTTCTATACTTCTCCTCGCAGGGTGAGTTTTCGGCTACGACCATAATTTTATAGTTTTATGTAAACTGTATCGAGCCATGAAACACGCGGCGCTCTACGATGGCTTGATGGTGATTGGCGTGCAGCACGAGATAGAGAGAGGATTTCTACGGGGTATAAAATTTTCACGACGTTCAGTCTCGGCCGCCTTTGACACGCAATTCTTTTTCGTCCGCTGCCTCGAGACGTCGTAAATAAGTGATAACTGGATCGCGGCACGGCGGAACGCGTCGTCAGCGATCGTCGGCCTCAGTTTCGACGTTGTCCTGCTTTGGATATCGGAATTTCGGTGGTGGCTCTTCGACGATGTTGTTGATAGGCGAAGTTAGTAGTCTATGTTGGCGAATAAAGGCTCGAAAACGAAACTTTCTGCGAGGAATATGAGTACAATCGTTTCTGTCTTGGCCGAATGATCTTCCTAGAAGGCAATTAATTGAATAGATTCATTTGGAAGAAGTATAGGGTAATATCGATTTATATTGGAAGAAGAAGACACAAGAATTAAATTCCTTACGTTCAGAACAGATGAAATTACGTCTATTTCAGTTGAATAAAGTTATTGGGAGATGACTGAGCAATTTATTCAGTTTCACGTTCCCTGATAATTAACAGTTTGAGGGTGGAGCAGGAAAGTGGAAATATAGAGTAACATTGGTCCATATTGGAAAAGAAAGGGTACAAAGTGAAGCTCTTTCTTGGTTGAATAAAGTTATTGGAAGGTAATGGAGCGATTTATGTAGCTTTACACCCCGTAATAGTTGAGAATTTGAGAATGGAGCGCGAAAGTGGATCTATAGAGTAATATTAATTTCTTCTGGCAAAAAGAAAATCCAAGAGAAAGATTCCTGATAGCCAGAATAGTTATAGCGGTGTATTTCATAATCTATGGATATTTAGTCGAATAAAGTTAGTATGGAGTAATTGAACGATTTATCCAATTCCACGTCCCTTAGTAATTGCTAATTAGGAGCAGAATATAAGGGTGAAGTACGCTCTGATGTTCAAATTACGCACGAAGGCTTGGCATGACGCAACACTTCGTTCGTGACGTAGGTCAGGTAGTTCTACATATAGATCTTCCTTTGACCTAATTCTACTTTCGCTTTACGTGATGGATAAAATGTCAGAATTTATGAAAAATATTGATTTCTTATAAGTGAAAATGTATAACTAGGTAAATATTATTGTTATTGTTTAATAAATAATTAATTTATTAAAGATTAATAATTCCAGGATAATATCTTAGGTTATATATGAAAAATTAGAAGTGGACCTCAAGCCTTCGATAGCTCAGTTGGTAGAGCGGTGGACTGTAGTTGGAAAGTAAAAGATGGACATCCATAGGTCGCTGGTTCGAATCCGGCTCGAAGGAATTTTTTTATTTCGTGAATTATAATTTTGCATTAAATATTTGTCATACAGATATCCATTTGTTATCTTTTATATACATTTGTTAATATTATTAATAAACTGTTAAAGGTATTATACAATTTTGCGTAAAAACTTATCTGGTCATAAATACAGTTATGAAATAAGAAATCAATAAGAAGAAAAATTTACTGTGAAAACTTAATTGAATAAAATATATAGATTAAATTATAAGTTAATTCGAAACGATTCGCTATATAAACAGAATTGAATCAGATCTAAAGAAATTTGATTTATCGTAAAGCTTCCTATTTTCAACTAGATTATTTTTAGTAATATGTGTTTATATATATAATATGTGTTCCTCTTGCTGAATGTCACTTCTATAAATATTTGAATGAAAAGAAACATTAGTTTGTCACACAATCACATGTTTTGTTGTTAGAATCATTGAAAAAATTATGAGAAATATTTGTGGAACATTGATCAATTAAATAATTATGATTTTTCTATTAATACCAAAAAAAAAGCGATTGCAAAAAAGCAGGTCCCACCGAGATTTGAACTCGGATCGCTGGATTCAGAGTCCAGAGTGATAACCATTACACCATGAGACCGCTTGGAAGGGGTAGTTTTTCTCACCCCTATCGAGGTTTCGAAAAATATTCCGCTATTACAGTAAAAATGATTTAGAAAAAAGATTTTTCTCAGGTTCCACCGAGATTTGAACTCGGATCGCTGGATTCAAAGTCCAGAGTGCTAACCATTACACCATGGAACCGGTTGGTTAACGATTTATATATATATGTATTCTATCTACAGAAACATATCCTATATAAATATATCGGCACAATCAAAAGAAAACTACTTAGGTTCCACCGAGATTTGAACTCGGATCGCTGGATTCAAAGTCCAGAGTGCTAACCATTACACCATGGAACCTCACATGCGATCGATTTTTTAATATTACATCGTATTGAACTTTTATTTATTTCAAATGTTAATATTTTTATAAAATTTAAGTTTACATATTTCGTACTAAAATTTGAAATAATAAGTTAAATGTTGTTTCTATCTCAATATTGTATTGGTTATTTATTTTATAAAGATTTTCTCACCGTTATGTAGTTTGTTAAGAAAATTTAATAACTTATATAAAACTTCATTTTATACGGTCATAGTCTAACAATAGGAGCTTCAAAAACTATAACTTTCCTGTGAAACCTGTTGCACGAGCAAAATATAAAAAATCTTAGACTTTAAAATTAATAACTTATTGTTTAAAATTTTCAAGATGTAAAAAATATTGAAGGTCCCACCGAGATTTGAACTCGGATCGCTGGATTCAGAGTCCAGAGTGCTGACCATTACACCATGGAACCCTCTATTTAAACAATTTTCAGTCTACTTTCTTATTTTACTAACATTTTTCAAAATTGCAATAAATGATGCAAAAACGTAGGTTCCACCGAGACTTGAACTCGGATCGCTGGATTCAAAGTCCAGAGTGCTTACCATTACACCATGGAACCAGTTGTTGAATCAGTATTTATTTAAATTTTTTAATTAATAAATTATTTATCAATATTTAAATGATTTTTTGAACCAAAAGCAAAGGTTCCACCGAGACTTGAACTCGGATCGCTGGATTCAAAGTCCAGAGTGCTTACCATTACACCATGGAACCCGTTGTTGAATTGGTATTTATTTAAATTGTTTAATTGATAAATTATTTATCAATATTTAAATGACTTTCTGAATCAAAAACAAAGGTTCCACCGAGACTTGAACTCGGATCGCTGGATTCAAAGTCCAGAGTGCTTACCATTACACCATGGAACCTGTTATTTAATTAACTTTTTACGCCTCCTATTGTTGTTGAAACATTTGTTTAACTTTATAATAAATTATTGCAACGGTAAATGCAAAAGTATAGGTTCCACCGAGACTTGAACTCGGATCGCTGGATTCAAAGTCCAGAGTGCTCACCATTACACCATGGAACCTCTTGTTAATAATATTCTTGCCAATACATGACAATTATCAAAATCGCATTCGATATTGCCAGCTGTTACGTAGGTCACGATTACCAAGAAATCCGCGTGTCTTATCGGGGCTTTAATTCTTCTGCTATGCGCATTTTACTTATCTACCATAATCCTCCACTTCTTTTTTCAGTTATTATCAGCATTTTTTCCCAACAAACCAAACTCACACACACGCACACAATGAAAATCACAGAAATAAAACACGTCTACCTAAAACATAAAAATCATCAAATTACCAGCCTTTAAATCGTTCTTCAACTTGCTCCAATCCTCCACCCTCACCAATGTACCAATCAATTCCACAATGACATTCAACAATCTCGATCGACGAACAAGCCAGCAATCCTCCCTACTTTTCGAGTCGTTCGTCTCAGTCCGGAAACCACTCGAATTAATTTCCAGTCAAAGCATATTCTCTGTTCGGACGGCGCGACGCGTTCTCCTGCTTGACGTCCAATCAGGTCGAGCAACCCCATAGCCGCGGATACCCAGGCTCTGTTTGACCCTCGATCGGCCCGCGACAGCTCCGATTCCATTTCTCTGTTATACTTTCGTTCACAATGGCTCTTCTTACGGTTCGCTGATCCTTGACTGACAGCATCCCAGGCAGGCGGCACGTTCGTTCTAGGTGCGGTCCTGTCAACCTCGGATGACAGCCGACAGAGCAAGTGTTATTGTTCAGTCGGATTTTCGGGCCACGGGGATGATTCAGCCACCGTTCACGCGGACACGCTCGATGCATTTAATTAATTTGATAATTGGGCGCCGCGCTTAAGCACGCGGCGCCTGGAACAGAGAGGAATGTAAATCTATGGGGCGATTTATCACGCTGCGCTTGCAAAAGATTTTTTTTATTTCATTGCCATAGTTAGACTGCGAATGTTTATGCATTTTCATACTTTTAGAGATGCAGCTCGAGAGACGTAGCTTTAAGGGAGATTTGTTCCATCGACTAAATATCGTAGTAAACTCTTTATCTTGAGTATTTCGTATACTTTTGCGTGATAAGATGCATTTTATACTTTACGTTTTTGAAATAATAAGCGGATAAACATTCGCACAGTCTAGCGGTGGTATTAGCGGAGAAAGAAAGGAAAGAGAGTTTAAACACGAGGCGCTTGGAACCGGGACGTCTGGCTTATGGGACAATTTACAAGAGAAAGATCGTGCCAGATTTTCATTACTTCTTTGTGATGGTATTTTTGAAAACAAAGACAAAAGGGAATTTTAAACGTACATTATTATACTACAACTAGTAGCCAGGAGTAAGACTCACAACATGGTAAAATTGTATTATGAAAAACGATCTATATTCTGATTTATCGTCGAATGGAAATTAAGCAGCTTTACAAAAATAACCCCTGTTATAGTCCCGCAATTCCATGATCTAGTTAAAAATGCACTTGCAGAATTTTATAATATAACGAATACTTTGTTAAAGATTTAAAAAGTATTGAACAGTAATTAGATTTCGTTAGAGTATTCTCTGGGTTTTCTGAACAGAAGCAAACATAGAGAAGAGTCTCTTTTGGTATGAACCATTCGATAATAAAATAAAACCGCTAGGAAAATTGCAAAGAAGGGAAAATGGGAACTTCATTTTTCTGTCGAAAACGCGGATCTGCAATATCGAAATTTTAGGATGATAATCAAAAGTTGAAAGGATTCGTAGAATTCTCATATTTGCAGCGTAACACGAGTTCTAAATTACGCGTCGCGGAGGGCCCTTTTGCTAGGGGGAATTTCGCAAGAATTTCTTTGCCTCTTATCGAGTAAGCAAGCTGCTTTCCTTCGGAGACCCGATGTTCCACCGAGCATGAAATAAGTGTACACACGCGGAGGAAAGGGACGATAAAGCGAATTTCGAAGGGAACAAGACACGAAGGAAGCGGTCGTTCTCGAAAACGCGGATCCTCCCCGTCCAATCGAATCCGCAGATAAAAAGAATCTGTCCCCGTTGTAAAACCATAAAGGTGTAATCGTGATCGTACAAGGGAAAGGAAGTAAAGAAAACAGCGCGATATATGTTCGCCATTTGTGCAGACAGGATTTACAACTTTGCGCAACAGTGCAAACAGAATGACGTTTAACGCTCGTTATTTAAACAGGATGGATATCTTTGATGTTCGTCGCAGGATATTGACACGAAAATTTACCGAGAAATTACGCTTCGATATCGATTACGAGATTAAGTATCGATTCGTTTTTTTGGTTATTACATTATCAGTATCGTATACTGTCAAGAAAACGTTTTAAAGTTATTACTTATTACTGAAGACTACACGGGGAAAATATGAGTTCATCTTTGATTCTACGACTTTTTATCGGTTGTTGGGAAAAGAAGCATTTCAATATGAAATAGTTGAGAAGACCTATAACTTGATAAATTAGAGGATATAAAGCAGAGATGACTTTTTATCGGTTGTTGGGAAAAGAAGCATTTCAATATGACATAGTTGAGAAGAACTATAACTTGATAAATTAGAGGATATAAAGCTTGTAAAAGTAGATGACATATCTATGTGTACTGTTTTCTAAGAAACGAATGATATTTGTTTAGTTGTTATGTTAGTGTAATTTAATTAACAATAGTCCATATTAATATTACTAATGTATTTTTTAAGTGTACCGAAAGACAAATATCTACATTTATGCAAACACATATTTAATTCCACAACGAAGTGCAAAGATAATTTTGTTATGAAAATGGTTGACAATAAATCGGATTTTAAAATTATTCTATAGAATACGAGAAATGTGACGTCATATTTTTCATCCTTGTGTTCTTCGTTTATTTTGTAAGAATCTAAGTTCCATTTCTCTAATCATATTCATAAAAATCTGAATTCCTGGCAATATCAATAATTACCAATATATCCCCCGTCCTATTTCTCTGAATTTAAAAACTTAAAGTCGTAGTTTTCCTAGACTTCAACAAAATTCACTCACTTTTCCAATTTCATCACGAAATATGTTACTTCTCTTGACTTTCCCAATTTCACGAAAAAGTGGAATTTCCAACCACTTTCCACCGTATCATCAAAAAAGTGACATTTCTGCTCGCCTTTCCCAATTTCATCACGAGACGTGTATCACTGGGTCATCAGTTTCCGCGGAACCATTCACCAAAAACCTGACGACAAACGTGCACCAAAGTACACTCGCTTTGCGGCTTCTTTTCTAATTAATGCGCGACTAGCGTCAATCATTGACCTCTGTGCCTCGCACCGAATAAAATATTCGACCACGCGTCGTCCCGAGGCACAATGCAGGAAGTGCTCGGTAGCGTGGCGTATCCCGTTGCACAAAAGCCGCGTGCAACCGGTGCAGTTGCTCTCCCTTTTACCCTCTTCTTGTCGTATCCTTGTCCCTCTTCGAAAGCCAAACAGAGAGATGCCCCGGCGGCGCGTTTCTCCCGCTAATGAATTCCTCTTTATGCCAGCGAGTAATTGGTACCTCGCATTATTCTCAATCAGCGAGGCTGTCCTCGCGACGTAGTAAGGATCGCGAGCTAGGGAGCGACTGGATCGAAAGAATCACCGTTTCGTGGCAGAGAATGAGAGAGTCGAAGAGGAGACACCGCGAATGATAGGGACAAAGGAAAGTAGAAATGCAGTGAAAAAAAGGGAAACGTGGAAAGACGCTGTGAAAGTTAAGGAAAGAGGAAGGAAAGGAGAAAACTCTGCACGGGAGTTAAGGGAAAAGGGAGGAGAGGAAACGATGTGAAGGGGTCGAGAGTGAAAAAGGAAGAGAAAAAATATACGAGGTGATCCATGTAACTGTTTGAAAGCGTAACTTTATTCTTAATGTGGTCTGAGACGTAATACGCTACTCTTCTGCTTATGCTGGTTAACGAAAGTATTCAGAATACTTACAGTGCATAAAAAAGTTTAAAACCGATACTTGCGTGGAATTGTACAAGTGGAATTTGTGTTAGACATTGTTTTCTGTACCAAACCCATACATAATCATATTATACATTCATTTCTCTCGTCAATTGTAATCCAAGTTTTTTAAAATTATAGCGTCTTTTTCCGTTTTATTCTTTAAATTTCCTTCTGCTGTCACTGTACTGTAGAAAGATTTTATGAAGACATTATGTATGTTATACGAAACCTTTGGAAATTTTATTATCGCTATAATAAGCTAAACATATCATCATTATGTTAGTAAAATTTGAAATCAATCTGTAAATATATATATGAAATAGTATTATTTATTGAATGGCGAAAGGATTCGATCTACATAAAAAAAAAATTCATTTTAGCATTTAAGAAGTAATACGATTATTGTTGTAAAGAATCTATAATCCTACAAATGTTGCAGTCTTTCAGACGTTCGTCTTCTTCCTTTGAAATTTTTCTTTAAGTGTGTTAATAACGGAGTTACGTCTGAAACAATTCTGTAGACCACCCTGTAGAGAGGAGTGAAAGAGGGAGAGCGAATGGAGGAGAAGGAACGCGGGAAAACCACACAGAAAAGTGCATCAGCGGAGGAAGAGATTCGCTGATTTACGAGCGGCAGTTGCTGGGAGGGCATTAATATTCGTGACGGAATATTAAACCGCGAGCGTCAATGGGCAGAGCTTCAAAGAGATTTTCCGGCCGCACAGGGAAAAGTCGAGAGATAGAAGGCGGGTGGCAGATCAACGTTCCTGCAAGATTATGAGATTCTCGTTAAGTGCCACGTGTAAAGAGTTCTTTCATACGCAGCCTCGACCCTGCCTGCATCGTCGTTCTCTCCTCGTCGTTATCCACGATAACGTTCGAGTTCGTAAAAAATAAATCGTCGCATAAAACGACACACAGAGATATATCGATTTATCGTTGGTTTTATTTTTCACGTCGGAATTTTTTGGACGGTCAGAGACACGTGAAGGTATGGGTTTTTCACGCGATGGATTTTATATCTTGCCGGAGATATCGCGGATATTTATTCCATAATTCGGTTGGTTCAACATTTCCCTGGGAATTCGGTTGGATCGGGGGGTCAAAATTAATTCGAGCATTTTTCGACGCTGTCCCTCTTGATAACGTTTTATTACGTGTCACGCGATATTGGCGCTTTTTATTATTGTTTCCTTTCCACGGGCTGATGAATAGAAAGCACGACGGAAAATAATTTTGCTTGCTGAGTGGAAAATTCGATTCGATGACGAGACTAATTGCGCGTGAAATGGAAAATGAATGCATTACGATCCATTCGATTTGCAATATTATGTGCCGATATCGAACTATAACAGCCAAATCGATCCTCTTTTATCAAATATACTTAATTATAGACAAATGTCCAAGCAGGCCATAGAAAAAGCAACTCGACCATCTACAATCTACAGAGAAATTCTGTAACATATTGATTATACAGTAATGAACTAGTTGCTATCTATACAAAATCTTATAGCGTACAGTTTATACTCATTTCATAATTTTTCTGTCTGATCCTAATTCGGTAACCATTACCTGTATTCATTAATTAACTAGCATTGTTAAATCATGGGGCGATTTCAACAGGAGAAAAACTCTTCGCTAAACATCAATTACTTATCGCAGAGGCAAGAATTCCATCGTGAAACGTCGAAATCTCGCCTGGAGCGTTGCAACGTCCCGGATTCGAACAAGGACATTAATGAGATAAGGCCGTCAGAGAGGGTAGTCCTGGTAATAATGAGGAACATTTTTATAACGAGGATCACCATCGCGAAATCATCTCCTGGGAAAAAAGGGAGAAAACGGAAGGAGGCTGCAGCACGACATTTCTCTATCCAACATCATCCTCCATTCTCCGTCGTCGTCGTCGTCGTCGTCGACGTCGTCGTTGTCGCGGGGAGACTTAATTATCTAATTAATTAACCTCAATCAGAACGATGAGTAATTTCTCGGTTCGCTGGCGCCTTTGCCAACGTCGAGACTTTCTTGTCACGCCGACTGTGGCCCCGAATTACGGATGAGTTCACGGCAAATCGATTATGTCCCGATGCTATTGCCCGCCTCTATTTAGGCGCAGCATCCACAGGATCCACAATCCTCCGGCGTTATCCTGTTTTCCCTGGCCGACCAATTTGCTCCTGCCAAGCCAGCCCTCGTCCCACCGATCCGTTCTCTATATCTGTTCGCCTTTATCTTCGCCTCTTACACGCCGATCGCGCGATAACTCGCTCGTGAAACGACCAGACGACGCGAGTTTGTTTTACCGGGGGTTCTCTCGCCTGAAAATTGCGTTTGCTCCCCGTGCAACGTTCTCGACATGCTCTGTTCCAAAGGAAGGCAACCTGCTGGAACGAATCTTTGCCAGAGTTTGGCAAAGTTAAGGTATTATAAATTTTGAGGGGATTTTTATTCGAGGAAATAATAGATCGTAGTTTGGATGTAAAATTAATATCTATGAATGGAGTCGGGGGAGGAAATTAAAAGTTGCGAAATAGGAAAAGGGAATTTTATAACAGTTCATAAATTAAACTCTATAAATTGGGAAGAAGAGAAGAGTGATTACGTTACCAACGTCATATTTTTTTAATGTATTTTAGAATAAAGCATAAGTCGTATGATATACCGTGAGCATAGATTGCAATAAGTGAAAAGGAGGTCATTTATTTTTTAAGAAATTCAACACTGACTTAGGAGAAAGAAGAAGGATATGATAAATCACTTCAACTTCGAAGATCGAAACAGACAAGTGTTATACGAAACTTGTTCGTTTATATATAGCCTTGTGAACAATAAAAATCCAATCTGTAGTTTAAAGAATCAACTTCCAGAAGGTAGAAAGACGCCATGAAGATCTCTGAAAATTTTTCCCACAAATATCAATTTCATCAACTGCCTACCAGTTTTCATAATCGAAAAGCACAGTCGCTAATAAGAGCAGCTAGATGCAATCCCCGATTCCAAATCGTTCAACCCAATCAGCCACCCTCTTGGAAATAACAACACCGCCCCGAAGATGCTCGAATTCCTACTGGCAAGCATAGTCCAGGATCCGGTGCCGACAAAAGCGATCCACCCCCTTGGTATCAGTGTAACTGACGTTTTTGACGCGTCAAGTGGATCCAGCCACGGCTAGAGTTTCGTTTAACACACACAGGCACGCCAAACCGAGATACTCGTCGATCCATATCGGCTACTGTTTTACATAAACATCGACTCGTCAGCGACAGGGGCGGAAATCGCAAGCGGAAGGGTGGCAAAAGGGGAACGGTGATTCGTCTAAGTGATCTCAAGTGTTTTCGCAGTTGACTCGCGGCGTGTTTGCACGGCGAACGAAGCTTTTTAAGGTTGGTTTAACCCTGGCCCCGGGCCCCATTTTCGGAGCTAACTTCGTATTTAGTTAGTCAACCCCGAGGCCGCGAGGCGCGATGGGAAACGACAAGTGGCATCTTCCCTCTTCGAACGGTGGACGATTGTCGTGCCATCGCCACCGTCTTTCATGTGCTAATTCCTGTTTATTTAATCGAATGCTGACGTCGATCGCCCCGGGATTAATTTCTAATATGCTTTAACGTGACCCGACTAGATTGTTTGGACAAACGCGTTTGTCTAGCGTTTAGGTGGACGAGAGATTTGTTGGCGTTATGGATGATCTCTTTCCAAGGATGGAGAAGCGTGGAGATCGTACGAAAGTGGGAAATACGGGAAAAAGGACAAAACCATTTTTGTTAATTTGCTGACTTTTATGTCACTCGATGACTAGTTTAAATATTACGGTCAAAGAAGCAAATAGTATGACAGATTCGAAGATATATACGTCGGAGAAGAGTCAGGAATAGGGTTGTGGGCGTTTGATAAATCTTCATTGGAATTGGCCATCGTTGTGGTATAACAAAGGTACGGTCTGCTAACACGAGTATGGATACTACCGACTCGACAATCAACCGCGGCGATTGAGCACTCGCGACACTAGTGATAATGGTCTTAGGTTCGATAACGAATCCGCGGTCAACGGAATGATAGATATACTTGCTCACAAAATCTAACTCAAACGTGTAATACTCACAGATCGTAAGGTGTTCCTCTCTTCGTCGATGAGATCTCAGAAAAGAATAACTTTTCGTCCCAATGATGCCACAGAGGAAAACTATGATGGGGTGTGTCTAAGGTGACAACGAATTCAGGTTCGATAACGAATCCACGATCCACGGGAGGACAAGTATCAACGTAATACTCGATTCGGATAACTTCTCGATAACTCAATCAGCAATTCGTCCAACGACTAACTAACAAACTAACTGACCCGTGATCCAACAGAAACTGCCCTTATATACCGCTGTCCCCACTTCTCTGGTCAATCTTTGTTTTTAAGGAGAGCCATATAATCATTTCATACCTCTGTCAGGTACACGTCCCTCCCGTGACCGTGGCTACGTCTAGTGACCCGCTATGTCACTTCGAGCCCGAACCCATCGTCATAAAGTCAGATTGGAACGTTAAAACTATTTCTTATTTTTATTACTTAAGTGCAGCTATAGTAAAAGTCTGGACTAGGGTATTGGGGGTTTTCCCAACATTCCGGACGGCAAATCCCGATGTTCTTTCATCTTCGACGTATATAATAATAATAAGTCTCGCAGGGAGAGATGATAAATCCACGATGTTTTGCGTTAGGTATTAATTCTTACGTTAAGTAGATTGATATTAGACTGCATAATTAACGTTATTACTCACAATTTCTTTTATTCTATATTTTTCCTTCGTTTCTTTTAGTACCATTCTAGCGTTTTTTCTTTTTTTTTCGAACACGGATACTGGTGGATTGGTCGACGAAGAATCGATATCGTAGCGACGCTTCTTGTTTGCGAAACGATGCGAGACAGATCGCGCGAGCGAATTGTCGCGGCGTACTGAATTTTTTACCACGCTTTGTTCGATGTCGCGTTCCCTGCTAAATTATAGTTTTGTTTGGGCTGTTTCGTTCGCGCGAAACGGTGATCCTTGACCGAGACGATTCACAGGGCGACGTTTGAATGAGGATTCGCGACACAAATCGAAATTCGTTAGCCACGTTCGCACAACAGGTTCACACGTCCGTATGCCATGTTCGCACGTTTGCAGGCAACGTTCTCGTGTTCCACAGTGTGTTATCTGAATGAGAATTCAGGACAAAGGTAAACAAATTCATACAATGTGGATTTTTCCTGAAACTCGATACCTTCTCGATATCATCTCCGTATGATGTATAATGAACGAGTGAGCTAATTTTCAAGTGATTAGATCGTGATGCAGAAACGATTTCTACTAATCCTCCATCGATTTTTGGGATTAGGTTATTTAAATAATTATAATTACGTATATGAAATTATAATTGACATTTATATTATTTACAGACTGACGATATCATCGAATAATAAGATCAAAATCGAACAATGATTATTCCGATTTTTGTTCACTTCATGTCACGCTGTGCGATTGTGCGATTTAATTGCGCGCGTTAATTCCGTGCACGCGGTCTTTTCAATCCGATTGATGGACCTCGTTTAAATTTCAGTATTTGATTTTTATTATGATTATTCGAAAGCATTAAATAACAAATAAGATTATTTGAAATATTTCGAAACATTCAATTAGCTCAATTCTTATGATTTCTTTGGAAGAATTTTAGCTAAACATTAGGTGATACCGTTACTTTGCAATGTCGTATCATATAATATTGAAATATTATACATAATATTTATTTAAAAGTCCTCTACAAATCTACAAAACTGAAATTTAAATTTCACACAATCTTCGTTGGTTTAAATATCGAATCTATGATCGATACCGCGAATACAACTTCTTCGTTGAAAGTCAAGGGATTAAAATGAAATTTCTGCCATATAGCAACATAGATAATTACTCTTCTTCCATTCTTCGCTTTGTACCGTTATAGTATTAATTAGCTTCGAAGCAAGCATTTTAATTGTTTCCGTTTAAACATCTTCATCATAGTGCTTTACATTACAAGCAGATATCGTGTTCTACATTAAACAAACGTTAAACCAATTAAAACGCAAGCCCACACGTTATAAATCAATAAACGTGTTCATAATTTTCATTCACCGTGCTTGCGCTCTTCATTATCGATATTACACTCACACGTTCTTGCAAAACGCGTTTCGATTCTTCTTTCACCCCTCAGCCACCCCGTATCACGATACAGACGTTGTAAAATTAGCGATATTAAGCGGATCGTTCGAATAAATTCTCGTTGCTGACGCATTAAAATTATCGTATTTCGGCGATTCTTTCATCGGACGGTGGAAAATTACACGCAAACACGGGAAAAGCATTTGTATTATTAACGCAGAATTCGACGATAATTTCGAGGCCGCGGTTTCGAGATCGAACCTCGTGAAATTGCGAAGGCTGACTCGCTAAAAGCACTTGGACGCCACGAACCAATTAGCATCTTCGTAAATTACTGGCGAATTACTTTACGAGCTGATTGTGATAAAATCGCTGGAATACGTCTCATTTCGAGTCGACTCGCTTAACGAATGATAACAAGGAATTACGCGACCAAGCTTAACTATCTCTATTAAACATGTACATGTACGTTCTCAAATCGAATATCTAATTATTTACTAATTAGGAAATAAGATCATGTACACGCGAAAGTCTTGCACTTCCTTTCCTCTTTCTATTTTTTTTTCTATTTCTTTTTATTTCTTCCTGCTCTCTGTTTTCCCCTCATTAATTTCCTTCGACAGCTGCCGCTGTCGCAGCTTATTATCGGCGGCATTGTCAACATGGCTGGTGCATCATTATATCACGAATCGACCAAGCGATAACGCGACGATTGCGAAATTAAGTCAGCCATTGAAGCTGCCGTGAACAGGGTTTAATAATACGCGATTATCGGTGGATCACTCCTTTGGCCAACGGATACAAGTAAATTATGTCCCCTGTTAATTAATGACACCCCCAATAATGTGTTATTAGTTTCTTTATGGAATCTGGTTTAATCGACACCTTAATTGAAATTTAGTCCGTTATGACGTTCGTTGGGTGTAAAATTTCACTTTAATTATACATTTAATGCTTTTGCTCGAGCGTATGTTTGTTGAGATTTTCTTTTCGAATTTAATATTACGTTGTTGTCTGGACGATGGTAATTATCGTAAACGATCGATACCGTTCTCTGTGGCTAAATCTAATTGAATTTGAATCTTGATAGCGATATAAAAATTATAAAAAAATAGCGTGACTCACCGGTGGTTCACGTTATCGCATAAAATGAAGCTGTTGCGAACCACCAGTGAGTCACGCCACACGTTGGTCGCGCTAGTTTATGCTGTGAAATGAGCGTTAAGACAGAATAACTCGTTTTGAAATAACATACGTCGCACGTGCGAATTAATTAACATTATTATTCTAATGCTTTGTTCTTGAATTAATAGGTAAGCTGGTAATCACGAGATTTAGACAGAGCGTAATTCTGTTCCTTTAAAAACAGCAGGTGAATGCTTTTTCGATTTCAAGCAATCTATCAAACGTTATTTTCCAATTTTAATAAAGAGAACGTAATTCTTTGAAAACGAATAAGGATATAAAATACCATACAATATCTTTTCATTCTTCGAACGTTTGCTTTCGAAACTATATCAGAATTTATTTTTAGATGCCATAAATCAAACACTCAAAAGATATAAAGCAACAGGAGAAGATAGAACAAGATAGAACATTTACGGATATAAAATACTTTCTTTGCTTTTTAAACTTTGCTTTATTATTTTCAAATGTCATAAATATTCGATTAATCGACAGTCGATTATTCAATCGTTACTCGATTCAGAACGTACGTGATGTAACATCTGGCAGATTTTCGTCTCTCGTTTATCGAAGAGACGCTTCTCGTGTCGAGTATTTCTCTATCGACGATATTTTCCAACCTTCGTGAGGAATTTTCGAAATCCTTGGCAATCCCGTCTAATGGATTACATTCGCGGGGATGTTCTTACAGAAGCAGAGCTACTTCTCCCGGCTGGCAAAGTCCTACCCGATTCTAAAGCTCGTTGATGTATACGATCGTCAAGTAAAGACCGTGAAAATCACGAGACATCGCGTGATTTCTACTGACTTCCGTTTCTTATTGCGCCACAGTCGTTCATACGGGTGTACGTGTTGGACAACGTCTACGTTTGCATTCTGGTGCACATACTTTTTTACGTTGCTCTGTGGTACGCCACTACGGTAAGTACAACTGTAAATTTTGGTCAGAAAATTTAGGACAAATTTTTTCAACATTTCGAGGTAATCCAAAATTACCATACAATGAATTTTCCGCTGTCGCTCTTGTAATTTCTCTTCCATAAAGCTTGAGCAACTCTAAAACGAACATTATAATTGTTACAATTTATCACTCGAAACCAATCTTCTTCGAAAACTGTAATAATCTATCGATAATTTTAATCGAATCGCCAATAATCTAAAACAATTAGTTACAGTGATTGATGCGACTGCGATGATTTTTTTAACGCTTCTATTATCTTCGAAAAGATTTGTGTCCACGTTCCTAGATTTTTTATTTAGTAATTTAGTATCATGCTAATTATAGAAATCTAAAATTTCAATTACATTATTAATTAATTAATTAATTAGAAGGCTTAATTTGTTTCTTAACCGCAGGTGATAAGAAAAATGGAGAAGGCGAATAAGGAGATGCTAAAAATTATGGAGGAGAACAGAACGGTGCGTCGACTGATCGATAATAATAGAAATTCAATCGTATCGATTTCTCGTTTAAACGATTGTTGCAGAGACTGGAAGACGTAGTGGCGTTGAAAGATAAGAAAACGGAATACGACGAGGCGGTGGTTAAAGTGGTTAGTGTCTAGAAGAAACTTTCAGTTCTTTCAAAAATCACAATAAACAATGAATAAGCGAATCTCATTAAACACTTTCAGAAAGAAACGCAGAGATTAACATCGCAGGAACTGGAAGACGAGGTAACTGAAAGTTCAACCGTCTCGTTAATCTTATAAATATGGCTAAAGACTACTTTATTTATAATTTCACCTATAACAACTTAATTCTATAATTAGTAAAAACATAGGTGCATGTGAACGAAATATTTTTAGTTACAAAAAAAGGGGTAGCTTCCACTGTGATTTTCAGGAAAAGTGACTTACAACCTTCGAATTTTTATTTCTTCGATCTCGTTCTCGTTTCGATACACAAAAATCTGACGATTTTAACAAGAATTACAACGTAACATAATCTTCCATACTATCTTAAAGCCCAACTCAAACTTTTTAACTACAAAAAAAAAAAAAATGAAATTAATTGCAAAATAATCTCAAAGACGAAGCAACGATAGAATTAAGTTTGCAAAACTCCTAGCCCCATAAGATTCATTTACTTTATCAAATCTCAACAAAATTATTATAATTCAGATGCAACGTCTAAGCACGGAGCTGATCAACGCAGAGGACAAGCTACTGGAACTAGAGAAAGTGGTGAAGAAAGTATCGAAAAAATATCTCTTCTATATGAAACATAACATTGAAATTGCTTCTATAGCGAAATTCTTCGATTGTCATTAATTCGTAGTTGATTTCCAGTACATATCCAGTGGAGAATCGTGCAAGAGTTCTGCGGGCGACGTCGCTGACCGAGAAAACGAACGCGCGGGACCGTGTTTTGGCGAAGGACGAACGGTCTCGCTCGAGAATCTCAAGGTACGTTTCAATTAAACTGTGTGCACCGATTTTCCCTACGTGACGGTGTTCTGTAATTGTCAAGAAAATGAAGACGGGGAGGGCGGTTTACCTCTTACTACCGGTTGCGTCAGTCGTTGTAACAGCTTGGGCCAGCGTTCCGAAACCGCCAGCAAAACGGAGACGAACAGATTGTTCAGGAATTCTGTTAGGGAACTCGCGACCACCGGGACGCGACGTGTAAAGTTATTTCGGTGTCTGGCGAACGAAATTGGGGAAAACCATAGGACTCTCGGTTAGTTAAGACGCATTCAACGGAATAGTCGAGGCTTTCGAACCCCGTGTAAGAGTTAATGCTGACGCCGATAGGATTGTCGTCGTATTATTGTTAGGATTATTGTGTGTCTTGATTACGTAATGTATCGATAGATAGCTTGGATAATGGACTGCGGTAATCCTTTATTGATAATAATTAGTCTGTGGATGTTTATACAAATTTGCGGTACTAGGGATACGATCGAAGAGATAGAACGTAAATAGATGTTTGCTTCATCCCTTAAATGTTATGAGTATTCTGCTTTGTATGTTTTGCATACCTTTGCTAATTTTCATAATGGAAGCATAGTGTTTACTCTGACATTATCTTGTTATAAAAAATACTTTTCGTTCCTCTTCCATTATTATTCTATTTATATTACTTCGATAGATTAGATTAGATATAATAAGAACTAGAGAAATTAGCGTCAACGATTGAAAAAAAGTATTGAGTATAGATTGTTGTTGTATTGTTGTATTGAGTATAGATATTTTACAATTGCAAATAATTTGAGGCCATTCGAAACCGACAGGCGAGAATTAAATAAATATACACAAAAATGCTAATTAGAAATAATATTTGTTTGAATTTTGAACAACTTGGTAAAATTATTTGCATGTTTTTTACTTTAAAGAAATTTCGTTGTATTCTATGTAAATTAATTTTCTTCTTTAATAATCGTCTCTAAGTTCTATAAAAAGAGTATGCTCTCCAGAGAGAATATTAGAAAAGAAACCTCTATATCCATTTTTACATTTCTCGTAAATGGATGAACACCTGTAATCCATTTGGTAATAATTATAGCATCTAAGAGATTCGTTATCGATCGAATATCGAATTAACGTTAATGAAAATTAATAGAAATATGTTTCACATTGTGTTGAAGATACTCGAACCGTCATTTCCACCGCCGCAGCCACCGGAACCTCCACCTAGGAAGTATGGGATCTTTGTCTCTCGACCTCCTGGCCAACGTCGTCCACCTCCCGCGGCTTCAGCTGCGACTGCACCCCCAAAAATCGGACACAAGTAACTACGGATCCGTGGAAGCTTCCGAGGAATCCGGGATTTATCACCGTAAGCGCTATTTTATCCATTCTGTAACCTTTTTTTTTTATATAGAATTTTGTTGAGATATGTATAATTTTCTGTGCTGGACTAGGTTAAATGCGTAGTAGAGATACTTGTATGCGAGTGTCGGTGTGTGGAAGTATATGTGTCCGCAACGTCTCGAAAACAAAGGAATGTAAACTCTTCAGTCGGTCAAGAGTCAGTTAACAGTCGGGTATAGAAGAAAGTGCTGAGACGCGTGCAAGTGTGTATCGATGAATATATAAGGAATCGTTCATGAAATAAATATTTCATTATTTTAATATTAATCCTCGGTATAAATTTAGTGTTCCTATAACATTATTTCGGCTTCAAAGATCCACAATTCTCAATAAATTTACATTTCTCGTTAAATAGAAACGTTTCTAAATATTGCAATTAACGTTACAAAGGAAACTTAAGAAAACTTAGTCTTAAGTTATGTCCGTGGTAATATTTGATTTTTATATTACGTCCACGAAATATTAGGTTGTCCCAAAAGTTTCTTCCGTTTCATAAGTGGAATAATAGATGCACAACATTTTTTATTTTATGTTATTTTATGGATTTATGTATGATCGATTTTGTAGTAGTAGAATAAAATGGATCAAACGTAATTCGATAAAATAATATAAAACAAAAAATGTTGTGCATCTACCACTTCCTTATAAAACGAAAGGAACTTTTGGGACAACCTAATATTTCGTAATTTGTCGTCAAATTAGATAATTATTGTCATAAACGACAGCTAATTTACCCGAGTTACTAATTTCAATAAAAAGGAGAGAATAAAATATCACCGATTTCTCTTTTCTATTTTATAAGTTACTGACAGAAATTATGAATTTGTGTACACGAACGTGAATCATAGAAATTTGCATACATGCTTAGCAAGTTGCATACGTTGTTTTAGACACGACTTTTCGGACATCTTTTCACGTCGAATGTGATTTTTATGATACTTGATGATTTCAGAGCCTGATAAATTCATGTGGAGTGCTGGAGATCGTCGACGAGACGATAGACGAAGAAAGCGATCAGGAAAATTCGCTAGTAGTGGCATTTCGACGCGTTTTAGTGCGAAAAAATTGCACGACGAGTCTCTGAAGAACGTGACACCTTTTACCAGATCGTTGTTGGGTCTCGTTACAATTTTCACGCAGGAAAAATTTTAAATATACTGCATACAAATAGACTATGTAATATATTTCTTAAATATATCGGTTACAAGTGTTTGCAATAAATCGAATAATATATAGGAAATATTACACACTTTCTACTTTATATTTATCTCCTTTATACGTAATTATATTACATGTATAAAATATTGCTTGCCCTTTTCTAGGGAAATTGACTTGTTGGGATTAAGCATCTCTGATATCATGAACATTAACTCCGGATACAGAAAAACTGCGTATCCGAATAACGAGACTTTCTCATTTATGACACTTACCGCTAACAACAAACCGAACGAATATAAATACGTAATATATTCGCGAGCATTAGCTAACATAAACTTCTTACCGCGACAACAGCTCAATGCTTATTCAACGAAATTGCAGATTTCTGCCAAGTCATTCAGCTATTCATCAGCATGCATTGGATATTTACTTCGTGCATATCGTTAATCGTAATTGGCAAAATTAATTAGCACGTTTACGTCGAATACTGGTGTCGAGGAAAGACAATATTCGTATTACACGATCATGCATTTTAGATTATCAAACTTTTTCTCACGCGACTATAGCAATTACGAAATACGCTGACGTCTTTACAGACGTGTGTCAGAGTGCAACGCGTATACGACGACTCTGTGGGAAAGTGAAATTAAAAATAGAATCAAGTTTCAACGCACACAGCGTAGAAAAGTGCGTATTAAAGCAAAATCAATTAACCGAACTTAAACGAATTTATGAAAATTTATTATCATGGAAATATACGAAGTAAAGCAAACGTATCTATATGGACTTTGAAGATAGTACGTGACTGATCTTTTGTCTGATCTGGACGCGCACGTATCATTGCCCTTGGGCAAACTGGTTTACTCGAAGAAAAATTCTTTTTGTTCTACGTACACAGGATATATCGTGGAACTGGAAAATACATTTATTCAGGATTGTGAGAGCAAACATCGTGTGTAGAGCTGTTGTTGAAAAATAATTTCTCTATATAAATGTTTATTTCGTTGTGTATCGAGATATTGAAGAATGAGAAGAACATTTTGATGTTGTTAATGTTGACAAAACAATAACATGTTTGGTACTTGTATTTAACAAAATGTTATTTGTTACTAACGAAGAAAACTGAAATTATTAAGCGATATAAATAAAACTGTTTCAAAGAAAAGTCCATGTTCTACTTTTCCAGTAGCTTATATCGTAGAAAGAAATTAGAGTGAGTAGTTTTTGATTTAAAAAGAATACTGTTTCTAACAATTTCCATACTTAACGTTTCCATTAAAAATGTAATACTCTATATTTTAACAATTAAAACTAGAGATTACTAGAAATACCGCATCTAGAGGAAAAGAAATAATACGGAATTAATAAATTAATTAATAAATTCATACTAAGTGGAAAGTCGATTAAATACGAATCTGTACTTGTTTTATCCGATAAGATATAGAACTCGTGCGCTATCAGAACAAAGTGAAAAATGGTTGTTAACTGTTCGCACCGGTTCTCGCCAGACAAACTGGCGAATAAACGAATCACGGCACGAGATCGGCCGATCCGATCGCTGCGAGTTGCGGCCGAGTGTCCAACTTTCACTGACAACTCGTTAGGTCCGTAGGCCGTGGTTTCGAATCATTCACAGTCATTCCGCGACGTCGGTAGACCGCGGCAGCGTCGCTGAATTCCTCCAATCGGAACGCATTCGTCATCGAATACACACATAACTTTTTGTACTTGACCTATCAAATTCTATTATTTAATCAAAACACTATAATTTCCCGTAAGTTTGTGCCCGTGTCGAGTATAGCATTAGAGTTTAGAAAGCTTTGTTACCGCTCGTGTTCGTGCCAGTGATTTCACTTTTAACGGAGCAGTGTTAGAGTGCATTCCGCGGACTACAAACCAGTTTTGCAGCGATTCAATTTTAAACAAAGAAAAAAAAAAAAGAATTCGGAAGAATCCGATTCGGAGGGATATTGGAAAAATTTGACTTGTGTGGTTCAGTTTTAAGCATAGTGTTCCATCGTTCGGGATTGCGTTGGCATTGCGACACACCGGATCGAAGAAAGTGGAAGTGAACAGAGAGCGAAAGTTCTGCTATAACATCTTCCACGTTGAAAGTTGACGATCCGTGACCACAGGCTTAGCACATCGTCCATGCTTCTCACGAGTATGTATTGTTTCGCTATATGTGTATTTACATGCTCTCAAAAATCGGGTTAAGGCGTTGTAACATGACTATTGCATAACTTGAACGCTCTCCTTTCAAATTCTTACGGAGACCTTAATACGTCTAATTTTGTCGACAAGTAATTATTAAATATCGATCAACATTGTTTAACATTTTTCTGTTTAATTATTACTAGAGATACAAATTATTTCAGGCAATAATTGTACAAGAATTTCTTTCACCTACTGGAATAACCTTATGTCCATAAGAAAAACGCTAAAACTAAGTGGGCTATACTAACAGACTAATACCGATTCCAATCGATATTAAATATTTTCTAACAATGCTGATACTATCCTATTTAATTATTATTAAAGGAAATATAAAAATATCCAAAGTAACAACTGTACAGAAATTCCTATTATCAACTCAGAATTGTAACTGATTATAGTGTTTAATTGAACTCGTATGTTCTAAGAATTATCGATCAATAATCGCCAGAAATAAATTCTTAACTACCATTGCATTACTACATTACAGTGCGATAAACACGTTCGTAAAGAAGCTGCAAAAAATTGAAAGCTGCAGATATACGAGCACTATGTAACTTGCACACCAGGCGGCATTACGAAAGATTACGGTAGCTACAAAAAGTATTTGCACATACCCTTCTTTCCCAATAAAACGTTTTCCCATAAAGACCCCTAGCCCCTATACACGTTGAAACATGTTGCGATGCATGATACATGTTACAATATATGCGTATCAGAAGCAACTTGTATCGATGTAGGAATCAGAATCACGTTTTAACTGGACCGATCGGGACACAGGTTTTTTCTACCTGTAACGAGTATCATCGGTTAGTTTACAGTAGGCTCCCATCGTTGTATTTTGTTTCCTAGTCCTTGAAGGACCTGTTTTCATGTGGTATCGAAAAACAAAGTTGTCAATAGGCAAATAATTTCTGTAATGACTCGGTTCGTTCGTGTTTACTTCTCTCAATAACGTGAAATTAGAAAACCTGTTTCTCTTGATTAACCATCACTTTGTTCGTTTCTGTTTAATCTTTAATTTTTTATCTTTTGCAGTCAATATTGCCCTCTGTTATTGACAATTAATATTTGGAGAATAATCAGACATTGTAACACGCATCTTTCGACATTGGTATCGCACCAGAAACTAAGGAGAATCGGTAATCTGGTAGACTGGAACTGGTGCAGATTTCATGAAACGCAGCTGTCGACGCATGCATAGCAACGTGTTTCAACGTGTACAGCAGGTTTTACATTTCATTCTCAAGGTATCAAATGTTTATCGCGATATGAAAGTATCGCTAAACGATGCGAAACTTAATATACTTGGACCTAATTAAGTAATTACTACAATAAATAACGATCGTTTCCAACGATACCAACGATAAATCGTCGAGACAATAATTGTTGCTGCCTTAGCAATCGGAGTGTCTCTGTCTAGCGCCGAGTGTTTGCATCACAACGTTCGAAGCCATTGCGTCTGTTTTTATATTATCCTCGAGCAGTCGACTATTGTTCTTCGAATTTCGAAGATTCTACAATAGCAGCGCTATCTTCGGCAACGTTCGGCGGCTCGACGGCTTAGCAACAGCTCACCGAACTGTCAAGGCTGTCAACGACCACCGATAACTGTTTTCCGTTTCATCGTCGTCGTTGACATATGTCACGTTTCATTGTCGAAAATGTTGTTTGATCGCGGTTTCGGTCGCTGCTTGCACAAAAATCTAAAATTCCCCAATGAAACGAAGAGCACGTATGCGGCATAAATCGGCGAGTTGCGTTCGGTCTACGCACTTACGCGTTCTCGCTTTGTAATTTACAGATCTACCATCACGTGTGATATTCACCGTGCTCGACGTTAATCCGTTCTAATTTCTCTCTAATTGTTCGCGCCCGTACAAAGTTTAGAAGTACAGCCTCGATTTATTTACTCCGTTGCCTACATTAAATATTAAGATTGTTTCGTCAACCTAGTATTGAGTTATAGTAAACTCTTATAACTTGATATAATTTTCCTAATCGTACGAAAATATTATTAAATCATACGAGCTTTTAGTATATTTAGACCCGATTAATTAGTACTTAAATGCTACGATAAATACGCTTGTTTCCAACCGCTCCAACGTTAAGTTCGAAGCAATAATTGTTTTTGCCCTAATAATCCCCTGATAGTTGTAATGAACTCTTGTTTGGATAATCTGCTCGTCTCGCGTCCGTGATTATTTATTATCGGCTTGATCTTTCGTTCTAATTTATTCCGACGCAGCGTAGACGCTTCCGACGTTACGTTCCAAACAACAATGGTACGCAATAATATTTTTTGTAGCCACTGTAATTCCAAGACGATGTCAATTTATTGTCGACTCTTGTCCTCGCCTTAATTCTAATACGAAGATTAGTATCGGTAATATAACCCTCTTTGCCTTTTAATCCTTCTAAGACCTTGCGTCTTAATCGACGGCTATATTAGGTGTAGCAGAGCGAAGACTAAAGTTCAAACAGCAAATCCAGTGGCGCGGCGTGTTCTTCCGATCCGGTCCTTGAATCGGTAGAGGCCGCAGTGAATCGAGGATCGTCGATCGGTGCGGACGTGACGTTACAAGGACGCCAGTCGGCATGGCTATGGACACCAGCACTGTGCGTCTCGTGATATTCCTCGGGATGTTCCTCATGTTCGCCGGTGACTACAGCTACGTGATCTTCACGATTTTCGGTCGATCGTCTCGGCAAAATATCACTGAACCGGTTAAAAGTCTGGAGGATCCTGCAAGCAAGGTTCCTGCAGACAAGGTAGCCTTGACGACGGTGAAGAAGGATAACGAGAAAGAAAACGGTAAGGAATAATTTACATGCGCACGAGGAACTAAGAAATCTCGACTATCGACGCGCTAACGAACGTTCGTAATGTAATTGTAATTTCCGGAAATGTTATGCTAATGTACTTGTGCATCGTAACGAATCATCGGATTTTTTATCGTAGTACCGTGTGCGGTTTCGTTCCGGGATGTTAAAGGAAATGTTAATTCCGTTTGATTTATTCTTATGGAAGCTATTGATTTAGTTTGAGCTCCATTGAGTTCCATGTGGATGGAGAGCTTCGATTTGTAACGAGTTGAGCTATAGATAATTAGAAGTAAAGTATTATTCTCCCTTCTCAATGAAAGTTAATATTTGTTTTGTTAAAGGCATTTGCATAGTCTTAGTAATTACAGAAACAATAAATTTGATACAAATTTGATATGATTCGTTATTCAAGGTGGGGACAACAATGACTCACGTTGTACGTTCATTAAATTCGTTGAATAAATTGTGTTTCATAATAGTCATCAAATTGGAGAAATTCTTCCTGTGAGCGAGACAGCATAATGTACAAAATATTGGACTCTTTTATCCATCAAATTGGATTTCAAACAATTTGAGAGAAAAATTCATCGTATTAATGTAAGAGAAAGTCCTTAATCCTCATTCCAGAAATTTAGTACATTTTTTACCTGAAGTTTTACCTCAAGCGATTATCTTTTTATGTTCTGATCGTTAATTGTTTGGCGTTATTTGCGTAGGTTTAATCGATAATATGCAGCATGCAGAATGTATTATATTTTTCGTTAGTCGTGTACAAGTCAACTATCCGAATTAATAGAATTTCTTAAAAATCTTTATTGATCGCCACAAATTTACAAAATACAATTTGCAGGCTTTTACGATATTGTTGTCAAGTATTATCCACTTAGTATATTTTCACCAGCTTTCTTACGCAATCTTTGAATAAAATAGGATCAATTGTCGCAACCAATTGACGATCGACCATCGAAACATTCCACGGCCCAGCTGTCCGATTTAATTAATATTTCTCGCTTTAACGACCCGATAGTTCGTATTATTCACAAGACTATACAACTTGAAGCAAGGAAACGATAAACGTCGAAATAAACGTTGAAGATAAACAGGTTGGAGAGCGAAAGAGTAAGAATTGTTTACTTAGATTATCTACCTAAAAGGTAAAACCATTCGTAGCTTGATTTCCAAGCCGAGATACATTCAACATACTATTCTGCAGTATAAACTAATTTGCATAAACATTAAATGTTCATTAGTTCATTAATGGGGGGGGGGATATTTAGAAAAGTTTATGCATCTTATATGTAAATTACTTTACAGCGATCTCGCGACGCGCGAAGATGATGACGACGATCAAGACGGCTTGCTTGCCCAAGCTTATATGCGAACTGACCTCGTCCGTCCATCAGGATCAGCTGAGTGAGATGGAACGGTCACTGCTAAACTTAATCAGGTAAACGACGAGTTGTTTGTTCCTCTTAAGTAGATAAGTCCAGGGACACAAAAAAAATTAATACGTAGCTCGATTTAAATTTCCTTATAAATTAACGATCGAATTATTTAACAATTTTGGTCATTGATTTTACCCAAATATGTGTTCAATGTTAAAAATTCTTTCGTCGAATTTTTAGCACTAGAACTAGCGATGATTAAAATATAAAATTGGGCCAACAGCTTTCTCTATAAATTTCTATATGACGCTATCAATCGGTCATTTTTACTATTTTCATAGTCCTGCTGTTACGACCGTTCTCGGAGAGACGCGGTCGCGAGAAAAACGCTTCAGCGAGAGGCGTAAATTCTCGCTACGATTCGGTTAATCGACGCCGCGAAGTAGTCGTTCCCCTGTTTCGGTTAAGATAACAGAGGTGGTTGAATGAATGTGACACAGTATAGTAAGTTATATTTCACTGTTTATTCCAACAACTTATAACGAAGGCAGTTACGCTGGTGCGTATGTACGAGATGAGTGAGTGACTGATCTACGGGTGTGTATACCCGGTCGAAGGATGTTGACCGTTCGAAGGATGTAAAATCAGTGAGATTCGGAGACGATGCTGTGGCGGAGGAAAGCTAAGGATGGGTGTGTGTAGCGCACGGGACCATCGGATTTGTTGGTGACGATTTTAGTTGAGAGAGTGAGGGAAATAGACTTCGTTGTTAATTGGTTAAACGAAGGGTCTTAACCTACTGCGCTGAACCGCCTAGAAACATTAAGAAACCGAGCAGTAACTTTTCTTTTCAATTAGAAATTCATCCGCGTTGCGGTTCATCGATATTCCAAGTCCTCCGTGGAATTACATTTTCGATGGCCTCTATGTAAGAAGTAGTCCGAAACGTTCCGCTTTTAGGCGGGTGAAAGAAACGAAATAGATCATGACGAAGAAACAGCGATTACACACTAAGAACGTTTACGAACCGTTCGACAGAGTTGATTGACGTTCGAAACCTCCGGGATGATGGAGCAGTTTCGCGCTGGAACTTTTACGACACCTCATAGGACGCTCGTAGCTCGTCCACTTTCATCATCGACTCGTTCCAGTTCACCACTTTCACTTTCCACTTTCGATCACCATCGACGGTAATGCGAATTCATTCGTTCATGGATCATGAGATTCTCGATAGGTCAGCAACCATAACAAGAGCCACCAATGTCACGTTGTGAAATTTATATTACATCCTGGACTCAGTTGGACTATTGTCCTCGTTCTGTTTACGAGCTATCAATGTCTCGATATCGTTCAATGGTATCTCGTAGCTCGAGCTAATTGCTTCCTAATTTCGTATAGATAAATCGTATTCTATCGTGGATTGCGCGTAGAAACGTTGGTCTTGTTCTTTTTACTGGCTGTCAATATCTCTCGATATTTGTTTTATGGTATGTTCAACATCAAGCTGAGATATTGGATGACGAAGTTTCTCAATTTTTATAGAAAGATCGTATTCTATCGTAACTTGCGTCGAAACATTGTTCTTACGAGTTATCGATATCCCGATAGTATCTTCTAAATCAAGCCACGTATTCGGTAACGTCGATTTTTATACAAAAATTCGTAAAACGTTGGATCAAGAAAAACGATTGCTTCGTTACAAAATCGTTAGAACAATTTACGCACGTTACGAATCATTGATTCAACAACCTGACTACGCATTAGCGAACTGTTAATTGAACAATAAACATAGCCATACACGCTCGCACAATGTTACAATCTCGCGCCACCTAGAAACCTTATTAAATCAGCCATACTTTATACGTAAATCGAGCACAGCGTTCATAAACAATATGCAGCCTCTGGACTTCACTCCCCCTGTCGGAGAATTAAACGTCAGCTCGTCGGATTACCTTCCAATCTGCAGATTACACCGATGGAGCAGTGTACGCGCCGAATGCTCTCTTCGATCGTGGGAATATCGATCAGCGCGGTCGAAGCTTGATCCTGGTGCGCGAAACAACAAGCCGAGCGCACAGGCCAAACAAACGTCAGTTCGATATCTCGCTAAACAGATGCAGTCGAACAGTCAGGCTCGATATCGTTGCTCGCGAGGATGCAGCGTGTCATCGAAAATTGGATGGCGAGCTGAGCGGGCCGCGCGTTGCGCAATTTTCAATGAACGAGCGTTCGACGTTGAACGATCGCGCACGGAGGTTACGAAGCACGTCGCGACGCTGGTTCGCCGCGTTGAAATTGGATGACGGCCGCGGTATCTCGCAATATTCGTTTACGATCGAGAAGCGAAACGCAGCCACGCGCCGCCGCCATCGGGGGTCATTTTGCTCGCTGATTAAAAGCAAAGTTATGTTAAACCGGCCAAATATCGACCGCGACGATGCGCGGTCGGCTCGCGTTGTTTCGATCCCGCTGCAAATCTCCGCGTTTCAACGCGTTTTGGGGCGGATTTCACGTTTTTGTTTTCTCCTTTTCTCTTCTTTCGTAGATGTGTTTTTGCGAGATGTAGGTATTGATTGAAAGAGAAATTGTCATGCGGGATTTTTCCGACTGGAAACTGCGAATGAGCAGGAATTTTTTGTTCCACTGCGGGACACGTGGAATTCGAAATCAAGAGAGAAATATCTAGTTTTCCCTTCCATAGATTCCTGCCATGTAGATACGCGTTTTAAACTCGAGTAATTTGTAGCTTTAATTGAATTTTATGAGCTGGCAATCCGAACTGACAGAGTAGAAATTTTATTTCATAATACGACGCGACGGTGCAATTTTCAATCATGCGAGCAATTTCTATACTCTTTGTCACCACCTCTCAACCAGGTGGAGATCAATTAAATCGAAAACTCGGCAAACCTTCAACGATATGAACCCTCAAGGTGGAGGTAGATTAAGGAGTTCTAATTCGTTTGTGATTTTTGTATGTTTATTTGAAGAGATTTGTAGTGTGTGTTGAAGTATGTTGTATGAACGTAAGAGCCTACTTTTCTCTAAGTATGAAATCTGTGTCGTGAGGCACGTAACTGTTCGCGTAAGTGATGAACGAGCGAGTGATGAACGTAAGTGACGAGTGATGAAAGAGTTATGAACGTAAGAGAGTATGAAACGTGAGTATGTACGAGACCTGTCTTATTCTCGAAGCACGTGTTGCTTACATTCCAAGTGTCTGTCTAGGGGCTACGTTTTCGTCAACGTTTTCTACGACGTAGAAATCTATATCTTTGCAATCATGCGACTGTCAAACTGTCGTGGTCGCCTTGCAAGTGGTGCGTCCACTGCGTACCTGGTTGAGAATACGTAGCACAACGTCCCGTTAGCGACATCATCCGGTGACCTATTGTCGAGTTCTAATCCGGGATCGAAGTTTATCACACGTCATCTGTTGTTGCGCGGACCTGACGAGCGCTTAAAAATGCTAACCGTGTCGTGGACGTGATTCGAATTGTAAAGTTTATAATATGCAATGTAGAAAATTCCAACTTCTCGGAAATAGCAGATGTACTGTCCGTATCGTAAAGTTGGGATAATCTCGTATCCTCGATGTTCCTTTTCCAAATTTCATACCAAATTTATCGTTCGTAAATAGAAGTTGGCGAATGATAAATGTGAAAAATAAAATTTCGCTCGAATATTTACACAAGATAGAATGAAGATGCAGCGAAAGAGAACAGGGAAGAATGTACGGAGATCTGGTATTTAGCTGCAAGACGTTACTATAATACTTCCGGTCATTAAAGAGCCAGCGGTTTTTCTGCGAGCAAGAGGTCGAAGTACAACGTGAAAGTTCCTCTGCTCTTATGTAAGCCGCCTCGAAAAGAGAACGACCATGTGCTTCTGCGTTGACGGAGGCTATAGCGATCCGTCACTTTCCTTTTCACGGGTTATTCAATCTTCCGACTTTCTACGACGCCTGAAGCGTGTTTCATTCGAACATCGCTTGTCCCTGAATCTTATTTCGCATCATTTAGTCCCTACAAGCGACGGTAATCGGTGGAATCGATATGATATCATTTCGTAATTGATTGCAGAAACGTCTCTGTTTTTTCGTTTTCTTGTTCTTGTTTTCCGGAGATTGAAAACAGAGAAATAGAATGGTAGCTCGGCTTTAAAGGTTAATTCGCGGTCGTTGCTCGGCTACGATGCTTCCGTTCATCTCGCGAAATTACATACAGCTCTTTACTTCTCCACGCGGAAATTAAATTTCGTTTCGACCGTGTCGAGCTTAATTGACAGAAATTAAGCTCCGAACCTTCCGTGCTCTTTCTTCCGTTAGAGTAATTAATTAAATAATTAAATAATTGATATCAAGTAAGAATAGCTTTTGGTAATGAATTGATAAAATTCTGTCAGATTTACCTGACAGATATTATTGAAACATCGACGTACATGTTTCTCATAATTCATATATTTTTTAATACTCTAATTTAATCATGAAAATCCGTGTAAATAAAATTACTACGCCAGAAAATCACCAAAGAATATACGAAATGTGTAAAGAATACAATGCTTAATCTGATATCCCAGCTTCGATACGGTCGAAAAGAGATTTGTGCACTAAAATCGACGATCTACAAAATCCAAGTTATGGTCACAAATGTGACAATAACTTTTGTCAATACACGCGATAAATCAAAACACTCGTAGTAAATGCAAAGGCTGATCTTCGATCATTGCCCCCGAATTTTCCACTCGTTCCCCAACGAAGCATCAAATTAAAATACACGCAAACGAACAGGAAAAGGAAATAAAAAGAAGGCGGGAAAAGTCGAAAGTTAAAGAACCAACAAGGAATGATGTCACGGTGGATCGTGATGGTTAACGTCCCGGAAGGATTCGTGCTTTATATTTACTTTTATGCGTGCGTAAACGCCGTTCCCATAGCGAGGCCGATTTTTATGGAACCGCTCCGGGTTAAACCGATCAAGATGGAAAAGCTAAGAAGCCGTTTTGCGTTTGCTCGTTATGCTCGCCTCGAGGCTGCGATCGTAAACGGGCAAACAGGGAGATTTCCCTTTTGCGGCCGCGAGACATCTTCCTCAGGGGCCATGCGTGACGAAACTGTTTCTTACGACGATCAGCCCTCTTCTTCCGACTTCCCGGAGGATGGAACGTGAGTTCCCATATTTTCGTTGACAAGATATGGCGGACGCCTTTCTTCATCGGCAGTTGCGGTCGCGGATATTATGGATCGTTGTGTCTTCTTTGGGTTTCATATATTTGATATGGAAGAAGGTTGACGTGTAAAAATGACTCTTCGCGATAAACGCGTTTAAAGCTCTACAAATTGTCTATTTTCATCGTTAATACAGTGGCCATAAGTGGTATTTGCGCACTATTGTATTTATTATAGCGTCTATGTACTGGTTGATCAAGTCCGAGTATATTGAGATTTCCATATCGTTTGATAGTACTTTCGTATGACTACGAGATTTGACTAGGAAAATGGAACTCAATGAAACAAATGCTTCATTGAAAAATGAGAATATGTACTTGTAAACACTTGGTAGTTATTGTGCATGATTCTGATTGTGAGTTGTGAAGCGAATAATTATTCTACGAGATTGGGGTTGCTCTCATTGCAAAGAAACTTTTGTCTATAAAAATCACGAAGAAGTGAAAATCGATTTTTTGCATCTGAACTTCCTTTTACCAGAACATGTCGCGTATCAACGAGTGATGCATTATATTTGTGAGCTATATAGGAATTTTTAAAGTCGAGAACGATTGGGAGATGTTGGAATCATCTAATAAATTTTCTCACGTATTTTCATTTAATTTGTTAGTTAGAGATCCATTTGTGAGCTATTTTGTAATTTTTAAAACCTAACAATGATTGGATAATGCGTTGATCATGTAATGATTCTACGCGTTTTAATAGAAGTTCCTTCGCGTGTGCTCTTTATTTAAATCTCTTTCTGATATACGTTTTAATTGTGTCGTAATTACTAAAATTATCGCGATAATTCATTTTGTAAATTTATTTATTTTTATGAATCAATTCATTTTATGAAACGCGATGGGTTTCAGCGAGGGTTTTAAGCAAAGTGAGAGATAAAGGGAGATGTTTCTGTTTCTACAAATAAGATACCAACGAGGATTAGAAACTATGGAAACGTTTCTTTCACAACCTTTATTTACAGATTCTATGCTGATATGTGTGTTAATTATAATTCTCTTGGATCACGCAATTAGATAGTAAAAGTTTCAGAAAAGATACACGAATAAAATACGTTTTTATAAAGAATCAGGAATATCTGCGTTGAAATCTTTGAATATTAAAAAGGATTCGTCGAAATTCTAATAATAACGGTGTAATTAATATTACATGAGATTGCATTATTGATTTTTTTATATTGATTATATTATATGAGAAAAGAATCTAAATGAAGCATCCTTATAAAGAAACGAGGAGGAAAGTATCGAATTTTTTGAACACTAAAGCAGAATTACCACCAAAATTCCAATAATAACGATACGGTTAACGTTACGAGATATCAGAAAATAATCCGAATAAATAATATACGCACAGAAAATTGTATTAAATAGTAAAATCTACTGGAATCGAAAGTTGGAAACGGAAGTACCTCGCGTGGCGAGCGTCGACCGGAGGTCCCCAATTTTCCCACATTTCTTCTGAGTTGGTGCACAGGACGGAACCAGAGAAAGGCTGGTTCGTGCAATTTGCAGTCGGTTTCATCGAGCGTAACGATTCTGGTGCACGTATTTACAGACAGCAGTCGATATCGAAAGTAAAAGGCAACTCGCCTTGTGCCTGTTCTTATGCGGCTTGTTCTCAACCAGTTTATCATGGTCAAACGTTGCGAAAGTGGAGTCGATTTCGTGCGTGCCAGTGCCGTCGACGCCCGTCGATTATTCTTTCGATCGTTTCGAAACGAGTTTCCGCGACATAATCCTTGCGAAACGTGTTCGTAAATATGACACCTGCTTCGTCTTATTCGCGTCAATCTATTCGCTTTCACAAGGAGGAAAAGTAAGAGATTTTTACCAACCGTCGAATATTGCTAAATTAATTTCTTGTAACGACGTTATGTATTTCATATTTGCAGAGATGAGAATTCACGATAACTTGCTATAAATATATATAAAAATAATGTTAACACTTGTTATAAAAAATAAATATAGCGCAGAGCTATTAGCTTTTAAATAACAGTTGAGTTTGTCAAATTTATCTAAATAACAAGTGTTAGTTTGCTTCTTTTTGTAACTATTATGAATAGCTGGCAATTCTTGGCAAAATAGATGTTTTCTTTTATTGAGATCAAAATACGTTTACGTATGCTTTAGTTTATTTGCACCATGTCACCTTAATTGTAATTATTTGCAATCAAGTTAAGGCAGCTATATTCGCTTAGAAACTGGAAAATGTTGAATAATCGTCGAGTGGCATTCTATATGATAAAGAAACCAGCTAGTGCATAAATTAACGTTTGGTATTAGCAAGTTCATTGAAAACTATTAAACTACTAGAAACTATCAATCTATCGACAAATAATGCCCAACAATTTACTAAAGCTATAAGCTGTCCTAAGACTTTGAGTAAAAATTTGTGTATAGTACATTTATCATATGATTTAAAAAATTTGTAATTCTAAAGCTAGGATCATTTTAATAAGATACGTTTGGAAACCATGCGTTTATATAGGAACAGCTACTGCAAGTTATCAAAGTTTCAACGTTACCGCAGTTTTCCGGAACTCGTTGAGCAACGGACGCTTTGCTAAGGGACTTTAATTTGCAAGAATTAAAGTTCACTTTTCAACTATGGAACAGCGATAAATATTTAGCTAAATATTTACATTAATTAACGTTACGTTAGCGGGGCAACATTTTGATACTTGCGCCGCCCTGGCGAAAGAGGAAGTACAAACGATGAATATTTCATGGAAACTTTTCAGGGACACGAGCTTGAACACGATGGCGGAAGTGCCCTCGAGGTACCACTTCGCGGCGCATATGGGTCAACTGATATCCGGCGTGGAAGGTCAAGGATGTCATAATTTCTACCCTACCTGCCCCCTGCCTGGCTCCAGCGTTCTCAACATGATGAAGAAGATTCGACTGCGTTGACGCTATGAAATCACGTGGACAAGCAATGAAAAAATATGACAACGCAATTTGCGATATCGCAGATGATGTTTCTCGTAACGTCGTTACGAACAGAATTTCGATTTTTTTTAAATTGTGGATAATTTCTGTTTCACTCCAAATGATGTTTCTTACGAGTAAGATATTATCGTAAAAAGACAGAAAGAAGGAAAACCTTTTTGGTGTACTTCTTAATACAAGTTAAAATTAGATAGTAATTACGAAGATAGTTAAGAAACTTACGTCTAGATTAAGTGTACTTAAGGAATAATTTCTATTATGATCATACTCGACTCTAATGAGTAGTCATTAGATTAGAAAAATAAAGTTTAATCGATGTAAGATTACTATAAACTACGTTTAAGTGTATCGAATAGTATTTCATCCCAGAAATCTCGTATATGTACGAGAGAAAAATGCGCGATAATTATTTATTTTTCGTCGTCGAGCGATCTTTGATTGCACGTCTCTACGTAAAATGTATTACGAAACCACTTGTTTTATAGTATAGAAAATAAAAAACTCTTTTGAACGTACGAAAATCATTCGCAAACCCCTTACGCTTCTTGAAAACTCTACGTCTCAAACATTTCTATCTTTCTATTTACTTCTTATTTTTGTATTCTAATCAAAGTACCAAACTTCCGAAATTGAAAAATTCCAAAAACGAGATATACAAGATTACAGAATGTCCATATCCAAAAACATACAAAATATCAAAAAGTAAGACATTCACTATAGTATTTGTGAGTGAAATATTGGAAGATGAAGCAAACTTGGATTTAGATTTTATTTCTTCATTCTCCTCGTAAAGATATTTTCTATGAACATCTTACAAATTATCCAAAATCCGCTCTATTTTCCTGTCCTTCGACTTAAATGTTTCGTTCTTTCGCATAATTCTTCTTCGCAGTCGCGTTGTATAGTATTTCGAGCGCGCCTTTGTTAGGTTGCCGGCAATTACGGGACATTTTCGGTGTTTTGGACCGTAATAGCAGTTTCCACGGCGAATCATCGTCGCTCGAACTGATTTGAACGAGAGCCTGGTCCTTATTTACCATCGGTGTACGTATAATATTCAGTGAGCGTATAAAACGTTCACAAAGACGTTCAGGCCAGGTAATGTCTCTTTCACTGGAACTCGCTCCTTGTAATTATTTCTCGTGCGCGCTGCTATGACAGAAAAGCTGGCTCTAATTTGTGGTATAGCGATTTATCTTTCCCGTTGCTCGTTATCGTTTCGCGTTTAACCCGCCTGTGATGCTTTTCCACGAAATTAAATGAAATCGACACCTGAGCATTCGATTGTCGTTGCTTGCAGCGATTATTCACGTGATGCTCTTTTATACATTTTTTCTTTTTCTGTAATAATTAACAATTGTTCTTTTTATTACTGCGCGATTGATCTCGGTTTGCGTTTAATATATGTCTTTATATTTTCACATTGTATATTTTATAGACGCCAAAAACGGTATTTTATTGGTAAAACTTTCGAATTTCGTGGATCTTACCGAAAAATTTTATATATTTACATACGTAACTCGGAAACTTCTTTGAACCCGTTGAACCCGAGCGAGAGTTGTGATCTACCACATAATTCGACGTTTGAGCAAAATTCGTTAAAATTGGTGAAATGTCCGAGAGTTTGATTTTTTTTTCTATTTGATAAACGAAATATAAATTTGACGCGTGATTGGTATGTCTCCGTTTGGGAAATTTCATTGCCAACATTAATAAAAAACTTTTACCGAAAAACTGATCGAGCTTTATCATACAATAGTGGATTTAAACGTGATATCGTTTTTATTATGGGCAGTGACGAGGTCCCTATTCCCAACAGCACCCTTAATCCGCTGAAATTAAATTTATATCCAATTACTGCCTATATTAATCGCGACCAATTTAAAACGAACGTGATTAGTCTTTAATTATTTATCCCAATTAATCGTCGTTTAAACGCAAAATACATTCACTTTTGTAAACAGTATGTTAATAAATCGACAACTAAAAGGTACAAAGATAATCTGAATTTTTAATTATAAATATTTTATGCTATATTTTCTATTATTTTGATATTCTGTGTTTTCTCAAAGGACTTAACATTCTTCTATCATGAAATTATTTCTCCTTATACTTGCTACCATTCCCTTAAGGACGCCTTCCGCTTCCTTTAAAAAAGGGAAAGCAAATCTTACGGCGGTGATCTCGCGTGAAAACAATCCGTACAATTTACAGCGGCGTCTGTAGCGGCGAAAAGTTATTGTAATAATCTCCGGCGCCTTTATCGGCTTAAGCACTATGCCAAGCGTGCTTTCTCCGCAACGATAGCGAAGAGGATCGTGCCAAAAACGATGTGCAGTTACGATCCGCGGTATTCTCGCAAAAATGATCGCAGGCGTTTCGTTTATCGCGCCAACTTGCAAGAAAACAGGAGGGATATCTGGAAAAAGAAGGACCCCCCATTGTTTCGTTCGAAACAGCGTCGCCGCGTTACCAGACGTCTCGTCACGTTCGGATGAAAATGAGATTGAAAGTCGTCGTTGATATCACGAAGTTTCGCCGAACAATCGAAAGAACTTTCAAGTGTAGAATAAAATTTGTTTGGTAGAAAAATTGGCACTTTTTTGGTAATTGGCACTTTTTAAGATAAATTTAACGTTCGTAATAAATGAAACGTATACGACAATGAATTAGGATTTCGAAGGCATTCAACAACGGCGAATATGAACTGGCATGTTTATGGCACGGTTGTTTGTTAATGTTAATTAAGTTTCCAAGCTGCACAATGAGAGTCCTGCTGTTCTGTAAAATTGGAGGCTTAAGGCAGTTGCGGATTCTGAGTCTTGCGACCTTACGAGCTCGAGTCTGTTAAAACACGTGGCTGCCAAACGTAGGAAAATCGGTGGATGTCCAACTGCGCAGGAGGACATTTCGCGTTAAGAAATTTGGAAGCTTCTTAGATAAATGGAATTATCTATCTTTCTCCGTACGTTGCATCGAATTAATATATACATGAAAATTTTTAAATTACTCCGAACTGAAATAAAAATGAAATAAATAAGAAAGTTAATGGCTAGAATTAAAATTCATATTTAAAAACGAATAACCTTAATTGTCATTTTCTATCGTTAGTTTGAAAATGCAGATACCACCGATATTACAAAGGAGAAAATTAATTTGCAGGTAGGAAATCGACCGTAAGAGATCGCTGGTTTCTATGTAGCAAGGTAAAAGTGCATCACACACATTCGGATCGACGTGAACGGGAGTACGTAAGAAAACCTCGTTCATTGAGCAACGATTCGAATAGATTCGCGCGTAATCGTTCTCCGTGCCACGCAAGAAATCGATTATATTCTTACGGAGTAGTTGCTGCGTGATCGCACTTAAGTAGTTGCTGACACCATTTCTATGTACTATTACGAGATATCGCTTAAAAAAACACCACTATCTAGTAAACACTTTCTCAATCGCTAAATTTATTCTATCTGGAATGTTCAACCTCTCGAAAATGTCCAATAGAAGTTGCATATTAACACTTTACAGGAAACTTCTCTTTTTTTCTCAATCCAAAGAACATTGTTCGCGTCATGTAACTTCCAACTATTTTATATTATTCGATAAAACTTCAACGTCGTACAAATGCCTCGAATCTAAAGAAACTTTACTCACAGAACCTCCCTTGAATCCAGAGAACATTTTCTATCTACATTTCACGTGTCGTGCAATTTCCACGAGCAACTTCGATTTTCACGATTCCATCCTCTTTCAATTCGAAGAAATTCTACAGATTTTACAGAAATCTGCCTGGAAATTTAAAGATCGGCCTTCACGCACATGTCACATCTTACGCGAGTTGCACGATTAATAAAACTTCGATGTTTACACTTCAAAAGATCTTTGCGCGTTTTACAAATCCGACTGAACTCCGCGAACACATTTCACAAACTGTTCGTTCGTTCAAAAGTCAGTGCTCGATTTCTACGTTTTCTGCTCGGTCCATTGACCACCCTCGGAACTGGATGTCCGCCGCAAGCGTTAACCCCATCGCGACCAAACTTTCGATTTACTTGGACATTCGACGTTCGAAAGGAACTTTCTACGCGGAAAGCACTACCAAACGTTGGTGCTGAAGCATACAGGGCTACGAAACCGTGACGATGACCTTGCGGAGGACGCGATTCGACACGGAAGAAATTAGGACGACGCCACGCACCGGTCTTGGTGAAGCACTAAATGTCGCAATCGGTCGGACGCCGTTCGTTTGAACGCAACGACGAGGAAGGGGCCGAACACTTTCTCTCGACGATCGACTGGAACCAGCGGCAGCAGGCCTACGGTCGCCCGGAGGAACACTCGACCACGAGTTTTTACCAAAGGAACAGCTAGTCTAACGTCACGTTTTCTACCGGTGATCCTGTACATCGCAACTGTCACGTAGAACAGGTCGGCGGAATCAATCGATATCGGTTCGGTGTTATCTTCCAACGAAACACGTGAATAATCGTACAAGGAATAAGAACCAAGTGGATGCGATCGAATGCGATGGATTTGTGAATGAAGTTTGAGACTGTTGGTGGAATGTGTTGCGATTGATAGAGGTTTTGGGTGTTTCTGAAGTTTCGGCTTTCCAAGTGGAACGTATTCGGATTGATTGAGATTTCGAACGTTTTCTCTGGTGGTTGCAGAGTGAATAATCGTAGGAAGAACAAGTTCCACTAGAACGGATTTGTAAATAGAGAGTATTGGTAAAGAGAGCTGCAGTTGGTCGTGGTTTTCAATGGTTGCAAATGTTTTATATAATTGTTAAAAAGCGTTGACTTGCGTGAAAGTTGCTTGAGCGGGGAATTGGTCGAAGAATTTGTAGCCTTGCAGTTGACATGCTTGAAACTGTTTGAATGAAATGGATTTGCAACTGAAAATTATATATAACTACAAGTAGAATCGGGCTTGACCGAGTTTTGATCGAATTCTCTATGGTCGTTGAAAAACGTTGAATAATTTAGAATTTGTTTGAATGGGCAATTTATAAAATTTACGACTCTGATAGATTCGGGTGGAATGGAGTTGTGAATGGGAATTATTAACGAAGTATATCGAGGTTTGAAGTTTTTAATGTTCTCCGCGGTCTACGAAGACCGCTGAATCGTTTGGAAACCAATTAAATGGAGAATTGTTCGGAGAATTTCAGAAATTTGAAATTAGAACGTGGTTGAAGTTGTGTATGGTGGTGGGATTAATATATCAGCTTCTTGCGAGGCATTCGATTTAATTTAAAGTTAATACAATGTACAAACGTTCGTGTGGAAACGATAACGATAACAGAAATAATATATGGAATAACAATAAATATGGAAACAATGCGATTAATTTGTTAGATAGCGTTCTAAGATGCAAATGACAAATGCGCGTTTGATCCTGGGATGTTGCTTCCTTGCGGTGACGTTGGTGAACGCGGCACCGGGTCCAGAGGAACCTGCCTTCAACCTTCCGGTGCAGTTGATCGGCTTCCCCGTGATTACAGCCGCTGTGAGGATCACTAATTTCGTGAAGAAACTTGCGTACTCGTTGAATCCAGGTGATTTTCATTTAAAATTCATTTAATAAAAAGGAACTACTTATGTAGAGTCATAAAAACAATTAAAAAATATTTCGATTCGGTGACTTAGGATTTTGCAGATATTTTTTATCTACAAAATAAATAAGTATAAAATAAATAAGTAAAGAATAGTAAGAATCCAGCAGGATATCATCACGTTTTTAAACGAATCACAGGAACAGAAATCTGTCGCACGAGCAAGTTCAATGTTCTTCCACTTCGATCGCCGGTTAGTTAAGTACATTAAACGCAAAAAGAGGTTGAACTTCAGTGTATAGGTGATTCGTCTAGCCTGTAGTTTCGGGCGTGAATCGAATGGACGAGCAGCGAAAGCGAAAGTGTTCCACTTGTTGCAACTTCTCTCTCGGAATACCATGTAACGTCCGCGTAACACTCCGTTGTTTCCTGGACAAACATGTTGTCGTTAATCACTGTTTGCTCTTGGTAATTAGCGCGGATTCTAGGTAATTAATGATTATTATTAGGGTAAATTGAAGGATTTATTTTGGAATATTTGGTGAATGTAATGTGGGAGATCTTTAATAGATTTAATATTAATAATTTTCAATTGGGACAAATATTATAAATTTCTAATTTAATAAACCTAATGTTATTAATATCGTTGATATTAGAGATGGGTGCGGTATTACAAATATTCAGTTCAGTATATTCGTTCATAATATTATAGAAGGTCGACTAACTTGTGGGTAATTTCTATTTAAATCTAAATGACGTTTCTTAGGAGTAAAATATTATTCTCGTAAAAAGAGAGAAAGAAGCGGAACCTTCTTGATGTATTTTTTTAATACAAATTAAAAGTAGGCAGTAACATTTTAAACATATTTAGGAGACCTATGTCTAGATTAAGTGTACTTAAGGGATGATTTCTATTGTGATTATACTTGACTCAAATGAGTAGCCATTTAATTGCACATCTCTACGTGAAATATAGGTTTACAAATTCTGTAGTACAACATAAATCATTTGTTTTACAGTATCGAAAATAAAACTCTTCTGAACGTACTAAAATCGTTCGCAAACCCCTTACGCTTCTTGAAAACTCTACGTCTCAAACATTTCTATCTTTCTATTTATTTCTTATTTTTGTATTCTAATCAAAGTACCAAACTTCCAAAATTGAAAAATTCCAAAAACGAGATATATAAGATTACAGAATGTCCATATGCAAAAACATACAAAATATCACAAAGTAAAACATTCACTATAGTATTTGTGAGTGAAATATTGGAAGATGAAGCAAACCTGGATTTAGATTTTATTTCTTCATTCTCCTCGTAAAGATATTTTCCATGAACGTCTTACAAATTATCCAAAATCCGCTCTATTTTCCTATCCTTCGACTTAAATGTTTCGTTCTTTCGCATGATTTTTCTTCGCAGTCGCGTTGCATAGTATTTCGAGCGCTCCTTTGTCAGGTTGCCGACAATTACCGGACATTTTCGGCGTTTTCGACCATAATAGCAGTTTCCACGGCGAATCATCGTCGCTCGAACTGATTTGAACGAGCGCCTGGTCCTTATTTACCATCGGTGTACGTATAATATTCAGTGAGCGTATAAAACGTTCACAAAGACGGTCAGGCCAGTTGATGGTTCTTTCACCAGAACCCGCTCTTGCTAATTATTTGTCCCGCGTACCGCTATGACAGAAAAGCTGGCTCTAATTTGTGATATAACGATTTATCTTTCACGTTGCTCGTTATCGTCTCGCGTTTAAGGCACCTGTGATGTTTTTCCATGATATTAAATGAAATCGACACCTAAGCATTCTATTGTCACTGCTTGCAACGATAATTTATGTAATGCTTTTTTTAAATATATTTTTCCTTTTTCTATGGTAATTAACAATTGTTCTTGTTATTACTGTGTAATCGATTTTAGTTTGCGTTTAATATCTGTTTTTATATATTTTTACATTTTATATTTTATAGACACCAAAAACGATATTTTATTGGTATAACTTCTGAATTTCGTGGATTTTACCGAGAAACTTCATACATTTAACACAAATATTATAAATTGATACACACAATACTGGGTCAGTGTTACAAAATTTTTAATTTAGTAGACCGAGTATTGTTGACGTTCAATGTAATAAATCCAGTACTAGTAATTTCTACTTAAAGAGGATTTGTTAATACTAATTTATAATTCTATACGCGTAATGAATTGAGAATCCATTGGTTTCCCAGTTTAGTAATATACCAATTTATTTTCGCAAGTTTGGTAATTATCCGTAATAATAAAAAGTTCCATAAATTATAATCAATAACCATCAATTCCAATATTTGTCAAAACTTTCTCTTCCATGTTCCCTTTTATTTGCTATAGATATTAATAAATCTAAAAAATAATCCAATTTACGCTTCTCTTATATATCACTGCGCGTTTCATACGTATTATGAAATAACTGAGAGAGGAATTTTTAGCACCAAGGATTGATTAATAAATCGGTTTCAATATCGATAATTCGATAGAGTGTGAAATTTAGATGTGTGAAATTTGACGAGCAGTCAGCAATGACAGGCGAACACGCGACCGCGAATGGAATGCTATCGAGATATGTCAATTTTCGTTAAAGTGAACGTTGAAGGAGTCACGCCGTTAATTGGTCATTAGCTAGGGATAGTTATTTGACGGTTCTGAATGATGGAAACGTGGATTGTCACTTGGATTGATGACAGTAACCTGTCTAGGTATATGACAGCCTGTATTGGTATTCGTATAGTGCATTAACTCGTCTGACAACGATGGTTCATTGAATATTAAGAACGAAATTTATCGATTTGGAAATTGTTAAATTGAATTGGAGATCTCGACGAATGTTAAAGATATCGTTGAGGAACAGTGTGAGAATTTTCGACAGCCATTCCATGAAGTCGTTTCGCTAATTGCGAAACAATTCTGACATTTAGCACAGTTTTACCTCTCGTTTTTAGAGACTTACGTCAACCGAGTAAGACGAGACCTGCCTTTGGTACACGACGAAGAAATTCTAGATGTTAGCCAAGTGGAGAAGAAGTTGATATCGGAGTTGGGCAGTAACGTTTGCGTTTACGAGAGAATCTGCGCCAAGTATGCGGCCGAAACTCTGCAGAAACGAAGTCGGCAACGAGCTTTGGACTGGGACGTCGTTTTCAGGTACGTTTTATTGATATTTCGATATTCGCTTGAAGTTTCAAGAACTACGTAGCGCTGAATTCGATCTAATCGTTATAAAAAAAATTAAGTAACTGATTTGTAATAAATTATCAACTCGAAAATATGTACACATCTAAATATCAGATTTAATTTAATTTTTATCTCAATCTTCTACTTTGATTCTGTTATCTTAGTCTCTTGATTCAATTTTCTTGTTACAACTTATTTTCACTGCAATTTTTTTATTTTGGAGAGTGGTCTTTTCAAAAGAAATCACATTCAAGAATTTAGATCTATTGTACGTGTACATTAGGATAGTCATTAAATGTTGATTATCGATAGGCATTACAACACACTATTACTATTATTATCACGCTATACAATTTTCCTAGCACATTGCACGTAACACTCTATTTCTCAAACCTGTCTCCGAGATATGCAACTATTTCTCATATCTTGTCGTACGAGTATTTTTTCCTTCTTATTAATTCTCGTTTCACTTCAATTTTCCTTCTTACTCTTCAAGAACTCACGATACAATTTGACCTACTTTCCTAGAAGAAACCATACAACTTAATACTATACAGTTTTTTTTCGTTCACTCCAACTTCTATTCTAATTAACCTGCTTCTCCGTAGAATATCCAAGGAAAGAAAATAATTTAATCTGAATACGTTGCCATTCTGCTAAACAACTGGTTTCTTTTTTTTTTTTTTTTGCCCGTTTCAATCGCTCGCTTTTAATTCACCTCTAACCTTCGTTATACAATTTCAGAGATAAATACAATTCACTAATTTACTGTTCTATCGCAGCAACGCTACACACGTTTGTTTTCCTCGCAATCCTATTTTTTCTTCTCATTTACTTTAATTTCCACTCATCCTCGTTTCAATTGCTACTGTAACTTATGCAAATTTAATAGCACACTAGCCTTCCCCGATTCTTTCTTCATTTATTTCAATTTCCACTCGCCTTCACTTCGACTTATACTGTAACCTATGCAAATTTAACTTGCGCATTCGTTCTGCAATCTAAAAGAAAGATAAAAATACTTCAACGTTGACACGTTACCATACTTTCCAATAACACCGTATCATATTTACATAAACTTGTCATGTTCCTGGAGAAGCTCATACACTTTGCATTAATGCGTCATCATCCTCTATTAACAATCCTAATCTCGTTCATTTACATCATATTTGTTACTCAAACCGTTATACGTATACGTTTACCTTAATCGTCACATTTTCACCTTTCATCGTCTGATGCGACGAAGTTCGTGTTTCTCTCTTCTTCTCACGGAGGTCCTCGAGAGCGATCGACCGTTCTGACTGTTGTATAATTAGTCTTGGTGGATCGATTGCGAGGCAGCATCAGTAAAACAAAAGCGGTCGCGATCGATAACGCGGTTTTGCAAGTGCATCTCGATTCCATGTAGTCACTTAAGTAACCACGTCCCTGAAGTTCACGACTCAGGGTATTGACGACTGGCAAAGATTAGTTCTCAACCTTCGTTGCTCTCCATGGCCTTGTGAAACTTGGTGAATACGAAGTTTAATAACGAGCTCGTTAGTGCATCGTAGGAAAATTACTGATCCATTTGGTCGGCCAGCCGTGAAACGGCTCTTCTGTCGCCCGATCGTCTTCTTCTTGTCTTCTTTTTTCTACCTTGCGCCGTACCGATGATGTCAATCCTGACACGGCGTACGACTTTTTCCTCTGGCACCGAGGAAACGATTTCTCTGAATCAGAGATACAGCTCGGACGGTTCTTGAGACAGAAATTCCTAGAATTGCGTGAAATTATGAGAATTTGTTGACATTCCGAGAGAGAAAGAGGCGACGAAAGGTATTTGCGTGTTTTAGCGCTAGTTACGTAGTTAAGGTTGATTGGAAATTGAATCGCGAATTTTGTAGTTGCTCTTTTACGCGTTCTTCGCGTCTATCGTATGTTAGGAAGGTTTGTCGTTTGTAGAAATTCAAGTGAAAGTGAGTTACGATGTTTCTGACATTTTTCAAGGATTTCATCAAAAACTAGTAAAATATTTGACAGATATGTCTGTTTCTAAGTTTTAATTATTCTCCATTGAACTCCTTTTCTCATTTATAAAAATACTTAAATTCTCATGTCGATTTCGATGAAGTCTACAAGAAGTTTCGATAATTCCGTGAAACATTAACAAAACTGCATGAATCCTTGGGCTCTTAAACCGTCAAACTGTTCTACCTATCAAAATATCAGAATGCGAACAATGTCTAAAACAGCAATTCCAATTCAGCATCTCGTCACATGCTCGTTCAAAATTCATGCGTAACGATCCTTCGCGATCTCCAATGCATTGATTCCTCGAGTCATAACTTCCGCGTACAGAAACCTCCACCTGCTCGTAAAAGTCGAAATGTGAAACGAAGGAGATGCAACGGAAGAGATTGCTTCTCTCTTCAACCGCCTTTCCTGCATAAATTCCAGGCATTCTTGGATAATTCGTCGAGAATGATCGGTCAAATAAATCATGCGGAGATGCAACGAATGTGATCTGGTCTGAAGTGAAGACAGTCAAACAGTTTAGATGGATTTAGAGGTTTTAGGAATTTTTTACGATGAAGTTCTATTGTAACTTGATTGTTAATATTCATACTTTATTATTATTCAAATTTTCCATCACGATGAACTGTTCATCAATTTATAAAGACGGGAAGAAAGAATTTAAGAGATCGACTAGAGGCACTTAGAAAGATCTGCACCATACAATAAATACAACGCTCATGAATGAATAATAAATTGAAAAAAGCTTGTAAATGAAGCTTCAGTGTCATTTATGTTATATCTTCTATCGCCATAGAACCTTCATCGATTTATCAAAAATTAAAGGTCGCTTCTCTTTCCACTTCTCTCCTCTCGCTGAATAAATTCCAGGGATTTTCAGGTAATTCGTGGAGAACGATTGGTCAGATAAGTCCTCTGAAGATGCAACGAAGGTGGCCTGGCTTCTAAATGACCCGACGCTTCTATCCAACTAGTAGAAGTGGAAGCTAATAGAAATCCGTGCTACCGGTTGTTCGTAGCTAGCCGGCCACGGGCTCGCACTAAATTCAGTTGTAAGTAATGCCAGCGGCAGATAGCCCTTAATGGCGGTCTCCACGAGCGACCTAATGCATCCTGATAACTCTCTTCGTTCCACCCTCCACCCGTTCCTTCGTTCTCCGCCGTTTTACGAGCGTCTCGAGCTACCCACCTTCGAATTCGAACGGCTTATCTGCGATTTCACGGTGCCGAGATGGCCAGCGTGTGTCCTCGAAGACGAAACGCGTCGGTTAATCGCTTCTGTCACCTGTAGGGGCAAGATGGAGGTAAAGCAGAGAAGATTCAAGGGAAATGAGAGGATGTATCGAAGGTTGGAGCTGGCAGAGACACGTTTGGAGAGGTTTAACGGAGCATGCATGAGAGACTGGCATCCTCGAGTCCCTCGCAGAAGCTATTCAAGTCGAAGGATGGAAGGTTAGGAGGTTTTCGGATGGTCAGCGTGAGCTGAGGTCTTTTCAAATTCCTTTTATTTTAGGGGTAGTTGGATCTTAGTCACGAAGACGCGAATTAGGTTTGTTGGTCGTATTTATGTACATTTGTGGGCCATATTTGTTGATGATGTACGTGTAATACTTAGGAGCAACAAGCTTCTAGTTTTCGCGGACGATTGAAAAATCTTTGAAGCGATAAATACGATTTTCGATGCCTTTGATCTTCGAGGAAACATCATCAGACTCGATCCGGTGAAAATCTCATGGATCTCGACTCAGCCAAGTACTCGATCAAATTCGCTCGTAGTAAAAACTCTATGTACTCTTCTATGTACTCTATCAAACTCTTCGATTCTAATATTTTCGTGGTTATTAGGATGAGAGAGATCTTCGTACAATTATCGACTCCAACCTCACATTTATAGACCACTCAGCACGCGTCACCGCTACTTCTTCTAGAATGCTGGGTTTCATTAACCGTAGCTGTGGTCATTTCAGCAACCCTTGTACTTTAATTAGACTTTACTCTTCTCTTGTACTCCCTCACCTTGACTATACCTCGGTCATCTGGCAATTCCGTATAGCCAGACAAAATGACCGGCTTGAGAGGATCCAGAACTTCCTTCTCAGGTTCCTTGCTTGTAAATCCGCCTGTCCAATAAACGTTCGTGATCGTGACTCCTATCACGGAGAAATAGAAATTCTTTCCACTTGCAACTAGGCGATTGTCTGCCGAGACTATTTTCCTATTTAAAATCTTAAATGGATTTATCGAACTGTTCACAGCTCTTAGCCTTATCAACTTTCACATATCTTCCTACTTCTCCGGGTCTCCCTGCTCATTCTATCGACCATCCTTCTCCTCCAGAGTTAGTCACACGAACACTATTGTCCGTGTATGCGAGTTAGGAAATTCAATACTTTTATACAATAAGATCAGCTTGTTTTTTTACCTGAATCGGCAATCTCATGAAAAAGGTCCACGAAGCCTTAGCTAACCCGTGCGATCCGATTATATCACAGCGACTGTATCACGCTGACACTTATCTTCCTTTTATTGTGTATCATATATTTGCAAAATGAATCTTCCTCCGTTTAATAAATGAAAATTAAAATTAAAATTAAATGAAAATCTTTTCATTCTGTTTCGAGTATGTACGAGTCTAGTTCGCGTAGAAGGGGTTATTTGCAAGGATGGGAGAACAAATTATTATGTTAGGGATTTTTTAACTGAAAAGTTATCGTTAAAGTTCCAGTATTACTCATTTCAAATCTTCCAGTATCGTGATAAATTTATTTACCAATCTACGAAAGAACGAACGTAGAACTTAAGCGTGGAAAGAATTCTAAATTGGTAAACTCACAGATGAAGCTTCATTGTCGTTTATTTCGTATCTTCCACCGCCATGGAACCATCATCGATTTACGAACAAAAAGCTCGCGAATTTGAACGATTTAGGCAAAGACACTTTCAAAAGATTGCAATGTTAAACGGGTAGAAAATTCTCACGAAACAATTCCACGTGAATCGCGAACGCTCGATATGAAATAAAGAAAAGATACTCGACCGTAGGTAAGAAAAATCAGATTTAAACGCTCTCTTACCGCCTATAACTTCCTCTCTAATCTCTCCATAAGCACCCTGCAATGATCCACGTTATTCTTCTTACCATACTAAAAAAAAAAAAAAGACACGATCCAGTTACTTTACAACGTACACGCACCACGCATAGCGATTTATGTTTCTCGACTATCGCACGAACGCTCGTAACGCTTTCACAATCAAGTTCATTAGATGGTAACGTATGGGAATGATGGTTTTACAGCGAGTACAAATCATCGCCGAACCCGATGAAGGAGAATTATTTATTGAGCGTGTTCCTGGGCGACATCATAGGAAGCCCGCGACTCTGTCATCAGCTGGCGAAACGAGGGAGAGGCTGCGACGAGGCCACGCTCTCGGATTAACTGTAAACCGTACCCATTTACGGAGCCGCGTACAGATTGTAAATATCGCGAAGCGTGTTGCCGGTTTGCATCGTGCAAAGGATCGTCTATCCTTGCTACATAATAATCGTAGTTGCGTAAAACGCAACGAGGATAAAATTGTATAGGAGAACTAATGACTTTAGGACCCGTAATTAATTGTTATCGCTTTGTTACCTGAAGTTCGTTGCTTATAGGATTTACCGATTAATCGTACTTTATCGTCGGTGGACTCTGAATGGAACGATTCGTCGATGATAGAAAACTGTTAGAATGAAAAGATCCGACGAAGAGAGGGCATATTAGTTTCCCTTTTGAAAACTAACGTTCCTTGCTGTTATCGCTCGGAGAGTCTTTTAACGAAGAAACGATCTGTTGTTAATCGTTGAAAACGAATACAGTTGCTTGCAAATGTGCGATCATTTTCATATTTTATAGCTATATCGAGTGTTTTGTTAACTCTCTTGTTAATTTGAAGTCTATGTTATAGATACGCATCGATAGCGGTTTCCTTTATTTCGATAGATTTTTCATGGAAAATTTGTCTGAAGTAACGCAATTGTTAAGCTGATACTTTTTTAAATCCTTGAATTCTGCGAAACGAATAGCGACTCTCAAGTTTCGATCGATTTGTATATTGCAAACAATGTGCGCGATATTATACGAATTAATTGCACGAGAAGTTTAACACTGGCTCTATTTTAATTCGTGATTTTTTTTACGGTATAGAAATGGTACAAATGTTTGACAGTATTTAGCAATCGACAACTGTAGTGTTAAATATTCGTATTATTATGAATTACATAGGAAGAGAATTTCGAACATTTCAATTTCAAGAGCACCAAAAAGATCGGAAATGTCCATCGAATTCTTGCCACAGCAACAAAGTATCATTGATTAATTTTCTGTTGGTTAATGAATAAAATCATTAAAAGAAACACAAAAACAAGCGTACTTTGTCTTCTTTAATTCCGGCGAGGCGTAGAATACGAGTATGTTCGAACGTGTACGCGGCACACGAGCGAAAAACGGTCACACGAAGTGAGAGTAGACCACGATGACGTTTCTTCCTACCTACGCTTCTTCGGCCGAGCTTGTGTACGAAGAACGCTTTCGAAGAAAGTTCCAGTTGCCGTGGAACTGTGACACGATCATCCGCGAAGCGAAACATTCGCCGTATTCCAGCAGCGATCGCAACAAAGTGCCACTGCGAAAGGAATTACCGTCATCGACCGTTTTATTCTTTCGTCGGTAAAATTCATAACCCGGTCGACGTGAAAGTTTAAAAATTCTAAACTAAATATCTTTCGACAAATGTTTCCCGTGATGGGAAATTCTAAAAAGAGTTGGCAGAGAAATTTTTCAAAAATTTGGTAAACGCTAGATATTAAACAAGGAGATAAAGAAAAAATGAAGAATTATAGTACGACGTTTAGGTTGATGCTCGTTTGCCTTTTTCTTTGCTCTGAAATTCGCGCACAGGATCGATTTCGAAGGATTCGTCGTAAAATCGGCGAGGATCGTTTTTGTAATTTTGACGAAGCTCGAAGCAATTACGATGCCACGGATTTATTAAGGTAAGCAGCAATTATATTGCAAATTTATCGTTGTCGTTACTTTTCAATAAAAGTTTGAGATATTCAAGTGGGAAACATGATTCGTCGCGTAGGTGTATCGATGAATTGGCTGTCGATCTCATCGATCGAGAAAGTGGCGTGCTAAAAGTCTCCAATGGAAAAGGTCAATTGAATGGATTCACGGGCAGGAAGATCTCTTTTATGGATGTTTTCTCGAGTGTTTTCAATAACGCTGCGACGGTATGTTGGAAATTGAATTTGTCCATTCATTATGCGAATTTTATTCAGATTCGACTGGTATTTTTAAAGTTTTCGAAACTTTAAACGAAAAGAAAAGAGTTAAAATTATAGGAATAATAAGATTGTCATTATCGAGTTCTTTATTATCCACGAATTATTTCATTACGAGGTTGGAAGATACGTAATGAACTATCGAGCGAGAACATCGTAAATGGCATTATACGAGTTTATTAGTTGGAACATCCTTAAATTAATAATAAATTACATCGTGAAATTTAATACCGAGCATATGTTGCCGCACTAAAAACTCCAGCAATCGCTCGTCGTAAAGAATTTAATGTACTGCCGATTATCGGTTATTACGAAAGCACATGAAATACTATTAAATACTGTAGGTTAATTTTCTTTAAAGTCACTGATAAACATTCCCTTGTATACAACATCGAAAGAAGACAAAAGAGACCAGACGAAACAAACGAAATTCGACTTTCTAATTCCAATTTCTAGCTAAGTTTTACTACCCCTAAAAAAAACAATATTCACTCGTGAAAGTAAGAGCCTTTCATTATAAGAACTTCTCACAGTAGGTGAGCTGTTCTGGATATATAATTAGCATTAAATTCTTTGAAAAGTAAATGACACATCTTCGCAAGATTTTTTATCGCGAAAGGTGAGAATAAAAACTGAAAAACAAATGTATGTTTTCATTAAAAAGTCTCATAAAATCGTAATCATGGAAATAGAAATTATCCTAGTGTTGTTTGTGCTCCTTCGAATAGCGTAACCTTATTCTAAATAATATTTTTATAAGAACAAAAATAACAGAAATATTTAGAAATTTTTATATAAATGTCTGCATAAAGTTCCATTCTTTTCGACATATTCGACACGCAAAAGAAGTAAGTAACCAATGGTCTCCAGGTTCCTGCATCTACGCAGAAAATTACACAGCTTTTCTACTTACAGTCGCATCAGAGCAGCTCCCTTCCGGTGTACCCGATTTCCGACTATCAGCAATCGAATTATCCGAGTGAAACCGTCGGTCTTTCTCCTGGATTTCAACTGAATCTGCTCGATACGCTGTCCACGATATCCAGCCACGATGACTACAAGTGTGTGCCCAGGATACTCTGCGAGGTGGCCAGCGGAAAACTTCCTGGAAGATCGTTAGGCAAACAGAGCTCCGGCTTCTTCGAGTTGCTCGGTCGAAATGTTTTCACGGAGTACGTTTCGTGCCACGAAAATCAATACAGTGATAGTTGCCGAAGTAGATATTTCTTCTTCGACGAACATCGAGAGCCTCTCGATCGATTTCTTTTTGTGTTTTCAGCTGGCTAACGAAAATCGATGTCGCTGGAATGTCTCCATTGCTGAACTTTGGTAGAGCGATGATTCTTGGGTATAGCAATCGAGGAAATTCTGTGGCCTGCTACGAGGCGTTTCCAAAATGTCCACGAGACACGAATGGATTGATTTACTATCTGAATAACTATAATGGAGGGTTTTTCAATCTTTTCAACAGGATTCGAGGTGGAAAATACAGGACGTCTAACGGAGATCCTGGTCAGCCAGGTAAGGAAATTATAGATTCGAAGGTTGGGAATCTTTTGTCGATAATTGGACGATCGGATAAATTGTCTAATTTCTTGTTTCGTTTAGTTAATGATTATTCGAAGATCGAAGTGAGGGAAAGAATAGTCGCTGGCAGCTCGACGGAACCCATTCGGAATGAACCAGTGCTAAATACGGTTCAATTTCCATCTATAGAATATCAAAAATATTATGCAAACGGAGAGTATCCAAGATTTGATACGATAAGAAATTACAATGCGATTACTTTTCCTGATCAAAGAGAATTAAGCATCGAACCAACGAATAGTTTACAGGATGACGTTCCAAAATCGGAACCGTACGTTTGGCAAAGAGACAACGTTGCATTCTTTCCCAAAGTAAATTGCATAAAGTACACCAAGTACGAATCGAAATTCCCTCTGTATTAATTACATGTACGTTATTTCAGGAAAACCAAGACAGAAGAATCTCTCGATTTCGATTCCCCTCGAGGTTTACAATCGCACCGTCGTAATCCGAAATTGTAACATCGAAATACGTAACCAAATACCTCAGTGAATCCAATGCATCTAATTAAATAAAGGTTTCCATAAAACGCATAAAACCATAGAATATTCTAAACTCCTTAACTCGTCTTCGGGGGATCACGACCGCGATAAAATATCGAATTTCAATTTTGCATCGCATAAACCAGGCGCCTTCCGTCGCGCGTTGCGAATTTGCGGATTATCAGCGGCGAGAGAACCGCTGCAAAGACGCGATACAGGTTTCCGCGAGGCAACGTCGTTTATTTCGTCAGCGTTGCTCCCATCGGCAATTTTCTATCCACCTGTACGCGATGCGCTCATAACAGGAAGTCCCGAGTCGCCGGTGAACGCGATGTTACTGGCGCGGACGCCATTTGTGGAAACAGCATGGGGCGCCGTTAGAGTACCGACAACTTGTCCAATGAATCTGCGCCCGAGTATGAGCCGCTTTATGTCTCAGTTACGCGGCACGATAAATTGTATTTTATCTCGATTCGATTTCCTGCTTGCTACCGGTGCATTTGTATGCGTGCACGCAGGTGTGAGACTTTTTCAGGGGCAACGAAGGACGATGAAAGAAATCACGGTGAATCTAGAGTAACATATAAGTAATATAAACGGAAGATGAGTTAATAGAATTATATATATAGTTAGAAGGAAGATGCTACAGTAATATTTGATTACTTGTGGAGTAAATTATTAATTGGACGTGACGTTGGAATTTATTAAACTCGTTTGTTCAAGATAGTATAATAATTATAATTTGAAGAAAAGCGGATGCATGAGAATTTGATTATAGTAATGTTGACAATAGTAATTAATTGTAGCAAATTTAGTTAGGATAATTTGACGCGGCTATGGAGTCGGAATATCGAGTAATAAATGAATTACCATTGATTACAATTTTACGTGGTAAATGATATTATATTATCGATAACTGCCACAGGCACTGCTGTTTCCAAAAACATACCTTTAAAGTAATTAATTATTACTCTTACCTAAAAAAAAAAAAAAATGTTAAATATTCACTTCGAGTTAAGTATATTTCACTTGAAATATTTTTAAATGGATTCGTTTTTGTTGTTTTCGTTTTATATGAGAAATGTCAACTTTCTAAGTAATAATAAACACGAACGAGCCTATTATCATGATGTTTCGAGGGAGGAGCTGCGAACGATGGCGAATATGTTCACAGACACGCGAATGGTCCCTCTATAGTCTACTAACGCGTTAAATCCATGTTTTCGAGAAGTCATACTTTCACGCGTATCTTTCATTGCGATTATTTCGCGAGAGAAGCGATAATTTTCACGGTGCAGATAGGAGACAGGTAACAATCAATAGCGACGGTACGTATTTATCGTAGCTTACGCGCGAGTAAGAATTAAATTATGCAAAACCTCATAATAATGCGTTATAGTCAACCCTTTGCTTCGCTAACCAACATAAGGGGTTACTAGCGTTATCGTACGCTCGTTAAAATCGCACATCTCTCGCTAAAAACTATCCTTCATCCATCTAAATGGCACTTTCGCGTTTACCGTAATTATATCTCTCTGTTCCCTTACCTATGTCCACCATCGTTTCTATCGTACATTATATGTAGAAGTTCTGATAAATTGTTCAACGAAACCGCTCTCTCTCTCCCTCTCTGTATAGCTTCAAATAAATTCTAGTAATTTATCACTTTCGAATTTTTACATCTCAATACATTCCTTTCGTTTCAACGCACAAAAAGACTTTCGGCGTATGAAGGAAAACGTTAGCGGTATATATAAGTGATATGTATAAAACCGAGTAATGATATGTATTAACAGAGTGATTCTTTTAGATTTCTCTCAAGCTCAAGAAACTTTCTCGACTAATATCAATAATATTATCAACGAAACTTTACAAATCACAAATTACATCTTACTTTCGCGCAATATTCGCAAGTTTAGTAATAACATTTTACAGGTAATTCTGCACATCCTAATTATTAATTATCTCGCTCGAGGAAAAATTATAAAATCGTAAAAAATACATTGTAATTTATCAATTGGCTGATGATTATTGGTTGGTGAATTGCTGTGCACGAGAGCTTACGACTAGAAACCAACTATACGTTTCCTGTTGGACTTAGTCTGAACCTGACTGCATCTGACAATTCTACGAACCGATCTGAAACTTTCAAATCCCGAGTCTTGTACAAACCACGATCAATCCTAAAACCGACCACACAAACGAATGTATAAAGGAAATTCCTTTCTCCGTATAGCACCCATTTCTCTCGCGAAATTCGCTACGTCCCCAGCACGTGTTCCCCCAAACTTTTTTTCGCCAGATTCACGCGTATAGCTTGGCCTGTCTCGTTCGGGAAAGAAAGAAACGAAAGGTACGGCGGTGGAAAAAAAAAAGTAGAAGAAAAGGGGGACGACGTGTAATTATTTTATCCTTTCCAGCGTGTAATTCGAGGCGTGCTCGCGCCCAAATGTCGACCAATGATCGTCGTAGCCCGAAGGGCCGTGTGCTTCGGACAAGGCCAAATAGGGTGCAACTGACAGCGAAAAACAATTAGCCTTCTGATACATCCGATGTCGCCTGGTTCGAAACGCGGAGGCGCGTTGCGGCCGTACGCAACACTTTAGGGTGTGCTTGATTGTTCCTGGCAACCGAGCGAGTCCTTCGACACGGTTTCTCAGCCGTCTCGTAATTGAAACGGTGATTTTTGTATCGCCGGTTCGATGGGGGGTAATTTTCGACCCGCTTTGTGGTCGACGTTGGCATTTAATTTGAGAAATTGGCGATGAGAGATGGGTTGTTCCCGCGGTGGTTTGCTTAAGATGTTATAGAATTAAAGGATGTTTGATGAAATTATGGTTGAAACATGGACACATGCGAGAATATGCAGAATACGTATAATATGCAAAATTATACACGATATCTGAACTAAAGTATTTGTTATGATATTTAAGAGAAGATCGAGAATGAAGAATGAAAGAAGTTCTTGTAGTAGTTTACTTAGTACACGTAACAGAATTAGCAAAGGAAGTTTAGTACAGTTGTATTTAGAATATTTGTGCATTCGTACACATTTATTATAAGATTTGTTCGTAATAATATAAATTTATACAAATATTCGCAGTTTAGTTATACTTTGTTGGAACTTTGAGAAGGTCTAAAGGATTTTGCATTTATTAACAACAGTCTACGAAATTTGATGGATTGGAACAGTCCTACATTTTGTGCTTCTGATATCCAAACTATATACAGGACAAGACTAACTAAATATTTACCTTGTTTCTACTAATGTTGAAATGTTGTGGATTGCAAAGGGGAAATAGGGGGAATATTTCGCTGCAATCTTATTTCGTATTATTCCAAAAAGTCACTGATATATTTATTCCATTTCCTACATTATGGACATCTATATCTTCTGATTGTCTCGTAGTCTTAAAATTTCCGCCCCACGGCAAAAGTTTCGTCACTTCGCGAAACTTGCAACCCCTAAAACCTAATCGTATCCCTCTTACTGGTCGAAATTGAACACACAAATCAGGGGTAAACGGTTACCATTCCGTGGCGATGGTCGTTGCGGAGGAGCGTCGCGACGCGCATGACTCCCTTCGTCGTCGTCGTCGTCGTCGTTGTCGTCGTCGTTGACGTCGTTGCCCATAATCTCACTCTATTAGGGCGGTATTATTTTCCGTGGTAGACATCAAAGAGGATTTCCCGCGGGCTCATTGTATCGCAGCGATAATTCCTCGTTATTAGGAGCGGCGCCGGCAGCGTTGGTCTCATGTCGGCTTACCACACCCCAAGTGCCGAAACAAATCCTCGCCAAATTGGAGCCGATGCAAAGGAGCAAAGACGCCACCCGGCGATGACAAAAGGGGGGACGCGGATCGTCGCGACTAATCCCCGTGAAAAATGCGACTCAGGTGAACCAGGTGAGAAGCTGACGAGAGAGGGAAAATCGAATTTTCAGCGAGCGGATCCGATCGAGTGTTCCTGATCGGATAGAAATAATTAGATACGTTTAAGGGTGGATGCATGTGGGGATCTCGCGGTAATTCGGTGTTCGGGCTGTGGAAGAGCATTTTTCTTGACGATGGATGAAGAGTTTTGGGCCGGTGGCTTAGAAAAATTGGCGTGAAAATGATTGTAGGTTGTTCGTGGGGATTTGATGTTTGGGACGAGAAATGATTTTTTTTTCTAGAGAGGGAACACGACTTGGGATTGATTTTCTATTTATCGTGAAAGACGATAAGTAACACGGAGTGATATAAAATACGTCTTGTTTGATGTTTGAAAGAATTGATCATTTCTTGGCAAGTATAGCTTGAAATTAGTTTCGTATTTATTGTGAAATATTCACATGGTTTATTCGAAGTTGGAAGAATGTTTTTTCTTTACGAAAGAATTACGACTGGCTTCTTCTCGTGAATTTTTAGTATTCTTATAATTTTTGTGGTTACCTGAGTGAGAATCAGTCAAAGAATCTTTGTATGGGAACTTATATTCAGTTTCTCAAGCTTTTTAAATAAATCAATAGTATTTAAAGTACTTCGTACTTGAAAATGTCTTAACATCAAGAACAATCGCATATATCTCCGGTTTATTAATCGAGAAATTAAGGTTATCCCTGTACGTTGGAAGCTGGAGCAAATTAACAAGATCCCAGGGTCCGAGTTAATCAAGGATCAATAACACGGTAGACCGAGTTCGGTCCACGGAATAAGACATAAATTTCCTCACATTCCTGCTCTCCGTTTAACCATAAAACACCGCGTCCACTGTTCTATTTAGCCATATATTTTTCTCCACGAGCGTTCCACAATGGTCCAATATCGTCCTTCCGTAATACTCCCTACGGCTCTGTAATGAAGCGAACGAAAAAAAGAGAAAGATCGAAGAACGAGGAAGAAGAATCGCAGTCGAATTCTGTGCAGAGTCTCTCACATTCTTAACACGAAACCGCTTCGTTCGTTACTTTGCTTGATTCTGAAAAATCCAATCAAGTTCCAAGCGAAGTTGAGCTTCTTCCAACAGTTTGTCGAATTCGAAGTAAACAGCATTCGTATTATTATTTCAAGTTTAATAGTTCAAGTAATATTATTTCAAGTTTTCCACTTTTTATGCTCAATTACACGTCATTTATGTACAGAGTATGACAATGAACACATATGCAATTATAATAATAATTATAGTTACAATCGCATTATTCCTTAACATTTTCCATTACTGTATTTCGTCACAACATTTCTCACAACGTTATATAGTTTCCTTTAACGCTTTTTATATGCACTTGAAATAAGATGCAAGACGCTCGAGTTCAAGCAACTTAGCTAATCCCAACGAGGCTTTAGACGCGAGGACAGCGAAGGTCAGGTCAAGAGGATACATTTGTACAGACAGGCCGGTTGAACGAGAACTTTTGAGAATACTGTGTCTGTGGTGGATCTCTTTCTGGTGGCGATTGCACGAGGGCGGTCACAACCCAACCAGAACTGTCCTCCCGTTTCACGGATGGATTTTTCAATTTAGAGGCATCTTTGTCACGGGGGGATGGCAATTCGAGCGGACAAAAGAAGCCGGACGGCCGTAGATCTCGCTGAAAACTGGCCCTCTCTCTATCGGTTCCCCTCGATGGACGGAATAATTCGAAGCGAGGATGAGAATTTCGCGACCCACTCGCTCCTTAGGATCGCGCCACGGGATCTCGTGGCCGCTACGGATAAGTGGATATCACGGGGATGGAAAATATCCCTGCGCCGACCTTTCATTGTCGTGGCCACCGAGATTTCCCCTCCCTTTTAAAGCGTTCAATCGAGACAGGCCCTTTGTGGACCGAGCGTCGAACCGTGGATGTGATCGATTGTCCCTTTATTCGCTGCTCTAAACGCTGCTTTAAATGCTCTTAATTCTTCTGTTCCGCCTTTATGATTTATGACTTTGTGGAATATTGTAAAAGCTTTCCTCGTGTTTGTCGAATGATGTCCTATAGTTGAGAGTGTTTAAGGGTTTATAGAATTGCGTGTCGAATTTCTGAAACTCGGAGGCACAGGTAGCAGGAGAATTAATAATTCTGACACTAATAGACTCTACATAATACTTGTGAAGATTGAAAAATTCATTCGATAGTAATAACAAGGAAATTAATAACTTTGACACTAATAAACCGTGTATAATACTTTACGAATGTTGAAAAATTCCAGAAAATTAATGATTCTGACACGAATGAACTCGACGTGAATGCCCACGAAGCTTGAAAAATTTATTCAACGGTAAGAAGAAAATTAATAATTCTGACGCTAATAAAACTCTACACCTGTGCGATATTTAGTCGATTTAATTTTACATCAAAGCAACGGTGTCCCGTTTATAAATTCCCCTGGAAGCGCGGCATTCAGCTCGATTTCGCAATTTCGACGCCGAATAAACACCTCCCTATCTGTTTATCAGCGAGACCGAGGCGACATTGCCGGGTATCCCCGTGCTCATTAAAAAAGGAATCACCGATGCCCTTTATCGGATCGTCAAACAGCGATCCTCCCTTTAAAACGGCCACGGACCATCCAGATCCAGCGGATAGGCTTTCAAATCGTTCATAAATAAAGCATCGAGCTTGCGGGTCTCGTCTCGTGCAACGTCAGTCAGCCACGTTGATTGCAGCATTGAGGGCACGTGTCGCGGATCAATCCTCGGCCGCGTGTCAGTATTTTCGTATCATCGCCCAAGGGTGCCACCGACTTTGCTCCCCGTTTCCCTTTCTAACTCTCGCGCCTCCTAGTCGCGTGTTTTATCCCTTGCAAACCGCACTTTTGTGGCTGTTTTCATTTTCTGGCAACGTCTTTCTCATTTTCGAAGCTTTATCCCGCGTCGAAAGAACAGAGAAACGAGAATATAACTTTCTTCCTCTTTCCTTTCTCTTGCCAGTCATGTCCACGTCGCTATGTTTATAGTCTTTCTTTCTTTATCTTTCTAATTTTTTTCTTTCTTTTTTAAAAGACTAGACGACGCTTTAATGCGACAGGATTATGCGGCCGGTCGAAAGCTTCAGATTTTCCTCGAGATTGTCGCGGATAAAGAACTCGAGCAAACAGGGGGTAAAGGACACTCGCCGATTATCGACACCTCCTTTGCTCCTCGCTCGGTGGCTGGATTTTTAATTAAAGTATTAACCGAACGGGGCTGCTGGCTTCCTCGCTTGGCTGTTTTCTGTCATTCGATTGGTAAAACGTGAAGAGGAGTCTGAGTGTATTTGTGGAGATTGGGGTGGAAAAGGATTTAGAGATCGGGGATCAAGAATTCATATAAAGGAGTAATCTTGTTGTTCGAACTGATTAACACGTGTACCAAAATCCTTCTGGAAGATAAGTTATTATTGAAACAAGAAAAATTATCATTTAGAAACGATCACTGGCTTGATTGAATAAAGTGACTGGTACTTTTAGAACTTTTGCCACCTCTACCAATATTAACTCCCTGAGAGATGCTGACACGTAGATACACGTATCATACTTCTTGTTCAATCGAAGCATCATTTTGAAACATGCAAATATAAAATGTAACATATATGTGTAATTAATTTTCTCAAACATTTACTTCAATTTTCTCTTATGACAATTTTTTTTAATACTCTTTTTTTCCAGTTACCATTCAATATTTAGAAATATTGTTAGAATATTGTTGAAATATTGTAGTATTGTTTGAAATGTAAGTACATAAATATAATATGATAAATCATACACATATATTGAATCAATTTGACCAATCACACACAGACACACTGTTGAACTGTCCAGTTTTCAAAAGTTGAAATCATCCCACTGTCAAAAGCCTTTTTAAGCGTTAATGTTGTTAAACGTAATCGCTGTAAACAATAATTTTTTCTAGATCCAATATTCACTTCTTCGCTTAATTGATTCTCGTTTCATAATAATTGTAATTGTTTAACTTAAAAAATACGAGCTGCAAACTGCAAACTTTCTCCTCTAATAACCTCTAATGGCCCAAACAATAAACTCGATCCAGAATCGGAACACAGAATCCCGAAGCACAGGCGCCATGGTGTTCTTAGAAGAACAGTCTACTCGGAAGCGTTTTATGTCCACAAGCAAAGAAAGAAGTGACGCGTTTTACCTAGGCAGCGTCTGTACTCTGTGGGCTACCCGTTCCGGCCTCCTGGAGGATCAGAAGCGTTCGTTCCGCACCGGCGAGGGCTAATTCGTGCTGGAGGACGCGAGTACAGCTACTTTCGTCGCTTTTCTTGCGACGCATCACGCGGTACGAGATGCTCGTTTCTGTTCGCCGCGGTTGCGGTGCTCCGCGAGCAAAAAGCGGAAGCGCGGCGATCGCCGCGCGCGGAAAACTGCTCGTTCCTTGGTTTTGCAGCGACCCGTGAAACGCGCCGTGCCTCTTTGGGAATTACGCAATTATGTAAAGCGGAAGGGGTTAGCAGACGTTTTATACGGACGCTACCATGCCATCTTCTTGCGCGCCGTGATCTGCGCGATTGAGTTGTAAAGAGAAGCCGCGTTCTTTTAGATGCGATTATTTCATTTAAAGTTGTGTATTTTTTTTTTTAGTAGGAAAGGCAAGGAGTTGTGTTTCTTTGGTGGTTATAGCGGAGTTTCAAGTGTTTTGCGTGTGTGGTTTGGTTGGATATTTTTGGTCTGCAAGTCTTGTGACTATTAAGGAGTTTCTGGAAGTGGAAGATGGAGTGAGATTGAAGAATGAATAAAGACAAACTCTTGTGTCTGTACATTGAATAAAAAAAAAAAAGTAAAACAATTATCCAAGGATAGGTCGTAAGTCATGGAGTAGAAAAAACTAATTTTTCTTTTATGTGTTTGTTTGTTTCTCATAGCGTAAAAACTACTGGACGTTTTGATGGGATTTTCTCTGTTTCATAACTTAGCTTAATAAAATCTACGAAGATAAGTTTTTAGATGGGCACAAAATTGAGAAGGAAACCAACTTAACCGACTAAAAAAGCGAATAAAAAAGCAGAGCTGTTACAAACATAATTTTTACAGACAGATGTCACACATCATAGAATTTGAAGCGTACACGGTCGTCGAAATCGCGCAACGTTTATCCGGAACATTGCCCATGCACTTGAACCAACCCCATCCCCTTCCAAGACGTCAAACTTCCTGTCGACACGAACGTCCATCGCCAATGACATCCTGAAAACCTATAATTAACGAATTTACGGATGCGCTGGTCGATGGAATACCGCGATGTTTGCCCCGGTTTCCCAGTATTTGATATTCGTAACGCGTATGAATCATGGCCAGAAGGTGTGACGGGATGTGATTATACGGTGTCAGTGGCGTGTACGCGCAAGGAGTCCCGCACTTTGCGCGTTTGCCGTATTATTAAGCCGACAATACGACCGGTTGGGGTGGTTCTGCGGCTTTGCCCGTCGGGGGTCGAAATTCAGCTCCCGTGCATCGTAATAAAGAGACGCGCGTGCGGGCCCGGGAGCTTTTAAAAAGTGCCATAATTACACGGTCAGCGCCACCGCTGTCAATGGTCACGACGACGAACATCAGCCTCCTCGTTTGCCTTTCGTGCATCGACCATCGTGTTTTCCTCGTTTATTTTTTCTTTTTTCCTTGCTGTCTCGTTCTACCGGTAGATGTAATTGCAACGTTCGAACAGTGACACCTGGGTCTGCGACCAGGCTATTGACTTTACGAGCCAGGACGTTTGAACGCTCGTTTCCGCGGCTCAAAAGGAGGAAGTGGCGTGTCTCTGTGATATTACACCGCTGCTGGTGGTTCCAGGTGAACCAAGTGTGAAGTAGGTTGGAATTGCGGTAGACGAATTGGGAAACTTTGATGGGAATTTCACGGTTTGATTTGTATATAACATTGTTCATATGTAATATTTAATAAATGTAATATAATATGTGTAACAATATAAAATAATAATATGAAAGAAATATGTGTATAAATAGCGAATATTGGGCAATTTAGATAGTTCTGTAATCTTCGATTACTGGAATTTATAATTTGTGGAGCTTAGAGCTTCGTTATCTGCTATTAATCAGAGCTCGAAGTTCTAACGCTATTGTCATAACTTGGACAATTTTTCGTACTTTCGTCGACTGGAATTCACAATTTCTTGGCCTTGGAATTTATAGTAATATTTACTAGTAATAATCGGTAACTGCTGCTTGTAAAAGTTTCGAACTCTGACCCGTACATTTTTCACTATATTAATAATCTCTAATTTACGAAAATCGCTTAACCATTGATCCGAATGCTTTAATATTTTTAAGACATTTTCAAGTAATTCTTGAAATATTCCAACAGACGTATTCGCGTTTATATCTTAAACGTTATAAAACAAGAAGCAAGAACAAACGCATCGTTGTTATCCCTCTAAAAATCACAATATTACGATTGCTCATGGAGAAGCACGATTACTCGCGTGTCACTCAGCGGCAGTTCATAGCGGTTACTAATTAAGCGTCTCTATCATCGAATAATGCGTATAACACAAAGTGAAAAGGGACGAAGAAAGTTGAAAGACGGCTGCAACGAGCGCAACGAGCCACGAAGGATAATCGGCTTATTTGCTCGAGTCGAACGCGACTCGCGCGTTTGTCATTCGTGCCACGTGCTGTCGTGCTTTTAGAATCGTGCTTTTATTTGGCGAGCACGATTAAGCGGTCTGTGCTTGATTCGATCGTGGCCCTTCGTCTCGAGATCATGGCCTCCATCGACGTTCTCGTGATTAGCGAATGATGAAAATCACGAAACTATGAATAAATTTATATCAAACCTTCTTTTAAATTTCAATCGTCTCCTATAAGAATATTAAAAAAAAGAAACGTTTAATTAATAGACTGCGGATCCTGGCGCGAATTTACATTTTTACGAACCTAATTAAAATGAGATCTACACAGCGATTCGTTTCACCTACCAAATATCACAATGAGTAGCACACTTTCAATGTTTTATACAGGGTGGTTGGTAACTGGTGGTACAAGCGGAAAGGGGGTGATTCTACGCGAAAAAAGAAGTCGAAAATATAGAATAAAAATTTTTCGTTTGAGGCTTTGTTTTCGACAAAATCGACTTTGAATTTTCGCTCGGTACGCGCGTGGTACGTTATAACGGATCTCACTGTACATCGTTGTCTCGATGAAAAAATTTAAAAGAAAAGAAAAAGATTTTATTCTATATTTTCGACTTCTTTTTTCGCGTAAAATCACCCCCTTTCCGCTTGTACCACCAGTTACCAACCACCCTGTATATTTTTGCCTATCATGAGCGTTTAAGAATAAGAAAGTTACTATTCTTAGGTTGATCCATACGAAACGTCCTTTCTCTGAAATTTCAAATTGACGAACTAAACTCGAGAAACGCTTAAGGATGGATAAAGCGTAGTAAAAATCGAGAAAAAAAACAAGGTTATATACTAAGTCGCAGCGAAGTCGACTCGTCTCGCCGACGTGAGTTATGGCCGAAAGGGTTGAATTATGTACGAAATTATTCGAGCGTCGAATTTATGTGCCGTGGCCGCGACTTGGCCGGGATATCAAGTGATATTAATTGCCGTGATAAAAAGCGAAGCCGGTCGAGGGTCTCGCTAGCTATAGTTGGTCCCGTTGCCTCGAGCAATTATGCGTGACGCTCGTGTGCATTAGACGCTTCACGAATTTTGTTTCGAATGGAATTGTCAGGAGCATAGTCCGTTCTTAACGTTAGAGGGTGAATCGAATATCAACCCTTTATGAGTTGATACATCAAGGAATCTGTAACTAAACCAAGCTTTAACCTTAATACTCTGTAACTTCTCTTTAAATATCGAAATAAAAATTCGATTAGCTAAATTATGTTTTTTATAACTGAGGAGAGCGAAACATTTAATTCCAAACGAAACATCTTTCTCTGAATTTCTGTATCTTTATAATAACTCTGTAAATCTATTATGTAAACGAGGTGAAAATTAAAATACGACTTAAGTTACAATCAGACAGCAGTATCATTTATTACGAGACATATTAATTAATTTAATATATTTCTACGTTCTCTATGTCTAATTTAATATCTCCGATAATTTGAAGTAAACAAGTAAAAGCAGTACATGAGGCATCCAACTTTCGTAATTTTTATCATCAGATTTTATCGTCGTTGTTTGATAATGAATATCCCAGATCGGAAGATTCATCAAATTTTCTATGACACATTTCCTTTTAATCTTCGTGAATCTTTATCTTCGCTAACGACATCGGAATATCTATAAAACGAATTGCAAACGATCAACGATTTTTCTACCCGCCACGCCGCGCCGGAAGATCGCTCGGCAGCCTTGACCAACGATGAGCAAACAGAGTGCAGCGGGTTATTCATGCCTGCCGGTCTTTCGCAGCTGTGCCAATGTTCGTTGATAGACCGTGAAGAGTTATATTACTGTGTTATGCAACGATCATTGCGTGACACGATTATCATACCTCGTTCCTTTTTCTCCTTTTTTCTCGTTTCTCGATCGAACGCATCCAACAACAATTTTTTACCTCCAACGTTTCCATTTTCATCTACCAATTGCTTCAGGTCAGAGCTCTTCAGGCGAAATAACAATCGGACGCGTTCACGCGAAAGTATGCTGTCAACGATTTATGGAGTGTTGTGGCAATAATGAAAACAACTGTAAAGCTGTTTTTGCCAGGGAAACACGCTCGAAGCGATCCGATCTTTTATTTATTCGCAAGGTAACGCGTTTGAATGACGCAACGAACAGAGAAAATGGTTTTGTCGCTAATGGTGACATGAACATACTTAAGATGCAACGAAATGCCACTTCTTTGAAATACGTCGAGGATTTAATACGAATGTTAATAATAGTAGTATCCAAGGAATGGCCAAGATTGATGGTAAACGGTGGGTAATGTCTGGCTAGTAGCGAGATAAACCAAGGAGCGTGGATGCTCGATATCTCACGTACTTATGGCCATCGTTTCATAACGCTCTATGAATCACTACAGATTGACGGTCGGCTTTTGATAAGAGCGAGCCGTATCGCGACTCTTTATTACACTTTTTCCTTTCTTTCACCTGAAAGAGATACGTTATAAAATCTCGTATAAACCATCAAGGCTTTAAAAGCTTTTAACTTCAAAATATAATTTACAATATAGGTATAAAATCTCTCTGGAATATAATCGATCAAACTATGTACCAACTCTCTATACGATTCTTCGAAACAACAATTTTTTCCTACGCTCGTATTACTTCCCCTATTTACACAGAAAGAAACCCTCCGTGCTAACCTTCATTTCACGTTACCAATACATCTGGTTGATTGTTTCAGATCGATTGAAATTTCTTTTCCTTCAAAAAGCACACGATTCTTCGCAAAGAAAAGTCCTTTACCAATTTTGGCGTCATCTCCCCTATTTGCACAAACCGAATGGAATGCCCATTAGAATTTTCTTCTTGATAAATCAATATATTAAATCAATTATTCCCAACTGTACATGATACACAAAAAGCAAACATCCTTTACTACCCTCTCGTCATTTCCCTCGAAATAACCAAATACCGTATCAACGTTTCAAAAAATTCAATACATTAAATCGATTAAAATTGTTTTCCCTCTAAAAAGTATACAATTCTGTAGACAATTTCTTAATAGAAAAATAACTCCCTCTGCGTTATCGCCCCTATGTGGCCTCAAAATATTCGATCGTCGATTCGAACCATCTTTTCAATGACTAATACATTAGATCGATTAGAAACAATCGAAAGGCAAAGAAACAGCACTTTAGAGAAGCAAATTCTACCCCATGAATCAACACCACCCACATGTTTCTCGACAGCCCTCTCGGCTCGCTCCAGCCGTTATAAATCATCCCCCGGTGCCGTGGTCGGTCTCGTGACGCGATATTCGGGCCATTTGGTCGTCGATCGACGGGGAAACGGCCTCGAGAGAAGTCGAGACTCCGATACGCGTTTCGAGAGCACCGGCGCGGCGCGGCGCGGTGCACAGGTGTGACTCGCGCTGGCACGCGCGTGTCTCTCTGTTTACGCTCGCTCCGTATCGCGCTAGACTGCCTGTCGCCACGGCTTTATCGCCTTTTTCTCCGGCCCCTGCTGCCTCGCGACGACTATCGTCGCGGCACTCGCCCGATAATGTGATTCATTCCGCTTTGCTCGCTGTAAATCAACTAGTTACGTCGCCGCGAAAAAGTTCAGCGACCAGAGTTTCGATGCGGAACCGCTTCTTATTTCGCGATAGCGATTCGTGAATTTTTTATTAGCGTAGCTGGATTTTCTGGGTCTCTCGAGGGGTTGTTTTTGTAGAAAAACAAGCGGAAAGTTTTCAACGAGTTTTTGGCAATGGCGCGAAGTAGATAGGAAATTGATCAGAGCGATGGATTGGTTTGAAATAGCATGAAATACAACGACGACTCGATGGATGGATTGCAAAGGGGAAAATAGTTATTTCTTTAGATTTGTATTCAAAATTATGTGGTTTTCATAGTTTCTGGTTTGGGAAGCATTCTTCGTTTATCAATTGCCAAGACACAATGCACTGCATGAAAGTAGAGAAAACGGTCGTTACAAAGAACAGATACATTTATCGTTTAATTAATCATTAACTCGTTAAGAATTGGAAATATGAAAGCGTTAAGAGCAAACTGTAATCTATTCTTATTTTTCCTATTGCAAAATCGAGCAAGTGATACATATATTATGACTCTACATAATTTTTCCCTCGAACATAAAAATATCTTATCTGAAGAGATTGAATTACCATGTTCAAATGATGTTCAGATGTTCAAATCTGGTAATTGATGGGATCGTTCGACGATTCTGTGAAATTTGTTAACGTGCAAAGTGAATCACAAATACCCTTCGCGGAAATTTGTCTGAGAACCTTCTGCGACGAGAGAAAATCGATATTTTATCAAAAGCTCGATAACTATCCACCGCGTACATATTTTCTACTCCATTTACCATACTCAAAGACACGTAGATACTTGCGCGCGTCTAAAATTCATATGACTCACGAAACGATGTTATCTCGTTGCGTATTTCATACATTCTTTTCCCATGATTCGATTATTCTTATCGATCCCTTTTTAATAAACGCATCTATACAAAATTTGATTTTTCTAGAATTTGTTGACCTTTGTTACCGTACGCGTATGTCTCTGGAAATTGTAGCGGGTTGTGAGTAATGAGCGCAATAGTAGCAAATAGACGCGCAATTGAGTAAAGATCAAAGTTAATCCCACGATCCCGAGGTGTCTTTATCGACCGACTTACTCACGCCGTTATATTTTAACGTTACGGCACGTTCACCACCTTGAATCACTGCTCGTGCGTGACCGAGTTTTCTGCTTCGTGATTGAAACCGTCTCCACCTGACGTCTGCAGAAACCAGACAATGAGACGCGCTTTATGTAAACAGTTTAGATAAAACGTGGCTTTATTGTTTGCTCGAAGAAGCGTACAACGTTTATCCGGGATAAGAAATGGCAAAAGTGAACAAGACGTCACGTTTATTTACGCGTTACAGCGTGTATCTTATTTGTTTGAAATAAATATAGAACACGCATAACATTTGAGACGAGGAAGCTACAGATAAATATAAACGCTAATAGAAAAATCTGTTTGCTTGCAAACATTAGAACGCGTTATTATACGCGTGTATAAAAGCGTGTAAATTTATACAGCGTGCTTGGTAACTGGTGGTACAAACGGAAAGGGGTGATTCTACGCGAAAAAAGAAGTCGAAAATATAGAATAAAATTTTGTTTTATTTTTTTTTAATTTTTTTAAAAGCTACAGTGAGATCCGTTATAACGAGACGTGATAAAGTGCACGCGTATCGAGCGAAAATTCAAAGTCGATTTTCTCGAAAACAAAGCCTCGAACGAAAAATTTTTATTCTATATCTTCCACTTCTTTTTTCGCGTAGAATCAATCTCCTTTCTGCTTGTACCACCAGTTACCAACCACCCTGTATATCAAAATCTTTCTTATATTCTCCGTAATTGTTGTAATTAATTACTTTTGAAAAAAAATCACGAATATGAAATATGATATTTTATTTTAAACTTGATTTCTTGTTAACGCAGAAACGTCTGAAACTTCTAACGATTTATACGATAAAACGATAATATTCTCTAACATCATCTTTATAATGAATCTTTTATTTTATTTCTCAATTTTATGTCCCAAGTTTATAGCAAAAGAAATTATTGAAAAGTTTCCAGGGAACATGCTGGCATTAATTATCTGGAATACGAGAAATCGAGGATGAACACGTTTCTTCAGTTCGTTAGCTCGGAAAACTCTGGTCGCGAGAGAAACAAAACAGAAAAATAATGTTTTAACATACGCGAACTTCTCTCGCAACTTTGCAAACAGTGTCCTACCACGTCGGAGAAATAGAGCCACGTACGGGAAAGCGCTAAACCTTAATAATTATCGCTCGACTAACTACTCCTTTAAACAGTACGCAACCGAACAGTACGATATCGCACCTTAATTCACGCAGAGTTTAAGACCGTTTCAACCCTCCAGTACCAGTCTTCATACCCGTTCATCACTTTCTTCAACGTTCCCATGAACAAGGAACAAGAACGAAACAGAACAACGTATTTTTACTTCACAGTTGATACCTGAATTTACCTTTCACCTGATTATATTTAGCGGCGGAAATTATTTTACGATTTCAAAACGAAAACTCATCGATCAGTCCGTCTCTTCTTATGCATACGATCATAAAAAATAGGGTACGGATTTTAATCAATTTTTGGTTACTCAGGATGAAACGTTGAAAAGATCAAATATTGGGTTGACAATTAAGTGATTGCGGATTTTTTCATTATCGTCTAATGACAAAAGTAAGAGAGAGAGAGAGAGAGAGAGAGAGAGAGAGAGAGAGAGAGATTTGAATCAACTAACTAACTGACATCTAAGCATTTTTAACCTTGACTCGATGTGACTCAAATAATTCTACCATAGAGGGGAATACCAATGAATATACAGATCGAATAAGAGTATTGCAGTATTAGGGAAAAACCCTGGAGAAAATCTCGATGCACTATAGGTACTATAGGTAAAGAACAACAAAAGTGGCGACAGGCCAAGGAAAGATGGAGAATCTCGGTGGGCCTATAGCCGTGGCCCTCTACGACACGGGATAATTAAAAAGATGTACTTGACCATGTGTCATCCACATCTGTGTGCGTGCTAGAAATATCAATACCGTGGTACAAAAGGTAACTATAAGTCAGTTGCGAGTAGAGTTGTGAGAGTTGTTAGAGAGGAAGCAGAATTGCGGAATTTGCGTCACGTTAAATAACCATAGTTTCCTGTTTATATCAATAATAAATAACTTTGTAGAGATGATTAACCAGAGAGTGGAATTTCTACGATATTACCAAGTGATCGAGACCAAATCGCCGGCTGTCGCGTACGAACTCTGACCACCTGAATTTCCTTCAACATTGTTGAAGTGGGTTTCACTTCAAGGAAAACTCCACATCTTCTCTAGTGTTTAGTTTTCTTAGTCCTCGAAGCCACTGAGTATTGTTTAGCACTAAATCAATTTGAAGAGCCTCTCAGCCTCGTAGCCTTTTCTAGGAACATGCCTTGCACAGATGGTGCAGCGGGGTACAGACAGGCCAGTTTTTCGTAATTATATAAATACCCATAGGCCCGTGGCTTTAGAGCTGTTTCGTAAAGTAACGCTACCAGCGTACGGATCTGGTCTAGCATACACATTGTACTTATACTTAAACTTATTTAAATATTATACATTTCTATTATACATTCATCCACGCATTTTCTCTCTCTATTCCGAGATAGATAAACCTAAACAAACATTTCCACCAAGCAGAAGAAGATACAAAAAAATGAAAGAGAAATAAAAGGAATCTCGACTGTATCTATCAATCCCATTCATCATTCTCCTTGACATTTCCAGAGAAGAGAAAAGATTAAAGAAGAAAGAAATGTAAAAGAGATAGAGAAACTTAATGATATCACAAGGGAAGGCCAATAGAACACAGGTGTAAAAAAGGGAAGGTTCTCCCACGCGAGTCAACGAGGCGGGCGACGTTCAGGTTGCGCGAGGAGCGGAACAATTAACACGACGCGGGTCCCATTCTTAAATTCCAAGCCGTCGAACCGAGCAGGCCTCATTTTCCACTTGGCTCGTCACCGCAATTCGCGACCAGTCCGCTTAATATCCGCGACGCGCTCGTCCACGGACAATACCATGCATGTACCATTGCGCGCGTCCATAATTCACGGGCCAGAGGGTCGCCGATAAAGGGCTAACCGAGGCCGCTAACGCCTGACACGCGTCCCCTTTTGTACGTTGTACGACCATTGTTTCTTCCGTGTGCCCGTGGCGGGCAAAGAAACCGCGAACAGACCGGATCCGCTTCATTTCGCCCGCGAATTTCCGCGACGCGAACGAGGGTTAAAGAGAGGGTGAGAACTGTAGCGATAGACACGGCCGCGTGCGCTCAATGGGCCCTCGATTTAATTTCTGCCCGCCGATGATTATTCTATGGACGGATTACGCGTTATTGCGTGTTCCATTTACACCGACTATTATATCGTGGGTTTTAAAATACCGTGGTTCGCGTTGTTGTTAATAACGATCATCGGTGATCATCGAGACACTTGGGGTTGGTGGTTGAACGATACTAATCTATGTTGCGCGTGTAATGTCGAGTCTGTGTAACGTGCTTCTTTTTCTGGGCGATTGAAATGTGACGGTTTAGGTTTTTATTTGTTGTAGTGGAGAAAGGTGCCGGTGGATTGGGGAGATTTTTAGAGGAAATTTAATGAGCTTCCTTTATGCGAGTAATATTACAGGAGAGGATAGTCCAAATAATAATAGAAACAAAGAGAGATACATGTTTTGGTTTAAAGAGAATTGAGTATATATAGTAACTGTGTATATAAATGAGTTATTATATTTGTAAGAAACATGTAACTTTTAAAAGAATATAATCCTTGAAAGGTACTCTGCTTCGAGTCCCTTCATCCCGTTCTACAATCATTTTTTAAATTATAAGCAGAAAACTGTGGCTATCGTCAGCGTTGCATAATTTATCCTATGTACAATCAAACTTTTTACAGAAAAGAAAAAACATGTTTTACTTACCCTCGTTTTTATTCGTAACTTTCGTGAAAATACAAAAATATCGATCACTCGAACAGCATAACTCTCACCGTATCAAAATCATAGCTTTGATACCCTTTCATCTCTCTCTGCACGAATCGTTATCCAGCAATTAGAAACCACTTCGTCTCCCCTATATTTCGAGACAATCCTGGTTTTTACACGATGCAGGACAAGGCAATCGCGATGCTGTCATCCGACGATCGTGTTCGTTCCTCGCGCGAAAACACCAAGCGGAAATCGTCGCCCCCGCGATATGGGAGGTGGCAGACGGCAAAAAAAAAAAAAGGAAAAAAAACACACACACACAGATCCATGGGATAAATATGAAGGGAGATTCGCGCGGGATCAAACTGGTCCGCGAATGTATGCAAATAGAAATGTAATCTGGTGTCAGCGGCGCGACCAATAATGTCAATCAAACGCACTGGTGGCCGAAAGCCAACAATGGGGAATTGGCGAGCGAGTATATGGCCCAGAGCGAATATGCAGTATGTAAATGTTGTCATATCAATGGGGATCTGCATATGGATGCATGCCAGATATACCGTGGCTAGCCGGTGACACGCGCGCTTTGGCGACATGTGCACTTGGTTTAACCCGTCCTCGGACCCTTCCCATTTCTGCTCGTCATCCTTCGCGTCCTCCTACTGCCACCCACTCCGCCACCCTGCGTATCTTCCATCCCACTTTTACTTTTCACGCGAATTATGCTCGCTAACACCGGTTATCCCGCAATTTTGACGATCGAAGGGGTTGTTGCATTAATAAGAAAATGCCCATTTGCCAATAATGCAAACCAATAAAAATCAATTGAAAATCAAATCGCTTTTTCGCGCTTAAATAAATTCATAGTTCCAACTAATTTCCATCTGGAATTACTGTATTATTAAATAAATAGAGGAATAAGAGAAGAATCGGAGGATTTCACGAAGATAAGGGAAAAGCAAAGAAAAGAAAAGGAATAAGAAAGACGGGTACAATGAACGGTAAGGCACAGTTTCAGTCGATTAATCCCAAAGTGACAGTTATATTATTATTTTCCGCTGTCCATCATTCGTCAGCCGCACAGTCGACCATCGCGAATCTTCCAATAGAAGTATCTTACCTGTTCCCATCAGTTCTGATCTACGTCGACGGTTTGATAGGACCAATTTGTTCTTATTAACGCGACTCGATGCATTATACGTAGCTCTCACTGGCAGCTTCTAATCTACGAGCACGCGACAACGTCTTACGACCACCACGAGACCCGGACAGAACGTCGGGGGTTGATTGGTTTGCGGTCACATCCGTTAGTAATGAGGTTCGCAGATGGCACGTCTCAGGAAACCCATTAGGCCGATTCTAAACACCGAAACTGGTTGCCATGCTGATCGATACGGATTAAACGGACTGGCTACCCTCTGGGGGCGGTCAAAGATTATCGAAATAAATTATTGATAGACCGCCGATCTTCGTAATCGAATGTCACGGCGATCTTAGTCGACCTTAGAACGATTAACATCGTTCTTCGTGTCGTTGTCCGTTTCTGGTTCGCGTTTGGAGAATGCCATTCGTGCGAACAATGGCCGATCGATCTATGAGTAACGTTCGTTAATCGAACAAGCGTAAATTTTTATTAGAAACAGAAGTTTCGATGTCAATGTTTGCTTTGAAAATTATCGAGTGATTCATTTTATCGAAGCTTGACAGTTTTTAGATCGTTAGTACACGATAACGATCCTCTTAGCGATAGAACTACTATATTCGATTAGGAGTTACGTTTGATTACGATTCGATTGGAATTAGATCGGTGATAATCGCGCAAGCTTCCTTACTGTTAAGTAATTACGTGTAATAGGTAGGTTTATCGATTTTCATCTATATTGGATATAATCTCTGATAATTTCTAAGTAGAGAATTCCATGTTAAGATACGAAGGTGCGGTTTAAATTTCGCACAGACCGATACGTTATCTGTCGTAATCCTTTTTGAAGATCTCTAGTATTTCGTGTCTATCTCTAGTATAGTACCTCTAGTATTTCGTGTCTATCTCTAGTACAGTACCTCTAGTATTTCGTGTCTATCTCTAGTACAGTACCTCTAGTATTTCGAGAAATATGCGCTTAACTCGATGCTTTTCTTCTATGTCTTACGATTTACTTATCTTCTACGTAATATGCTGAAAGAAGAACGAAAAGAAGGGAACGGTGTGGGAAGGGAAAAAGAGAAATCGAACTGCGCTCGAAGAATCACCCGAACGTCTCCATATACATTCGGTGTTCACATTTATTCAATAAAATAAAAAAAATATCAAGTACAGTAATAATACGGCGACACATAATGACACCGCCGCAATCGACATTTCATAACATTATGATATATCAATAACTATAAAAGTGAAAAAATCTGTACAATGAAAGACACGCGGGTAGCGAAGAGATGCCCCCGTCCCTTTGCGAACTCCCAATGGTCGACGCTACACCACACGAAGAGCGTCGATCTGTGTGCGTGCGTGCGTGCGTGCGTGTTCCTGTGTGTATCCACGTACACATATCTTGCAATACCGGAGAAAAAAAACGAAGAGAAGACAAAATAAAAAAGAAAGAAAGGACGAAAGAGGAGCAAACGCGAGAGAAAGAAGGGAGCGAGAAGCGTCGCGACGTCTTCGGGGCGATGCGTCGACCGGCGATCGGGCAGCGGACGCGAGAACAATTGTAAAAGTAACGACCATGGGGAGTGAATAATTACACAATGTTAAGATTATAGAATAATAATAATAATAATAATAATATTAATAATATTAATAATAATATTCAGATAATAATTCAATCATGTATAATAGGTAATAATAATACATTTTCGTAGTACTTAAAATCCTACTCAAATAAAATTAATAACATAAAAAAATTGTCATAAACTAAAATCAAAAGTAATCAATAACGTAGTTATGTAGTGACTTAAATAACACAGCATCGTATGATCGGGCTTCGGCTTGCTCATTCCTCGTTGATTTCTTGATATTGGTGCTCGGTTTGAATTTTTCTCAATAAAAAGCGATATAGAAGATATCGTTTCTCTATTTTAGTCGAGGAAAAGATCCAAGTGGTCAACGATGAATGGGCAAACTCGTGGCCGTACTTTCGTGTAAAAGAGTAAAGAATCTCGACGGAAACGAAGGAAGGAAAGTGAAGAGCGAGAGAAGCGCGACAAAAAGAAGAAACAGAGATCGAGAACGCAAGAATAGAGAAGTGAAATGTCGCGGCGTTTGTTTACGCGCCCTCCAAAGGGATGCGTAAGATTCGTAGAATACGGCGCATTCCTTTCCTTTTTCTTTCTTGTTCTCTTTTCTTTATCGAGAAATCGATGAAACGATCGGACCGTATGATCTTTCGATTTCTCGTTTCGCTCGAATAATCATTTAAGAGAAGACCAAAGAAGAAACAAGTTAAAAAAAAAAAAAAAATGAGTGAGAAGAAGGTATGGAAACGAAAATAGGATGAAAGAAACGTAATGAGAGGCAGGAGTGAAGTAGAAAAGTAAAAAGAACAGAGAGAAAAGGAAAAAAAAGAATTGGAAGAAAACAAAAAATAAATTAACGGTAGGTACCGCGCTTTTCTCACTTACGCGTGATATAAGGGGGGCCTGTTACATAATACGATATTTTACGCTTGTAAATAACATATCACGTTGACCGCCGTACGTCTTCCGTCCAATCACTCGCATCGGGACAGTCGTTAAGCGAAAACACAAAAACTCCTAAAAAGGAAAGAGAGAAAGAAGTTCTCCTCTTACACACACGTTTACGGAGTTACAAGTTATACAGAGTACAGAGTAGAAAAATTTGTGTTTGTTTGTTTCTTTCATATTCTTTTGTCTCTCTTCTTTTCCTGCCTTTCTTTATCTTTATTCTCATTTTTTATTCGTTTTTTTTTCTTTTGTTTGTTTTGTTCTAAGCACCTCAAGCGTTATGCAACGGCTCGCATCGTTATCCCTCTCCTTCATTTATTTGGTCGCTTCTTTGGATTGGTCAGCTGGACGAAATTTCGTTTCAAAATATATATATATATATTTCTTTCCCGCGTTTCGCAATGAAACGTTTTCGCGCGCAAAACACTTCTACTATACGCATCTAAGCATATACAATATATATATTATATATATTATATATATATATTTCTCTCTGTTGTCTTTCGTTCGCTGTTTCGCTGCTTTCGTTTCTTTCTCCCCGCGTTCCCTTTCTCATTCTTTCTTTGGCGCGTGCACGCGAAAGAAAATCGTCTTCGTTCGTCCGAGCCAAGCGAAAGAACCCAGGAACGATCGAGGAACGACCGTTTTTCCTCTTCACGTTTCTCGCTTCTTCGCCTATCTCGAGCAGTGGGGGAAAAAGAAGGAAAGTAGCAAAGGTGAACACGTTTTCTCCGAGTCCAGACTCTATCACAAGGTTGCTGCGAGCTTTACAAACGGCTTGAGAGTCGCCACGCCTCTTTTTATTCCTCTCTTCGTCCTCTTTATTCTCTTCTCGTACGTTTTTCTCGGCTCTCGTTTCGTTTCGTTTTCGCGGATTTTTCTCGACGTAGAAAGGCATCGCGAAACGCTTCGTTTCGCTCGCCTCGTTGTCTCTCTAACTTTCACGCAACTCTCATACGCACTCGCGAACGAGGGACCAGGGGAGAAAGATCGGTCCCTCCGCGTCTCGATCACACGTTTTCTAGCCCTTTCTCTCTCGCATATAGTGTTACGAACAGATCGCGGCGGTCTATATGGTCCACGGGACATTTGGCTACAGGTAACGTTATTACTCTTTTTTTTTTCGTAATTTTTTTTTTTTACTTTTGTTTGTTTTAGGTTTAATTAGGCGTTTAAGGGGTACGAACAATCATCGTCTTACGTTTAAGTGGGGCACATTCAATTACGATTACACACGGTCGGATATTACAGGCTAAGTATTATTATGTCTCTTAGACGTGACTCCATTGAAATCGAACGTTAGTTTTGTAGAATGAAAATCGTGTTGGAATTTTCATAATTAGACGAGAAGAACTTTGTTTCTTTTTCTTCTCTGTCGTTTATTTCCGTTGCATTTTCTGCATACCGTACACAGAATAAATAGAAACTGATTTCTTGGCGGTACGAATAAAATGAAAATAACTGACAGGCGGTTTTGTGAGTCACTTCTAGAGGGAGAGAGAGAGAGAGAGAGAGAGAGAGAGAGAAAGAGAGACAGACAGACAGACAGACACAGACAGACAGACAGACAGATAGATAGATACCATTGATGAAGCGGAATCGCAAAATGGGCGAATATCGACACGACAAAATGGCAACGTGCTTCGCTTTTTAGGAGTTACAAAGAAATTCGCGGTGGCTAATTTGCCATGGTTGGCACCTGAAAAATACGCAACACGCATTATAAAAACGTTATTCTACGAGACTCGCGAGCTTTCGACCGCAAAAGATCGCCAAGTTTCGCAAAATCTTGAGTTCTCTTTCTTTCTCTTTTTCTTTTTATGGCAAACTTAAGGACAGTCTGAGCAAATGAAACATCTCCAATTCTCTCTTCCTTTCTTTTTTTCTTTTTTCCTTCTTTCACTTTCGCTCGATCACACGCGCGATTATGCAACACTTATGTCATTGTCTTTGTATACTCGTGTATGTGTATGTACGTGTATAGCTGTATACATGTAAGTATCCCCTAATTCCATTCATTATTTGCAATTCTCTCTTTTATTATTCTCTTCGTTAAATACGAGTACGCTTCGCGATTTCTCTCCTGTTTTCTTTGCAATTGAATCGGGGTCCGCTCGATAGCGATTCTCGGATTTTAGATAAAAATCGTTGGAAACATCGTAGGGCACACGAGCAACTCGAGAAAACCCCGGCTTAAATACTGGCGGGAGATTCAAGTTTTATATATCGTTCATGGTGCGCTACGTCGATAAGTAAGAAGAATCGGATGAAATCGAGCATTGTCTTGTTCGAGATTGAAGATCCTCGTCAAATAACGATATGTTCGATCTCGATCGACAAACATCGACGAAATTGAAAATTATCGCACGAACGAACGAAACGGAACCGGAATACCTTCGAAGAAAAGAAAAAAACGACAACACACACGCGAGTCAAAGTACAAAAGATACAAATAAACGGAAAATACAGAGGAAGAACAACAGATCTCCGTATCTTAGTTCGTTTTGTTAAGAAAAAAAGAAAAAAAAAAGAAGAGAAAAGGACGAAATAAAACAAGAAATAGAAAAATCTCAATGACTGGTCCGAAAAAAGACTAGTCTATCATCTATTAAACACCGTGTTGTAACCTCGAAAGCTTACAGTTATCACGATGCGACTGGCGGTGGTTTGATACGCGCGATTAATTAACCATAATGAATGATCGATACAAGGATAAGCTCGCGGGCGTTTAATGGAGCGCGGAACGTACAGCGAAATAATCAATTTCCGTTGTGGTAAACCCAGCTTAGAATCATCGGGCGAGATCATTCGCCGATTTACCCCGCAACGTACACTGTTTTTGATGATCTTCCACGCTTTCGTTTTTGCCCTCTTCGAGCGTCCCTTTGCTCGCCCGCTTCGTTCGTAGTAAAAAGTTCGGTGGCGCGATCAGGAAAGGGGAAGAGGAAGAAAAGACGAGGTGTCGATATCGTTTGATCCTGACGACGAAGATAAAAAGTAGAAAGAAGAGAGTCGATAAAGACGATAGAGAATAAAGCGAATAAAATTGCGAAGAAAATTAGAACGCGCCGGCCGTTCGTAGACCAGTTTGCTCATCTTCGAGCGCGCCACCGGGAGATCATTAGAAAGTTTCGTTTTACGATTAATGATTACGATTACGAGCTAACACGTACAAGAGGGGATTAATCTTTCGATTCACCAATTCATTTGGTTGAAACGAATTAAAAAAAAAAAAAAGAGAGAAAGGAAAAAACAGAGAGTAATAAAGAAGGATAGAATGTAGATGGAAATAGGAAAGAGAGCGAGACGAAAACGAAACGAAACGACGAAAAAAACAAAATACGAGAGGTATTATAGGATGCTCTCGATCCCGATACGAGAATCGAACACGTTTTCTCCGCCCTTAAACGGGGTCATTCTCTCTCTTACTCCTGCGGAGGGTTAGGGGAATAATTGGGAAGGGGTGAAGGGAACGGGTACATTATAATATTCATACGATTATTCGTTACAATAATCAGATATTTCATTAATAATTACGAGATCACAGTGACGCTTTGACGCGCGGGGATCTCGGATAGGCGGGCTGCTTTTGTTCGACTTTAGCTATTTGGTTGGCCAGTTACTCGTTAGACTAACCTTTCTTTTTATCTTCGATCTGATCGAGCTGATTGATTTCTGTTTGAACTCTTTGGACTGTTTTCTTTCTTTTTTCTTTTTTGTGATTTTCTTCGATGATCCAGAAAATTATTGACTCGACTTATGAAGGGTTTATTCCTTTGTTTCTTCTGTCGTCTAAAACATGGCTCTCGGCTAACATCAATCGAAGAAATCGGCCAGTGGTCCTCGAGTAAAATTTGTAACAACGAGGTCGAAAAGGAAGAAATTCGTAACACAGCCTGCCCCCCACGATCCACATAGTCACAGTTATAGCTTATATCTCAGCCTCGGCTGTCGTTCTCGGATTTTTGTCAATCTCAAAGCAAAAAATCATCTCCTTCAAACGAGAAACACCTCCACATTTCTTTCTTCTTTCCGATTTTTTTTCCCCCTCAAAAATCCTTTCTTTTGTTTCTCAATCGTTCATTCTCTCTCCGGGCTCACCCTTTTGAGATACATCATTACCACTATATTCTTTTATATCGCACAATATGCCTCGAAATAGCATTTCGATAATAATATATATATCCAAATATACCATTTAAAATATATATATATATATTTATATATATAAGTGTTTTCCATTATAATATATATACTTTTATTCATGTTTATTTATATAATTAATACGTTCTCAATATGGCTGACTACTACGCTACGTAAAAATGCTTCTATTAAGGGGAGGAGGATTGTTGGCTTTTTTTACTGCTTTTCTAAAGCGTGGTGAAGTTGAAACCAAAACATGAAAAGGAAAGTAATACGAAATGAACAGACGGCGGGTGGAAAGGATACCGTAAAGAAAACGAAAAAAAAAAGAAAAAAAAGTAGAGAACTAAAAAAAAAAAAGGTTCAGGGGACAATAGCAAATCGTAGACAGTTATGGTACTTTACGGCCCCACGAACAAGCGGCTATGTACATGCGTTTTTTCTTATTTCCTGTGGTCGCGTTTAATCTTAATCCCATGTGCTTGATTGGCTTATCGTTTGCTCGACTGGTAGTAATAGCTTCTATTTCGTTTTACTAATCGCGTTTTCCTCGGTTTCTATTTTATCTCTTTAATTGTTTTCTTTTATTCTGACTCTTAAACCTACAACGGGGCTATGCTTTGCACAGGGCAAAAATTTGTTCGTGTTTTTCGGTGCTCTATTTCATTTTTTTCCCCCTTTGCGCGTTACGTTGGCTAACGTACGCGCAAAGAGGACATAGGCAAAAATAAAAAAATGAAAGAACGCAAACGGAAAGAGAGAGATTTCATTAAGTATAACCGCGGCGGTCTCAAAGGCCATCTCTGGGCGCTGATTTCACCGCGATAATGCAGGGAACGAACAGGAAGGGAAAAAAATATCTAATAAAAACGAAAAAATATTTTGCGTTTAACTACGTGCACACGACGTTCACGTTCAAACTCTACTTCCTTTTCCTTTGGTCGGAATGCTAATATAGAAAGGTTTCGCGAGCGCGATGAGAGCCCTGTTCGCCGGCTCCCTTCTCACGACGCCAATGGCAATTACTATCTTATTACATCACAATTGTACGACGATCCTGCTCACTCTCGTGTTTACCCCCTCCTCGGGTAAATAGAGAGGAGAGAAGAAAACTCGATCGACAAAGAACTTAAACAGATTCTAGAAAACAAAGTGAACGACGAGAAAACCGGAGACAAGTTTCTGCTGAACCTCTAACAGAGTTTAACTACCATCGAACGAGGAGACGATTGGGGCAACACCGTGAAAGATCACGTCGAACAAAATGTCGTTCGAACTTCAAGCGATAATTATTCATCGATCTAACGGAACACGATTAAAGACTTAACCACCTGTCAAACATACTATCGCCAATTAATTCAACCAAAAGGAAGAACAAAAACGAACACACGTCGGACGAAATCGCAGGGTGGAACGAAAGAAATGGTCGGCTCAGCACAGAACTTGTGCTCCCCAGAAACATGTTCGATGATTTCTGGCGACGAGTAGTCAGTGAAAAATACGTTATATTAAATTACTATTTTTACGACGAGAACATCAAAAGACTCTAAGTAATCCGTCCGTCGAACTATTTCGAATTGGCCGGACGATGAACAGCAACGTTTTCCGTGAATACGTACTCGCGTTCACTTGGCTCACCTGTACACGACCAATCGAAATTCTTCCTCGGAGAATCAATCAAACAATCATTCTTCCTTTCTGCACGCTTTCTTTCTAAAGGGTGTTCCCTCTCTATGCAGTGGCGTGTCTTTACTTTTCTCGTTTAGAGGGAAAAAATATACACGCTACCTCGAAGAAGCATTCAGGCAGAGCTGATGGCTTCTGTTACATCTCTGTGCACTCGTTCATTCATTCGATAAACGACACACACCTCTCACGCGCGTTTCATCATTAGGACGAATGGCAGTATTAATTATCTCGCGAGAAATACGATCAACGCGAATACTCGTACAATCTTACTTAGACTTATATGAATACGTTTTTATCTATAAATAAATACTACTATATCCTCTACACACTGGAATACTTTGACAGAGAACGTCACGAAACCTTATCTGTTATCTAAAGTGGAAGAAAAAATGGACAAACAAACAATAATAAAAAATAATAATAATAATAATAATAATAATAATATAATAATAATAATTGTAATAAAAATATTAATAATTATATGTATATTATACATAATTATATATATATGTATAATACATACATATGTATAATATGTATATAATTTAAAAAATCGATATATAAAAAAGGAAAAGTCTTTACTCGGGAGATAGAGACAAAGAGACAGATAGAACGGTCCACGGGAATACACTATCGTATCGACAGCCTTATGATGATTTTGGTTTCATCCCGTTCGAGACTCTCAACACGAGGCCCGAAACAGGGATACTCTAACTATCCTTTAATTATAAATTCCACTTTTAGTTTCCTACAAACGTTCGCGCCAATTTTGGCGGGACGCGGCATGGAATCGCGAATATACGAGACAACCAAGACCTAAATACATGCTAATTAACGAGATCAAACAAAAAATGGTCGTTCAAAGAACACAGAATCGTAAAAATCTATGAATAACAAGATAGAAGAGGAAAATTAGAGCAGAAGAAAGGATAAGTGAAATAGAGCGAAAAGAATGAGATTGTTTAAAAAAATGGAAATGACGAGACGCGAGCGTCGATCGTCAAGAGAAAAGCGTAAACGTTACGGCGAAAGACACTGTGAGCAGAAGAAGAAGACGAAGAAGAAAATGGAGAAAAATATGTGGAATATGAAACGAAAGATAGTAGAGAAAGATAGAAAAAAATGACACACACAGGAGCAAAGGGTGAGAAATCCTTTGTCACGAGTGTCATGAAGGGCGTCCTTCGTGGAGGAGGGCGCCACTAAGAGCTAAGCTACCGGAGATCATTCGAAAACTGTCCACGGGACACGCAGCTAGCCAATTAAGATGCTGCGATCCTCGATCTATCGATTATCTACTTTAATTATTAAATGTCGACTTATTTACTGAATTTTAATTATTTTAGTTAAATCCTCTATACAATTAGAATACGTTGCTCCCCTCTTCACGTTACATGTCCTCGCCCGTTTCCCTACCAGCTCAATCGCGCATCTTATCTTTTCTTCTTCTCTTTATTCTCTTTGAGTTTTTCTTCTCATAGTATTATTTTTTTCTTTTTTTGTTCTTTTACTTTTGGAATATACTGAGAGAGAGAGTTAGAGAGAAAGAGAGAGAGAAGCTCCCCTTGAAAATCTTTCTATGTACAGATGATTCGACCATCGCCATGAACGTCCAGCGATATCGATCTTAATCCACGGCCGTTCTTCTTCAAAAATCGTAATTAATCGACCCTTGAATCGATCAATTCCGAATACTTTAAATCATCTGAATCAAATTGTCGACAAATGTGTCTTGGCAGACTTCTCTATCTTTTTGCCATCTTTTTCTCCTCGAGGATCATCGATCGCCCGCGGAACGACATGGCGCGGTATCATGATATCTCAGATAGAGTTCTGCCTTGCCTGTATCGGCTAGGTAACCGCGTTATCTACAAGCCACGTCAAAATACTTCCTACCGACGGGAACGGAACAGAGAAATGTCTTATGAGTAACGAGAAATTAAGCAAATGCATAATAAGAAAAAGAAAAAAAAAAAAAAACACAGACGGAGAAGAGCAAAGTGAGATTGTACGGAGAAACGAAAATGTCCATGTCTACTCTGTTCCGTTCCCGTGATCACACTACTTTATTTAATTTTTTTTATTTTATATCCGTAATGAGATCAGCATTTGATTATTGGGTTAAGTCCTCTTTGGATCTCGTACTTAGCTCCCCGTCACCCTCACCAAGACCAGTGTCACAATGCGATCGTCACCTTCGCTATTCGTTCTATTCGAATATTATTTGTAAATTCACCCGGGAGAAATATATATATATAATATATATATATATAATAATCAATATATATATATGATAATATATATATAATAATCAATATATATATATATGTATATATTTATATTATCTTCTTAACTTTCTACCATGCAATATAATCTGAAGGCGAACGATCGGCATGATCGAACGAACAGTCAGTGTTCGATAATACACGTCGATCGCTGCCGCGGGCGAGAATGCACCTGGGAGTCGATGTTGTATCCCGAGTCCATCGCGCGACGATCACGCGGAAGATGAACTCTCTCGAGCAAGATGATACTAACTATAGCTCTAAGTAACCGTGAGCTTGACCGATGTCGATGCGGAACATTAAAAAAAGAAAGAAAAAGACAAATCAAAAAGAACACAGACTCCGGGTGCGAGTCTTTGATCGTCGTCGAGGCAGAGTTACTCGAACGTACGCGACATCGGTCTCCTTTTTACATCGAATCATCGTCAAACAACAAACATCAGAGAAGTATGAAATGGTACTTGGCTTCAGATAACTCTGACTCCTTGACAAGTAACGAGTTGACAAGCTCCATCCTCGTCGTCCTCGTCATCCTCGTCGTCAATACCGCTATCTATACCTCCGTACTCGTCGAATTCTTCGACTTCCTCGTCCTCGTCCTCCTCATCCTCCGAGTATTCATCCTCGCTCGAAACATCACCATCGATAGGACGAGGGCGACATAGCATTAGTGCATTCTCGTCCGCGGAAGGCGATAGACACGCATACATAGAAAATAAATCGTACAAGATATCGCGTTGGATATTTCGGTAGGACGTCCAGCGGGAATCGTCCAAGCAGAGCCCTTCCTGTTGGTTACCTATCGGTCTTTCGACCTTCGAATGATTGATACCGGACGATGGTATCCGGACGCACGTGGTGCGTGTAACGGGCCAGGAAGGAACAGTTGCTGGTTTACCAAGTAGCGACACGTCGTACTGGCTGTCCCTGATGTGGCTGCAAGCTTGGGTAATCGTTCTTCGAGTTCTCGAAGCATCGTAGTCGTTTGTCGTGACGACGAAACGACAATTCTGTTGCGCCTATCGAAGGCGAGAGACCAACCTCCATCCGAGATACAGGGCCACCGTCGTCCACAAGGTCTCGCGGAGAGGAGCTGGGATAAGCAACGACAGGAAGCTGTCGGTGGATTCGCTCGAGTTGTTCGTGTTTGTGAAGCTTGGGTTCATCGCGCTCAGTCGAGACTTCTCGATCTCGGCGGCCTGTAACACAGCAGAGAAACGATCTGAGTATTCCATCAGATTTAGTTTTATCGCTGTATAGTTTGGTACAAGTATTATGTTGGTAGTGCTATGTGTAACTTTCACCTGTAAGATCCTAAAGTTATATAGATACAGTTTCGAAAACTGGTAGAAAGACGGAATAATAGTTAGCAATAAGCGAAAGGAAAAAAAAATCGCTGCAATTAAGCCGATGCTTAGTACTACTGCATAGTAGTACTACTGCATAGTAGTACAGATTACAGAATTTGAGGAAGGAAGTAAGTTTAAGAAAGACACAACGTTCTCCGTAGAACCTCGATAAGAGGAACTCGACGAGCTGTCGTGTTTCTGTTGGAGCAAGAATCACAGGGAAATGGGGTGGGTCAAAGAAAGACGGGGTTCAGGCTAAGGCTCCTCTAATTGGGAGTGTCCTAATTGGACGGAATTACCGTCGATTCGACACTCCTTGCGGCTAAGCCTCCGGCGTAGAGAAAGCACCGCGCTCTTTTTATCGAGTTCTCTCTGCCTGATCCCTTCGAATTTACACGAGAAGACGAGAGACGCTCGGGGGGAACACGACGCCGCCGATTAAGGTCCACCGAGCTCCCTCGGGAATAGCGGCGCCACTTGCGCGAAACACAAATCGCGGCCAGGAGCGCATTAATACCGGTTAATTGTCAATTAATTTCCGCTTTGAAGAATTTCCACTGAGGAACAATTGGCCTGCGAAACTTTCCTCGCTTAAGAAATCCGTGTTTCCCATCCCCCTAGACCCTTCTCGAACACAAAGGTCTTCGTTATAACTTGCACGGAACGCTTCATTATGCAATTAGTCATTAGGGGGTGAAATCAGCACGACAAAGGTTATCGATATTCTTCTAGCAATTCAATTCACTCTTTCTCCTTACGATCAATTGTTTCGTCCAACGGAAATTTCGTTTTATTGAGATATTAATCACCTCGAGAGATCAGAGATTCGCGTCAAACTCTCTGGGTCTGATAAGCACCGCGATAATATATCCCGCCAGCGATAATTCCGCTTTCTCCTGTATCTGCTGGGCGAATATTTGCCGGCCAGTGTATCTTCCCCATTCCAAGAGAGTGGAGGGTGAAAGGGAGATTTCCTCTCTGTTTCCTCGATCACACCCGCAGTCCGTAGAGTGCGCGCGCGCGACTTCCGATCCTCGTTTCGTCTTAATCCACTCGTGGTGGCCGGACGTGCAATAATAAACGGCGAGAAACAGGGGGTGAGCTCAATCTCCGTGAGCAGAGGCTTTTATGGGGGGATGGCTCCATAATATCTGGTCATCGTGGGCTTCGATCCGCCCCAATACAACTCTCCTTCGTCCCTCTACGTGAACCGGAGGATAGAAAAACACTCGGGCCGAGTGTTGCCTCGTCGCGAGGAAAGAGATTACGCGGCGAATGAAGAGGGTGCGAGCGAGAGAAGTAGAAAGGCGTCGCATTAAGAAAGAATTATGGTCTATGGACTCTTCTCGTGGGAGTCCTCCTCGTCAATTAATAGTATCCCTCCCCTTCCCATTACTCGTTCAAACGTCTTCCCCTCTTTCTATCGCGATCTTTTCTCGAGCTCTGTCAGCTGAATTTCCTTTTACTTCGAATCGTCTTAGGGAAGTGCGAAGCCGAACGAACGTTTCACGCGTCTTGTCCGTTATCATCGAGCCAGCTGCGACTCGAAACTTTCTCTCCCAACGACTATACAGGCGTATGGAAAGATGGCGAGCAGGTTTTATTGCTTCGGGCCCGGAAGAGAACGCCCTGAACCGCTTGAGCAACGCGCGCGGTTTCGCTCGAGCTTCGTTCACCGTTTAAACGCGGAATTTATGCGCGACCTGGTCGCCAGGATTACGTTGTCGGTGTTTATCGTTGCCGGGACGGTAAATTTTAATTGTTCGTGGCAGCCGGTTGCGTAACTGGCTAAATATCGTTGCTGCAACCTCCTCTTTTCTCCGCTTTTCCGTTCGTTCGGGAACGCGTTACACCGCGCGGTTGATTTAATGCGAGGATTAGAGAAGGCTGGCAACTTTAATTCAAGTAGTGCGATGATTAATAATTCAGCGAACAGGAAACGCACGGACCAACCATTTTCTGTGGATTTAATACGCAAGACGATACCGTCCATTTTGAAGGAACGTGATACAGATTTAATTAAACTTCCTGCTTTGTTGCGTCGCACATCTTCTTCGAGGAAGCTCTACAGCTTTGGAAGAATGGTCTTAACAAACGGAAGAAACTTTCTGTCTCGCTACAGAAAAGAAAAGTCGCTTTACTAAGTAGCCGATCCACGACTTAATCTAAATATGTATATTCTATCGGATAATAAGTTACAAGAAATAAATACAAATGGAAAAAAAGAAAATTCCTTTACTGCTATAACTTCACGATTAACAATTCAAACTTGAATTACATCTACCTTTCGCCAAAAAATTCATCAAAATTAGATTAAACCCTGACATCCGTGCCAACGATACAATAATAAACCTTTCAATGGAAAACGAAGAGCAACGCCATCAACTATCGGAGATCGGGATATTGAGCGACGTAATTGCGCAGCTCACCATGAAAATAGCCATTCGGACGGACGTTTCGGTAAGCCGCGTAAGAAAACGTTCACAGGCAACTGAGATTCGCGGACTGAACGTCGAGGCAACCTGAGTAGCAAATGCGCAACGCAAGGTGGGCGACGAAACCCTCGCTACGATTCGGTCTTGGCGAATACTTTGAAAGATGGTGGAAATACGACGTGAATCGTAAGACGAAGCGGTCGATCGCGTGCTTCGGAAGGAACTCATCGATTATGTAGCCAAGAGCAACGGCAAGAAGAGTGGACAGAATGTTCTTGCTAGATCGACCAAGGGATCCGTTATGCCACCGAGTGTCTAATGTATCAATTTGCGCGTCTATCGTTTGAATAACTGATAAATACCGACGGGACGTTCCATTAACTGCGCCATGGTTAAATCAGACTTCGAGGAAATCTAAGCTAAGCTAAAAGCGGGAGGAATATTTTATCGTGTCGATGAAGCAATTTTCTTGGTGCTACCGCGAATGGCTTCGACAGGCTTTCTAGGAACGAAAGATTGCGGAATACTTGGATGTCTGGCCCGTGTGATTAACCCTTGGAATAAAATTGCCCCATATTTGTATCTGTCTTTCTTTTGTAATTTTTTAAACTTCCAATATCCGGATTCGTTAGGTTTACCAATGAGAATTTCGAGATTTTTCCTTCTTCAAGGAGTAATAATTGATATTTTTCGCATTTCTCTGAACTCGTATTAAGAATTCATATTTTTATGCGCCAATTCATAGAATAAAGAAATAGTTTCCATGAATAATAAATCACGAAGAGGTTGGCGAGTAATGCGAAGAAGAGATCGAGAGATCGCGAGCAAAGGAGAAGAGAGCAAAGGGGGCTCACGATTGCACGAGATAATTGAAGATAATTTTCTCGGCCCGTGGCCACGGCTCGTGCTGCCATGCCCACTTAACTTTCACGTAAGGGGATGTGACCACTTAGCCGTTACATGCTCGCTTACTCTCCATGCATATGTAAAACGTTGCCTTCGCATGACGAACGGGGAACGAACGGGGATCGTGTTTGTAAGTTACATTCGACCACGCGTTTCTCCGATCGACTCAGTTTCCTTCTGCATCAAGAAACCCGCGAAAGGTCGCAGGAACGCGATGACATCCGGTAAAAGCAATTTTCAGGGGTCGATAAGTCAATGCCTATCAAGTCGCGGATAAAAACGTAGGTACACGCATGTCGTGATCGAAGTTACACCGAGCTCAATTATGTTATAATCACTTTTAAATCTTCAATCTTGTTTCGTATCGATAAAATGACTTAAGATTTGCGATAAACGAATTATCGAAGAGCAATGTATAGATAACGGAACAACCGGCCTTAGGCTTAGAACCAGTCATTTAAAACTAGTCCATAAACATTTAACGAAGAAAACATGGTGTAACCTTTGCAGCTACGATCCATATCTATGTCAACGCCATCGTATAAAATATGAGACATCATAAAGCTACGGAAGAGACGTCAATCTCCACGAGCAAATTGAATTACTTCAACGTAAAAGAAAAGCACGACAGTTTCATCACGGAGGGAGCAAAATCTGTAATTAAAGTCAAGAGGAAACAAAATAACATTTACTCTTTAATTTCATATATCGAAAACGCGAGGCTTCATCGCGTCGTAGAGAATATCGTTGAATCCAACCAAGCAAGAGTAAACGAAAAAAAGAGAGCCAGGTCTATAAGACACAAATAAGACACGAATCTACCCTGTGCACATAGAACAGAGGAGATACAGGTCTCATCTCTGCCCCATCGACAGATTAATCTGACACTTCGATTCCCCAAGAGAGAGGAACGCAAACACCATGCCGGGGATTCCGTAGAGACAATTCCCCCGGCGGAGAATTCGCCACGATTCGTATTATCAACAAGCCTCGGGTCCTCGAGTTACCGAGCCGATCGGTATCCGATCCTCGAACGCGACGCGCAAGATTTCTTCAATTTCACGGATCCGTTCGCCCCCTTCAATTACCACCACTTAACCAGCAATAATTAGACGTTGTGGGATTGGGTATCACGCTGACGCGGACCTTTAAAGCGAATAAAGTCGAGACGAGGGATAAAAGAAGGGAACGCCCTTCCGGCTTGTTCATCTTTTTCTCCGTCTCTCTGCTTTTTAGATGGATCGTTCTTTACCGCCCTTGGCTCCTTCCTCTCGATCGGCCGCGGCAAATCACGGGGAATCTCGTAAAATCGTGAAAGGCCTGTGCCTTTCCTCCGAGCTTCGGCGACGTGCGTAAGTGAAAAGAACGACCGACCGTAATAATCGTTGCCGCAGAAACCATTCTCTTCCTCTCGCGAAAGACGATTCGATGATTACTAGGGTTCAGATCTGTTTTTATGTTCGTTTATGCTTGTCTATTAGGTCCAATTCTCTATGCTTCTTGTCTAGACTATGAGGAAGATTGAGCGCAGTAAAACTCCGCTAATGCAAAGTTCATTTATTCCAACGAAATTCCAGTTAGCGCGTGATTAAACGAATTCCTAGATGAATCCACTTATTTAAAAGGAAAATAATAAGATTGGTAAACTTTTATTCTATGAACTCTAATTGTATCTAAACTATTTGTCCACTGAAAGTTCATATAGGTGGAGTCTCTGTGATCTAAGTAATGTAGTCTAGAGAGAGAAAGAGATGACCAGCACTCGTAAATATACTAAAACGATAAAATATACTAAAACTATAAAATGCTTTTTTTTTCATAAGAGCATTCCTTCGACAGGAGAAAAAACTACACTCAGAAAATATTTGACACGGATTACATGGGACGCGCATCGATCGTGAAATTCAATCCAATTCTAATAAATCTTCGATGGACTTTCGCATCGATAGGCGATCTTCCGTAATTCGTTTGCGAGTGTCCGCGAGCAATTTCATCTGGGCTGGGTGTAAAAATGGAATTCTGCCATAAAACCGTCCGATGTCCTATTTCTCTCACCTGTCTGTCCGGGACAAACAACCGGGAACCACTCGTAAAATCAGTGGGACATCGTTCCGAGGCCGTCGATACATATTAGATCGAGTGATCAAAAGAGACAGGAAATGGAGAAGGTAAAGCGGGTGAGACGGTGATGAAGTGGCGGCTACGCGCAGGGTCGTACACACTGGGAGCAATACTAGACGTCTTAACGGTAGCGGGCAGATATTTATTGCGCCCATGGGACGCCGTCGGTGGCACCGATATAACTAAATTCGCGTTTATGACCCTGGCTTGACCCACTCCAGCCGCCAATTTCTCTCTTTTCTTCCGCAAACCAGCGAGAAAGAGAGAGAAAGAAACCGCGACGAAATGAGAGACACTGAATCATTCGTGGGACCATTAAATCGTGGATATCGCGACCATGGCACGGGGGATTCTTTCATCGGTCAGATCGATTCTCGGCAGTTGCCGATTCCACGTAAGTAGAAATGTATCGAATTTTATATGAGAAGAAAATTATATGAGTTCCGCAGCAAGTAAATCGATCAACTACTTTTTATTAATTTCTTAATTTCATAAAAATATTTGAATTAAGTCTGCTGTCCTCCTCGTTGTTTTTTGCACGTTTGCATCTCTTCAGGGATCCTCTCTTTTTGGACTATTTCACACAAAAGGTACAAACATTGCATCGAACAATGAAACTAAATATTTAAAAATTATGTATCTAAAATTTGCTAATATTCATTGAAATATAACGTCCATTTCCAGTTATGTAGAACCGAGGGCAGTGGAGTTAAAAAACAATTCTGTTACGAAGGACGGTCTCTGAAGAAGCAAACCGATCAACTCTACTTTTTATTAATTTTTTAATGACATTGAAGTTTCTGATTAAAAAATAACCCCGTCAACCGGTTGAAGAATTTAGCATTGCGTTGAGATATGGTTAAATTGAAACGTTAGATATATAATACCCTGAGAATGTGAATATAATAGTAAAAAAATGTTGGAGTTATGTACGGTAAGCTACGAGAGGGTGAATAGGATAAAATTAATTTAGGAATTGAGGGCGTAAAAATGCCGAGGGGGTAGGCGAATTTTATTTTAAGGCTTCCCTTTTTGGCATCTGCGTATTCCGGCGGTTTTATAACAGTCACGCTACAAGGGTGACTTTATGACGAGTGAAAAAGTATCGCGCGGGGGTGGATAGGATTGTGACAGGGATCGCGCAACGCAATTATTTTTACGCCGCGCACTTCGCACCTGTACTCTTCGCGTCGTAAACACTTGGCGTTACGCTCGCGTTGACGACAAGCCCGGTATTCAACCGCGAAAACTTGAAAACAATAGAGCCATCCTGAGCTTACCCTTTTTTTAGCGTCAAAAATTCAATATTGCATTTCGAGCTTCTTGATAGATATCTCTCTTCTGTATTTTCAGATCTTTACGAGATGTAATTTTACAGTACTACGATTGTCTTAAAAATGACTTAAACATATAGAAAGAATAAGAAACAAACATCTTTTATAGATAGAAACTTAACTGCGTAACTCCATCTTTTCACAAACTTGTTGATTTTAATGTCAGAGCGTGTATCGTACTGAACTTGTCAGAAATCAAACGATTTATCTAGACGAAGTTGATCGGTTTAACTGCAACGTTACAACAATGTGACTCTAACGTAACAACTATGACACGAAGATAAGTTTTACGAAAAGATTAAGTTACAGAGCCTCCTGAACTATCACCCCGATTCGGCTAATCCACTGACCTTGGTCTTTGATGCGTGGAAATCGTCGGCGATGTTCCTGAGGTTGGCGCCTACGGTCGCCCAGTAACTTCCGTTGAAGGCCTGTCCAATGTGGCCGCAGCAGCACTTGCAAATTGACTTTACAGCGGATGTCTTCTTCACGGCCGCGGAGCTACCACCCTCTGAAGCAAGTCTGCGTCTTCGCGGTCGTGGCCTTGGGTTTGGCACCGGTGCCACATCGTTCACATCATTGCTGGATTCCGGAAACTGGAATGTCGCGTCCCTGGTTGGGCTGCTGGGCGCAGATACGGTCACCTGGGGTGCAGCGGGCGGAAGTTGCTCCACGGCAGATAACACCAAATCCGGCAGCGGCATGCGAGCCAAATCCGAGTCCACCAGAACCATTGGATGCCGATCGTCGCCCATTCGTCGTGGCAACCGATCTGAAGAACACAAGAAATTCGTTTAATTTCATTCCAGTTTTCTGGGTCCAAAATGTGTCAAGTATCGTTTTGAAAAGAATTTATTCGTGAGAAAAATTGTGTTGCTTTCTTCAAAGATTCGGTTAACTCTGATCTGGAGAGTACAGGAAATTCGTGTCACTTAATCGAAGGTTTGCTAGCCCACAAAATGTTCAAGAGTTAAAGTGAATTCGCCAATAAAGAAGATCGTTTCTTCTGCCTAGAAATCTATATTAAGCCTGATTTAATAGAGAAGGAAAATTTAATTTCAACAGGGGAAATTTAAGTGAAAGTTTATTATAAGCTATTTTATTTTTCAGACGACCGAAGAAGATTTATCGGCGAAGAATGGATCGTTTCTTTTCTCAGGGTTGATATTAACCGCTTCATTCGAATCGATGCTAAATGTCTGTGAATATTACTATGACCTTTACAAATAACTACAGGATGACTTCGACTTTTTTGCTTCGTTGAAGATAAACGTACGATCGAGGATTAGACTTACTAAATCGTGCTTATCTCACGATCTACAAACGTATTTCTAAAATCCAACAATTCGAATGAAATGCCAACTTCAGCTAAATTTCGAGATATCGTGGCAACTGTCTAATCAACTTCGACCGCAATTTGTCAACTTTGCGAACCACATGCGCGCGTCGGGTTTCGTCGGCGTGTCCCATAAATCTCGCGCAAAATTCAGCCGGATAACCGAGCGCCGTACGAGATCGCCTTACGTGCGAGCGTAAAGTTCAAACTTTCTTCGATCATCCGATAAGTACAAGCTCGACGATTCATCATCGCCGTTTCGATCGCTCCGAGCGATCTTTCCGACTGCCTACTGAAAACAGATGGCCGCCGCGATATCGTAATCGACGAAATACGCGGTCCAGCCGATTTGTATTCAGCGTATCTGGATTTACCATCGATAATTAATCGTGGCACAAAGGCAAACGTTGCGTCATACAATGGAAATGCTACGATCTACGCACGCATGACGGCCGCGCGCCTTGCTTATAAGGTTTAATGCCACGCTCTGGCTAGACAACGGCAAAGGCGACCACCGGGTTGCCCTGTAATGGTAACTAACGACATTGTTGGCTAATGATTGTCTGAAAATTTACAACGTTCCGTACGATAGCCTTCGTTCCGTGATTTCGACATATCTAACCTACACACATATAGATGTACACGATATATACATAGAAAGTGCAAGGATATTGTCAACACAGATTATACACTGTACGTGATGGTGCGTTTCTTTGAAAAAACGGCAGAATTCAAAGGAAGAGAAGAAGTGGAAAAACGAAATAATCGAGGCTGAGTATGGTATCTGGCGGTCAGGAAACGCTTGATATCGGACTGCCGCGCGGTGCGTCGGGGTACGCGCGTGTTTTATCGCCGCCAGTAAGCCCGAAGAAGCGTTTTCCGATTGATAAGTGGCCACGCGCGTTTTACGTCTCTCGCGTCGACGCCAGATAAACGCAGTGTAATTCCGGCTGAGAGAACCGGTAAACAGAAATGTACTTGGTCGGTCGCTTGACTCGCTTTTACGACGCCTCCGATAATTAAGAGCGGGACACCGAGGAGGGGTCAGGCCCCGTGGTAATTAGTTTTAACGAAGCCTTTTCGCTGGCTCGGCGGTTTCGTCGCGAGAGAGGGCCTAACGGTTTACTGTTTGCGCCAACTCCGAGACGCAGTAACGCGTTTTACGAACCGCGAAATGGTACTCGTAAACCGAGTGCAACTGGTTTTGGAATTTTCGGAGCGAGAACGTTATCTACCGCCACGGATGCCGAAGACGTAGTTAAATACCTTCGAGAAACAACGAGCTACTTCGCATCACGGAATCAGGTAAGACGCTTCGATCGCACCGTATCATGCGAACGCGTCAATAATCACGTTCGTATCAGTGACGTATTGTTACGTTCTGTCTGGCTCGTTTTGGTTGCGTTGCCGTTAATTTTTGAATTTAGATTAAATTGTGGTATTGTCTGTTATTTAATGCGATTGGAAATTAAACTCCACGTCTCGGCTAACCTGTCTCTGTCGGTTAAACGTGTCTCTGTTCGCGGATCTTCCTTTGATAGATTTTGAATTAGAGAAATCAGAATGTAAAACACGAAAGCAACGATTAAAAGATAATTCATAGAACACAACGTTAGCCCTTCTTCTTCGATCTTTCTCTCCCTAGAATAAACAAAAAACCTATAATATTTTCAGGAAACCAAAGCAAGAATCTTTTACGTATCTTCTTCGAGCTTCGAACACTATCGAATAATAGACGATACGACCGAACAGAAACACGATTCAAAGGTTATAACAGGGTTACAGTGTATCAAGAATCCGATGGCATTTCAAGCTAACAAAAGGAAAGACCAGCAACCAAAGGCTAGGTACGTAATCTCAACTTTCAACAGAGCAAAAATTTGCGAAAAAATCCATCTTTTCACGTCGATAACCGATACAATCATCCACCGACAAACTATGAAATCCATCTTTTCATAAACGAAGAACAGTTCGCGCCTTTGGGCTGCCAGAAACATTTAAGCGCGCGGGTTTTTCGCGCGATGTGCGCCGCGTGCGCGTAAATCGAAGCCATGCGTGACAAAATAACAATTCCTCCGCGCCTCCGGCCGCCATTGTCTCAGGGACCGGTCGCAGTGGCGCGCGCGCGTGCGCCCTCGTGCGCTCGCGCGGTTGCATCCTTGACATTTCGAGTAAACGTCCGCGCTAGCATTCGCACGCGCGCCACTATACTCAGGCCACACTCTCCTGAGGCTCTCTTTCGCTTGTGCAACCCGTACGCGCGCGCATCGGCCACACATCGTCGCCTACTCGCATCGAACTGCTCGATCGCGAAATCTCTAGCAAACGACAGGCTTTTCACCGCTTGCAAAACAACCGCCGCGCTTATCCGAACGTATCGACGGTCTCGCTTCGCTTTCTACCTCGCGATTTTCCTCGTAAAATGTCACTACACACACATGCCAATATGTATATTGGATGGAACACGAACCTGGTGTGAACGCCAGCCTATTCCAAAACCGATTTATGTAACGATCTGTTGTAATTATCAATGCACGCGAACGATTATTAGCACGGATTCTGTCAGCTCGCGATTTACGACCGCCTTCAGCATGACAAACGGCCAGCCTAATTCTAATTTATGCCCCGGGGAAGTTCGACTATATTCGACCTTTTACAGCCGCGCAATTTTCGCGCGCTTTCCTGTGAGATTCAAGGCGACCCGCTTTTACTCGCGTTACGATTTCATTCGCTTTTCTTCTGGTTCCACGGTACATAATATAATAGCAAGATATTAAAAGTTTGTCGGTAACTTGAGTTCTCGATAAGCCAGTTCTTCGCGATGCGGTCGAAAGAACTCGTCTTCGTGAGCGGAGCAACTAAAGGGGGAACGAGAAGAGCACGGCTCGCGCGTCCCATAAAAGCGTTCGGGGCAAAAAGTGCAGCGCGCACGTGGCCAACACCCGCATGCACGCTGCGTTCGCGGTCTCGCGCGCGGACATTGGATCCGCGTGCATCAGAGAGGACGTGCACACGCGGTTCGAGGGCGGGGACGTCGGGTTGGAACCGACGAAAAAGACTCGAGAGGAGAATGGTCGTACACAGAGGGGACGTGAAACGAGTATATAAAGAACAAGAAGGTTGGGACAAGGAGGAGGAGGATCGTGAGCCAACGAAGAGGGGGGAGAGGCGTTTAGACAAAAAAACGGGGTTGACGAGACGAAGCAAGGAATGTACGGCTAGAAAAAAAAGAGAAGTTCCACGAAGAGATAGAGCGGTGGAGATAATACGCGGTGGAAAAAAAGGGAACTCGAGAAAGCAAAAACAGGAACAAGAAGGGAAAAAAGAGAAAAGTGGCGGAACGAGGGGGAAATTTCGAGTGTACACGGACCAGCGGGAACACGCGAGAGACAATGTACATTATGTACACGCGTTATGTCAAAGAGGCAGAAAGAGAGACGAAAAAAGGGCGAAGAGTGGGAGCAGATTGAACGCTGGCAGCATATGCGAGCACGTGACTCACATGGAGCGCCCTTTGTACGCGTAAGTGCAACGCAACTTGTTACAGTATACGTGTAACGTCAACCCTAGCAGCGCGAGCGCGATCTCCCGCACCTATGTGTGCGTAGGTGCGAGTGTACGTGTGCCTGACAGCATACGTGAGCAGTGGTGAACGCTCAACTGCACAAAGAACCCCTCTCAAGGCCGCTGCAGCCGCGATACACACCAATGAGACGCGTGCGCGCGCGACGACGACTCGCGCGTGGAAACACTCGCGAATCGCGAGCGGTGTCGAGCGTATACGGGCGAACGCGCGCTCAGTTTTTATCGTGTCACGCTTTTGCGGCTTTTCAGAGACAATGAGACGGAACAGTCGAACTACGTCGTTGCAATGATCGGTTGCTCGTTTCGTCAGAACCTCCTGCTGAGGCTGTAATGGAAATTAATTTTTACGCGATTTGGTAGTCGGTCTTGGAGTTTCCATGGAGTCACTGTTAAGTACGTTCGGTTGATGCATACATATGGGGCGCAGGTGGAAATACGAGATCGGTCTATTTATGTCGATCTTCTGAGTTTAAACGTCACTCAGGGATTAAAAGGGTGAATTTTGAGGCCCTTTTGCTAGACTTTCACCGTACAAAAATATTTTCAAGAAATGACAGACAAGATTCTTCAATCGATTTTTGTAATTACTTCTGCAATACGTCTAAAGAACCAAGTCATTCTCAATGCTTATACGTTACAATGTAATTATTTGATGTAGTTGCTCTGTTTTCAAAATGTAAATATAACATAGTTAAAGTCGTTAATACAAAATTAATTAACGGCATACATTGAATTTTAACGTCGTTTCCTCGTTAAAGGTAGGAAATATGAATTATATTTCTCCATATGATCTTCATTTATAAAGGAAGTCGATAAAGTTCCAAGATATACATATGTATACGCCAGGCACATATTAAATGTTATTGTTAGTTTAACACAATAAAACGTAAAACCACAAATGAGTCACCACGAAGAAAAGTCGAACCATCCAACCAAACTTACACGTGCACGACATTTCTCGTTCTGTAATAGAAAATATCGCCGGGCCTATTCGAGAGAACTGAAGTCGTAAATACGCGATGATTTCTCCAGGATGTGGACGATCGTTCAAGTAACGTTCCTTAAATCGCGCCACGGTGAACGTACCGTACAAAAGCAGCGGATTCTGCGTCTTACTTGAAACTTTACTTCGCTTGACTTTCGAACGCTTCGCGGAAATCTCGTAAAACCTCCAACTCCGATATAAATGTTCCCCACCACGCTACACTAGCAGTGGACAATCGATTCGCGGCGTGCTCCATTTTTTTCACCCGAGAATCGAACGATCTTTCGCCGTTTCGAGTAATTCCCTTCGACGAGGCAAGATCTCGTGCTCGCGTTGTACCAACGCGATTGCCCGGCATGGAAACGGCTACGGTAGATACGTTATCGCGATACGGGCAACGAGAAAATTGTAAAAATGAGGGAACAAGGTTGCGCCACGACGCGGCCGGCCATCGATTTCCTACGACTATCTGATTACCCAATAAATTCTGTCCACCGGTTCGCGAGCACGAAGCCCGATCGGATTCTGCGGTGCAGAAGTCGTATCGAGGAAACGTTCCGGGGCTCGCTCGACCGATTGATTACACTCTTATTGACTACGTGACTCGCGATTTCGTTGTCGGCGGAATTAATCGAGGTTCATAGTTGATTGCTTGCAATGTCTCTGCGCTCGACCTACAATGTATGGATGATGAGGAAATTCTGGTGAAACAGAGAGTAGAAAAATCGTGAATCTATTTTAAGTTTCCAGCATTTCGGTTAATTCGAATGTTTTGATTTGCCGCATGCGAAAGTGAATATGTTGGAGGAAGAAATATTTTTAAAAAAGTCCCTGCGCAAAGATACGTGCCTCTGGTAGATGCGAATGTATTTGCACACCATTTACATGTCGTAATAATTAAGTATAGTACATTTCATATTATTTAGTAGTACTTTTATACAAGCTATATTTTATATAACAAAAAAGGAATATTATGAAGATGAAGCATAGAACTGATCAAAGAACATTTCATCGAAAAGTACGTGGAAATATCCTTTGCAGCACTGTAGATCTGCAACTGGAAGTTATACGCTCGATCCAATAGCTCTACTTGTATCGAGCAACGACAAAGCGATGCATAGCTTCCGTTTGCGGTATAATCACTAAGAAGCTGCACATTGCTGATTATATCGTTAACTGGCGAATCGCCACAGCAAGTTGGTCACGTGTTGCCCCGTTATTCGATGATTATAATTACGAGCGAATCAGGCCTCTCTCTCTTTGTTTCTTTCTTCCTGTTGCATCGCGGCCAATAATCGACCGAGAATCAAGCGGAAACCGATACCACTAAGCTGATGGAACTCGAGATTCCACGAACATGGAATAGTCTTAAGCTCCGGAATTATGCATACGATAAAATATATTCTCTGATTAGAAAATATTCAATTCAATAGAATATTCTATCGCTGTAATGTACTTAAAAAATTCTCTGCTTCGCTTAATACGTCGGTTTCCAATATATTTTATGCGCCTCTACAATGTTGGAGGTATTATCGATAAGTTTTCTAAGTGAACAGTCGCAACTTCCATCGAGAGAAACAAAGAACTGGTTTTGCGAGCTTTAGCTGTCTGCGTGGAACGCATATTCACAGTTCGGTTCAGTTGATTTCAGTATATACTTCGCTTCTTTCGACGCAGCCATATAAACAGTATCGATATTATCATTTGAACATTTCCCATGAATATTCATATCGTGATAATGAAAGCAATATTCATCAACCGAGATGAAACTTTAGAAAACTTTCTCCCTCTTTTAAGCAAAAGAAGAAAACCTTCGACAAACGATCATAACGATTCGAAAGCGATCGAATAATGGAAATCACTTGAAAAAAATTAGAAGTACACTTTGTTTAGAGATCGCTATAATCAGGATGTATTTTGGAGGAGCTCGTGAGGAAAAACAGCGGTAGATCTTCACGCTCGATAAAATCACGATGGCGAGCCGCGATAAGCGAAACCGTACCACGAAGGGTTGAGGTAATCGAAGGAAAAGGGTTGCCGGGCAGATAAAATCAGCCGAATTTCATGTACGGCTGGAGACGCGTGCTCGAGCCGCCTACGAAGAATACGCTCAGGGGAGCGTAAAAATGTATAACAGTAAAAGAGCGGGGAGAAGACAGGAGTACGCTCACCGCTTCGTCTCAATGAATATTAATGATTCCACGGGGCCAGCTCGCGCGAACGACCTCCGAAATCCGTGAAAAGCACGCGGCGAGCGGTACAATTAGAGTTTTAATTAAAAACGACGCGACGCGACGCCGCGGATAAGGATCGACCTGGCAAGAAGAACGTTAATTGGCCGGAACCACGGGCAACTAGCTTGTTAAGTCGAAAACAATCCGTCATGCGAAAAACATCGTTTCGATGTTTGTTTTGGAGAAAAATATCGTGACAGATATTGCTGTACACTTGCATCGATTAGAAGTTCATTTAAATCTCGATAACGACTGACCGAGTACATTTTAGTGGTTTTATAAAAATAAAAGAAGTAGAAGTTTTACTAAAGTATACGTGGAATTAGGATTTTCGGTAATTCGTAGGAAGTTCTATTTATGATTACTCTGTGAATTTTTAAATTTAGATATTCGAGAATTTGTGTACAGATTTAAAATTGCGTTGCATATACAATTCTGTGGAACCCTAAACTATGACTCCGAAAAATGTTGTAATACTTGGAATTCAATTTCTTAGAAATCTTCTAAGGATTCTACGACGGTTGCAATTGTATATGATAAAGATTTTGAAAGATATTAGGAAATGAATTATCCGCTATCTACTACGATTCATATTGTGCAAGTTAACTTCCGGAAGTAACGGAATTTCCCTTATGCATTAATAGACATGTTTTCACGAGCATTGCGTAAAGCAGAACGGGAACATTGCCAGGAATTATACTTACACGGTGTTGATCTGATTCATCTAGAGCTAACCGTCTTTCGTGGACTGGGACGTCAACCAGAATCTCGTGAATGTTTCGCTTCTATCGAAGCGAAAAAGGCCAGAGATAAGTGAGAAAATTCAATAAACCTGGTTCTGACGGATAGATAAGGAAGATACGGCATTGTTCTGCTGACGTGAAGATAAAACGCGACTCACCGGTGACGGTAACGAACTATCAACGAGACGACCACGAAAAAAGAAGGAAAAAAAAGAGAAAAAGAGAAGGAAGGTACTGGTACGATGAATATTTTAAGGGCTCCGCCAATAACGCCAGGCTCGTTGGATGAATGGTAGGAGACGGCCATCGAGGACCGGACGATCGTCAATGACGAATTTCTTTCAATATTTCATCAAGTCTATAGACTACGGTCGGTGCTTTCGTTCTTCGTGTTCCGGATCGATCGTCTTCGGGATTTCCGCTGGGAAAGCCGTGATGAAGTAAATTCAGAATGCAACGATCGATAGGAATTACAATCAGAATTCCACTCGCATAACTTTTTCGAGTAACATCTAATCGAAAAATTCTTTTAAAGGAAGCATAGAAAAAGATAAAGGAATTTTGTATCCATGTAGATAATATAATGGTCGAAATTTTGGCACATCAATTTCTCAGAATTCTTCCATGCAATTTAGCACATTAAAACATTAATTGCTAACATATGGACTATATCTGTTTATGGCTGAAATAAGACCAGGCAAGCTTGACGCATACGCTGCCACGGACGTACAATTATACGCAGAATTCACTGTACTGGTACCAACAGGTTTTTGCGTATATCTCGGAAACTAAAGCCGAGTGGCGGTTGTATGTATAGGAAAAAGTTGCTCAGAATCATGTCTCCGACAACATATTCAAAAAATTAGCGAAATCGGCGATGTGGATAAAATATCGATAATTACCGGTAATTGTCAGTTGTCTCTAAGAGAAGCAGAACGTCTTACATCAATTTCAATGATCAATTATTACGTATTCAAAATCGAACATTTCAAATTCTAGTCCCTAGAATTATTACATAATTGTATAAAATTACCCATCATAAATATGTTAATATACAAAGTTAAAAAAAAAGAGCAAGTTAGCAGTTTGAAAAAGAAAAGGCGAATTCTACTGGTCTTCCGGGAGGACGGCGAGTTCACTGTGAAATTCAGTGCACCGATACGAGCGCAGGCTTTACGACAATGTAACATAATACGAAGTTCAGTGTCGAAGGGTTATCGTTTTACGGACGATATCCGATCTTTCTCTTACCGAGAAATTAAACGCCTCCGATTAGAGCGGAATCGCGGGGCATGGACAGTTCGATTCTCTTATCGGTTCGCGCGATGGGAAAGGGGCGCGGGCGTCATGGTTCGCAGCGAAAACATTAGCGAAGGGGTTATCCGTAACGTTGAAACGTAACGTCGACAACAATAAGACAAGCAAAACGAATCGCCGAGAACGAGAGTGAAAACGGATAGGCGGAAGAAAAAAGAAGCGAGCGTGATCGGGTAACGCGGCGTAATCGTTATTACCGTGGTCGCGTTTACGCGAGCACGATGACGAGGTGGAAGTTTTCTGCAAATGTCACGGGAGAAGACTCGGAACGGGGCTGGCCACAGCTGTTTCTATAAATAACCAACCCCGACTCGATGCAACGGCGCGCTCGCGGTCCGCCAGAATCTGCATCTTCTCTCGAAACCACGCTGGCAAACTATGGTTATTGACCCTCGCACATACACCGTACGCCATCTATTTTCGTTTGAAAAATAATGAACAGACGCGTAATTCAATTTTTCTAACAAGGATTCTTCTCAATTTTCATCTAATTTTCTCTTGGCTTTTGGTAGTATAGAACGTCTTTATCGAGTCCGAGAGGGTTGATATTACATATAATATTATATCTTTGGGAGATCGATAAAAGAAAAAAAAAATGTCTCAAATCAGTGGGGAGGATTCGTGATCACTGGAAAAATACATACGTAAATTGTTTTGAGGAGCGTGATATTTTCAAGGAATGTTGCGTCACTCCAAAACAATAGTAACACACTTGCAACGGCCGGATGCAATTTGTGGTTTCTTTCGGGACACTTCCATGCGCTGCTCGGCGAGATCAAAGGCTCGTTAGCGACGTATTGCCGTGAAACTGCGGCAAAATGGATTCAGAATGCTATCTGACGACGTTTCCTCGCGGTTAATCGCGCATTTCGAGCGAGCAGGGTGCATTGACCCTCGATCATAAGCATTTTATAGGTGGTTTATAAAATTACGGTCGCTACGCAAGTAATTCTGAACTAATTTAAAACTAAAGTCTGTCTCAACTAATTGGCAGTCTGACGTCGCTTTTTTCGCTCTCTGAATAAAACTACATTTATAGCTATTAACGCTACTTCAAAACGAGCAATCGATAAATAATCCGCAAAACATCTACTGTAGTATTAAAACAAAAAGAAAAAGGAAGAAAGAAAAACAAATTTCATAAGACTACTTAATCGTAAATAACTTTCAAGGTTCAACAAATTTACATTAAATTACTCAAAAAGTCACCTCAAAATTTATCGTAAAAATTATTTCATGGTTGATGAACTTCTTCAGAATTGACCATACACCATATACATACGTACTATTTGAAAGCGTGTAAGATACGATATCGAGGCACTCGTCGAGCAATCGTCGCGGCACGGTTCACGGTTCGATACTGCAATCTCTGGTGGACGATCGACATCCGAGATTCGGGGAACGAGCCGTTGCATCGCGTTTTATGGCGCGTTTTACTCCGGTGTGTGCCTGACCATCGGTCTTTTCTCCTCGCTCCTCCTCTCTGTCTCTTTCCTCCTACTCTCCTGTCGATCCGAGCGACCGCGCCGTCTCTTTCGCCGTAAAGGAGGCTCGAGCAGCGGTGCAGGGTCATGGCCGGACATCGTCTGCCATACTCTCGCCTCTACACCCACGCTACATCTGTTATACTCGCCCCCTTTCGCTCGCTGCACCCTCGTAAAGCCGCGTTTCATTATGCGCCGAATATAAGTTACCGCAATTTACGCCTCTGGCTCGCTCCTCTCCTTCTCTCTCTTCTTATCTTCTGTTTTCTCTCTGCGCCAGTCTTTTGCGTGGTATGTTCCAGCAAAATTTCCTTGGTTATTGTTACAATGAAGAAGGATTGCATCGAGAAGAGACAGTTGAGAAACTAATGGACAAAGTTGAAAGCAAGTGCACATGATGGTGAGTACGAGAATTGTGATTAGACGGATTGCAGTTTGAAAGTTTCCTTCCACAAGTTTAACCCTTTCTACAACATTGATGTTACAGCCAATGATATTGAGGCAATCTTTATTTGATTTTATTCTCATCGATGAAACGACAGAGAAGGGAAGTTTTCTTCCCGAAACTAAACTTCTGCTTTCAAAAAGTTTCGCTGCAAAATGTATACTAAAATTTATTGATCGATCATATAATAAAAATTATCGAATTGCAAAGAGTCGATCGCGATACACGCAACTAAAAATCATGAGGGAACAAGGATGACATTTTTTAGTTACCTTTATCATTCTAATCATTCCACTGGAACAAATAAAAATCATGAATCTACGATCGTCTTACTGAATAGCGTCATTGCTAAGCTTTCGTTAGTTGTAATTAGTTCCAAGCAAAGAAAACACTACTGAACAATGTTATTTAAAGCGAGCGCGAATGTAACAGCAAATATAAATTACTAAAAATTCTGGGAAAAAGCGTCAGAGCATCAAGGATCAAGGACCTAAGAAGACATTGAAACTGAAATCAAATTAATCACGCGAAAGGACGGGCAAATGTAAATCACGCGATGACACGCGCGTTTCACAACCTACGTGTCCTTTTTCTCTCGAACGTCCGCGAAATCACGGCAAAAGGTGTCGGGATATCTCGCAACCATCACGATGGACCGAAATTTTTCGACGCTGACTCATGGGACAACGACCGCTGTCAAATGTATCAGAATTTTCGACAAATCGTGCAACAGCCGACATGAGTCAACGACCTGGACGAAACGACGATCGCTCCGGGACTTTACGAACGTTCGCGTGCGTCGTGAGTCCTACTAAATAATACAAAGCGAACTTCCCTATATCCTACGCCTTAATTTTGACGAATTTGTTGCACCTTCAATAGCGATTAATCGTTTTTTTACATCTGGAAATTGATTAAGAAGTAATTCTTTGTTGGCAGAGAATTTATATATCGAACCTGTGAAACCATAATTTATATATTTGACGCTTAATTTTTAATAAGAGCAAACTATCATAGCATAATGTGCACGGAAAATATATTCGATTGTTACTGTTATTAATGCTATGTATATTGAAACAGACTACTTAATTCTATGTCTTTTTGCTGTCAATGACGAAACAGAACGAGAATTGAAGATTGATCAGTACATGTTTTAGGGAACATGCGATACTTAAAATAACGAACAAAGATATATATCACTGAAAAAGTTGACATTTTGTAATTTTTTGTCGCAACTCGAGTATATCTTGTTGCAATCAGATGTTACAACCACCGAAATATTTTACTAAACGCCCACATAACCCACTTTCTCTCTTTTCCCTGAGGATCGATAAAAAAACTAACATTGGAATTCGGTGACATACTCATGCTCCTACTTATGTATACAATATCGAAGAAAAGCATTTCGGATAACTTCGTGTGTGAAATGAATATGAAGCGAGAATTTTTGAATGATCTATGATTCTTTTATAGGAACTCGATGAAAAACATGATTCTAAAAGTATCTTTCAGGTTTGAAAAGGAAATTGGCTGCAGAGTCGCGTTGTTCCACTCGAAAGTTATCCGCGTTGTACCGCGCGACAACCACGTGTTGCATTTCTAGTGGATATGCAGCGTGCTGTCCTACTCTCGAGTGTATATACCCGCGGCTGCAGCGTGTGAGAAGTGGAAATTAATTGCGTCGCACGTATTATAAATCTCAACGTATTCAGAGTTTATTAAAAAGTAACAATTTTCAATCGGTGTTTACAAAATCATCAATAATGCAAGGAAAAGGGAACATACATTCTTCAATAAATAAATAAATAAATAAATAAGGTAAAAAAAAATAGCTTCAAAGAAAATAACAAAGATCAATTACACAATGTCAGATAAAGATCATTTGTGTCATATATGTTATATATAGGTATCAAAAATTCACAGCATCTGTTCAAAAAACAACAATGACTGAATTTATAAATCCTTCGCGTCGCAGCAATAGCTGCGATATTGCGAATAACTTTTAAAATTGATCTACATAACAAGAATTACGTTAAGCATTTTAATATTTTTTTTTTTGCATTTTGCTTAACTTTTTTCGAGTGTCTACACTTCTTTTTATATTCTCTCGACTAGATCCACCAATCCCCGTAGAAAACGTCTCGTGGACGGTATTGTCATTTTCTCATGCAATTGCCTCTATTTGGTCGCCCTTCGAATTGGTCTTCGAATGCATCTTTCTGAAAAGCCGTCGGAAGGATATCGTGGTAAGACTGGATCTATCCAATGGATAAATGGATACATCCTAGCCATGAGACCGGGACCAAGTGGAAAGAACAAGAAAGACGCGGCCGTAGCACGTGTCAACGAGCCACATGACCACGTAAAGTACGGTAGTCGATTGTTCGTCCCTTTCTATCAAAAGATAAACTAAAGTTGATGCAATAAACGCAACATGTTGTTCATTGCGCTGGATAGTTCGACATTTGTACAAGAACGCGTAGGAAAATCTCGAGAAAGATGCAAATCAATTTTAATAAATCGTTCAACTCACGATTTCGTGACGGATGCTGGTCGTTCCTGTTTCGGAGGACCTGTTGCAGAGCGGCGTACAGAGCGAGCATCAGTTGCTCCAGGTCCTGTCCCTGGACCTCCGCTTCGTCGTCGGACGGCAATATGAATGGGATGGCCATTTCTTGATCGCGGCAGGTGCACTACGATTTTCAGATCTTGAATACTCTGCTGCTCTCTTCTCGTCTCGGCACTGCAATCGAACCAATGTCAGTGGATCAGGCACTACCACTTTTTGAAATTTCTCTCTCGATTCTGTTTTACGCTACTCTCTTTTTCCCGCAGGCACAGAATCGCCGTTAAATCGAAAAAATATCGACGGTTCAAGAGTCAAAGGGGATCGCGAGCACGAATTTTTCCGAGCTCGACACAAAAGGTATTTTCGTGGTGACACACGTGCCTTCGGGCTTCAACGGCGCACGCTCAATGTTCGTCGCCGCGGTTACGAAGGTCTCTATCGTCGTCACTGATTGTCCGTAGAGAAAACGCACGTGGCCAGAGAAGAACGCAACGCGCCAACCAGTTGACGAAAATCGTGATCCGCGGATTTACGGCGATCGAGCAAATAAATAAGTACACGATCGACTGTGCGTGCGATTAGTTCGATTTCTTTCTCTATCCGACGCGCGTGTCTTAATCACGTCGCCTGCAACGCCTATAAGGTGGATCCTCGAATGGATCACTTTCCATGAGTGAGATCTGTCCGCCGTTGAACTCAATCGATTATCGAACTCCGTTTCACGGACGGTCGAGATTCACTGGAATATCGAAGTTTGAGATAGATGGGGGCGCGCTCGCACGTCCGACGATCTCCACAGAGAGGCACGGATGGATGACAGTTCGAAAACGTTTCGTGGGACGATGGCACAAAGTTCAATGTCCTCCGGTCAAATGTACGACACACGATGCACTAACTGAGTCTATTGGCAAAAGCGTCAATTTGCTTTTCTCTTACACCGAGCACAAGCGAAATATCCGCGCGAGAGGGAATAGAACAGGGAAAATTGACTTCTTTCGTCCGTTTCTTCGATTCCCACACACGCACACGGTCGATGCTATATAACACGTTGCGTCTCGCGACTGTCCTCTTTGACGCGACTATCACACGTGTGTACGTAGCAAAAGTGCAAGAGAGAAAGTAATGCGACACGAGAACTCTCGACTGAGCTTAGGTAACGAGAAACACGTCTACACTCCTCGAGATCTAGCGTGGTAATGATTCTGTGCTTTCGTTTCAGCCACTCGGCCCGCACGTTCTGCCTCGCGGCGGCAACCGATTTACCCCACTCCGCCAGCCTCGCGCGGCCGGTTGCTCCAGCAGTGGGGGAACGATGCGCGCGCATCCGGACTCGAACGATGCGAGGAAAGGGAGAAAAGAACAGTCGCTAGTGGGGCTGTGTGTGTGTGAACGTTGCGTATGTGTGATCGTGTGGTTGCGCGTGGTCCGTAGCGTTGTAAATTTACCGGTTAGGGTCAAGTAGGGTAAAAAAGATGGAAGGAAAATCAAAACTTTCGAAACCGAGCGTGGCATGATGTCCCGTGTTTTACGCGTCGACGAAACATCGATACGATGCACTGACTCGAAAGAGTCAGCGAATGCAGCGCGGCCAGAAGATTTTGCGCGCCATTTCTCCAGGTTTGTAACCTCTCCTAACGTTGTCGTTTTTCTTTTGTTCTCTTTATTCCGGTTTTGTATATTAGTCGTATCGTAAAAACGATAGTTCTCTCAAGGATAAAAGATTTTCCTTTCGAGCATCCGACGCGAAACGCTGGCGAAGGCATAGCAAAGCAAAGCAAAGCGTGTAGCACGTAGCAATGCGATCTCGACAGGAGAGAGTGAGAGGGAACCCATACAAACGAGCGGCACGGTTGTATGCACTTCGGAACGGTTCGTAGAGGCGCGTATGACACGACGGAGCGACACTCGAGCGTAACTGCGTAGTTTCTACGAGCAACTTCACGGGGGTAGTTGATGAAGTTTTACCAATACATTCACGTTTTCGGGAAATGGAATTATAGACAGTGAAAAGTTATCGAGAACGACTCGCATTATCGCGATAGAGTAGCTCGAGTAACATCGTTGTATAATTTAACTTATGAAATACGTTCCTGCTCCCACTCTTCTCCTAATAATTACTCAGTTTTTCCATTGAAACTAAGACACGAGATAAAACGGACGTGAAAATACCGACTTCGAACGATGAATAAATCAAAGTCGCCACGGTGTCTTAATTTCGCGATAATTTGCGGAGATGCGACAGATATCTCTGGGACCGTGATGCTTGGCTAAGCGACAATTTTTTATGCGACCAATGAATGGGTAAACAGGAGGAGAAACAAGAATACAATGTGCTCCTACTGTGAGCGCTGATTCACAATGCATACGATACACCCAGCGCACTGTACAATGAAACCACATAAATAAGTATCGGCATATTACTCTGCACGGGGACAATGGGATCAAACAAGAAAAAAAAAAAAAGAAAAAATGCAGAATCGGAAATTGACATTACTAAATGCTTTATATAAACAATCTTATATTATCACTTACAACCTGTAACATTTTATTTCTGCGGTACTGACCTATACAATGCTAATACTATGTAATATAGAATAGTTAATGATTATGTCTCTTAATCTAAGACGGGCTTATAAAAAACTGAAACAAAAACAAAGATCAAGATTCAAAACAAAAGTCAAATTTAGAACTAAGTACTACATTCATTAGGAAGATATTATCGTAAACAATCGATTAATACGTTAAATCAAGATACTCTTTATCCGTACAAGTTTCCAGAATTACGCATAGTAGTCACACAATAGCTTGTTGGCACCGAATAATCATTTTTCGCGATCCGACTTGCAAATCCGTTCTCGCGAGACAAAGAGTCCAACGAAACCGTCGAACGGGCAAAGTATACGTACACGCATTATCCTAAGTACGATGCACCGATTCCAACATGATCGAGCAAGCGAGTCACTCGAATCGACGAACGATCGTGGATTATCTGCATTCACCGGGGCAGGTTGACGACAAGGCACAAGAGGAGAATAGATTAATGGCGGGAACGGCGCCGAGAGACATTGTCATTGGATATCAGATGAGAGAGATCAAGAGAGAGAACACGAACGAGAGAGAGGCAGTTAAAGGCTAGGTGAGTCCTTCGTGTATCGGGGATGGCGTTACAGAGAGATGACATTACTGCCACGGACCATAGAAACTGGAGTCGACGAGAAGAGAAGCGGGTCTATCCTGATGGAGAATGCCACATCGATATTGACAGATCGATCCTTAATCCCAGCTACAGTTTATAGGCAACAATTTCACGCGAGCCACAATCTAAGTCTAGGCAGATGCACGGGTTCTACCGTTAATCAAATTTTCCTGCGCGGATGCAGAAAAATATTAATTGACTGGATTAGCGAAACGTCGATCGAGAACGCGTGCACGAACTACTTTTGCACGTCGCGAACCCTTTCATTCGTTTGTCTGTCCGTACGGTGATTTATGACTGGCGCGTAGATTAGATTTTATTGGGATCTTAATTAGCTGGTAATCTCGAGATGCGGCTACCGAGTTACCTTCGTAACGTGATTGCCATCATTTCTTTGATCCTTTTGCGTTCGAGCGAGGATGGGAACGATTACATCGCTGGAAAACTTGATTTCTCGGCGAAACGGCAAGGTGAAACATTATCGAGAGCGAAGATAATGATAGATACATGAAACAATAGTGCTACTAACGTTTTGTTTCGGACGATCTTTCTTCCACTTTCCTTTTCTTCATAGGTTCTTTTTCTGAATACCAGCCAAATACCGCCCGACAGTCCAAGTTTGTTAGTTAAATGTGAACTGAATGTAAAAGTAATTCTTTCATTTTCACGTAGCATCTAATACGATAAAGAAACGAGTTAAAAGATTGATTTTGCTAACTTACATGAAAGCGATAAGATTCACTGTTTTATCAAATTGTACTCTAGTAACTTCGATCACTACTAACTGCCTCCTCTCCTTTCCTCGCGTTTATAAGGAAGTATAAGCTTATCTTATCTTCATCGATAAGTAAAACAGTATCACTAAGTAACGAAGTATTGAAGGAAACTACTATATGCAGAGCTGGAACGAAAACCATACTTGTATATGATATGTACACGAGATAGCACTTATCGATTGACCACAAACCTCCTAATCTATTTTGACCAATTGGACCTGCATTATTTTCAGCTCTGCGTAATACTTAGCTAATTTATCTATGAAGTTACATTTTTTCAGAAATGAGAGGTCATAACTTTAAATTACCTATCTTTGTCTATATCTTAGTAAGTAGAGTTATCAAATTATCAAAGTCCGAAATCTCAAATAATCCTCATATCACTGTCTTGTTTATTGCACATTCTTATTTAAATTCTGACATAACATATACTTTAAAACATCAAATTCTTCCTTAATTTTATCAAATACATTTTTTTAATAATATTTCACTCAGACCATCTTGAATTCTTCTAAACGCCTGCAAGATCATTTCTACTCCGTTTCTTTTTCAATTATTGTCAAACTATTCTAATTAGCTGTCTGTTTAACAGAAATTTCAATTTAAATAGATAGTTTATTTTTCAAAGGTATCATCCCTTTAGTTCCATAATTAAATATGTCGCAACTTAGTGTCACGATACATTTTCATCGCTTGAAAGCCTTTAATTAACTCTTTATAATAATAAACGCAGAACATTATTTTATGAAAATACACAGTGGCCTTACACCACTGTGATTTTCAACCTGCAATAGTCTATCGAATCGTATGATATTTAGCTCAGCGATTCTAGTCGTCTAACTATCCTTATAGCGATCAACGTTAACGATCCACGAGTTTAGCGGTTCGGAAGTGGCTCTCTGTCGTCGGTGTGGCCCGGGTCTTTCGTTTTATTTCCACGGAAAGCATTGAATCGGTTCCTGGCCGGTAGCGGGCGAGATTTAAAACCGGTAGCACCGTATGCTCCGACTGGATTGTATATTTTTAGAACGACCGGCATCCTCGCGTGGGCGGACACGCTGGTCACCGGTCCAGGAACCTGCACCACGTTGTTTCCAGCGCGCACGATGATCCCCTTTTGTCGGCGGATCACGCTCGTCGCAGATTTCTCAGCGTTCGTTCTTCTGGCAACACGCCGTGAAGCAAGGATAATTCTTTGGGATTTAGGGGCACGCCACCGGTGTTCATTTTTCAAAGAGAAATCTTCGATCGATATAAGGGTGTTAAGAGATCAGCCAGCCGTTATTTCTGTTGTGTTTCTTCGATTTTGATTTTAAAAAGAAGTTTGACGTCCGAATAATTTGAAAGTAGGACATTCGTTTATTGCAAGATTCGTCACATTTTCCGTGAACTTCGGAACTTTAACGGCGATATTATGATATAGTAGGATGTAGTTATTTGGGTCAGCAGTGTTTTGTCATTTTAAAATTCGACCTTGAATTTCCCTTGAATTTTTTGTATAAAATAATCAAACTAGTATGTTGTGAGACATTGCTAGTTTGGATAATTTGAATGCAGAAAGTTTCTCGAAATAATAACAAAAGAATGAGAAAACGCGAAATCCATGGAAATTCGCTGAACCTCATCAAATCACAATCGAAAATTTATTTTACTTCATAGTAACTCTTCACTTTCAAGCATTTGCACTCGAAAAATTGTCGATGACTCTCCAACGGTACTCCCACGAGTAAATTCCTTCTGAAGATTACACACACGAGTGTTATAATCAGTCGATACGTAACAGAAACCAAATAACAGAGATAAAGGAACTGGCGTACGTATTCTGCGTGATTACGGTAACTCAACGATAAAGCTCTACGTCATGCTCCAAAAATGATATTTTGGCGATGATACCCGTCGATCGCCAACGAAAACACGTTTTTCGTCCTTTCTACCATTATACACACGCTGCTGTCGTTTACGAGGTTAATAGTAAGAGCAACGTTAGTAAGCGTCTTTCATACTGGCTGCCAGGCAAAAACTCGCCAGTTGGACGAGTAATTGGCCACGATGCAAGGATACGAATGAAAGTTCTCAGCGAGGTCATTGAAGGCGGACAGGGTCAGGAAAAATCGTGGACGAGAGTTACTTTAATCGTATTTCAACGTTTCTCAAACGAATCGTTAAACATGCTATTAAATGTATTCTCCTCTTAATTATTGTTATATTTTACGTCAGAGTAACATTAAACTCTCGTGCAGTATTTCTATTTGTCTAGAATGCCGTACTGAAATTGTCGTAACATGTTACAAGATTGACGAAAAAGTGAGTCAGAATTTTATTCGATTAAATATACTTAAGAAAAGCGACGGTGAAGCTTTATAAATAATCGTAGAAAATGCGAACTAGGCTTTTTGCAAGATTTCTGATATTGCAGTTGTCTTTAATGAAAACAATTACATGTGCAATTTCTTTTGTAATGATTCCTACATGCAATGTAGATTTAATCTACATCCGTTGTCCGGTAACTTAATTTCGCGTAAAACTTGAAGCAACGAAATTAACGTACAAAAAAGCAGCACGATTGAGAATCACATCCGAAAGGTGACTCAGCTTATCACGTAGATGGTACGAATTGCATTTCTTATCATTTTTTATCGGATTATCGGGTGCATTCACCCTATCCCGCCGGTTCATCGAACTAGATTTATTGCTTGTTTTGTGCAAATGTCGACTCGCCGGACCGGAAAGAAATTATTAAAACGGCGTAATGACCTTACGGCGACGTACCACAATAAAAAAGTCAGTAACCAAGCGCAGTAACTAAAAAAATATAAAATGAATCGAATGACAATAGCCGGAAAACTGTGGCCGTGCATTATTTGTAATTCACGAGCGAATCTCGTGTCTCAAGCTTACCATAACGATTTCATTCCATCGTCAATGTCATTACGTTCCAAAGTCGCAAGAATTATCGTTCGTTCCATCGAATTTACAAATTGAGTGTTTTATAATATGTCGTGTAAACAGGACGAAAAGATGAGATCGATTCGTGTGAAAATCTTAACCAAACAGCAATAAAAACGATTTTATCTTTCGGTGTTGAAACAGGGTCGTTTGATAAGCATCAGAAAAAAAAACCCACTTACATCTATAGTCATCGCTGATTAAAAGTTACAAAAGATTCCAGTGAGTGATAATCGAATGATCGGCGAAAACGTAAGAACCGGGCATCGATATCCAATTACGTGTCCCTTCGGGTTTTCCTCCTTCTTCGTCTACAACGAGCAACGTATTTGCAAATCGCGTCAGAAATACACGTTTTCACTTTTATCAGCGAAAAGTGTGATAGAACGACGAGAGAAACACGTGGAAAATTGTTGGATTTCGTAGCGAAATGGAGCGCATGGAGATGGATTTATAGAGTGCGCAGGTGCGAAGACGCGACTAATATCGGCAATTTTGTAATTCTGAAAGCGTCCATTCGGTAAACGCGTACCGAGCAGTCGAAGTGAAAGAACTCTGCGTTCCGAGAAGTGCACAAACGTCAGTCACGAAAGCACAGAGACACGTGCACGCGGGCACACGTAACGCGATGGGATTTCTCGATAAGTGAACACCTCAATGTCAGAGGAAATTATTTCCCTCGGATTTTTAAAATTTCAGAACGATTTTTTCGATACGTTCAAACGATCTGAGACGATGGATTATGATCGTGATAACGTTATATACCGTTGCTGTTGGTTGCTCTTTGTTCGAGACCAACTGTATTATTTAGCATGTTGGGAAGAGAACGAAATACTATTTATGATTGTTCGTTGGTGATTTTTCTGTGTTATCGATTCACTTCCTGTGATTTTATAAAGTACGTTTAGTTCGTCGAGCTAATTGTCACGCTAATTGTTCATTGGGTTTCATTAAAATTGCCAAGGCGTCAAGCCTTCTACAAAGTCTGTCTGTCAGACCACCTTTATCAATTTCCTTATCGCATTCCAATGTATCTTAATGTACATTTATTTTTAGCTTCTTGCTCATTATCGAATCGATATTCGTTGCAACATTAGAATCATATGAAATTAAAATATTCACTAAGTATGTTAAATATATTTTCTCCGATCTTCATAATTTAGCTTAAAACCTCGCCAGGAAGTGTCAGAAATTTCAAAATCACCTACCTCACAAAATTAATAGCCATTTCTATCTGCTTATTACACCATACTCGCTCCGATTAGTGTCTTTTATTTTATAATCTCTATGAATCTCAATATTTTCTTTTTTACTAATTTTTTTTTACTAATAATTAAGTAACTACCTTATTTAAAACTGAATTTTTGATACAAAATTTTATTCTTACACCTTCCAAATTCCCAAGATTTTGCTTTATGAATTGTTTTCGCCTCTTTAGCATTAACGATTGTCAAATATTCTTTCGGCTATCTCTCAGATAAATTTCATTAGAATTAGCACATATAAATTCGAAATATTTCCTTCTCGGTCAATCTATTTTCCCATAAATGTTTCAAATCGTCATGGACAAGCATAGAACAAAGTTTGGCTCGACGTAGTCGATTATATAAGTTGGTAGCAGATATTTGATAGCAGATCGTTCTTTTTCACGATAAGCAATTATATCAATCATGTCTGTGAAGGACGTGACTATTCTGCGCGAGATTCGTAAATCGAACAGCGGAAATGGAGAATTCGCGAGGGTGTTTGCGGATGCGATAACGAGGGGCCGCAAAGTCAGATTGTCTGTCGCCTTCTGTGTGCTAGTAGCAACAAAACATCGAACCACTTTGTCGTCATCGTTGTCATAATTGTGAAACGAGCGAAATTTCCTCGCAAAGGCTATTTTGATCGCGAACCGATTCACCAGGATACCGGTTCTTTTCGCCACGCGCCGCGGAACCAATCGACATCTTCGTAAACACAGCGTGACTCGCTTAAAATTGTTGCGGGTCAGTAGCACGATCGCGTGCCACGCTATCGATACTGACTTTCCTTAAACTTTCAGATAACCGACGTTGATTAACGTTACACTGATACTGGTAAAAAAAAAGTGTAATCAGTAGCTGGTAATATTTCTGTTTTATTGCGACGAAAGCTACGTACGAGAAGTGAAAATGATTCAGAAGTGCGCAGAAAATAGAAATTTTGGCATGTGATAGAATTATATGGCGGATAAACGAAGAAACAGATGTCACATACCCAAATATCTCGTCGATGACATTTTCCATAGAATCAATTAATCTAACCGAAGAAACAAGTAATTGCTAATTGAATTGATCGAGCGAGTTATCAGAAGATACATCAACATCTGGAAGATCAGTTTACGTATCACTTTACTTCAACCTACAAGCTTCTCAGAAACTTCGACTGGCAACAGAAACGTTCCTAAAAATGCCGGACGTGGTGCGGTCATCGTGATTGGAATCCAGGTCGTATTCGTCGAATTACGCTACTGTAAACCGCAGCGTCGACATGGCTCAAGGTCGTACGCAACTTTCCAACATTGGAAGCTTTCGATTTCCTTCTTCCGCAAACTTCAACCACGATACGAAATGTTTAGAATTATTTGAAAAATTGCGTAAAAAGAGAAAGAACGTTTGAACTTCTCCGCGTATATAAAAAATGGAAAAGGAGAAAAGAAGAATAAGAAGATGAGAAGCAAAAATTGGCTACAATAGAAGAAAGGCGGAGAAGAATCGGATGAGAGCAAACGAATGCTCGCGCAGTGAGTAAGCCTGGTGCGCTTGCAGGTGCATGGACGTGCATTCCCAGCTGTGAGGGCGTAATATGCAGGTAGACGCGCGGAAATCGTAGATAACCAGTGAACGTGAGGTATCATCAAGGTCCGATAGATAGGAATATAGTTCGTTTAGGCAGGACAAAAAGAGTATCATCAGACGAGCTAATCGTGGGACACGCCGGCCTCTAACGATAACCTCGGCAGCCCAGAACCTGCCCTTGCAGGCTAATAAAACGGTATCTGTTTCAGATAAAGCCATGTATACCGAAGTTGCATGCACGATTCGCGTAATGTTGCAACGACGGCGATAATCGTGCGCCTTCCCCAAAGAATGTTCAGCCACGCGTCAGATAACAATTTCCTCGTCCTTGTCTAAAACACCGATATAAACGTTTAGTGTCGCGTGTTTTTCGATCTAACGGTCTATGACGCAGTTTCGTCATAGATATTTATTTGGTGCATTCGACGGAATTTCGCTAGCTGTCCTTGAATCGTGACAACGGTCTAACCACTAATACGAAACTTTCCTACGATGACTACGTGTTACACGTGTCCATTGTTTTACCGCGATAATGTGTTTTTACTCGACCTTCGATTCAACGATGACGAACAAATATTCAAGATCTGTTCAATAACAACAGGGAACATTTCCTTCGTATAATTTTCTAAGTTCTGTATTTTACAATGTTTACTCTATCAAACGGTATTGTAGTATTTTTTTCCCCACTATTTCGAAACGCACTATCTTAGAATGTTTTTGGTAATCGAATGTAGACGTGATTTTCGAGACCCGTTGAATAAAGCGGTTATTATTTATACGAATGCAAACTGCGTGTCACATACGTTGAACGAGGAAAGGTAAACTTTATCATGCACGATCGATAAGAGAGAAATGGCAACTTCGATACATTTACTCACCGAAATGGAAGATTCACGAAATGGAGCAGTCGGATTATTTTCAAAAGACGCTGAACTGTTTCGATTATCAACAGGTTGTGATGTCTAGAGGAAATCTCGAGTAGACGATGATTTAACGAAAGCACGCTCTCGAAGACTAATTTTGAAAATGTTGGTCGCGTCGGTGGCTAGCTTAATCTCGACGAGATTTATGGGCTGTGACGGAGGGGTTCGGGACACGTGGCTCCGCTTGTTTTCCACCAATCACAGCACGCTGCTTCGGGTCTCGCTACGTTTTACTTGGCCAATCCTGGTGTAACCTGCTCGCCGCCTCCGTCACCATTGGCAGATACCAGGCTGATGACTCCTGCGATTTTCACCAAGAAACCAAACAGAATCCCTGATCGCTAGCGGCGCGCGCCGCCTGTTATCAAACCAGTAAAAATTCGCTATCAGGGGATGATACCATCATCAAGGAATTCCTCTATATTTAATTAGTCGATGTGAGTATTTTTTCCGCTTACGTGATCTTCTACGCACTTTAACTGGCTCGTACGAGTTTTAAGCTACATACACACATACGCATATTGTCATCGAGAATTCCTTTTGGACAACGAATTGCAGTTACAATGTGTACGAAGTGTTTGCTCTTTACCGAAAATGGGGCCATACGTGTTGACTTTGTTTAAAGAGATTTATTAGGTTCTTGGGAATGATTAATGACGCTTGTTGATCTAGACAATTTCTCCTTCCATTTGCTTTATGCGCTTCTCGTTGATATTGCAAACTGATCGAAGAGAAGGCAATCACAGAATAAAGCTTTGACGTGCTTACGTAACGCAGTCCTCGAAGAATACACTTAGTCTGTTTCCAATTCGTTTATCGTTTCCATTCGTTATCGCGGATCAAACACAGGTGACGATCTATCTAAATACTATGAACACACCGTGGCTATCGACCACGAGTACAGGTAGTCCCACCAGGTCGCATTGTTTGTATGTACACACAACGGGCCGGTGTTTGCGACCATTGACTCATCAAGGCGAAAGGCATCGAAGGGATTCAGCGAAATATCAGGCAGGTTAGTCAGAACCGAGATGAATCACGTGATTTTTCGAAAGAACAGGTTCGTGCCTAGCAACCGTCCAATCCCGGGCGGTTCTTTTAAGGCCCAGAAACACAGGTTCTAACCCGAGGGACCCTTCTTCCGCCCTCCGAACCCTCCCGCGTCGCACGATCCCGTCAGGTTAACTCGAACGCGCTATGACGGACCTACCAACAGCAGGAAACGAACCCGATGACTCACCCGTCTCGCTCCGAGGAAACGAAACGACGAACCGGCGCGGCGCGGCGTGCATAGAAACTGGAACGCAACCAACTCTTACCGCACTTACGCGCATCGCATAATCTTGTTACCGCGCTTCTGTTCTCCAGCCACATACAGTCACGCGATAGTCCACCGAATTCACGTGCATCGATCTTCGTAGATAGGAATAGCGATAACACGTACATTTTTTTCTCTTACGTGCTTGTTAATTCGTTATCAGAAATGGTGAAAATAAAAATTTTTTTTTTTTTGAAGCGAAGGTTGATGTATTCTTGAGTTCGTTTTCGGGTTACGTAGTTTTCCTTATAGAGATTTTACGTAATTATTCTTCCTAATTGGTGTCTATACGAGTATTAACAAAAATAGATATAAATTCCAATTATTCTAAATTTTATAGGTACAAAGAAAGGTAAACTTCTTCTGATCTAAGTGGAGGTCGATCGACTTCTAAATTCATTTTGTTTTTCTTTCTGTGTAACGATTGCTTCGAATTAGTAGCAACATAGATATTAGTAAATATCGATCTAAATTTCAATTAATAATCGATCGATGTTAATTAAATTAAATTTTACCAAAGCGAAATAACTACCGCGGAAGTTACAAATAAAGATGAATTTTCGAGTACTTTAATCTCTTATTTCGCCCATGGCTAAGTGCAAGTAGCATGTCTTTCTCCGCGGAAACGGTCGTTTGTTTCTGCTCGAGAAAATGCTTTCAGATGGAGAGGAGTGCTTCGACCCCAGGAAGAAGTCGTTTTTCTTTGCTTAACAATCACATGTACGTTTCGACAAAGTGGGCCGGAAGCGACAGCGCGCCGAATAATTTCGCAGTAAGGTGTTTCTAATCGCCACGCAATCTCTTTTGTCGGCGTTTTCGTACAACATCTCGCGTAATCTCGATTAATCGAGGCAAAGGGAAGAAGCGGCCGGTCAGGAAACGAGATGACAATTTTTCACGCAGGATACAACCATTGGCTGCGATAAAACTGATAACGCGAACGTTTTTCACTAGACGATCTTTTTCGCCCGGAAACGAAGGGAAGACGAACGTAGCAGCGGTCGACACTTTGCTTAAATGGAAGCCAGAGAATTTACTCATTTATCAACCGTTATGGCCATCGTCGTAACGCGTGCCGCGATCTATTGTAGAAGCCATGAGAAATTTCGTCGTATTATGGTGCTCTCGCGTGCTACGCTAGCCTCAATCCTTTTAATGGCAACCCTCTATGATTTAAAACCCTCGCCGTCATCGGGAGTGGTTTGTGGACCTTGCTAAATGTTCTATCGGGTCTTGAATTTGTAGATTGTTTTTCACTTTCATATAATATTTGATTTATAAGGATATTATCTATCCACCCGTTTCAAAATTCGCCCTTGTTTTCAGTGTTAAAATCAGAGAAAATAACAAGAGAACGTCATCCATATTAATGTTTTTGAAGTTGAAATTTATATGTATCTAATGCAATGAAGAATACAGATATATTCTAATCTTGGAGAATTTTGCTGAAAATATTAGAATATGTTGTGCGAGGTCAGGTCCGCCTCCGTGCAACTCGTTGATCTATCTAACGATATAAAAAACTTTTAAAATCTAGCGATACATTTTTTCATTAGAAAGATAAACTCCTAAAACTCGTTGATATATTAACTCGTCCAATGGTATAAAGAACACCGTAGAACTCTGCTAGCAATTTCACATATGCTTTATCCTTGCAATGATTCAACGAACACCGAATTCTAGAAAATTCTATCAAAATAATCGAAACAGTATGACACGGAAAGTATTTAAAACTACGCAATAAATCATATTATTCTATGATTCCAGTCGATTGCGTGGAAAGAGTCGTGAGCACAGAGATCCATAAATCGCTGCGACAGCGTAGCGGCGCGACTCGCAGGCCGGACAGGCATAGAGAGCCAGACAGTCGCCAGGCAGACGGACACCAGACGGAGACGGTGAGAGCATTTTTTCCTTTTTTTCCACCTCTTTAAGGCAGGCCTTAATATTCTTATTGGGCATCGGCGGCGTCTCCATCCTCAGGAGCTTGTTTCTTTTTATTTTTCCAGACTCCGAGCCTACAGAGACCCGGTTTCGAAATTGTACTTTTTATTAATTACGCTCTCTAAACGAAGCAAACCTCACGTTGATGTTAACGAGATTTAACTATGAATTCTTTCATAAATAATTCAGTTTGGAATTTTTAATCAGGGATCCATGTTTATCTGGATAGTCGAACGATTGTATCGACGAAGTGACTGAACCAAGGTGTTGGAAATTTAGTTTCATTTCAAGTTAGAGGTTTCATTTTTCGTCTTGAAACGTCCAAGTGACAGTAGGATGATCGTTGATGCGTTTCGGACGGACAATCGAGGCGTCCAGACAAGGAACGGGGAACGGACGATTTTCAACGACGCAAAAGACGTGCCCACACCTCCCTTTTGTCCTTTTTCTCGGTCGACCTGCGCATTATTTTCTTCCACAAGCCTGGTCCCGGATCGGACGAATGCACCTGCAAGACGGAACAGGTCCCAACAGGTTCGGATCCCCCTGCTTCGACGCTTCTTACCTGTCCCCTACCCGTTGGTCTGATTTCAGGGGGTCCCTTATTTTTTCTTAAAACGGTACAGCGAAGTTCGTGTATTTCGATCTTTTGTTGGTATACAATTTTTGGTCTGCCCCGCATAATTTTCCAGACAGCGTTTGGGATTGGAGTTGTTGCGATTTTCATGTTATTTTCATATTTGAATAATCATAGATCAATAATAAGATAAACTTAGTTGTGATGTAAATATTTGACTATTGCGAAGAGTACTATATTTACGTTATAATGCGAATTCTTTGACTTATTTAAAAAAAAATTTGATAAATATTCTACAAAAGAATGAACATTGAATTAAGAACAATGGCTTTTTAACATGTCTTCTCTTTGAAATAAATTAGCTATATGCTTTAACCTTCACACTTTGTTCTACATTTCCGCTGCATTAATCGGACGTAACTCCAAGACAATGTTGCACCGTTTACGAAATCGCGCCAAGAAATAGTTTCCACGTTAGCAATCGATGTTAATCTCCCCCATAATCGCGAGTCATTTTCGTAACCGTGGTAGCTAACGATCCTCTGAAAACCTTGACTCACGAACGATAAACCGTGGAAAGAATCGACGATTTGACGTTCGGGCGCGTTCACCTTGAGTTCCCACGACCGGGAAAATCGACGACGAGGAAATCGAGAAGCTCTTCTGTCGCGACGGGTCCGGTAGCGGCGGAAGGTCGCTCAGATAAAGCTAATCTACAGATAACAGTGTAAATTTGCGGCCTCCAGAGTTATGGAGTTGGATCACCGCCAGACTCGGCCGCGTCGAATCCTCTCCGACCGACCTAGTCCAAAGAATATTCAACATATGCTATATGACCAAACCGCAGAAACAAGAAGATCGATGCAACCACGCGTGACCTATTGAAAAATCACGTCCGTGCTCTTGTCGTCGACAAATGTCCGAACAAGTGTTCGAACAAGTCGTTAGCAGAAAAATAACCCTGCACGGAACATCCGTCAACCAGCACAGCAGACCAGAGCATCCGAAGCTTTACACGCTTTCAATTTTTTTTTCTCTGCTCTCGAACATGCTGTGCTTCGCAGATCTGTTAGGGATCAACACACTTGTGTAAACGTGACCCGAAGATGACCATAGGGAAACAGGAGAGCACAGTGTCCGCTTGCAGAAGGAGAAGGACAGGCAGAGGTAGATTTTGGTAAAAGCGGAGGATTGCTCGAAGCAGGCAGTTTCACATCTGGCCTTGCCTTTTCTCCCTTCGTTTTCGTAGGACCTGTCCGTGAAAAGATCCACGTCGCGTCACGTAATAAATGGCATAGGGCCCCGAAAACTGGTCCCTCACCACGCCAACGCGACGCCCCTATCTTTATGGGATCTTCTTGTGAAGAGGGACAAAAAGGTTCCCTGCATCGAAGGAGACCCTGTTTCCTGGAATTCTTCCAGCTTTTCTGGGACTTTCAGGTTCTTTACTACGAATCGCGTTTGCGTCGAATCTCTTCTCGGGTCTTTTCCAAGATAGGGAAAAGTTTATTTTTGAAGGTTTTTTTTCAGTTAAGTCTGACAAACATCAGCGGTCAATCGTTAAACAAATCACAACAGGTGACGTTATGATGCTTTGTGGAAAAATAGAATAGCGTACGGAAATGGGAGAAGGATTTCTGGTTACGAACCATCTCTGGTTTTCTGTGGTCTTTTTCTCTTTGTGAACTTATGGCTACTCGTCTTTCCGGATGATTAATGAATTTGGGAAGGGCGTCTTCGCTGATGGATTTCAAGTTGATTTTTTACCACTCGAAATGGCTTCGAGTGCAACAAGAGAGGGGCAACGCAGCAACCGAGTGATTTCATCTCGATGCAATTTCACAATGCAAATGTTATCTTTCTTATCTTTTCATACTTGAAATTCCTCACATTGCTCTTTTTTTCCTGTCGCCTGCGTATATTCACTGATGGATTTTAAGTGTTGTTTTTTGTATAATCTTCTTATATTTCAACGTAGTTATGTGACATTCTCGACTCGATCTACTCACTTCTTCCTATTTCTCCACGTTCGAAATAAGAAGGGAAACGATGTTGGTTGTTACACCGAAAAAGAGACCATGATAGTCCCCTACAAACATATAAACTAGTAATCCTATGGATGTTGCGATTGTGTCTTAATGCGTCCATGTTCCAACGCCTGTTATTAAAATCATTCGTCTGAAATTGCTCTAAAATTGGTCGAGTTCTACGATTCTTCCATGTCTAAAATGGCAGAAATGAGAGACTGGCGGGGACCAGTTTCAGAGAAATTCCCGGTACGGTTCGCACGAGGGCAAAAATTAGGCTATTAGGAGGGTCCATCGGGTGGAGAGGACACGAAGTGAGACGGTCGCGTTCCCGGTAACCTTGGCGCGTCGCGATCAAAAGGAAAACAAGAGGGAGAAACGGAGCGTCGCGGGGGTAGAATTAGGGCAAGTTAGAACGGTGGTTAGCGTGGGAGGGTGAACGACTAATCACAGTAATTTCGTTATGGGAGCCACTATGGAACGGTGTCCGCCTCGCTGCTCCTCTGCACGGTGCATTTTAATAAACGTGAGAGAAGAGGGCACGGTCGATGAAGAAGGATCACGTGACGAAACAAAGAGTAGCAGAAAAGAGAGAGAAAGATACTGAATTTCTTTTCTTCGACAAGGTAGAAGACGAAGAAACGATCGCGCAAAGAATGGAAGAGAGAGAGAGAGAGAGCGAGGTAAGGGAGAATCGAGCCCTATGGTGTTGCCGTATGGGAAATCGCCCGCAGGCATGGTCAACGCGCGCATAATCGGTGGGCGTTGCACGGATTATTACGGGAAGCCAAAAAGTAATGATGAATTATTCTAACTTCGCGCAGCACCCGCAACAACCAAACCCTCCCTCGACACCCTTCGCTTCGAGGGGCGAGCAAAAGACGTTCCTTGACCCCGAATTGCAACGAGGGAGACGCAGGTATAAATGCATACTATGGAATCGTTTACCGTGCCTCTCTTCTTCTTGGTCTTTTCTCTCTCTGCGTCCACGTAGGGGGAAGTGGCACCCTCAGAAATTGCGGGTTTCAGATCTTACGATGATTCTTTGGATTTCTTCTTTTTGTACACTGTTCTCGTCGTTTTGTTGCTTCCTAGAAGATCTCTGGATTATACACGAGCCTGGTCACAATGACGGTGTTGCAGGATATAGGTAAATTTTGTGAGAGTCTAGGACTTTGATATTTATTGACAGTGTCGAATCAGAAGTCGGAACGAGACCGATTCCTTATCGTAATAGGCATTTTCTGTTGTATCAGTGCAAATATTGATAGTGGTTATCGCTTGTACTCTTCAGTGCGAGGGTAAACGAGCGTAGAAGTTTATCTATGTTAGAAGAGGCAGAAATCTCGCGAATGCAATATCAATATTACATAAACTATGTATAATCGTAACGTTGAGACAGATCGTTCACCGTTCGCCAGGGAGGGTGTGTCGATTATTTTTCTCTTTCGAATCTTTCGAGTCGTCGACCGAAGAAAATTGATAATCCCGGCTGGTGTCCGCGAGGCACGGAGCGCGGACGACGCGTTTCGCAGCGGAAAAAAGAGTCGACGGGCAAATAAAGTGCTCGTTAATCCAGGCCTGTGGTGAAAGAGCGAGCGAGACAGCTGGTAGAATCCTCTTTGGATGAAAGTATGTATTAGCGGAGAGAGAAGCGGCCATTTTTGTTTCTCCCGTCTGGACACGATGATGAATAATTAGAGAGCTACCCGGCTTCGTCTTTCTTTTTTCTTTTTTGTATTCCTCCCTCTTCTCGTTGCCACCCCCGCTGGGATTTGCGAGAGATACGGACTCGAAACCGAGAGCAGAAGCGGACTGCTGGCCGCCTGCAGGGCTGCGTGCACTCGTTATCTCGTTGTTTCGGGGCCCTGTTCGAGCGGGAAAAAAATGTGTACCGGGGAATTCGAGTGGCGAGGCCCGCGGGACACACCGGCGACCGCGATACAAGACACACGAGGAAACCTTATCGTGGGCAAACAAGCTCGACGGGCACATTATTTTCATGAAAGTACAACGACGACGACTCCGGGACGTTCTCTTCTGTCTTTTTTCTTTTTCTCTCCTATTTTCTCTCTCTCTTTCTTCTTCGTCTTCTTTTATTGAAATATTTATTTATGCAACCCAGAAATCCATTTATTGGAACAATATTTTAATCAGCGAGTGATTAACTGGATTCCCGTCCATTGAATTCATTTATCTGAGCTCTTATCAAATGATCAAATGATGAAGAGGAATATTAGAAACAATTATCTCTTTCTGATTGTAATAATTTTTCCCTTGCCGAGATTAAGGGAAATAATAAATAGAGAATATAAATATGTGCGCAGTAACACGAATTAAATACTTGACTTATTCGAAGAATCGGTATAAAATTGAGCCCCCAAAAACGTCATAAATATCGTTTCAGCTATTTCTCTTAACAATCTCTTAAATATTAGTTTGTCCGAAGAGCGTCTTTCTTACAACGCGCATCTTTATACAAACATAAAACCTAATCTGTCGAACGTTGTGATCTTTATCTTGACAGAACAAAATGGATCATACGTAATTCGATAAAATAATACAAAACGGAAAATGTTGTGCATCCATTACTTACTTATAAAACGATCGAAACTTTTCGGACGACCTAATACATCAACACGTTCATTTACGTTGTAACAATTTCTTTCTATCTTTCCTCTTTCTTTGATGTCTATGAACAACGATTCGCTAGATAGCAGTGGATTCCATCGGCAAAAGGGTTACGGATCAAATGCCGAGCGTGTGTCGCGCACACTCGATAACCTCGATCGCGAGGTGTATAAATATTTAACGCGGTCCCGTTAAACTCGCCTTCCCGATTCGTAAACCGACTCGTGTGTCGACGACTGATAAAGCCGCGTTTACGCGCCTTGATATAAATAGCTAGTGTAAACAGTTTCCATGAGATAGTCTTTTTTCGAAGATGCAACGAGAGAAAATGGGGAAAAAGATGGGAAAGAAGCGCGACGATAAACTGGAGCGCGACCTATATCCACAATAGCAACATAGATGCTACTGCACCGATGTTTCCTTATTATCGCCTCTCAGATAAACCTGTGAATCAGTATCGATGAATCGACTGCCTTCCGTTTTCTATTAATAGATTCCCAATGTTCTCGGATCATCTTCACCTTTTTCTTATGATTGCGGATCTGCGCAAATTCTTACGATTATTGTTTCGTAATGAGTATTTGCTATAAATAAATCGTCTTAAGCCACCTTACGCGTTATCAATAAAAATCACGAAAAGGGAATAACCGGTGTTAAACCGCGTGAATAACCGACTGCGAGATAAAATAAAGGAGATACCCTATACTGTAAATGTAATTAATTTCTCTTCCAACCGCGATTAACCATGCACTTGAGTATATTTAATCTTGTACCTTCCACTGATACCGCTACAACGATGTTGACAGCTTGAAGTTTCGTACTTTTTCGAACGATAAAACGAGGAAGAAAAGAAAGCTACCGTATAAATAAATACACAAACACTTTTAAAGCAGAAGCTTCGATCTTCCGATTGCATCTCTCTACAAACGCGTTACGATGCTTCTAATCGTATACAAATCTTCAGAGTACTGTAAGTTTATCAACTACAATAATAGCCTTGTGAAAATAAAATTTGTTGCGGCACGTCAGATAGAGAGCAATTCGAGTCATGTTATTGTTTTACCTCGGAGTATCAACATCGTTAGGACATATATGACGTAATAATAAATAAACTCCGGGCAAAACAATGTCGCCGCTACGTGCAACCGTCAAACGAAGATAAATTCGAATTTTCCGGCTCTCCCCTGACCAGTACAAATATACGACCATGTTCTCCAGAAGTCAGTCAGTCGTGCGAATCAATACCAGTTCATCAGTCTCGGTCTCGAGCGATCTTATTAGCGATCTGAACATAGTCTTTAGCAAATCAATTGTACCAAGCGTCTTAGCGAACATTCTCTGTATTTATTATTTTAAGATATATTTGATGGTTTTCAATATCGAGATATCTCGTCGTTTAAATAACAACTCAACCAACCATTCTCTACAAACGTATCAATTTCCATCCTAAAAGTATACTGAAGTTTCGGTGCAATCTTATCATAAAAATTGTGCGCAACGTAATAGATTAATTAATCGAAATACCTTAGAAATGGCAGGATCACGCGATCAAGGTTACAAGTTGCGATTTTCATCGGTGGTCGGCCACCAGCGGATCATTCTGGAATTGTGTCACCTGCGCCTCCGGTTGGTTCGCTTATGCGTCACGATTCGGTTGTTCCGTCATGCCTTCTCGAGGGGCCAACGTCTGATTGTGCAACACGGTCCCTATTTTATTTAAGAGGCTGGAGAGCATGCTTTCGCCAAACGAACGGCCGGTCCCTCTCTCCTCTAGTAGTCCCTCTTGTGCGTTGGCACTGAAAACCGTCGGGCTGAGGAACGCGAGGAAAGGGGGCAGGCAAGTGGCGACGAACAGGAAGGATAGGATAGTGAATCATACCTTGCTCCACCGACGACGACGTCAGAAGACACTGCGGTAATTTCTGCAGCGGTAACTCGACACGTTGCCCCAGTCCCTCGGTTTCGCAATTTTGTAAAACAGTGACGCGGGGGCGGGTATGAGCCATTCGGAATTTGTCACTGGAATCGAAGGCGGTCGAGAGGAAAAATCTATTATTCGCGTGTTTTATGATACGATGAAAGAGAACTTTTTGTTGGAGAACGATTTCCTCACTCGTGCACGTCCTTCGTTTCTTTTAATTAATTTCGCCCTTGGAAGATCGACGTAATAGTAAGATGTCAATATAATGGAAGGAGAAGCGATTAAGACGGCATTTTCTTTGTTGAAAATGTCTGTAAAAATATAATTTTTGAGCATTCGGATAGAAGATTGTTCGCATAAAAAGATATGCAAATTATGTGCACTGCTTTTGTTATTGGATTGACAGAAGATGCAATTTAAAACGGTTTATCAGCCGGTTTATCTGCGCAAATTCTTACGATTATTGTTTCGTAATGAGTATTTGCTATAAATAAATCGTCTTGATCCACCTTACGCGTTATCGATAAAAATCACGAAAAGAGAATAACCGATGTTAAACCGCGTGAGTAACCGCCTGTGAGATAAAATAAAGGGGATGCTCTTTAAATCCAATGAGTCTTAAGAAACGTAAAGAAGCAATTGCACTCTGAAACCAAACTCTATTGAAATTAATTGCCCGTTTTTCAAGAAATGAGATATTATTACTCCCGTATTCTAATACAAAAATCATAGTACGATTATACTAGATTATATGGAAAGAAAATTAGAATAAGAAACGTCGAAATTGAAGGTAATCAGCATAACGTCTAACGTCTCGGTCAACCTTCGTGTTTTTAAGTCAACTAACGGATGGCGATGCTTCTTATAAAGAAGAGGAGGCCAAAAGAGGGTCGCCAGCTTCCATCTGAATCATTCGGCGGTACTGTCGCGAAAAGATATTAATTTGCCTCTGGTTCGCTCGGAGAGCAGGCGTGCTTCGTGGAAAGGTACTTTCGGTTAGTTTACTACTCTTGCCGGAGTACACTCGAGCAACGGCTATCGGGGCAAAAAAACTTTATCCTCGCCACTGGCTTTGGCTTTCCGCGGGGGCCCCGTGCACCGATGAACACGATTAACCAATTAGCGATACCGTTCTCCTTGTTCTACGCGCGGCAACTTTATCGTCGTCGCTGTATTTTACGACGCGTTATTTGGGGAACCAGCTCTCGGAATTTCAGCCGACGAGCCGACCACCTTTTTGCAACTCTCTCGTCGCTGCTCGTAAGATGGAATGTCACTCGCCATAGTTTTCGATCTTACGTAAGCCTTTCTTCCATCTCTTCTCACAGGTCTTCATTCGGCGTCTTTCATCGTATCGTGTTTCTTGAATCCTTTAATCGACCACTACTAGCCATAAAAACTAACTAGCACCAAGAGTAAGATATGATTATTTGGATCAGAAGGACGTTTGACTCAAACTAGGTGTAACTGTCTTGTAAATTCGGCAAATTCGATTACGAACAATTTTTAAGCGACCTATGCCTGGAACCAGGTTACTCGTTGTTCGTGGCGTAATATGTACACAGTGAAATATATCGTATAAATATCATAATAAACGTCGTTTGATTATTCTGCATAAAGGTACAGATCGCATTTCAAAACGTTGGAGCTTAGACTGATTCAAAGAATGCCAGGAATCAGGTTTTCGGAAATTGCTATTCGCGCGTTAAAAAATATTCCCAGAATCCTCTAATCCTGCTCGAAGTATGTAGAAATTAAATATAGAATATAGAAAGTGTGCAGGCAAGGTCGAGATATCATCGACCTCGTGTCCCGGCCGAGAGACGATACCATTTAAATATTCGAGATTCTCTGACCAGTCCAGACCATCCAAAAAGGATTCGCCAATGTGAACGGACGATGAACGATCCGCTGCAGAACAGGCTATTAAACCATAAGGTGCAATTCGAGCAGGAGGCCGTGGAACAATGTGCACCGACTCGAACGTTCATCGACCCCCGCGATTAATCCGCATTCCGCGGACCGAATCCCGGCGAGTCCAGGATCGGCCGACGTCGATGACTCATACTCGTGATCGGTAGCGAATTCGTGCGGTACGTTGACCTAGACACCGGTCTGTTGACTCGACTATTTAACACGTGCGTCGATCAGAAACGAAACTTCGCGTCGACACACGGCAAGTTTAAAGAAAGGGAGGGAACTTTAAATGGGAATGGTGGAAAGAGAAACGAAGATGGAAACGAAGAAGTGGAGAAAAAAAGGGCGGTGACTAAGAGACGTGCACGTGGAGTAGCGCGATGCACCGTTAACGGGGTGGTTCTGGAAGGGGCTGGTAACCACCATCATCATCGTCGTAGCCACCAGCAAGGCCCCGATGAGTCATCCGACCGTTGGTATCGAAGAAACGACGGAAGGACCCAGGGACGCCTCCTTCGATGTCGGGCCCCTGCTGGCCAGATTAGCTAACCTCGTTGGAGCCACACACACTTCGCGCGTCGCCGCTAATTGTTTCGTGTACAGGTCGAGTCACGTGCTTCGCCGACTGTTGTTTCGACGCGTCGAGAATCGTTTGGTTACGATGCTTGTAAACAGTACCGAGAATCGAGCTGTTCATTCCTCGAAACACGGACGGCTATCGTGAATAGGTGAAACGAAAATTTTGTACAAAATATCTTGAAATTTATTATTATTCTTAGGTATATGCCTATGGATTAATTTATGAAAGTAAGTTAGGTGTTTCTTAAGGATTAAAACTTATCATGCGCTCGAGTAATCAAATTGAGAATGTTATAAACAACGAAGTCGAAGATAAATTGATTGCAACTTGTTTATCAAAAAAAAAAAAAAAAAAAATTATATGATTTGGAATCGGGATTAAGAGTTTCAGACGTTTATCCTGGAAATATGTGATTTCTAGATTGACAAAAGATTTTATAATTTAATATAATTGTCTAGGTTGGCCAATTTTTCAGACGCACGACTCAGTTCGTGTGAGTGCCATGATACCGAAGTAATTTATCGTTCGGAACTTGCTCAGCGAAGCTTGACGCGTCCACGTCACAATAATGCAGAGGGCATTTTAGGTAATCTCTGGATTAATCGTTTCACACTTAAACGGTGAAAGGATCAAATGGTCTTAAACATAACACAAATGACCCTATAATTGAGCATAAAACTTGCGTTAAAAACACATGAACTTCATAATCATAGTCGTCGATCACGCAATCAAAATTGATCGTGAAAATCTCTAATCTTGACTTTCTAAGCGACACAGGCGATAACGGGATAGGAGGAAACAAGCTGGGATACAGGAATAAATGGGATAAGGGAGGGCTAAGATGCGATCTGGTGAAATTAGAAAGTACCTCGAGGCCCGATAGCTCGATAAACGGTGGCCATTTTTGTTTCAGGTAGTTCGCTGCTACCCGGCGAACGCTAATGGCCGCGAAACATGACTCACTATGTTTACCGTTCTATTATCAAGTAATGGATTGTAGATCTATCACTTTCTATTTGAAGTCGATGCGTATCTAGATCCAGTGTACTTGGCTCGTGTTACGCGTTATCATTCTGAATACACATGATGCGATACGAGCAATAAAAATCTACAAGAACGAGAAAAAGAGGGAAAATAAGAGACGATAGAAATTCAGCAAATTTCGCGATCGTATCGTTCAAATAGCATAATACGTACATCCTTGTTCGCAAGCATTATATTGGGCTATTTGCTGCTCTCGTACACGCTTAAAACGGTTGATCATGCGTGTTCATGTTCGTACTCGTGTCTATACTATATGTGTTCGGTAATGTAACATAGTAGCTGCAAGTTTGTGAACGTTACAAGCAGAAACTATACGTATCGGCACCTATGATTTTTTCATCTAATTAACTAGAATTTAAACGAATTATATTGGAAACCAGGAGAAGTCTATTAAAGATCTGAATATCACTTGTGATATTACGTGTTAACATTAGAATTACCGATAGTTAACACGAAGCTATTTCTACCAAAACCAGTGAAAATGACCGGTCTTTAAAAAATACGCAATAATAGAATAATTCTATATTTATTGATTTATTACTTTCTTACAGAAGCAATTCCATGTTATGTAGTAGATTTTTCGTATTATTAATCCATCTGGGATCTCCAAAATGAGGGTTGACACGTTTATAAGATTGTAGAGCCAGTTATTCTGACTGGTGTGGTATTTCTAGCGTTGGCATCTAGCGATCTAGCGATCGATTCGGAATTTTCCTGATAACTGATATCATCATATCGAATGATAAGCAGTAACAATTTTAAAAACGTGTGGGAAGTTGTACAAAACGAGGAAACTGGTTAATTGAGGTTCGATAAACAGATTGCAGGATCCTTTTACACTTTGACAAGTACAAGTCATTTTGTCTGGTATTGGTATAAGTAGCCTTGATACAAAATTATTTTCAGTTTGAATACATAAAAAACAAAATAACATTCGTTATATTATTCTTTTAGTTATCGTTGCGAAAGTCATTACATCATTGCAGAAAAAAAGTATAACATGAAGTAGGAATTTTAAAATAAATTTGTAGAATCTGTCAATTTGACTGGTGTGGTAGTTTTAGTGTTAAACTTATACAACCAAAGAATCTCAAATATGACGAGTCTGAAATTGTTCGAATTAGTTGCCGGCAGAAGAAACTTTAATTTTATTATTTATAATTGCTTTAATAACAATTGCTCTAATATATATGTTGTTAATAATTCTCTGTATTTATCTTATTTCGCTGTGTCTATTTTAATACTTATAAATAGGGGTGTGTTTATCGAAAGCTTTCTTCTGCAGTCAGTATTGCGAAACGTTTTTACATACATATATGTATTCTCGCGAGGATTATTGAGAGGCAACAAATTCGCAACGATCGACGTCTGGAGGATTACGTAAATGGCGGACGACGACGATAGCGGGTCGAGGGAAAAATCGGGAAAAAGGAGGCCGCAGTCATTCAACAATGTCACCGCACGGCTGGCCGGGAAATAAATGAAATGCATTTCCATGGAGTGCATACTTCGATACTCGCGGACTATTAATATCGCTATGACAGCTTGACTAATGATCCTCAATACCGAAGCACGGCTTTGACATTACGAGATTAAAATCCTGCGGATGAAGAAAAAAATTGCCAGGCGTTGACAGAGAGAAACGCGAGAGGACGAGGAAGTTTTAGCACGCGACTTAATGCGATTACATTTTATGTCGATGTCATTTTGCATCCTCACGGATTCACAGAGATCCATATCTAGTTCGATCGATCAATCTTCGCTATTCGTTAATATTTCTTTGAATATTTATAGGCGACATAGAGCGAATAGCAACATTCCACGATAATTATAACACGTTGGTAACTGTTGCCGTAAAATTTCGTATTTTTCCAAGCTGCATACCGTTAACATAAAATCACATCCTTTTATAAGAAATAATAAGGATAAATAATAGGGATAAACATGTAAGAAACTGGTGTGAAACTCTGATCTTAGAAATTCTTCTTTAATAGCCCTGTTCTAATGTACTGTGAAAATTCATGTAATTAAAACCACTACACATATATCCCTTATTTTCTGCAATAGCCTACTCTTTTATTCGAACTCACCAAATATCATACTATTCATTTTTAATCGTTTCGCAATCACGGACAAACTATTCCGTGATGCAATACCGTTGGTAGGATGGCCACGGTCGAGATGTCTATTTCTCTGTAATTACAACTCTCGCCCTAATAAACAAACAGATGGGATATCTCGCCCGTGGTCAATATGGCCATCGCATGTACGAACAATATTGTGTCTCAACATAGTAACGATATCTCGGCCGAGATTCCTGGTAATGAAGCGATTAATACACTCTCGCGAACTTATAATATTTTCCAAATGTTGTTCCCTGTTTAAACGAGATTTAATTGCGATCGGGAAGCAAACAGTGTCATTTACGTATTTTATTCACCGAGCTCGTACAAATGTCGATACAAATTCAGCTAAGCTTGAAATCTAGTTTTAATTTACAAACTATACTTGTATATTTTAACAAATTTATCAAACAAGACAAAACAAGAGAAGATAATACGAGATGAGACGAAAGCAGGACTAAACCGGGACTAAGGCGAAACCTGAAACGATAAGGAAACCACACGTAAAAAATAGGAGATTCGAAAATTCTCTGATTGACAGATCGACGAAGTAGAACGCAGACGGAAGAAAAATAAAAAAAGCACTGTTTTCTTTCCACACGACGATCGTTGAAAAACAGCCATTTATTTGTTCAGAATAAATACGAAGAGAATAAATCGCGTGACCTGTTCTATCGGCCTTTCGGTAGATCCTGTCGACATTGGCAGAGAAATGACAAGCGAAAAACGAACGAAATTACTCTGGAGTTGATCACCGCGACAATAAGGGGGTAGTTTAGCCCCGGGACCGGCGAATTCACGGGCGTTCAAAGGGGCGAGCAGGGGATGAGACGGGGGCGGAATAACAATCTCGCAGAGTGTTTCTGGATATCAGCCTTAATGCGACCTGTCCGGTCAACCAGATGCCCTGATAGGCCGATACGAATTTTTTATTCATGAGCGGCGTTCTGATGGGATTTTCATCGACGATCTCACCTGTCTGCCCTCCCGTCGATCGCCGTCCGGTGCAATTGAACGCGAACAACGACGACCGACGAAATCCGCCTCGTTTATTTATGCAAAACGCGATCCGCTCGACACTCGTTCTGTTGCCGTATCGTGCGGAAAAATCGGTAGGAACCGTGGCAATAATTGACGCGACGCGTTAAAGAGAATGGACAATTTCGAACTGGTCCAGTTAGATTTATCGTCACTGGTAGAACACCAGTTTAGGTGTTTATAACTTCCGACAGGAACGTTGATTCTGTTTAACACAGAGAATATTCAAACTGATAGTAGGCTAGGATAGTCATGCATATTTATACAGGACGCACTGTTTGAAACAGAAATATATATGAACAATGATATCAGATCGTCCAATAAGCTCGTACTACGATGCATTCGTACCTTTCACGATGTGTTTTACGAACTAAGAACCTAAATTTCACTAGACGTATCGAATAAACAGTAAGTTCAGCACGTCGTCCGATGAAATGTCAAAGTTCGTCTGTATCTCCTTGGACATTCTTACACCGCCAATCATCGACCTCGAAACCTCCTTATGCATTCAGCATGAAACAAAAAAGATCTGAAATAGCAACCGTAGCAGCGAGCATCTCGATGAATCATTCGCTGGTAGCTCCCCGCGCGAGGTGGCACCACGCGCTACTCGCCAGGAAATCGCGTTTCCTGCTGTCTTCGCGCACAGATACAATTAAATCTCGCCTGTTAAGGAACGACTGCAACGAGAGGAATCGAATCGGGCGATCACGTGAAGCGCGAGAAACGCGAAGGGTGAACCGAAGACTCGGTTGAGGGCAGAAACGCGCGCCACGAAGAAAGGGAATCCGCCGAAATTATCGTTCATCAGGCGAGTGCTCGACGCTGCTCCCACGGGAATATCTCTCCGGTTCATCCGCCCTTTGTTGCGTGGCAATTAAAATTAGCGCTGTTAATTACGCGATGCCGCGACGCTTGTTAGCGACCGTTAGCCGAAAACTGCCAAAATTAAACGCGGGATAAAATGTAACGCGGCGCGTCTAATGGCGTAACGCGCAACCCCCTGTTTTTTCTCGTTTTTTCTTTCGGCCTTTTTTCCGTGCGCTACGGCTGATTTAGATAACAGTCGGCGCACGAACGAAAACATTTTTCGAAACGCGCTGGATTTTTCGGCAGGCCGGCGGTTTTTCCTCGCCGCGTGGCTCACGTTTAGCTCGAATTAATCGGCGCTCGTTGCGTGAAATTCGCTCGCTAATTGCGTCCCGCGATACCGTTTTCTCTTTTCGTTTGGCTCGGTTTGGCGAAGCTGGTTCGTTCGTGATGTTGGTACGAATATTTGAGTCTAACGGTTGAAGTACATGGGACTTTACGAGGACGTTGTTAATCGCCGCTGGTTAAACTTCCTTCTATTTCGCACCGTGAACGATTAAAATGGACGAAATGTTACGTTATATACTACTTCATGCGAAAGCTTTGTTCTCGTTGATTTCCTAATTTTGTCGTAAATGGCTAAAAGGTAAAGCTCAAAAAAGAAGACAAATAATCTAGATACATACGAGGTTTAAAGATAGAAGGACTTTTCAAAATAGCAATAGATGTAAAAAATCAGAGATAGTTAAAGAAGATAAGAAAATCAAATAGAAACGTAATCTCGTTGATATGAAACTGATTAATAATACAGCAAAGTTTTAAATTGTTTCTGTAAACGATGGAAAATATAACTTGTCATACCTTCGTCCTGTGACCTTCGTATGCTTTAAATATATCAGTGGGCAACTTAGAAAATTGGTTGGATACAAACATCCTCTATTACCTTTGAAACCGTTCCATTGTTTGCAACGTTAATCTGTAAAATCCCATGCAGAAGGACGGAACGGGAACGCACACCCTCGTATTTGTTAAACAGTTGTGTAAGTACCCACAAACTGTGCGGTGATTGCGGTCACGTGGCGGCTCGCATCGCTCGAACGGAAAGTAAAACAGAGACTGTACACGCCCCGGAGGGTGGTTTCTCTGAATGGGCTGTTGATTGTAATCATCGGGTGTAAGTAATGCCAGTACTACACGGACGTATATAAATCTACTGTGACTCGAGAATGTCGGCCGAAAATATCATCAGCGAAGTGATGGAGGCCGAGAAAATTTGTCCAGCCCTCTTTCCTTTTCAAGTGCATTTACATCGATGAGCATACATGATTTATTGGGCGAATTCGCTAAGTGGGCGTTGGAACGTGACTATTCGATGCTAACGTACTCTTTATTCTAGATTATCGAGCGATTAAAATCGTGGTATTTGGTATTTTTAATGTCTTCCCTTCTCTGAAAAGATTCATGTTAAAGACTAGTTTCTGAAATTCTTCACTTTCCCGAAACAGAGAAGATTGGGAGATGCTTACTTATAAATTCAGTTAAATAAATTATGAAAGGATTAATTTTTTTCTATAATTTGTAATCTGTAATTGAATATCTTGCCTACAATGTACAATCTATAACAGGCTTTAAATGCATTTCTTATACTTCGAAGCATAAACATAGTTTAGTACAAACAAGCTGTAAACATAGAACGACTCTTTCAAATTTTTATCTCAAAACTATTTATGATAAACTCATTAATTTTAGTCGGTATAATAACTTTCTTCCCTATACGCATGCCAGCAAACCATCAGAAATTCAGCAGCGTACCACTCAAATTCCAATCGTACCTGATAGGTACACGGTGCACAGCCTCGTCGATAAGGAGATCGACGTAGAGGTTGTTTTCGCACGATATGACGTTTAATTAATAAAAGGTTCGCCTCCCAGCCGCGGATGGATGCGATATCAAACCGCGAGATGTTTGAAGACGAGTGTCTGAGCGGGTTGGAAATGGATCGAAGCTGTTTGTCGGCACCGGAGACCGCGTTGTCAAACGGAGGCACGAAATGGCTCGCAACGTATACACAAACGCTCGATTCTAATTGGATGGCGGCGTTGTGTTTCTGAACCACGCTGTACTCCTTGACGCTTCTCGGCAAATTGAACGTGTATGCTCGCGCGGCAAATTGAGGAATTGAATATTCATACGGTTCCAACCCTCTTGCACAAAGGTGAATTCAATTACGCATGATTGCCCGGCTCTAACCCTAGACCTCCTCCACTCTCTTTCGTAGCATCCTCCATTCGCGTCTTTCCAGTCTCTCTCCTTCCTCCGCGCGTCTTCCTTGCCACCGTTCCATTCTACCGGCTTATCTGTCTGTTCATCTTCTTCTACCACTCCGTAATTCCTATTCCCACCTTCGACTGCCTGTCTCAGAGAGCAGTTAGGCCAATTTTACGCTTATTGGTACGTAAATACGGATCTACCTGGTGGAAGCTACCAGTGGTCCGTAGAAGGAACTCTATGACGAGAGTAAACCCTTTCGTGTCGCTTTCCTTAAGGGATGGGGGCAGAGAAGCTTCCTCGGTGCCTAGTACTCTTCTGTGTGCAATTAATATTGATCAGAAGAAAGGATCTGTCTTAGGCTGGTGCATGGTTCGTAGTCCCTTACAAAATTCCTTAGTTATTTGATTAAATAATTAGTTGATTATTATTTCTTAATTGTATACTCGTTTAGGATATAATACCATAGTATGGTGTACTTCGTTGCAGGACAGTATACGACCAAAGCTTCAATAGTAAATAATTCTCCTGGCAAGGTTGCACGATCTTTCTATAGCTTTTACCTCGATGGTTAAAATTTGGCAGGTATTGTGTTTGCTTGCGGCTGGAAGGTAGTATAGGGTCGTGTTTAATGACACAGGTATCTTTGTTATTGACTGAAATGGTTACACCTGCCGATTCGAAGAATCTCTTACCCTCTGGCAAACATTTTAGTCACGCAATTCAATTATGTATGATTTCCGGAAATCTGAAAATAAGTTTGTAAATATTCAAGTGAAATCCACCAAGAGAGTTTTCCAACCAACCTAAACACTTGCCAAGGAAACAGTTCTTGCAAGAATTAATTACATTCACTGATTCGTGCTTTGCACCGTAGTTACCACAATCTCTGCCCTGTTGTAAATTCAAGCGAACCAGAAATCTTCATTGTGTCACGCACGATCTCTCTATAACGAGCAAGAACCGCATTCGGCAAGTATCTCCCAGTCGATTAAAAAGCAGAGCCCTCGATTTGCGTCACAGGATCCCGCATAGAGTCTCTGGCGGTTGAAAACCATCCCCTGTCGACGGGGTCTCCGATCCGGCGAACAATACGTATCGAAAATAACCGGACAGACCGCTCGTTAACGGGCTAATAACTCATCAGTTTTACGAGCGCGAAGGTCGACGGGGGTCTCGATTTTAGGGCGATATGCACTGTTGATGGCGCAGGTGTGGTCGCCGGCGTGAAAATCCCTCGTTTCCTGATTTGCCACCCTTTCACCCGCGCGATTCTCGTCGATTCCTTCGAATGCTTTTAATCTTCGCGTTAGCGCGACACATTTTATTTGCAATTTTCTTCGATCAATTTACATTATCGAAATTAGATTTCCAACATCGTGGCGATGGAGGGGATTTCAAAGATTTGCTTAATATTTTTTCGTCGCTATATCTCCCTTCTAATACTGTACAATTGAACTTGAAATACAAAAGAGCTTGAACTATTTGTTATATTAAGGTAAATTATTGGTAAATTATTGGTATTTAATAAGTTGCTAAGAAGAATTGCGTGTAAAATTGATTCTTTGATAATTATCTTCGTAATTTTGTAGATTAAGTTATAGGTGTATGTTATATATAATATCATAGGCAAGAGGGATTTTACGGATTAATTAATTAGTTGTCTAGGTATAAATAGATGAGATAAAGACAGGTGAGTCAACGAACTTCCTGATTTTCGATGAAAAAAACAGCGAAAGATTGGAGTTATTGGACAAATTTGACCAGTTTAGATATGTATGTAGTTATGATTCATCGACACGTCATACGTGAGCCTTGGCACACTTAATAACGTGGCGTCATCGCGATCGATACGTTGTTTTCAATTAATAACAATAGAAATAGTAATTGAATAGATATTAATTCTACAATCGTACCGTGTTCTGCATCTTTCTACCACACTCTACATTTGTATAAAAATTGAAAGAATTACGAAATTCTACGGCTGTGTAGACAGTACATCGTAAATTATAATATACAGCGGAATGTCGGACGTTAACTACCCGCCAGGTTCGTGAGCCGCGATTAAAAAACTATCTGAAAAGAAATCGCTGGGAACAAAGTGATTTACGGAATAAATCCAGCATACGTGAACGATAAAGTGCCCACTGTGAGACGACGTGTCCTGATTACACGTGCACGAGTATCTTGCGAATTGATGAATTAAACAAGACTCGTATAATATTAAGTTAATCGAAGACCTTCGAACCCTTATCTTATGAGAGTTCACTGATGGTTCACTGGTGGTTGCAAGACGACATGATACTGATACGTTATATGTAATTTGTATTTGGTTCAATGACTCGACGATTGTCCAACGATTTTGTTAAAAGGAATTGTATTTTTTCAGTTAATTAAAATACTGATGTAAGAACTTCGGACTATGTTGAAAGGGCTTTGATTACTATTTCTATGTTGTTTGTCATGTATTGTTCTAAATTGTCATATATTATTTTTAGACATTGTAACGTGACTCTTTCACAGCAATCTCGTTGTTCTCTGTCATGGAAAAAATATCTAGTCTCTATTAATTTAATTTAATAATGAGAAAATCGAAACAAATTTATTTCTGAATGTAATCAATTTATCACGAATGGCTTTCAGTATTATTAGGCAAGAAGTTAATAATATAAAATTTCCTTCGAAAATTATATCAATTATCACGAGTGGCCTATTATTCTTCATGGTGACACATATAAGATAGATATGTAAGAATGGAAAGATAAATCGTCGGTGATTCGCAGGAATTGCCTGGCACGCGACAATATCGCGAGAGGCAGCCCCTTAAATTTCAACCCCTAGCTCGGTGCCAAAAGAATCGCGGGCCAGCTGCCAACGTTTAAGCGGGAATTAAAATTTCAGAGAAGCCCGGATAGGGAAAAATATACGATCGAATGTCGTGCGCGTGAAACGACACGTGAAATCTGTTGCAGAATGCCACGATTCTAACAGAATCGGCGTGGTTATCGTTGTTTCAACGTCGTTAAATCGGCCGCTTCCTCCACTTCCATGCAATTCCCGGAACAGAACGATTTAACGTTGAGAATCGAAATCCTTTCACCGTGATTTCTCTGGATCGCCAGATGATTTCGAGAGAATTGGTAGAGATTTCAGTCGCAATATCCATGTTCGATGACTCACTCTACTTAGTCGCTGAAGGGAACTATTAGTAGAGGTGATAATAACATCAATTATGGTACGTATAGTGAGTCATCGATTATCGACATTATGTTACGATTATTGACAAAATAATGATAACGGTAATAGTGTATAATTTTGTAAAATAGCATGGTGCACAAAGATAAGTAAATGACTGTTTTATGGATTTTGAATTAGGACAGAAAAGTAACCTAGGTATATCAGAAGGATAATTACCAAGTAATTTTATTTTACAATTTTTAGAAGTACTGTTCAGATTGTAATATCTTCGTGAAACAGCGGCCACTTTTTAAAAACTGGACTTAAAAAAGCGCTTTAAAAAGAAGAAATAAAGAAGCTGAAATAGAGAAGAAATGGCTTGCTAAAAAGACAAGGATAAAGATTAACGTAAGAAATGACGGTAAAAGTGCTGAGACATTATTTATCTGCGAATTATCTGCAAAAATCAGTGCAGCAAGATTTCGCGCAAATCAATAAGTTTCCAATTGATTCGGTGAATAAACCTGTCGATAGCGAAGAACGAAGAGGCGAAATGAAAGCGGAGGTAGAAAAAGGGAGAAGAAATACGAGGCGCGTTTTGCGAGCGCTGAAACATCAGGTCTGTGTAACACCAATAGAAGCAGGGTCAATAGAAGCGACAATAGAAGGGAAACGAAACAGAAACGAGAGCATAACAGTGGCAGTTGCTTCAATAGTGCGTGTTGCTTCATACACTTTCATCGGTTTCATTTATCGAGGAAGCGAACGAATTACTCATCGATTTTTTGCTATGCTCCAGCGTCGAATAAAAAACGTAAGACAAATTAATTAAAAAAAAAATTCCCATGAAGACAAATAATCATCGTGTCATAATATAATCAATAATTGTCAAAGTTAATCAAAGTCAGATTAATCCTGTGTAATCAGAGTCGTGTCTTACATTTTATTTTAATCGTTTCGCAGGTTATTTTGAAAGATTGTTTAAAACATGTAATGTTTACGCTTATCGTGACCGATGACTAAATTACACTTGTCTATGCAAATTCATATTTTTATGAATCGCTTGAGAAAATATCCAGATAGAGATTTATTTCATTCCTTAAATATTAGCACAGATATCTGCTTTACTCCGAACAAATATTCATGCATTTTTACATATTTGTATTTAGACATATGATCTTACAAAATCAAAATCAAGACAACGATTGAAACAAATATCTTAAAGACCCATTAAATACAAATATCAGGTTGTCCGGAAAGTTTCTTTCGTTTTATAAGGAAATAATAGACGCGCAATGTTTTCTGTTTTATATTAGTTTATTGAACGTAATAATAGAAATATACCGAAATGGGTCATGCTAATTCAATAAAATAATATAAAACAGAAATTGTTGTTCATCTATTATCACCTTACGAAACGAAAGAAACTTCTCGGACAACCTAATACAAAAGGGAAATTTCTTCGAATTAAGACATTGGAACGCAATTCCACGAACATCGAACCATCTGCAGAAAGGCAGCCTACGATCGAGTTGTCCTCCGCTTCGAAAACGTCGATCACGATGTTCGTCGAGACACAAGTATACCTTGTATCGTATCGATAGGCATTCCAGGCTCGAAATAAAGGCGAAAGAATGACGCTCATCGTTCGGAGGATTTCGTACCGGTCTCAGAAATGCGAGGCATTTCCTCGTCGCGGACAAATTTCTATTACGAGCAACGAAGACGTCGACTGGTAGACGACAGGGTTGGAAACGGGCGAGAAAGCAGGAGGATCGTATACCAACGAAGAGTAAAGAAGTTAGATAGTGTTTTGTTTTGTCCAGCGTGTAGGTGGACATCATGATGACAGGATAGAACATAAACGTGGGGCTCCCGAGGGAGTTACGGGACATAAAATCCCGCGTCGCCCCTTCCATGCTGGCGTCGAGATGTCGGGACTTCCCCGTTTTCCCATATAAAACGTGCCACTGTTGCCCTGCCCTTTCTTGGCTCTTCCTCATCAGCCTGTGACAGTCGATCCTCCCTTTCGTCCTCGAATTTCGTCCCGTGGATCGGTCCAACAGATTGAATCCAATATCCTTCCTCGACGACTATCATCGAATCCTTTTTTCGTTTCTTCGATCGAAGTAAAGGAGGAACGTTTTGTACACGAGTGTTTTGCATGCAAGTATAGATAGAAGTCTTTTGTTGCTGACAAGGTAGGAGAGTATTTCACGTCGAGACACGAGTATCGATACCATGTATCATGGATAAGGATATGTATTACCTATAGGGACATTCGTGTAGCGAGAGATGCAGTATCGCGATATTGATTTCGTGCACTCTGCATTCGTCAGTCAATGGTGACTTTTTCTATATACATAGATGTGTATACGTACACTATCGTCTATAAGTATTAAGCCAACTATTCGTTACACATTTTATTACGCGAATTTTTCTTCTCCCAAATTTGGCAATTTCTATTGTATTAGGTTGTCCGAAAAGTTTCTTTCGTTTCGTAAGGTGATAATAGATGAACAAGAATTTCTGTTTTATATTATTTTATTGAACTAGGTATGATCCGTTTCTATTTTCTTCATCTTCAAAAAACATTGTGTGTCTATTATTTCCTTACAAAACGAAAGAAACTTTTCGGACAACCTAATAATATCCGATACGGATTTATAGCCGAGTATATAAGTGTACACGTGTATGTGAAAAAAGGTTAAGATGGCAGAAGGAAGCATACTCGATAAGAAAGTGCGTAACAGCTACTCCCTGTTTACCATTCCATTTCTTCAATATCTACATAGTCACAATGTATCGTTGGAAGCTGTCCCGGCAAGCTGGTGAAAGGTCCTCTAGCTCGTGGTCCGTAGCCAGTGAAATTTCTTGCGTAAGGTGCGCATGGCGATTACGCACTCTCGACGCTCCGTGCCAGCTCGCCGATTATTTATCTTATCGACAGGACGGGCACCGTTGCAAGACAGCTCGGCGACGTGATGCAACGTACCTGTAATACGCGATCTCAGTTGTGTACTTGTGAAATACGCCCCGTTTTACGTCACTGTTCGCGCATTTATCACGAAACTCGCAGGATTGTGGATGTTTAAGTAAATTTTTTTTATCAATGTAAATAAAGACTGTTTCACTATCTTGCTTTGGCTATCTCGTATATTTTTTAATATTATCCACACATACATACGCGACATATATCTGTTTTTGTTGTTACAATTAGCAAAAGCATATTACACCTTTCGATAATACCAATGTTTACTTTTATTCAGCCAGAAACTTATTTATTATTCTGGCTAGGATTAACTATACGTAGAATATATTCAGATACACATAGAAAGTCGATAGTTTTCACGTTAAATTTTTAGACCAGTTAGAACGAAGAATGACATGTAAGAAAAATTAATTAACTTCAATGTTCCTTAATTACCAGGCCATACTTTGTTGATTTTGATTCCATTTCACCCTATTAGAAAAAAAAAAAGGGTCGGCTGGAAGTTCCACGTGACAAATGACACGGTTCACGCCCTCGTCTAATCATAAATCAACGAAAACAGAGGTCACGGCAACTAAAGTAGCGGCGTCACTTATGTCAGTGGGGTTAAACAACGTCGAACCTTGATTTGATTTTTCGATGACTGGGTCACCTTATGTTCACCCTGTGTAATGACTTTGTTTATCACGTCATAAGGCGCCCAGGTGAAATATTGCATCGGATCGACGGTGGCCGAGGCTTAATCGAGCCGGTCCGCCGTTTCCAAACGACTTTACGCAATAACGATCATCGGTTCCCCGTGCACAGGTGTACGCGCGAACGCATGAAATTACGTAGTAATACGCGTTTCCGTGTCCCCGCGCACCTCTCACAAGCAAATTGAGATGACTCACGTGTTCCCGTTACACTGTGCCACGTTTGTTTCCATTGCTCTTCAGATGCCATCGATTCGCCTCTTTCCTTTTTCATTTTATCTCTTTCCACTGTTTTATTTCTTCCTTTCTATTCTAACGGCCTATGTTTATTAATTAAACAAAAAAAAAAAAACAAAACTTGTGGAAATTTATTAATCGAGCCTCTCAGAAACCACATGATCGCCTTTGCTTTTTGCTGATTCATTAACTTTGTTACGTAAGTTTAATGTCCGATTTCAGGAAACAAATATTTCCATAAATTCGCTGGTCGTAAGAAGATGACATAAATAATGGTTAATTCTAAGGTAAATTCAAAAAAACTATGTTTTATACATTTTATGTGATACCTTACGTGTTCAGACGTTCAAGGAGCTATCGAATATTCGACTCCTTTCTATATATTTCATCGGAGCTTTCAGTTAGTTATTTAACCTTAAACTGGAGAAGAAACGTCGATCTAGATACCCTTTAGGCAGAAAAACGCATAAACGCTAAACCGTAATAACGATGATCACTCGCAAGCGTCAGACGATGCGTTCGTGGGGAAAGTGAAGACCGAAGCCATAAAAGATGCTTTTTATACACCATTGGCGTTCGTTTCCGGTTCTATTGCTGATTTCACCGAGGTTTCCGCGGTGAAAATGAAAACGTTCCGGGCCACTGTCGATCCGGTAAGAAATAAATGGAAATAATGAGATAGCAATAAAGATAACTCGCGCGAGTCCGAGCAATCGAGAAGCGTTCTCGAGCAATTTTCGAGTCGCCGATAATTTCTAAAAAAAAACTGGGCAAATGTCGGTACCCTGATGTACCGAGAGATGCAATCAAATTCTATTATCGTTTTTCACGCGTTTTAGTTTTCGCGTATTTCAAACATACTCGATCGACATTTTCCAAGAAACTTCTTGATTTCTTCGTGGCTACGTCTTTCAAGTGATTCAGTTTTTTTTCAGTCGCTCGACTATCGGTGTTTTCGAGGCTTAGTGAATACGATACGATATTTCTCGAGCCAAGAACCATGTCCTCCGTATAGGAAAGCTAGTCGACACGTGACGAGTGAAAAGTGAACGCTTTCAACGATCGTAACCCTTCCACGTGAAACAACAATAGAGAACCGAACTTCCCTTCTGACACGTTCAGATCCTGTAACGTGTCACACTTGCTCTTGTCCAAATACAAAACCAACAAACCGAATCCTATAACTAACAGACGCGACATAATCGTTCTCGTAAAACGCAACCCTCCCTTATAGCTCTTAATACTAATAAACCTCATTAGTTTCACCCACGATCCGTAACTATTTAAATTAACATCGCACGTTCGAATTTACCCTTATGATTTCATGGATTGATTTAGAACCATTCGAGCCTCGTTCCGAGCAATCATTTTCTTCCATATTGACCGATTATTCGACGATAAAATTATTAAATCGACACGCTTCGTTGAATAGCGTTATTCTCTTAATTCGAACTATTTATTCGAATTATGTTTTTTTTTTTTTATAAATTATGATTAGTTATTAAACGATCGTTTCGAAACGAAATGTAGGACTTTCGAGAATATCAAATATGTAAAAGGTACCGAAATTTCTTACTAAAACTTGACATTTTCTAATAGCTCCAATGGTATCTTTAACCAGGAACAGAATCCTTACGTTGGTAGTAAGACGGTTAAAAACAAATTTGCAAAGTAAATTTAGAATTTCCTATCGTATCTTTAGCCAATTGAATACACCAAGCGGTCAAGTTAAAAAGGGAGCGTGGCGGTGCAAAATGCGGAGGAAATCGAGCGAGGATCGAGGGAGCAACGAGCCGTGAGTACCCTTGACAGTGGACACATCGCGGCTTCCTGGTGCTCGCGAAATCGTACTCGAGCCTAGGACTCGTGAAAGGATCTAGGATCGAGCACGAACAGTCTGCTCTCGCTCGATTACACGGTAGCCCGGCAAACCGATCGGTGGACCCTTTCCACGCCAGGATTTCTGTTCAACGATCCGTTTTATGAGTCAGCTTGACTGCCTTCGCGGAAGGGACTGAGAGCAGATTCGCTGCTTCGTAGCATCGTCGGCTCACGAAACACCGTGTAGGAAGAGAAATAGAGAAGAGAAAGAGAGAGAGAGAGAGAGAGAGAGAGAGAAGATGGCAACGACGAGCAAAGGGAGGAGACCATGAGGATCGATCGATTCGAACGATCGCCAAAGAAATTATTGCGGCTTCGTTCCGGCCTGATAAACGACCTCTACATACTATCATTTCGACGTTTATGCTTTTTCTATTTTCTTTTTCTCTTCTCGTCTTTTTTTTCTATTATTTCCCTTCCTCTATTTGGGGAACTAGATCATCCGAAAGATGGCAAAGGATGAGTTAGCAGGAACGACGGTAATATCGGCGAGAAAAAGTGGAATAACGCAATAAAAGAGCTATTGGAAGGCGAATATCTGTATCGTGGAACGTTCAGAGGACTGACAAGCACCAGCTCGTGCTTATGTTTCTTTCAAGAACCGATACGGTCGACTTGGAATAATCTAACCCTAAGTGCCGACTCTAGAGGAAATCGAAGTGGACTTGGGGAATATCTCGTAAAAAATGAAGAGCACGTAGATAGGTAGGAAGAACGCGTTATCCAGGCCATACTTACTTTTACAGGTTTACGGATTTAAGATTCGGTACATTGTCAATAAGTCTTACCTTACCGAAATTGTCTGCATATTTGATTCTGCAATTAAACGCGTGTCTTTTATTCTCCTGGAAAATTGTCAAGATATTGCTCGTCATACTATTGCAATACTGAAATTTTCAAAGTACTGCTTCTTTGGCGTCCATAGAACTTCGTCAACTTATCCTCAACTTAATTTGTAAAGACCTACATCCTCGAAGTTGACGCATCATTTTCATTTTCAACTACGTCATATTAAAATTCTCCCGTTTAATCTTAAAGCGGCACTAAAATCAGAAACTCGAGAAAAATGTACTTATCGCATCTTTCTTCAGTGTCCTTTATATCCTATACGTAGTCTACTATGCGGCGGATGATATTCCTCGAAGATTTCGAAATTTCCTGCTACATTTTCCACGAACGACTCGACCATCTAATTTGCATGCTGGATACGACGGGCACGGAAATCGAGCAAGGAAATCGGTTTGCGAATCGAAGCGCGTGTTAGCTCCGCTCGGTTACTCATACGCGAATTTATGCTCGTTCCCTTTCCCGATCGTAACTCGACGGGTCACGATGGATCTATGCTAATGGAAATCATTAATGCGTCCACAAGGATCCTAATCGGCGGTGATAATCTCGCGCGGGGATCGCGAAATTAAAATGCACGCGCGCACAGGTGGGCACATCGCGTGTTGCACTGATGGTTCACCGGACCAAAATACGCGCACGTTACGTCATCAGGACCACACGGTATTTCCGGATTGTGTTTTTCTTTCCTTCCCTCTTGCACCGACTCGTTATCGTGCAACAACTCGTGATAATGGAGAAGGAAAGGGAGGGAAGGTAAATGAATATGCATCAACGTATCAGACAAACATCGAGCTTTTTAAATTTATCTCCGACCGATTGCTGTTTGTAATTTTAAATTACACGAAAGCGAACGAAATATTAACGAGACATCCGGCTCTTTCCGATCGAGTTCGCCACGCCTGGGCTTCGGCTTGTTTACGCGCATCGAAATGAAACGTGGTTTGCTAGGATGACCGAGCTCGGACCCGAGTTCTTGATTGAAATGCTTGTGTTTGGAGCGGAATGCCGCCGGGAAAAATTATGCTCTGTAGAATCGAAGCTTAATTTGAGTCGGATAGAGAAGAACCAAAAGAATCGCTGAGAGATAACGAAACTGCTAGAAACATAAAAAAACGGATGATTTGTGAAACTTATTTTTACAAATTTCCTAAATTTCGAAGATTGGAAAGGAAGATTCGAAAGCTTAATGGTTTGATGAAAATATGAATATTCGAAGATTTGAAAATCCGAAGGTTTAAATACCAGATATTCGATACGTCAACCACAAAGGCAAATGTAATTGCACGGCTCTACCACTCGCTAGGCATCTCCTCCCGATATCGATGAAAGAATTCGTCTCGGCTAATCAGCAGCGTATCCGCGTTGAAAATCAATCTCCATCTCCACGGCAACCAATGGGCTGCCGATCGTACAGGTAACCGATCGTCTTATTAACTATCCGCTACCTGTTCCCGAAACTGACGACTCATGTTGGAAATAATAAATCCGGTAAACGACGCAAATCCCGCGGAGCATTAATGTAAATTCATGCGGAGCGGCTCTCCTAATCGGCTTCGAGTACACCTGCACGCGCCATATGGTGTTTTCTATTCCAGGAGCAACGTGTTGTCGATTGGAATAGTGCGTGTTCTACGGGGTGGCGAGGCCACGACCCCATCGTAGGTGAGCTTCGAAGCGACTACGAACCCTCGGCTCCTCGATCATTATGTATCGCCGCCACGGATTACGAGCTATTATCATTCCAAAGTGGAAAGGGACGTGTCCACCGCTGGCAATCCTCGAAAAACAGCGGCATATGTTTGATAAGTTCGTATGACGTTCTCTTCTCGCACCCCCTTCGGTATACCACCACCGTGACCGCCAAGAGGAGCACGAATGTTGACACGCGCGATAATTAAATTTGAATGCGAGCAATTGGGAAGTGCGTGTCCCTTTTGTAATGGTTTTTTGATCGGCTGGTGGCAATTAAACCGACCGATTTCGCGATCGAATTAATCGCAAGTAAGCTGGCGGTGGGCAGCTACTTTGTTACTCGTCTCCATAGATTTTGAAACGTTTGTTTGTACGGTGACAGTACCGGCGAAGAATATTTTTAAGTGCGTTAATTATTTTTATTCGTACAAATATCAGAGTTTAGATTTTCAGATATAAAAGGTATCGTTTTAGAGGAAATATTCTAACTATTTATTTGATTTATTTATATTCTATTTTTATTTATATTTATTTGATAATTGATGAAACTCTTTCCTTCTAACAGGTATGAAATATTGCGACTTTCTTTCGGAAAGACACAGTTTGAACCTAGAAGCTTTAATTTTAACGATCACGTGACCTTTCTTTTTTTAAATTCCATGTACTTAAAGGGAAATAAAAAGTTAGAAATTTTAAAACCCACGCTTCGATCCTCTTCCGCTTAAACCGTCTCCCGAAACCGTCTCAATTGCAAGATCCATAAAAAAACCTTCGTGACTTCTGCGTTTCACCCTATTCCCGAAAGAGACCAAGTTTCCACGATAAGACAGTACAGAAATTTTACGTATCTTCCTTCTTCCCGTTCTTTAGAGAAGCTTTTTCCTCGAGATTCGAAGGAATTTCTATTTTCGTCCCGACCACAGATATCTTTCTCTCTGCGGACTCGGGAACAGTTTGAAGCTCGCGTCAAGATTTCAGAAGGCATTACGGACCGCGACAGTTTATTATCGCACATGTGGGTTTAGTCTGAGAGTTGTCTCCAACTCGGCGAGCAAGTCGGCCGATCGTCTGTCCGCGGGGCCACCGAATAAAATCAGCTTCTTCTGACCGACGCGACGGGCCAGGCTTGGAAAAAGAAGGAAAGACGCGAACCAGATTTGACATGCTACGCTCCGATCAATCTTCTTACTTTCATCCATAATCCCGCGAAATATTCTCGCGATAAGACGAACAATTCCTTTAGAAAATATTATGAAAATAAAAATTTGCTTACGATGATTTCAGAAGGAAATTCTTAGAAACCTGAAACACAAGGTATCAAGAATTATATCAAAGTTATTTAAGCAAGAAATTAGCTAATTTAATTGTAATATTAGCAATCGGATTCTCGAGTGTCCATTCCTACGTTTCTTTCAACGATCGAAGGGATTGGTGCAATAAAAAGACTTTGTTTTCTAATAAATTGTGCAAACCAACAAAAACTAACTTAAAATTTATCAAAATCAAATCGCCTTTTAAAACATACTGCATACATTCGTACTAATAAACTGTCGCACTTCTCAATACCTTTCTCTCTCTTTCGATAAATACAATTTCAATATTGGATCTGTCTCCTGCAAATCGTTCAATTTTAGATTTCCCAGACTAAATATCCACAAACTACTTGGAATCGCCGTTCCGTGGATATTTTCATGTCGAAGTTTGCACAAATATTTAAAATACTAAAACTCGAAGCTGCAAGTCAACAGAATTTAGATTGTTAATTAACAAAATTGATTTAATCTCGAGATCCAAGGAACAACGAATAGAAGTATAATTGAATGGAAATCAAAAATCGAACACAGTGGAGAAACACAAAGAATTTTCGAAGCAATATGAACGTGAACGACGAAATGGGACAAGCTAAAAATAAAATAAGGAAGAAGGCGAAACCACAGTGGAGGAAATCCACTTTCGAATTTACATCAAAAAGGATTTCGTACGTGGATTAACGCTCGGTAGAGGCGTTTCTAGAATAAGTCTTTAGAAATTCTGATCGTCGCCAGAGCGATAAATAACGAAAGTCCTCCGGAGTGTATATCTTTCGAAAGATCAGGTTGGGATAATGAGAGGCAGGGGCTGACCTGCAGGTGTGGGATGGGGATCTGCTACCGGGCTACGCGTCATTGGCGTAGCCACCAAAAAATCGTTTCCTGCCCGTTCTCTTCCACGCCTCTCCGCCAAGTTCCCCATCCTTCCACTTCCACGGTCCCATTACTTCGTTTTTTTACCGGAAATTTTGATTTGCTGCCATCGCTATAAAAACATCGTTCCTCAATATTCGATCCTCCATTATATCATTGAAGGAATGGCGCAAAAAGCGCGACAAATATCTGGCCAACGGATGAAGAAGCTGGGACAAAACGAGAAGAACGAAAGGCACTCGGCGGCAAAAAACTCTTGTGAACACTTCTCGAAGAGGAAAGGGTTTATTTTGCCAAGTTGTACGGATTTTGTTGCGATTTCGTCTGGTCTCGATGTATATTAAATCAAGCTTGTCCAATTGTTTCTTCGCCTTTTTCAGATGACTCGTTTCTGTCCTGTATTTTTTACTTGCTTGGTATTCGATGGTTGGTATCGAGATTTCGTAAGAGTTTTCTATTTTCTTAAGTTGGTGGACGTGAGATATACCGTGTGAGGCTTTATCTCGGGATATACCTGTTTCCAGCTGTTGTAAATTAATGATGTAGAAGTAGCTCAAGGATATGGTGTAGACGCACGATGATGAAATCGTGGAGTAAAGTGTTTCATGAATATTGTTAGGTTCGGATGATTTTATTGTCGAGATCGTTAATTACTGTAATAAATAGAGGTGGATTTGTACTATCGTTTCTTCGACTGTTTTATTTATGCGAATAATTAATTTCTCGTTATTTAATAATTTAACGAGTTAATAAAATTTATTTGATGTTTGAGGTTTGATTAATCTAACCTTCGAGTTTCTAGTATGAATTCGAGAGAACTATGACATTGCAATTGTAATGCCGTACGTATGGAAGGTAGGGTAATGAATAATGACTTTCAGACGACTCGGCATTTTTAGACTCGTTCAACAGCCAGCTACCTGTAGCGACAGACCACAAGAATATGTACACGTTGCATCAGCAGCTCATCTTCTGGTAATATGATCTAACGTGAAACGGTGTACGAGATTAATAAACGACGATAACTATGATACAAAACACATAGTATATATCGAATCTCTAAACCCGAAACCGAGATTCCATTTTTATTTTAATTGTCATAATCGATGCTTAATGTAATTTCTTTTTGCCACAATAGCCACATATTCGATTTGGAATATTATTCCCATTTATTATTATATATTATTTTATATGCGAACCTGTCTTACCTAATCAACGCATTGCGTAATTTCAATCAATTTCTATTTATAAATCTTCTCAGTGACGTATGCAACGACGACACGAAACTTCTTTTACATCGAGCGTCAAGCTACAAATCGCGATTCGACGTTTGTTCGAGCGTTTGAACCTGCCTGAAAAATTAGTTCGAGATATTCATATTCATATATTTTTCTGGCATAGAAAATAACAATGTGAATTTTTCGATTCGGAATAGAACACGTACACATCCGATGTTCATTCTATTTCGAGAACTCAACCTGTGCCACATACTCATCGCACGATATAACGACAATTAATTTCGCATATGATTCGACATATATTCCGTTAGAGAATCCAATCTGTCCTATAGTCGGCACTTGATACGATTCCAATTAATCCTAACCTAAGCCAACGAAATCTTGCCAATAAGCAACAACGACACGAATCTTGCAATTCCGCCAAAGACCCCAAATACACCCTAATCTCTCGATCCTCCAGTTCGTAGCACACAATTATCCGGCCAATAAACGCACCTATCGAATACCTTGGAAATCGACAAATTCACTTTCGTAGCGAGTGGCAGGGGACAGAGAAGCATTCTCTCGGTGGAAGCTCGGGGGATCACGATTTACAGGCGAGTCGTTCGCGGTATTCGAATAAATTTGCCGGGGCTATAGCCCGGTTCCGGTTACGCAGGGCAAGCGAGAGCGAGAGAGGGAAATAAATTTCCGGGATCGACGACGTCGCGACGCGACTCCGAGGAAAATCGAGCCAAGGGCTAATTGTGGCCGGGAGAAGGGGTGGTTTTGTCGTGGCACTACCAGCTGGAAAATCCTCGTCCGCATTCCACGTGGACGAACGCGTCCACGACGAAGAACGACCGGAAGCCCATTGACCGATGCCGGAATGTAATTTCGTCTTGGCTGAAATTCTGCCGCGAGACGTGGCTCGCCTTATTGGCCTTTATGCGGCGTGCCGACTGCTGCTGCACCTATAAAACTCGCGGCGGACCATTATTGTGAGCCCCCGCCACCTAGACACCATCCTCCGATCCACAGAACCTACGACGAGATTCTGTTTCTCTTGGCAGACGCGTATGAACACGCGGAGAAAATAGAAGGTAGGAGGAAGACGAAAAGAAAATGAGCAAGATGAGAATTTGAGGGATGGTTTATGAGATCTTGTGAAACGTTTCCCTGCCTCCGGCTGGATATTGAAAATTTATTACCGATTATATATATATATAGACAGTCACAGGTGTTCAAAGGGAAAGATCGAAGAGCTGTTTTATTAATAAGGGTTCATGGTGGATTGCAATTTGTTGCGAGGAATTATAGGTGCATCGTATTCCGTTATTCAAGATTACGTGCAGGTAGGTATAATGATCCAATTAGGACGTACAAGATATCTCGTTTAACTGTATCACTTGGATCATCTTTTATTTCCGGCATTTTCTGCTATGCGTTACGGTAAATTCTTACGCTTGGTTAGAACATTTTTACGTGTGATAGTGTTTAGCGCGTATTAAGAATCCTCACGGGATCGTTCGGTCGAGTATCGCTGCTTTTATTCGTATTTGATAGCGGCTCTGAACCTGAACTTGATAATCCATCTATTCGTTGTATAAAATAAAGTTGTCGATGAACGTCTGTATATTCGGGTTAATCCTGCGAGAATCAGTGGACAGATTTTGATACCGGTTTTTACCAGTTTAAAGATCTAGGCGTGGGAGACATTAATTTATGATAGAAGGAAACAGGAGTCGAAAAATATGAACCGGAGACAGTTTACGGATATTCGAAAGGCGACAGCCACTTTCTTCGCTGCGATCGTGTTTTATAATCTCTCCCTCCTTTCTCTTCTCGGCGTGCGGCATGTCAGAGGCTCGACGACATCGCTGCGTGACCATCGGTGTTGTTTCACGGATTACAGAACGTTTATCGAACCAATATGAAATCAGCAATTCGTCAGTTGTACTATTAAAGAAAAATTACGTATTTAAGATCGCAGGTAAAGACCCGGATATATCAGCTAGTTATAAATAACGCAAGATTCCTCGGTTCGATGTTGAACCTCTTTGCTTTATGATTTTTTACGATCCTTATCTTTCTATATCTAACAGAAGATACTCGAATGATTTATAGAATTTGTATTCGATAGCCGGTAGCCTTGGGATTTGGAATTACGATTTTAATTACAATCCCATAGAAAGATTAAAGGGAAACCTTGATACAAGCATAGCTTCTCTTCCCTGGTTTTCATCCTTAATCACTCAACGTTCATATTTCTCTTGTAGCGTAGCGTGCTCTCGATATCTGCTCTCCTACCTATAATTCCGAACTGAACCGATATTTTGTTATAATAATTTAGCATTATAAATCATTCCTTACCGCGCTACTTGCCAATTTACAGTTCTTTTATTCTAAATCCTTTCCACGAATCACAATGCATAATTTTCCTAATGACTGAAGATTCAGCGTCTGAAATACGGATAACAGTTGCTTCTAGAATCAACTAAAAAGATGAACATTACACGACTAAGATCGTCAGGATCGATTTATCGAAATACAAATGCTAAAGCACCGCGTTAGAGGAGACAGCCAGGTTAAATATCGATTTCAGATGTGTTTTTCCAAGTTAATAATCAACAATCGTAAAAAGATATCCACTTCCGTGGCCCATGCTCCATTCTGCAACCGGATACGGACGCGTGCATGCGCTCGAGCACCGGTGTCGAGTCATGGAAACGAGTTTTCTGCGCGTTGAATTTCAGGGTGAATCAAGAGCGACGACCCTCGACGACGACCTTTTAAGCGGCGTGCACAAGCGTGGTGGCGGTGGCGCGCACGGTTGTTTGGCCGCGTCGTCTGGTCGTATCAGCAGGATGATCGGGCGGGAGGGGCGATGACGGGCCACGATGATGATGACTTTGATTCGCAAACACGCACCCCAATTACACCGGGGCTCGGCTGCTATCCGCGGTCCGACGTTCGATCGCCTAGCTGACCGTGCATTAGCTGCACCAACAATGCATTATTCAGTGCATACACGTTCTGTTGACGTATTTGCCTGTTTCGTAATATGATTGCCGCGATATTATTCCCTGTGTACGTATACTATCCACCGTGTTCCACCTGCAGACGAATAACTTGCCGTTTTACAACGATTCCGTCGACAAATATTAATCCGATCGTCTATCGTTCACCTGCCACTTGGATTTCGCCTGCTTGCGTTTTCAGTTTACGGACGACCGTTCGATTAACGATCGATACCGCGAGATCGAAATTACATGCGAAAAGCAGGTATACAATTTTCTTGATTTTCCAATGTCGGTGTTATTTAGTGCGTAAGAGGATTTGTTTTGATATAACTCGATTAAAAAGGGGAACAGATTATTCGATTCAAAGATACGTGACTTTTGACAAGAAATAGCAGATGCGTGGTTTTGTGAAAAATCTAACAGTACGTCTAATGTGTATTAAATATGACGACTGATAGGTTTGAAACGAATGTTTTTCAAAGTCATAGTTTTCAGAAAAATTCTGATAATGAAATTTAATAGGAAGACAGTTTTAGTAATGCGTGTGTAATTGATTGACAAAGTACTCGATTTTAAAATTGCTCTCATACGAGAAACAAAAGAAATGACTTATATCTGTGCCCCGTGGTCTTCATGTAGGAACCGGTTATTACAATCATCATTAATTTGTCTTGTTATTACGTTATGTAAGTAAAATTGAAGAGAAAATCGAAGGTATATAATAATAGCTATACGAGAAATCTCAGTCCTCGTTGCACATATATCTTGCTTGATACTACATGTAATTACAATCTTTGTACCAATACCTCGTGAGCTTTTTCTTACTCTAGTTACAGTTCCATTATTACGTTATCCATCATTTTTTACCCTCCGAGTAATCATACAGATAAGATATTTCTCTGACAACCGCGGAATTGTACCGCTCGTCGTACACTCGTTAATATTTTCCTCCCATTATGACATAATCGTGAAAACCACTGTTTTATCAAATCGAATCTAATGATCAGTCGGTTGATATTTTTTCCTGTATCGTGCTCCTAAATAATCGCTATATTTATTATTAAAGCACTCAGAAGTCCTTTCGATAAAATTCACGCTATTTATTCCAAAACGATAGCGTTGTGAAAGTGATTCGTCCAAACCAATTCGCAATCTCGTTACGGCAATTTTTATAAATCCGCCATACATTTTTCGAATTTTTATTGACAACATTTAAGTGATTTTTTATATTTCTTTCTCGCGTATCTCCGTTATATCCAATCCATCCATATTCAATATATCTCCATTTTGACTTCTTTTCGATACGTATCGTATTTCTACTATCAAGCGATCAAATGCCGAAAAAGATTCGATTAGCTTTTTTTGGTAGCGCGATTTGATAGGTTTGCGAACCGTGAGAAAACGATCGACGAAACGGATTGGACGCCGCACCGCTTGAAAACGATCACTGACAGAATTTCTATAACGCGGCCCGTGCGGTGAAAGAGCGAGCGCGAACGATTCGCGTTTCGCACGTATCCGATCCGTGACCGTCCTACCGATGCACATGCCTCTATTGTATTTTTGCTGCATGTGCCATTTAGCTTGCTATTCTTGGCTGAACTTCCGCGTACCTGCCTCGATTGACACGGCAGAGACGAGCAGCGTGTCTCCTGTCCGCCGATCGCGCACGATAGCTAGTAAGTAGACGAATCGACGACCTGTTCGCGTTTCTTGCCAGCGTCAATTAGATGCTCATTGCTCACAGACGTCGTGGCGATCAGACATCGACGATATCGATGGAGTCTCTGTGGATCGTGAAAGTGAAAGAAGGACTTTACTGGCAATGGTCAATTACGAGATTGAAATGGTAAATGATGTAAATAATGGAAGAGAGATTTTTAGTTTAGAGTAAGAGAGAAATATCGGATTAAATAACGTTATATAATTTTAAATATATTATTCTTACACCATTGAAATATTCAGCATGCAATTTACATTATGTTTTCATTGTAAACATTGTTTTTTTTTTTTATCAATTATACTGGAGAATTAGAAATGTTCGTTTATATACCAACATCGTATTATCGTATCGCTATTATTTGTCTAAGACTTTTTATTAAGATTATTTAAATGTATTTTTCCTACATAATAGGAAAGATATAAATTTGTAAGATATAATATTATGTATAAAATCTAGCATTTTCGAGTATCCTATTGTTTTACTGTCATCGTTAACTAGATGTCGAAATGGCCATGTGAAACAGCGGCCGCTGCAATTGAAACGAATAAACCGGAACCGCCAGAGAAAAGAAATTGAGACATGAAAATTGCAAATGGTCCATTGAGCGAAAGCCCGCGTGGCCGTAGCTTTCGCCCGGTCAAAACGCATCGATGGTTTAATGCGATTGGAAATCGAATTGTCTCTATCGAGGCTCGCGATCGAGTACCCAATAGTTTGTTTGAGTTTTCATTTTCCCCGTAATTACTTTAGAGCGTTCGTAGGCGAAACGAAAGGCATGGAGCAAGGGGCGGTGAGTAAAAAGTGAGAGAGAGGGAGGGAGGATTGGGTGAAAGGTGGAAATATCGGCGAAATTCCATGGGGAGAGGCGAGTTCGTTGTGGATGATATGACATTCCCGCGAGCAAGCGCAAATCTGTCGCGATACAAGCAAACAAATGCAAAAACGCGCGGCCGGAAATACGCAGGCCGATGCGCCAGGCGCATCGAGGTCCGGCCTGGCCACAAATATTTGCGTTTCAGAGTGCTGTCCGTGGTAATAACAAAGGAAAATAGAGCGTGGAACGGACTCCCAAGTTCGCGCTGGTTATGCATTCGCGTGACACGCCGAGAATACGCCCTTCCGATTAAACCCGGCCACGCTTCTGCCAGTTTTTAACGTTGTATAACAACACGCCACGCGATTACAAACTGGTCGCGCCGATCCGTTGCACGCGACACACCAAGGAAACCCTTTTTCCCTATTTTTTCTGTTTTTCGTGGAAAGGAAATTCGGCAGAGGATTTGTGCTCTTCTATGTTTGCTTCGATTTTCTAGTTCATACACATGGGTACGTACGTTAGAAAGAGTAGAGTAACAGACGGTGAATAGGTAGTTACGTGTTTCTTATGGAGTTAGAAATTTTACGTGGGAGATTTTTGTGATTTCGTTTGCACTCGATCTATCTACCGTGTCTTGCGTAAGCTTCTCGGAAGCCAAACTGATCGACTCTTTCATTGCACAGACATATATATGTCGAGTTCTCATTGGGGTTAGGAGCGTGTAACGAATCTTCGTTTGGATTAGCCATCGTTGTTATACAATATAGATATTTACTGATACAAATACCATTATTACAGAATTTGACAAGTAACCGCGACGATTAGATACTCGAGATGCTAATGACAATGATCTTAGGTTCAATAACGAATCCACGGTCGACGGGGTAGCAAATGCGCTTTCTTCCAAAGTCTAAGTCGAACTGAACTTACGTGCCCGCAATTCAAGTGTAACTAAACTTACTTGTCCACGGTACAAGTAGAACTCGACTTACTTGTCTCAGTCCAAGTGGAACTTATATACTCTTGTCTGTACCTCTCTGTACCCCTCGGGTCAACTTTATTTTTAAGGAGAGCTATGCAACTACTCCATACTTCTGTTAGGTAAAAAGGCCCATCCCGTGGCTACGTTTAGCGACCACATGTGTCTCTTCGAGCCCAAGCCTACTGCCATAAATCTCGGGCAAGTATAATCGGATTAAATCATAAACAACTACTTCCAAGTTTTATTATTTAAGTACAGCTATAATAAAAAGTCTGGACTAAAATATTGGGGATCTTTCCAAAATTTCCAAAAGAAAGGCCCCGATGTTCTTTCATCTCCGACACATATATAATTAATATTCTATTATGAAGAAACGAAAGAATTAAATTAATCAACTACACGTTCTAAAAATCTCTTAATTTTACTTCCAAAATAGATGTATGATTGATAACCAATTGGGTCGGAAATGATTTAAAGAACAACGTTTAACGTAATAACAGTATTTAAACAATATTATCTCCAGTGCCTCCGTGTAATTTCCATTCATTATAAGTAAATCTCACCCTCGTACAAACGAAGCGAATAGAAAATGATAATCGTGATAATCAATCTAATTTTCCGCAAAAGTGAATCTTGTCTCTCTCTCTCTCTCTCTCTAAATCTCTTTGTTCGTTCTCGATAACTATTCGAAATCAGCAGAAGAACGATTCTATGGTCGTTAATGCGTATCCTGAAACACGGGGCTTCTCTATTCCCGGCATTCGTAGTGGTGACCGTGCGCGGTCGATTTAAATTAATAAAGCTAATCGAGCCATAATCTATCGGACAGAGAGAGCGCCTAAAACAACAGACGGAGTTGGCCGGTCCATTGTTGATCGCACGTTCAAAATATGCAAATGAACGGGGGATGAAAGCGTCCCGACGCGCTGTTCGGTCGTCATCACTCAGTTGCGCGACGCCAGCTATACCGTTTTCCCTTTTAACCATGTGTGTGTATGTGCGTGTGTGTATTCGCGTGGACACGCCGGTGATAATGAAAATACCGCGATGCCAGCGGGCTCGGTGATCATTACGGTCATCAGCGGAATGACCGGCTCGATAGTCGATCAATTAAATAACCCTGGTCGAGGTACGAGCGAAATCGATGCGAAGCCTGACCGACCGACGCAATCCGGCTTCGAGTCCATAAGCGAGTTCTATGGGATTGGGAAATATTTTGCTCTCGTCGATGGGATAATGGAGAGTAGAGTTGTTTGCCAGATATTAGCATAGACGGGCTATAGAATAGACTTGTCGCCGCGTACGACTTGTGTCATATGTAGTCTGCGGGTATTTATGCAAATTTATATTTTTATAGACAGAGTAAAGATATGGAAATTAAGCAGAACGTCTCAGTTACTAAGAGAAGCATGAGTACTCTACTTTGAATGCTTTAAATATCTTTGTATATTATGCGAATTTCAATTTTCTAGAAACGCATAAGAATCGGTAGATTACGGTAAATATCACGGGACGTTAGCAACATTGTTTTACAAGGATATGTACGTTATCCTCGCGCGCAATTAATCCCATGAAAAATTAATAATATCGGTATTATATTATAAGAAAGCGTCGTTATATGGCGTCGTTGATCTAAATCGATCATTGATCGCTATTTCGACGAAATTTATTCGTACGATTAGTTCGAGCCACCGATGATATTCTTAATACTTAATCTAAAGCGACCAATCTGAGTCTCCTACTAAAACATCTTCTTGTTAACGTAAAAGACTAAAAGGTACTCGCACTTACTTCGAGATAGATCCACATATTTATTAAAATCCGGTCAAAGTAACAAGTTCCATTTCGCGGTAATACGGTTCTCATCCGGCTCGAAGGTGCTCAAGCTCCGCCTTTCTTCCTCGTTAAAGTAGCTTTTTCTATTCAGCCAGTGTATATCAATGATGATACTCTTTTAGCCCGCCAGTTTTTACACGCAATTTCTGCCCATCGGGGTAAAATAATCCTCGCGCGCGAACACGATCAAACGACGAACCTACACACTGCATCCGCGGGTTTGCTTGATTTTTATTTAACGACTGGTTGCGAAACGGTGTTGAGCGACGATAAATTACCAAGCTGAACGGCCGAGCTTCCAGTAAATAATGCTTCCTCGAACGGTTTCCATTACGGCTGGCGCGAGCGAGCGCGCCAGCACAAACGGCGTGTACTTTTTCGGTGTAAATTATTACACTCTGCCGAAGCCATCGGGGATCCTAGACCATCGAGCCTTCGATTGTAAAAACCGGCAATAAGGGGCCGGCCACAACTATCGCTCGTTTCTATGCAACTTCTTCGGCATTACCTTGAAATACGAGCGAACGGAGAAGCAAGCCCGAGCTGTGTTGCAACCGCGATTGTAACGGGCCACGTGGCCTCCTCGTCGTAAATATTACGCCCGGTAGGCAAACGGTCCGCGCCTTCCTTCCGCGAATTCGACCAGAGAACAAACCTCAAATCGTCGTAACCGCGAATTCGTGGTCTGACCATCGCGTCCAGTTCTACTTTTTCATTGCCTTTTCTTACGCTCTTGCGATACTGCTAGGTAAATGTTAGGTTGCGCGCGTCAGATCTGCGATTCGATCGGCCAACAATCCGGCGAATTAATTAGACTGCGAATACTTATGCAAAAGTCGTATCCTTTCGAATACGGTTAGCAGAATTGTTCTATCGCGACGAATGCTATTATTTTGTATACTTTATATATTTTTGTCGCGTACTATGTCCATTTTCCCCCTTTCGAATTTCCTACGAGTATCATAAAAATCCGCGGTGTAATTATAACCGTGAATTCGTTGTCTGGACATTGTATCTGTACTGGCGTTTCTACTTGGTCTCTTTCTTACGCTTTGTTAGTACGCATGGGTAAATGTTAGTTCAGCGACGTGGAAGGGTAATTGAGCTGGTTCGAACGGAATAATTAGACTTGTTTGGTAGCTACTCGAATACACGAGCTTCTATGATACACGTTTTGTCGTGATTGTAAATTAACCAGAAGATTTACGGTGCTGATGTTTATCGTCGTATTATCTGGATTGAATATCGTGTATTTCGTTTCGATATTCACAGACGTAGCTAGCAATGAATCGAGTATCAATAATATCTATCAAATAAATTATAATGCCAATGGATTCTGTACAGACACCGATGGCCAATAAAATTTCCAATTCATTTTCATACGTACGACGGAACGATACAAATTTTCACCTTTTCCAACGAAGAGATTCCGAGAAACTAATCAGGACAGCCGCATCTCCAATTTCCACGTGTTTTCAAACCACCTCAGACCGCATCACCGTTCACTCGCTGAGCGGACCCACCAGTCCATTTCCGTAAAAAGCTAAAAAGAATGAAATTTCCTCGAGGTAATCGTCCCGGTAGGAAATCACCGGACCTGCAACGGTTATCGTAGTGACGATCGTGATCCATTCGGCCGTTCGAAGGGGCGTTTATAGCGATCGTCGACTTCCAGCGACGCGTCACCGCGCAGGATATAGGCGCAATTACCAGCGCGGATGGGGACCTATCCAGACGACGAAGATCTCCAATTCGCGGAGAAGGGGGAGAAAACGCGTCCGCGAAAATCGCCTTGCATCGTGTTCTGGATGCTTCATCTGCTGGCAGCTACTCGCGTTTCTTCCTCGAGAAGTTTTCTCCCGACCGTAGCTTTATTGGGCTAATTTAAATAACGACATGGAAGGGGTGCCATCTCGTGCCTCCGCCCCTTTCTCCAACTTTCCACCTCCTGGCTTTCTATTCGACGGGTCGAATATCTCGTCGCTTCTTTTTCCCCCTCGTCGTCTTTTGCCAGCCCGCAGTAGTCGCGATGACTGAAGGATTTACGGTCTTTTATTGCGCCGAGCGTTCATCTCGAGCGAATGCAAATTAAGATCTCGCTGCCCTCCACGCTCGTAGACACGTACCCGCGGCTGCAGTGCATCGCCAACCGGGAGAAAAGGAGCTTTTGTCTTCGGGCTTCTGGCCCGTTCCAACGTCTACAATGCTCGCCTTTGTGGAGGCTTGTTACCGAGATGTTGCTCCTCTCTATCCTTCGCCTCTCGTGTTCCTTCATCTTTCGTGGCTGATTTTTACCCGCATTTTCTCTTCGGTAATTTTGAACCACTGAATAAGTTGTTTAAATTCCTTAATCCCCTGTTATTTATCACACGGTCTGTTTCGTGATTGCTTAATCTCTATTCGTGCTTCTTGTTACTTTGGTACGTTGAAGAGAATATAAAGTAGCGGAGCATCGTTCGGAACACTTATGGGAGTTTTATTTCTCTATTTTCGACAGAACTTCCAATCTCCTATCTTTTTATTTAATTTAATTAATTAATTTTAAGATTAATTTTAAGAAAATGAAGAATTGCTCGATAGGAAAATATTTGCACGTTAAAAAGCGACCGAAACTTTCCATTGGTTCTCCAATGATAATGCAAGAGTCAATTCATCACGAATGAAAAATAATGCTACAAATTCTTCTCGAGTTTGTGCTGGCGGAACGGCTACCAGTCTCGGTAAACTACGCCCGAGGAAGCAGCGGTGCAACGTTTCTACGTTTCTGCGAGATACACCGGCGGCAAGGCGAATAATTCACCTGCAATTTTAGGCTCGACCGAGCCGCGTAATAAACCAGTTTATACGCGTATTAAAGCCGTGCTTTTTCGCCGGCAGTCTGCAAGAATCGCAATATGATAATTGCTGGAAACCAGCGTGCACGCGCGCGCCTTTACCCGACTAGCCTACTTTCTAATTCCGCGTCGCGTAACACGCAGAAGCCGTGAACTTTACTCCTGTACTCGTTCTTCCTTTTCTCCAGATCTTCCTCATAAATCTTTATTTTGTAACTGTCGCAGTCGACGCGCCATTTTATTAGAAAGTTAGAAAAGCATAACCATCCTCTCAACGAAGTTTGCAACTGTAATATTTTAAAATTTTGCAAAACTTTCGATGTAAAGATACCCGAACCCGCAACGACTCTATGATATTTTCGTTGGAATTGTAAAATTTAGAAATTCGATAAAGATTACAATTAGAATTTATCGTAATCTGAAATAAACGGTATGGTTGACGCATATATCTTCGATCGAATGGTTGAAAAGCAAAGACATTTTTTAAAGTAGAATTTTTTACCATAACGTTACGTCTTACATTTTACAATAAAGCGAGAAGGGCGATGAACAAAAGGAAGTAAAGGAAAATAAAAGACAGTTTCTTCGTAAAAAAAACATGATTTCTCGTTAATTTTAAACCGTTTGGCTTTGACTTCGAGCATATTTCTAATCTGAGACTTGGTGGCAGGAAGAAAATTGCAGAATTATTGTGACGATGTGAGATCAAAGGAGAAGACTGAGAGGCGTTGCGTTAAGGAGAAATTGGAGGTTAAAAATGTAGAAAGCTTCCGGAAACTTGACGGTTGAAAGGCCGTGAACTGGACTGGGGGCAAGATTCGTGTGGATTAAAAAATCGTGGGAGAGAAGGATTGAAGCTTCTCCAGAAAGAGACAAGAAAGATGATTTTCAAAGAGAGGAAGAAACTCTGAAGATGTTTAAAGAAGATTGCCAAGTTCCTTGGAAAGCAGATGTTCAAACGCTGGAAGAAGTTTCAAATGAGGGACAAGGATCCAAAAAAAAAAAAAAAAAAAAAAGGAGAGACTCTCCAGACAGGTTGCAGATTAAAGAATCCTTAACCACAGGGTGAAAATAGTAGAACGCGGTGTCAAGGTTGAAGTTCTTTGAATAGAAAAGAATAGAAAATCCTAGATAGACTCGAAAATCTCTGCAATATGTGAAAAATTGAAAGAAACCATGCAGATCGAGGCAAACAAAGGAGAAGAAAACACATCGCGCAGAAGCAATCTAACCGCAAGCGAAGCGTAAAAAGCTGTCGCATCGTTTCGATTTCATCAGAAGCAGCCTCTAGGTTGCCGCAGAAATTGTCCGTAATTACGGTGTCCACGCGCATGACAATCATAATGTATGCATCACGGTCTTTTCTTTTTCCGTGACGCGTTCGTCATATGTTTCTGTTCGATTCGCGAACTATACGCCATATGACAAGGTAACGACGTAATGCAATAATATATGTATTACTTCTATAGTGTCCAAGCTGGTCACGAGCCCGACCCTATATTTTCCAAAGGAATGTGCGTTTCCCTGGTGGCACGTGGCCGTCGATTGATCAGTCGTTGCATATGGACGAAAGGATTGGCTAGGAAAATTAAATGCAACTGTCGAAGCTAAATGTGGCGGGGCGAAGAGAAAGAAAAGAGAGAAAGAGAGGTAATTTCTAGTTCTGACCGCGGCTCTGTCAACGATCACGTCAGTTTGCTGGGTTTCAGAGGGTCCGGTTAAACGCATCATACGGCTTCCAGGATAAATACTGGCGCTGCACGCGGAAAAGGGGTGTCACGATTGGGGATCGAAACGAATGTGTCATCCGGATCGTGCTCGAAAGCTTCCGAGGGATTCCCGACGCTGACCGATCGCTCTTCATGCCTGGATAATCCCGAAGGTTGAAACGGGGTAGAAACTCGGGGCTGGACGCGTGCATGCCGTGCGGCCAGAGCTTCGATTAATGCGTTTCCCTCCGCTCCCGTTGTAATTCCTCGCGACTTGAACTCGTCAAACATCGGACGCTGTTTAATTAACGGGTTATCGGAGAACCGGCCTCTCGTACGGAGAGATAGTTTTCGAGGTGATATAAATTCCCGAGGATGGTTTAATGAAGGACAATGTTGAAGCACATGGTGGAGAATGTTACTCGTTGATGAAGCGCGATCATGCATAAATATATTAACTTTGACACGTCTTTCGAGGTATTTTGGTCGGTCGTGTTCTTCTGTGATTAACAAATATTTTACGTTCGAGCGAGGGATAATAAATTTGTATCAAGAAAAGATGCGAAAAAATCATTTTAATTATATGGTGAAGATTTTCTTAATTTTAATATTTTCGATCTATATAACCCGAAATGCATATATTATATTTCTCTAAATGCAACTGAAAATTAGCTGTCAAAAATATTTGGTTTTAGTATCCAGTACAAGATTGCAACGTTTTATGTGTACCACGCTTTTTATGAATAAAATATTCAGAGAAGAGAAAATATCTGAAGAGATACGCGCGCGTAAAGGAAACGAGTGCGACAGTCCGGTTATAAAACGTTGAATGTCGTTGAAACGAAAAGAACATTGAGAAATAAAAATTCAAGATCCGTAAAAGTTTGCTGACAAATTCTACTATGAAAATTCTACTAAGCAACGGGAAGATGTAGCGTCAGCGGAAACCCTGTTACGCAATTTCCCGCAAACTCTATTACCACTTAACGATTCTGATCGATTGACAACTAGCACTCTTGCTACGACAGTGAAACGCGATCCAAGAGAGAAGTAACGTTATTTGGAAATCGTGAAGTCTGCGGACGTCGCCCTCGAGCGTGCAATTATCGCGATCATTGTGGAATTGATAGGCGAGCGCGTGTCGTGCGACGCGCGGAGGCACGTAATTAACGGGGCCCGTTTCTTGCGAAACGCGGGACGATCTGGCGAGGCGGGGACGAGCGTAAGAAGGTGGAAGTTACGAGTGTTGCACGCTGAAACGGTTCCAGGGAATTCATTGGTTCGCCGTCCAGTGTGCTAATGGTTTCAATCCCGAGCACGAAGATTATTACGCGTAGGTAGCCGGGGAAAGAGCGTCGTGTTGCGGCAACGATCGTCGCAGATCGGACGTTAACCAGCGACGATTAACGTGGCAACGGGGCGTGCGCGCCATCACGCCTCCTCTGCAGAAGATTTGAAACGTACGACGATTGTGTTTGTCTTCGTGTAGCAACGAATGGGAACGGAAGAAACGCGGTTACAGATACGACGATTTTCGATGATGGACGTAGCTGGTTTTAACGAAACAGTAAATTCTCTTGATAATTAATTCTTTCGAGTACGATGGTATAAATCTTTTTAGTGCTTCGTTCGTTTCACAATTATCGTATGATGTATAACCAAAGAAAATTGTTTATACGAGTAGCGTTGAAACGTTTCTTGGCTTCTGTATTTCCAAGCAATTAGAGTAAATTTATTATTCGTTAATGTAGGTTTGCTATTCGTTTAGGATATTAATGAGATAGGAAATTGTCGTGAAACAGAGGCATCGTTTCGTTTAGAGCACTAATGCATCGATTAAATTTTCTTTAGTACCATTTAACCTGCTTTGACATTTGATTTACGACGTATACTACATAATATACGCTTTGTATAATGCAGTGTGCTCGATCAAATAATAACATCGTATTAACTGTATCATTAAGTGATCTCTATCGCTAACAATGTTAAATTTAGTGCGTAGATGCATGCGTTTGATGAACGCCGATTCGATTGTGAAAAGTTGCACGGTGACTTCGTATTCATCAAACCATCGATTAAAACCTCATCGACTTATCGATTTGCCCGGTGGTTAACCCTTCCAGTCTGGCCAAACATAACAGAGAAACCGGTAAGTTAAATCGTTAATTTATATTCATTAGATACAAATTGAATATTGGGTTATACCGTGATGGGGTGGAACAAACCCCCCAAGGTTCTTCTCCCTCCTATCGTTTGCACGGACCATCGCGTGAAATTTTGCCACGATCGACGACTAGCCTCGTCGAGCTGACGAATAGACCGTGTCGCGACGATAATGCATTTTAGCGACACCGGGGTTGTCCGTTTATCGGTAATGCGACATCTAAATTGCCACGATAATATAGTTGAGAGAATCTGGTGGAGTTGGCCGAGGAAACATTGTAGATTCGTTTCGACAGCCGATGCTTATCATCGGACAACTTTCAGGCAGTTCGAAACGATCGAGCGTTTGTCTTTGTCCCGAGTTAGTCGACGTTTTGCGGTTGTCCCTGGGGAATACGGAAAAATAAAAAAGCCACACGTCGATATGGCTCGTCTTTTATCATAACGATTTATTCTTTATGTTCTTCGTAGGAAAAAAAGTTATATCCGTGCGTTAGATAGTTGTATGAATCATAATAATGACGAGTGTGACGATATAGCGTAAACAGATACGTTTTTACCGAGCAATATACAGTAAACGATAGACAACGCAATTTCATTAAATTTGTTGAAGCGTAGAATTTAGAATTTGCCGTGAAGCAAATGTTAAATTTCATCTTTCTATTGAAATAATTTTATGATTCAATAATCACCCAATTAAATAAAAATGATATACTAAAAAATATCTCATAGCTCTATAGCTACAAATTCTTTTTTCTACGAATCTTCTTGGTTAAATACCCGCCGCAGACATTAAAATTAGAAACCACAAAGTGATTACGAACAATATCACAAAATTCGTTGTATCTTCCACCAATCCCTAACCAACAAAAAACTCCTAATATCATTCCTCTTTCAGTAATCCACTGTCACAAACTTAGTTCAATATCATAAAATAGTATCCAAACTAAAACCAAGACGAAAGATCCCACCAGAAAAATCAGCTCGGGAAGAAGCAAGTTGCATACTTAGAAACAGCTCAAGCCAGGAACTTGGACGACAAAGGTGGTCGACTCAGCGTAAAAACGCTCACGATGCTATCAGCCACTGACCCGAGCATCGCGGTTCGTTTGATTATACCTTCCTCGCAGAGATTGTAGCACTGTTCGTCCCTTTCCCTCCCTCGTAGTGAAAATTACGGCAATATACGCGAGTGCCAAACCCCCTACGCCTCCCATGAGCGAGGCGGGACCAGCTTTTGTTGCGGTGGCCAGCAAGAAAAGACGTTCTTCACGGGTGAGCATAGGTTGTCGGATAATTTCAGCCCTGTTGTATCGTGCGTACGACTCGTGGGCGTGCGTCACCCTGGCAAGGAGCCACGCGAAGAAGAGACACGCTCGTCCTGGTCGCGTGTGCCCATGCGTGCGGTGCAACGTGTTATGAAACGCGAAACGTCACTGCCCTCACGGACTACCTTGCTAATGAGAGGTTCTTCCGTCTCCTCGTAGCTCTTCGTCCTCGCTAACTTCTCCATTTGCCTCGATCTTCCTTAGTCCCAGGTACTCTTTTACTCAGTTCTCCGTCGTTTTCGTCACGCACCGATGCGTCGTGTCGCGAACTTCGGCGAACACGACAGCCACTTCGTAGAACTATGCCTGTAGAGACCGTTTGGGGTGCAAATTGGATCGAGAGATCGATGATTAACTTTGCTATTGATCCTCGAATTCTTCGCGTCTCAGTCTTGCTTTCGTTTCAATGGAGAAAAGAATTTTTTTAATTTTTTAATCAAATATTTGATATTAGATCGAAAAGAGCAAGTAAGCGTATCGATATTCTTCTATATTTTCTTCGAACCTCGCTTTTATATTATTCTCCATGCGTACGGTCGAAAGTGACTCAAAGAAGCTAAAGAACGAAGATTCAAGGAAGCTTCCTCCGTGTAATATCTGTTTTTAGATATTCGTTAAACGATCTGTTAGACGTTTTGCTTTATCGAAACTGCGTGGCTGCGGTTATAGAGAAAGCGTTTGCCTATTTAGAGAAGAATTTGGAAGAATCCTACCGTGTCTGGTAATCGGGACTGGCTAATGAGCGTGGTACTCGTATTATTTCTCCTGGGAATGAACGCTAAATTCCTGTTTCCTGGTTTTCTAAAGGGCAGAAAGAAGCGATACTTCAAAGAATCCTTCAGTGCCTTTGGCGAAGGCAATGCCCTTTTGTTCTGGTTTTGTTCCATTCAGCAAGGGTCGATGAAAGGATTGAAAAAAAGGGCCCGACAAAGGTGGTGGGCGTGCACTGGTCGTATCCGCGTCTTCGTTTTCAATAAGACGTAATCAACATTCGTAAACATGCAATCAAAACGAACGCATCTTGAATCACTTCGCGGTCAATGTCCCGAATGCTGTCGAAAATCGTGGAACGTGTTCATCTTGACGTATGCAAATCCTTCGGACCCTTCGATTCTTTCCTTCATATTGTGTAATGTCAACGACCACATTACGTGCAGCGAAGAATTATGAAATTGAAGGGTACAATGATATTACCTCAAGAATTGTTGTCGCTCTTTTAACTGATTCTTTCAAACTGTCAAATTCCTAATCAGTCGTCGACATACAACACATTCATCGTTATTTACGACCGCCTTAAAGCTGTCTGACGATTCGTTTATCCCGTTGCTGTTGAATTTTTCATTTTTCTTATTAAATTACTCTTGCGATGGTTTTACGATACCCGGAATAGAACATTTTTCCTCTCATGAAATATCATCAAAATCTAAAACAAACTATCAAATCATGCGAAAACGACTACGAAAAATTGCTCAGAAATTGTTGTATCCGGTACTCGTACAAAATGCAACGTTTAAGACCCCACGTTGTTGAAGAACAATTTATTGATCTTTATACTCTTTTTATACTTTACATCTCAACTCTCTAAACTATCTTCAACTACCGAACAAACTTGTGAAAATATAGGTGAATCGAATTTTTCGCTCAACCTTCTAATAAAAATAAATCTATTACATCCTTTACGAAGAAGAAAAAACAAGAGAGCGATCGAAGTCACACGAGAAGGGAGGAAGAAAAACTGCAAGTGTGCGGGCCGTCCCTAAGAAAAGGAACACGAGAGCAGGTCTCTCGATTCTATTTGTATCAACGACAGCTTTCTTTAATCCACATCCCACACGATCATCCTTTCTAATTAACGTCTGCTGGCTCGGCCGAGAAAAAAGTCTGAGGATCAGCAGACGAAGGGGGAAGAAGGAGCCATTGGGCTCGATAAGGGAGAAAAGCTTTCGTTTCGAACGGTTTGAGAAGGTTTACCCAGGTGGCCGTTCCGACCTCGAGGCGATCCTAATTGAAGGAAAGTTGCAACCATTGCAGAAATGATTAAACTCTTACGAGACGACGGAGGCCCGGTGAGTGGAAATACGTGCCACTCGGCTTAATGGAGCCACGATGACGTGTCTCCACCTATCTGCTGTAATAATTATCCGGCATTACCGGCCTGATGATACCTGTACTCGTCACGCGTTACCGAATGACACTGTTCTTTACCGTTTTACTCCGCCGCCTTCCCCTCTGTAACGTTAATTACAGACGCAACCGGACTTACAGCTTACCGCGTTCGGAAACGATAAACTGTGCGCATTGCCGACCCACGGACTGTGTCGATTCAATTGGTTTCTCTATGTTTGTTTGTCGCGACAGCAAGTGACGCGACACTTGTCACGAATCAACGAATAAGTACAGGGTAATGGGTAAATTAGGGCGTGACGAGAATAATTATTTGTAAGTGGTGATTCGATAGTTTGGTTGTTCCGACGGTTCACTTCGAGTGCGGTTGATTCCTTAGGCAGTTGGTGAGATTATATTAAAATTTCTATACATATATTTAAGCACAATTGCTCTCATGTCCATAATTCGAAGCAAAGTTACCGTAAAAGTAACGTCGAATTAATTTATACAACTGTTGAATTCTCTGGACAGATTTTCCTCGACGAAAACAGGAAGAAGCTAACACAGGTGAGAGGGATAAACGTCGATCGTTGTAGCATCTTCTTCGACCACAGCATCCCAATTTCATGTTTAATTTGTCAGCATAATAATTTTGTTTATTGAAATTGTCCATTGTAACGTTGTTCATTAACATATCCAACTATATCCATACTTCTACGAAGTTATTTATAATATTAAAAAAATTCCAAAATATCTGTTCACTTAAAAAGATTCGCTTTTTTACAAGAAAATTATATAATTCACACGTTCGAACAATATCCCGTCTGGAACAGTTACCCGAACAATCTCGAGAAGAGAGATGAGCAAGAGAGAGAGAGAGAGAGTTTTGGATCGACACACCCTATCATGTTACGATACCAGGTAACGAGATCATCCTTGATCTCGGATCGGCAGATTTCAGAGAAAAGGCCGGAGGCGTCGTCGAGTAACCAGTTGGCAGCGTGGAAGACGGACGCCCCCACGGGAGGGGCGCAATTTCTCCGGATCCAGGGCTGGAAAACGCTACTAATTATAATCGCATTAGGATCGTTGGCGCCGCTACTCAAGTCGAACCGAATCCCCGTCGCTTCGCGTTTCGTATCTGTGAACGATGTTTGCTTTACCAGTTTCTCTTCTCCTCCACTCTCCTTTCCCTCTCTTTCTCCCTTCTACGTACTAATTATGTATCTCGTGTACCCGTTTAGTTCTCCACCGACGAGCTTCTTGCTTGGATTAACATTGTAATGGTAGCTCGATCCGTTTGCCAACGTTCGAAGCGAGTATCGCCTCTGGCTAGACGAAATCAGAGAAAATGCAAGTGTAATCGATTGGCATGGATACGTAATCGGTGTATGGTTATGTAGAAAGTAGAACGAATGTGTGAGATAATAACTACAAATCGTTGTAATAGTAGAAAGAGAAGGTGTCAGCATGTGTGATTATCTGCTTTTTTAGCAGCTGTGCTATGCAACAGGGAAAGTTTGCCATATTTGTTTTTTTTTTTTTTTTTTTTGGAGCATTTGCATTTACAAATTCGCTTTTTGAAGTTTGGAAGCTTCGTGTCACAAATTGTGGGAATCTAGAAAGACGCTGTAACTTACAGCATCCTTTCGTCGTTCTTAGCATGATGTTTATTTTACATAGAGGAAGAACTTTTCGACGCTAACTTGACTGTCCTCGACTCGGATTTGACTTCCACTATTCCGTTGTCTAAAGCGTCTCAACTTGCTTGATCGTATTACTGGCGAAACTTTCTATCTTTTCCCTTTGTTTTCCTAAAAAATTTCAAAGTGTCTCTCATCTGAAAGGGGCTTACGAAATAACAAAACTTCCAAAAATTGATCCATTTCACTTTGCATGCATGTACACCCCCTCTTAACAAACTTCTTAATCTTCTAATAAAAAACTATGTCCCTATTTAATCATTCTTTTTTTTTTTTTATCAATTTTTTCTCGTCAACTTTCTCTATTGATTTCTTTAAAAAATTATTCTTGCCTTATATTCGTCTCATAAAGTTACTTATACTCCAATATTCTATTGCATCGTTCCCTTATCCCTTATCATAATCCGTCACCGCACCCCAGGCCGCAAATAATCTTCCGGAGGATCGTTTCGATCGTCGGCACCGATTTTATTTCACCTGTATCGATGAAACTCAATCTCGAGCGTTGCCGATCGAAATCGAAGAAGCTCGTGGCTCGATCCTCGAGGCGCTCCGTTTACAGGAGCAACCGAACCGTGTCTCGTTCCCTCCGCGTCGTTAGTGTTTCGCGTGCGCTTTGACCGTGACCACGAAGCGTGGCGGTCGTGCGTGTGTCACTCGATGACTCCTGGCCCTAAGGATCGCTCCGCTACTCCGCCCAGAACGTGCACGCTTCAGCTTTGTTCCCTGTGCAAAACGCTCGGAGTTTCCCTCGCGCGAGGGCCGAAGCTCGCGCTCGCAGCGACCACGTCAACTGCAGACCACTGGCTACCTTGTCCCCTTTGCCCTCCTCTCCTTTCGTTTCTCTCTTTGTCTGTGGTCGAAGAACGCATTTCGTTGCTGGGACAGGTCAGTGGAACGAGCATTCGTGCCTCACGCCGAGAAAACGCTATCGCGGATACATTCGTCTAATCTCTTTGTTCCGCTGGCGCTTATGATCGATGGATGGTGCAAATTTCACGCGCCAGTTTACTTCGTTGGATTAACGATTTTGCAAACTCTGAACCAAATTATCTGCTCGTCTCGAGGCAAATTTTCATTGTACTTATTCTGTAAAATCCCACTTGATCTCTTCCGAAATATCTATGGTTCGTTTTAAGACAAATTCCAGTCTATTTTCGGATATTTACCGCTACAATTTGCATCTAACATCAAACTAAACGCAATTTTCACATTCACGTTTCTCCCCCGTTAAAAGCACCGTAGAATTAAAATGTAAATACGTTTTTCACGTTCGAGCTTTTCTCTCGTTAAGAATATCGTAGAATTAAATCCGTCCAGTAAAACTGTGTCGTTACATGTCGAACACCCTCTTCGTACCGTTCAAACATCCAAACATTCGAATGAGAAGCATCCCACGATCGGATACGCTTAAAACTCGTCGACTCGGAGCGCGTTGTAAGCGGAGCAGCGAGGCACAGGAGAAAATTAGCTGTCGATTTGTGCTCCCGTTCTTACCGCACCCAATGTTTCTCTTTCGCGAGGCCACTAACACTACGTGATGGGTGCCGTGGGTGCCCTTCTCCTCTCTCGCTCTCGCCTTCTTCCTTTTGTTCTTCCACGCTGCTCGCACGTACGATGTATCAGCTGCAGCCAGAGCTTTACAGCGTAGCGGTATTGCTAACAGCTACTGACGATTTATTCAAGAGTGAAAATTAGGGTCGGCTCCCATCTCGGCTTTCGGCCATTACCTCCGACGATTCCAGCCACCGGTCATCATTAGCTAACCACGCTTCCACGCTTCTATCGACGAATTTCACGCGAACCTTCCGTAGATTAGGTTCTCTTGTCTATTCTAGTTTAACGAAGGTTCGCAAACATCGAGGCATTCAGGGCCTTTGGCCAAGTCAGATTTTTGATTCATTTTCTACGTTATTCTACTTCGTTATTTATTAATCCCTTACATTTGCATATACGGAGCGCTTTCACGAAGCATCAACTAATACAATGACAAATATATTTGCTTTGAATTTGCATAGAAAAATCAGCAAAACTAATTTTACACGAAAGAAAGATTTTCCATGTAGTTTAAAAAGCACTGGTTCCTGAAAGAAACCTGCGAACATCCTTTGAAATTAATTTGCCTCATCGAGTTCCGCAAGAAATAGAACGTAAACGCGTGTATGGGCCGAAAATTCTCAATTGAATACATCGAAATACGAATTACTCGAAACACGGTGGAAAGAAAAATGTCGAAGCAAACAATCCATCGGCCAAGCATTCGTCGAAGCTCGTGCACGCGGTCGTATAACGAGATCGAATTAAAAACGGAGCAGCGAGAGATTAGATCTCAACGAGAAACCTCCTAACCGAGCGGTCGCCTATCATTTAATTTACCATCCAATCCCCTCTGCAAAGTCGCGGCGTTTAACAACCGGTGCATCGACCACAGGGACAGAGACCGTACGACCGTGCCAGCGCAACGAGAAAGAGCAACAAAGAAACGAAAAGGGAACCAGACGCGGGTAGAAGCGGTAGCAACGACCAACGAGAAAGACGACTGCTGCAACATTTACCGTCGACTTCTATCCTTCAGGGGTGGATGACTCGAGAGGTCGCCTCCTCTTCGTGGGCCTCGACACACAACTACTGTTCGCCACATGGCCTCCTCTCTTCGCTTCTGGTATCTCCCTTCTCCTCCTTTTCTCTTTCTCTCTTTCTCTCTTTCCTTTCCTTTCGTTTCCTTTCTCTCTCTTCCTAAGGTTGCCTTTTTCGCTTGTGCTGCTTCTCTCGTGTTTTCCATCGGTCCGCGGCGTCTCGTTCGCTGCCGCGAGCCGCAATTATTACCAGTATTCCTGGGCTGACGTGACGTGACAAGCTCGGCCTATGCGCGCGGGGTCAGGCGCACGGGGTTAGCTGAAATTACGCCGACCAGGCGCCTCCGACACGAGGAACGAGTTACATGTACGCGTGCCGCTGTTTCCCTGCCGCTACTGCGACGCTTCTTGCGCGCGTGCATTCGCAAGGACGTCAGATTCTTCTCTTTTATTCGTCGATCTTCGATGGAAAGTAGTTTTTTTATTGGATTTATCTTGATCTGAAGTAAACACGGAACTAATCAGTCCTTGCAGTCATTTATCATGTACGCGTGATATTTTTTATTTTTATTATGATATTTCCTGTATACAATTCTATGTATATTTTTTTTATCCCGTTTTTCCATTCTTTTGTAAAAGTACAGTTAAGATGGATAGTACACTACGAAACACGTGGAATAATTTCGTCAATTGTAAGGAATCTTCCGCTAGTTTGAGTAACAGTATCGTTTGATTCAGGATGCAATTAAGGGAGTTCTTTCGGAGGTCTTTCCCAGGGTAACACGGAACTTCGAACTGATTTTCGTTTAGATTCTACGATCTCGTGCAACAGGTAGTGAATGCAAACTTTCATTTGATATTGTATGGGTATGTATATTTCAGAATAGATGAGACTTTTCAATGGTCATGGTAAAAAATGTACAGGTAGCTACAGAAGTTTTTAACATTCGCACGCATAATTACCAATTTTAAATCTTCTGTTGTTAGCCATTGTATATGTATATGTACAAAAAGTAGCATAAAATTGTGTATACATCTCGAACTTATTCCAGCGATTGTACGCGTTCAAAAACGTAAGAGACTTTGAACTGTTGAAAACTCTGTGCCGTAAAAAGCGATGTACAATCTTCGAAGTAAAGAAGATAATGCAAGATATTACAATCCAGATAAAAAGCGGCGATAGAGGAAAAGCAACGATGCCCGCGGTTTATTTGTTGGCGAGTAAAGACGAAGCGGACAAGAAGGAAAAGCAGAGAGGAGATCGAACAGAAGAGGAAGAAGAAGAACGAGGGCACGTCAGGAGGAGTATAGGACCGTGACTCGTCCGTGACATCGCGATTACGCTCGCACACCTGTGCCCGACCCCGCTTCGACTCCAGTCGGCCACTTACTTTAGCAATCGTCACGTGCTGCAACGAGCCAGCCACGCGTCTCGCGCTTAAATGCACCAGCGATCAACTTTCTCTGCTTATCTAACCGATGATGTTCCAATAACTAATGATTCGGGAATCGAAGATTCGAAAGCGATGAATTACAATTACGGAGGAAAATTTCAAATTAGATAAGGAATCGATTATATCCCAAGTTACGGAAGAGTTAAACGAGTGATTACCATGTTTTTTGCAAAGTTAAATATTCATTGGGTATTCTGTACTGTACGTAAAATTCAAATAACATTTAAAGAATTTCAAATTGTAGGATTGTCGATAAGTAGAGCGTCGTGTGCGATTAATTTGATTTTCGAATGAGCCGTGTGTAATTTCAAGATGTCACAGAATTCTTAAAACTTATTCAAACGCTATGTACCTTTCCATGTTGCGTATAATGTAAATTCCTTGTAATATTTGAGAATATTCAATTTCCATGTAGTTATTACAACAAAACTATATATAATTAAATTAAAAGAATTCGTAAATATATTCTTGAACATCGTACGTAGGAGTTGTGCATCTGCAAACTTATCTGCATCACAGGCAACGAGATCAACCTAATTCTCCGAACGTTGTAAACCACCACTGGAACATATTCCCCGAAAATAATACCACAAATAGGAAAAACCGATTAACACTACGTAAAACATATTCATCCAAAGTGAACGAGCTGCGTGGAGTTTGCAAACTAAGCAAAATCCGAAAATGCACCACCGTCAAACTCAACGACGCTCGAATATGCCTGGGAAGCGTTCCCAAAGGAACAACTGCATTACCCCGACCGCAAACCGAAGGCTCTAAGCGCACGATATCCTGGATTCTATTAAATTACATACAGTCTTGACTTCATCGTCGAAGCCACGTGGCACGGTACACGCTAACAGCATCGCGGCGCAACGATTCAAGCGGTTTCCCATACACAGCCGCGACAGAGGTTTACGTTGCAGCCACGCGTCCACCCTGTTTTCTCGCGAGCCGCGGTATAAATTATGCTGCCTACCGTTCCACCACCCCGTATTGATTAATTCCAACTGCTGTTCAAGCGACGAGATTAAATCTCGGGATTCGCGGCTTCTTTAACGGTGTATTATGTTCCTGTAGACTGTTACTCGACGCTTATAATCTCCGTTTGATTCTCGTATTTTACAAGATCGTCGGATTATGCTCGCTAGATGTTCTCATTGCCAATTTTATTTCTATTTTCTTGAAAGCACAGAGATATTGTCGAAGGAGAAACACGCGGAAATATTTGTGTAGCAACGATGCGTGTTTGACGATTAGGTGTGTGAATCGTATCGCTAGTTTGCCTGTGTTTTGAAGATTGAAAGCTGCGATAGTACAAGATCGTGTTGATAAAGTGGAACCTTTAATCTTTCGATATACTTGACTACATACGGTGGGAATCGTTTATGCGTCAGCGTGTCGACATAATTTATTTAAAATCTTTGATTCCACGTGGACCATGCGAAACGTTCGCCATGCGAGCTTCTACGAGATCATCGTTGTAATTCTGTGTGATTTCTTCTGTCTGATCTTTAGTCTTCTTTTTATCTCTTCTTACGTGGCAGTCGTGTTTCAGGACACTTTTAATTTAGTTGCTTTGAAGATACTGTCTGTACTTGGTTCACTTTGCATGCTTTTTGTAGCCTGCTCCAGTTTTCCGGCTAAACTGCTCGTTAATATTCCTGGGTAAAGTGTCGTTGACGCAGATGTGACAGAATTAAGGGAATCATTAGTTCAATGGAGCCTAGCGTGAAAGCTTGATTGACATTAACCCTGCAATACTACACCTATACGTAATACACTGGGGTAGTGCATATTTCAATCGTGAAAACGACTGAAAGAAAGTAGAGTTTACAGCATCGAAAGATCTAATTTTATTAACACATCGAAAACAAATTCAGATCTCCAATTGAATAAATTTTCTCATACTAGAAAATTACCGAAAAACGTAAATAACAATAATAGCGTGACACAAGTAGAGAATACCATTCCATGGACAGCAACATGGCAATATTTCAATTCTAATAAATCACAGAATTAAAGATCTTTCGATAAATCTCTTCGAAAAATACTACAGAAAAACGTTGCCTTTCGATATTCCAAGGTGACGAGAGAATTGACGGAAAACCATGGTGACACAAACCTAAAGCAAATCCGCGTGCAATATAATTTCTAGTCGAAACGCGTAATCTAACGAAGCACCGCATCGTGTAGAGAAAAACGGGCAAAACAGAGGGTTGGAGAAGATGGTAAAAAGAGAGGAGAGCAGCGAAGCTGGCGCATGCCACAAGTGTGCCCAGCACCGTATCCTATTGGGTTACAACCCGACGTTGCTTCTCTTCGTCTACTGGTTTAGTGTTACCACGTTCTCTACACGAGAAGTTGCGCTATGGAAGCCTTAGGCCCACTGCGAAATGGATGCACATTCCTCGTATGCTCGTCCGTGAACCTCGGAACGCCGATCGGACGAGACACCTCGACGAATTAATCTGACTACAACTCGTTGCGCACCGTTGTCAAGCTAATTAAGAGCAGCCTTAAAATCCGAGCTCGGGCAAGTGAAAGAACCAAGGAGCTTCCCTTCTACAATTTTTTCCCCTTCTGTTGCGAGGGTAGTGGTTACTGGAAAGTGTTTAGGCCGCTGTAATCTGGGTATACACGATAGGTTAGGGTTAGACTGAGATATTGTGTGGTTTGGTGAAGGTACTCTGAAGACAGGGACAAGCAGTTATATTTTTGAAAGGTTTGTGCTTTCTTATGTCAATTTTGCGGACCAAGTTAATGGTAGGTAATTTGAAACTGTTTTGAGAAGAGGATGCGCTAGGAAAATGATATTAAAGAGTAAGAAAATATTGTTGTTTATTTTTAGATAAACCAGTTTGGTGCAGCGTTGCAGATCGGAATTAATTAGGAACTAATTATTGGTATAAAATTGTTATTGTATTTATGTCCATCTATTTATACTCGCACAAAGCTATCCTTCTCTAAAGCGTTAAATGTTTGTAATTAGGCGGTGTTACATCTGCTGCAATATCACTTCCATATGTTTTGTTCTATTTAAATTTTCACTATCTTCTTCGTACTTCGAGTATACCGCTGACAAAAAGACTTACTTATTTTGATCACAAAGTGAAGCACGTACCATTCACAAGCTATTAAACTACCAAACATTCATTTCCAACGAAATATCTATTTCATTATATGAATATCATTTCCTAGATTCCAGGGATTATTATCAAAGCATTAAACATAGATGAGTAAAAAGCCATAAAATACGGGGTTTATAACGGAATAATCGGGAATGAGATCTGAACCAAAAGACCTTCCCGGCACGATTTGTTCCGCGGTTAAGCGAATTTCGTGAAAAATCGTCGCGGGGTTGCGCCACTCTCCCTTTCAAAACAGCTTGGCTTCGTTTCGCCGCGTTACCGTATTATTTCGCCTGGCTTAATGCCTGCATCCGTACAATATAACTGGTTGGCCGGTTACGCAACCGGCCATAAGATAAGAAATCCCGTAGGGCAGTAAAACTCGTAACGCTCCCGATCGCTTTTAGTTTTCCGTTCGTCGGCTTTCGACGTCGTGGTGCTCGTTACTTCGCAAGCACGCTCGATTTCTCGAGGCTTCCGTTCGTAACCCACCTCACCTAGGAGAGAAATAAAAATTCAAAGGAAAGACCATCTAGCCATAAGTATATACGTAGACTGTAGACAAAGACGCGAGAACAATGAGAAGGAGAAGGGAAGGCAGAGAAGGAGAAGGCGTGTTTCCAGTCCTATCAGATCTCACCGGGTCCACGTTTGCCTCGTAAATGGCTAATAGATAGTAGCTTACGATGGAAAAAATATTTCCACGAGATCGAACCGAAAAGAAAAATTACTAGTCGTTTACCGAGCCATCGTTTAATCCGCGATTTCTATAACCGTATAATTGAACGTATTAAATAATTAATTTCAAGTAGATTAATTTGACTCACTGGCCGACGCTCCAACCTAAGCACACAGAATAAAATTACCCTCTATAAGACCGTAATAAAACCTGTGTAGACCTACGGAATCCAACTATGAGGAAGTAATTCCAACATTGAAATACTGCAACGCTTCCAATCGAAAACGCTAAGATCCATTATAAATGCACCCTGGTATGCCACCAAGGAACTAATACATCGCGGCCTCAAGATACCCACAGTCAAAGAGGAAATAGCAAAATATAGCGACAGATATAGCAAAAGAGTCAACAAACATCGAAACCTCCTAATTACTGGATTACTCGATACGTCGGACCAGATCCGCAGACTGAAGAGACACTACCCGTTAGACCTAAACGCTAGATTTAATTAGATATTTATATTAAGTAATATTTACTTATTTATAATACTTATTTATAAATTACACTTATCTATGGCGCCACGCCAGAAAAAATTACTGAAAATTCTCAATGCAAGAATTGATTGTAAATTTTAATAAATAAAAGAAAAAAAAGTAGATTAATTTGAGTACCTTCGGAATTGATTACGAGAAAAATTGTTGTTTTTTTCTTTATCAACAATGGAAATAGATCGACAATAATACGTTTGGTTCTTCGACGAGGAGGGAAGAGAAAAACGTGGCCGATCGACTTTGATGGCACGTCGCGAGCAATTGTTACCGAACACAGCGTGGTTGCTCTCACCAGAATCGGATCCAATGAAGTCAATACGAACAATAGCTCGATAAGTAGATAATAATGCATAATATAATAAGAGAGCACCGGCTGCTTGTAGCATACACGAGCCGTTGTGTGTTGGTAGCACGCGCCACATTGAGCCGCCAATTCAAGCTGCTTGAGAGACCGGCCTTTAACGACTCCTTTCTACACGGCTGTGACTCCGCCGCGTGCACAATGCCGTTTCTTAAATTTTATCGTTACTCGTTGACCGACCGGTGCCGTTGGATTTATGTAATGCGAGGGCCTTAACTGTGTTTGATAAGCCTAAACGATCTCTCGACTCTAAGCCTACTCCCTTTCTTTTTATTTTTTTCTTTAAGTTCCTTATAGCCTTTGTGCTCGTTCCTTATATGGGCTATTACACTTGATTTTTGTTGCCTGAATAGGCAATATTCGAATTAAGATTTTTGTACGATGGTGTTCGCTATTTAATTTCGTTTCTAGGGTTTCCAAGTGAAAGATAATTCTGGCTATTGTCGGTAGTAGAAATAAACAAATATTTAGATAAAGAAACATACACGAACCTCGTTATACGTTGTAAATTGAATCCTCGATAAAAGTAATCAACGTCGAGGATGGCTTTCAGTCAGGGTGGCCGTGTCGATGCTCGATATTTAATTTGATTCGAGCATCTCCGAGTTGAAGATGGTTCATGGTATTTTTCTCATCTATTCGAAGATGGTCCGGGATCGTTACTGACGAAACGAGACGATAAAAACACGCCATGAAAATTGGATTAAGAAGAGTTATCACAAAGTGTTATATCAAACAAGATCTATTGTTACTTCCTGCTAAATGTATAACTATGTACAAATCCTTTTCTCCGCTTTTTATATAATTCTCCAGCAAAGATTGAATCGAATTTTTGAAAGTGAGCTTTGTTTCTTTTAGAAAAGCTTTCCCTCTTAGTTTTCCTTTCTTTCTATTCGCCTGTATATTTTTGTCATCCAGTATATAAAATTTGATCGTTAACTGTTTGGACGGAGAATTTACGTAAATTTCTCGGAAAAATTTTCAGAAACTTCCGGACTTCTTTTAGTTGTACAGTTGTGCTTACCAAGTTCGCAAGGATAAGCTTTCAATCAATTATTCAGCAAGCTTTGACGTACATACGTGAGTTAACGGACAGTTTACGTGGATCATAATGGGGTCTTGTTTGATCACCGAAGTTAAGCTGCGTTCGACACGGCTTTAGCGCTTACAACGTGTTGTAAGCTAGTGTTGGATAATTCGTAAGCTTCCTCTGCTCCTATTAATGATTCGCGTAGCATCATAGATACTGTTTAACCGTCGGGAATAATCAATTACGATTCGCATGGCAATAAAAATATGAAATTTTCTCAAATTGAATTCTAAACAGAGAAATATCAGATAAGGTTCCTACAGATATAAATTCGATAGAAAACACAAGGTAACGTTATCGATAGATACGTTCGAACTCGTCTATCGTCGTAGACCAGTTCAGTCGCCTTTAACAACCCATAACTCGTCACCCTCGTGTTCACGTATGTACCGACTTTATTTACATTGCTCCCAGTACATCCATACGTTGTATCTCGTGTATTTTCCCTTCTCTGCTTGTTTCTCCACCTACGGTCTTCCTCCATCCCTTTTCTTCTCCTTCTCTCTTCGCATTACTTAAAGCACGTTCTTTTTAAACCCTGTGCAAACGAATGACGTGACGTTGCGATATCGACGAGATACTATTCGATCACGCCGTGCTTGTCACTAGTTTATTTCTATCATTAGTGATGCAGTGCCTATAGGCGTGCAATTTTAACAATGAAAACGATTAAATTCTTGTTATTATGAAAAGCAAGGAGAACTGCGAATGGACGACATGTCCTTTGTAAAGTGTGTGTTTTAATAGAAGATACGGTAACTTGAACCCGTTGAAATCAATGGCTGCGATAAATAAATTGCCAAATATTCCTCAGTTACTAAAATAGTTGCATTCCAACGAACTCGATCAAAGCTTATTCCCCTATTATCGTCTCTCCATTGACTAGATTTACTAGGAAACGAAAGAAAAGTATATTGCTAATTTAACCGAGAAAGGTAAACGCTGAATTCCTCCTAGTCTATGATCCCATACAATATTTAAAGCTGAGATGCTTTCCTTTCCTTCCTCTCATTAGCCTAATTCGCAGCAATCGTAGAAGTGTCGCATAAAAATAGACCGATCGACGATCGAAGATACCTCAGAAATCTTTCTGCCTCTTACCTTCATCTCCGATTCCTCGCAGAAACTTGGCTATTTCGAACGTTAGCAAACGCTCGAGCCAACTATCTTAAGCTAAGAAGAATAATTAAAACCAAGAGCAGAGTGCTGAGAGAAAGACCGACGAACGAAGGAGATCAAAGCTAGTGGAAAAAATGCGAAAGGGCTGCACGAGAAACCTAAATCAGGCTAGAGAAGGGGGTGGACGCAAAGGCGAAGTAAAAAACACGGAAACGAATATAGAAAAGTAACAGGCGGCATACGCGGACAAGAAGAAAACGTTGGCCAGGTAAAAGCGAGAGAGTGCAATTACCCGCTGGCAGCAGAAAACAAACCAAAGGGAAAACAGCTTGGTTGCCTTGGTAGGGGTGGATGAGGAACTACAGCAGGGGGGAGCAAGGGAGGGAGTAACAGAGGAGAGAAGCAGGGAATAGGAGAAACAGCGTGACGCGTATGCTTCAACGAGTCAACGAGGGAAACAGGGAAACCTATGGTAGAAAGCCGAACCGGAGAAGCCAGCCAGCGAAGGAACAAACAGAAAGATAGAGCGAGACAAACGTAAAAGACTCGATATAGGGGAGATCGAGAAACGAATAGACTCGGCGAACGAGTCGAAACGAGATGGTTGTCCGATGCTAGACGAGAGGAAAAGAAGGAGATGCAGAGATTACCATATAATGGTGCCCTGAGGGCGCATAAGCCGCGCCACAACGTAATTTCTTCGTCCCTTTTCAACGAACGGTGGCAACCGTACGTATACACGTACATAAGAGGATCGTTCTATCCTTGTTTCGTCTGACTTGGATGGTCTCACTCCGGTGTTCGCGTGTTTCTGTAGTCTCTACCCTCACCAACGTTCCCCGGAGAACTTGTTGCGAGTCGCGCACATTGCGTTGTCAAGTCAGTCAAACGTAATCCACCTACTTACGCAGCCCCTACCCCTTTCTCGTTGACAGATATCGTTTTCCTTCGCGTAGGCCATCGAAAGCACCGGCAACGCGTGATTTCGCGCGGAGGTGTACCGCCTTGTCCGCGTTACGAATTACACGTCGCTCTCGCGACGTTGATAACAGCTATTCTGAAACTGATATGGCTGGCAAGATTGGTACGATCGCGATTGAATTTATATGTACCATTCTTAATTTTAATTCTCTCTACAACTATTCCCTTTGGGAAACATACGATTCAATATTCAAAAGGCATGCGGAGTATCGTTTGGAATTTTTTATCCTATACTCCCACCAACTACCTTTCTTGACTTCAAACTAGTATCATTGACTCTCAACCCTTAAAGGGTATACTCATATCAAGCGTACGTATCTCAACAATAAACTAAGAGCAAGCCTGTCATTAGAAATTATTTTTTTACTCTATGCCGCTAACTTTGATCGGTTAATAACTATTACGCTAGTATAGTGCAAACTAACCATCGACTCTCAATTTTCAACCTTTAAAGAGTATTATCGTATCAGACACGTGTCAACGATAAATTGAAAACCAGTCAACCAATTATGTTCTTAATTTTTCACCATTAAAAATTATTCTCCTATCGAAGTTGCTCGTTGTAAGGACAAATCCAAGGAGAAGAAGACTCGAGCGACGAGTACACCGATCACCGGAGGATCCCGATCGCGTGGGAGTCGCCGGGCACCGGTCGTCCCCTCTGCAGCTTGAGTTACGTCTCACATTTTGACGTCTTCAGGCAGCACGTGACTCGTGTATTTACGAACGACGCATACGCGCTCGCGGAGGCGTGCGGACGAGGAACGACGCGCACACGCACATCGCTCGCGAAACGCGTGTTGCGCGAGGATGCAGCGGTGGCCAGTGCACGCCACGCATACGAGGAGGCAATGAACTTCACCTCTCTTCGCGTACGAGATACGACGACAACGAGGACGATGCAGCTTTTACGTGTATATAATGGGCCATGTTTATGCCCCTCGGAGCGGTACGCACGACCGGCATATACACGCGTGCACATGCGTGTCCTGAGTGTCGCATACGCGCAACTTTAAGCGTTTAACCAACCCACGAACCTGATTGTCATGAAAATCTCGTGGACTTAAGATCGTAATAAGCATCGTGAACCTAGTCTACATTATCCGTTACAATACATGTTTTGCGAAATCTTTCGAAGCTTTCCCTTGTTACTCGTTAAAAGGCTGTTAATAACAACGTATACTCTCGCGATAAATTAACCACAGCCTCAGGCAGCTCGTTAAATATTAGCAACAAGACATTATTCAAATTTGACACGCCGTATTACGTGTCTATCCTGTTTCGAAGCCTCGCGAAGATACCAACCTAAAATCAACCGGTCTTCTCGCAGCACGAATTGCTTTTGTTCTATAATTACCTATGGCTAATACTACGAACTAACGTTAGTTTCATCGAGATACCTGAAATCGCGACGAAGATTTTGCAAATCGAAGACCACCGTCTCGCCTGTCCTTTCGATCGTTAAACGCGAACAAACTGTCGATCTTTCTACGAATACGCTAACTCGGTTGTGCTGAACGAACAAATGGAAAACTAGGGGCGTCGATCGATCGATAACAAAAACAATCGATCCGCGCGTAACGTCATCCACTGCAACGGTCAGTGGAGCGAGCGAGAGATACGAGCGAACGAACCGAGCGCGGCCGCAACGCGCACGGTCACAGTGTACCGTGCAATTTTCTTAAGTCCAGCCACTTATTCTCATTTACGTTCACGTTTACATCATCGAGGCAGTAAAGTGTTACTGCTGGCGCACAGGTGCGCCCTGCTTTTTCTTTTTATCCTCGGTGTTGGTTCGTTCTGTTCGTCGGTCGACCGGTCGGTTGGCGGTTGCCTCGGCTCGGTTGCTTCGGCTCGGTCGTACTCCTTTTTGTTCGTGGTCTACGGGCACCTAACGAGTCAGGGCCTGTCATTATCCGCTCTTGCTACCTCCCTGGCTCCTAGGCTGCTCCATCTACGCGCAGATTATCCTGGAAACTTATTGCGGTAAACTCGGACAATAACGATGGAATCGAATGCGTTTGCTGAATGCCCAGGCCACTGGCCTCTCCGCTTTCGTACAATCCTTTTCGTGCGACTGATCCGTACTCGCCACTGAGCCTCTATTTGTCGCGTGGCTCCGAGCTTCTCTGTTCTTTCCATCTCTTTCATCCTTGTCGGCGTACCGAGAAACGTTTTAAGAAGATAGCGAAACGAGAAAGTTGCCCAGGCTGTCTCAATTTCTTCATCGAGCTTCTCATCGATCCTGCAAACGCTTCGTTCTCTTCGTCTTTCCACTGGCATGGGGAAATTTAATTACTTAACTCGTGAACCTAATACGGCTACGCATCCTTGCAATTGCGTCGTTTATCATCAGATATTACGTTTTTATTTTCAATGAAGATCACGTTGCTCTTTGCGGAACGAATTACATCAGTTTTGTTGTTACGTTAGTTCAGCTTGTTATTAATGTTCTTTGAACGTTCGAGGGGATGACAAAAACATTTATTTCATTCAAAAATCAATTACAAAGATCATTTTAATGCGAAACTGGATGATAACATATGGAACCATGAAATTGCTTTTCTATAAAAGATGTGATTCGCTACTATGTTTTACACCTGTTGTCCCCGAATAACAGTGTTTCTTGTAACACTCTGTCTAATCATCTTGTGTACGTGTTTTTGGAGCCAGTTTGTCGAAGATTAACAAAGATTAAAGGACGCTATTAAAATTAGCTTTACTTGGCCAACATAATCGACGCGTCAGATGCGTCAATAGACTGTGTCAACTGAAACAGCCCTTAACCAGAATCTTTATAATAGCGAAATTAAAATTCAATAGAGACAAATCGATTTCGGTGATTGCAAATGTAACAAAAATAACAAAATAACTTCTAACAAAAATAAAGCGAAGCTTCGTAACCAAGTGAACCGAAACTTCTCCAATTAACAGGATAACAAATTTCACGCTTGGCCTCTGATATTTATAGGAGAAAAATCACCGACTCTCGTTCGACCCCTTTTCACGCTTTCTTTGAGGCGGGATCACGGTCAATCAACTACGCGGAAATAATTACGCGTCGATTCGATAAAGCGCGCCGATAAAAATCCACTCATAATAGCGCTAGTCATCTCTAACGGGAACTAGTTTACCAAGAGGTGTACCTGTTCTTCAGACTACGCTATTAATCCGGTGCAACTAGTACGCGCGAATTATCGGCCACGTAAACTCCTCTTGCATCCCTGCGACTCAAAAATAAAGATCGTTCCACGTACCGAAGAGAATCGACGGATCGCACTCGGTTGTCCTCGAGCCTTTAACGATCTGCTAGCGTTCGGCTCGCGGTCGTAGCCGACTTATTTCACAGAAAATTACGCGCTCCCAAAGCGACTCTGGCTGCTTCCGCGTACGCTCGCTTACGCAACGTACCTCGACTACCGTAAATTCAAGTAAATTGCATCGAATATACCGGTCGATAGCAAAGAACGATCGAAAGGAAGAACAAGACAGAGAATCGTGGAAAAAGTGAGTCCAATTACTAATCATAGCATCGAGACCTTTGCACGACGCGCACGTCCAAACGGGCTAATTGTAAATATCATTCTCGAGCACTGCAGTTTCTACGTGTCACGAAGCAAACCGCAATGCGAAATATCGTACGGCAGAGAAACGGTCGTGCAGCGGATCGTGAAAAAGAACCCGGGCAACGTGAATGGGCTCGTAATTTCAAAAAGTCAGCCGGACTTCTAGCGTAGAGAGAGAACGCGCGCGTGTACGCGCTGCGAGCAAATCAGGCGCTCTCGCGTGGCCAGCCGCGATCTCTCTCCTCGCGTCGTCCAATTATCGCGGCCGCGCGCCAACCACCGACGGCTCGCGACGAATAGTAAATAATAGTAAATAATGGTAACGGGCTGGCAGTCTCCACGTGCCGGTTACACGCGCCTCGAACGATGGAATCGTGGCTGAGAGCGAAGCGTTATCTCGTCCTCTTCGACAATAGGCACTCCATCGAGGTGTCCGGTATGGATGGTGCGTCTTGTTTTACTCGCTTTGACATCGTGTTGGATAAAATGCACGGTAATGGACGGACGTTTTAGGGTCCAACGAGATCCAGGTCGCTGTTAAGCAGCTTAAAGTGCTGCGTGATGAGGACTGGGTTAAAGTTTCGGTTATGTATTTGGGAAGCTGTTTTTGAACAATGACGTTAATTGGAGATCTGTTTATATTGCTGTTGCGGGAAAGTATTAGGTATCGAAGTGTGACTGGGAGGATAAATCCTATTTGTGTCTGAATCGAAGCACTTTCGAGTATGAAGAAATTTTTACACGTAATAAGTAATATTATCAAAGCGTATGAAATTTTCTGAGAGTCGCGAAACATGTATTGCTGCAGTTTATAAATACGACGAAGAATTAACTATTATTGTCGTAATATCTGAGTATCGAAAGATTAATCGCAGTAATCCAATACCACCTATCTGCATCCATAGAAAGTGAACGATAAATATGACGAAATTTCTACGGGGTTTCGTGGCATAGATCGAAGCGTCTGAAATTAGAATACGACATCGGTGTCTCTATTTTTGCGCGAAAACGCCGCGAGTCATCGAACCCCAACGTACGAAGCAGCCTTGAGACTTTCGTCACCGGGTGGGAGGGGGCACGGCCTCTTAATACCTGACGTAACCGCACGAACCGCATCAGAAAGAAGGACAGAGAGGAGTGCAGAAGAGCGGCGTGGGTGCATGGTTTGTGCACATACACGTGCACGCACCGGTGCGTACTCGAGCGATATTTATGGCACAAGCGACACGCGGATGGAAACAAATGCCCAGGATTCTCGGATGTTCCGCCGATAATCGTCCGCCCGTTGCATTCAACAACGAGTAACACACGTGCGTTCTTCTGCCGGATAGTTGGCGTTTCTTTGATCCTTTTTTTTCAAAAAGATCCTTGGTCCTCTACAAAGTTTTAATAAAAAATTTCTTATCTAATTCGCGGGATTACGCTTCTTAAAAATACAGACACACTATTCAAATAGATCATCGACTAAGCAAATTGTATAATTCTACGATGATTGTATTGGCCTGTTTCGGAATCGCACAACCAGTTGTGTCAGTTCCAATCCATTCAGAGTATAATAACGTCCACTATTTTATTTTCCACTGTATAATGATATAAATAAGTACTGGCCAGTATACGAAAATACTGTATTTCAGACCTTCCTTAAGAACATGAATTACATAGAAGACTGACTATCGCTCAACCTCGTCCAATAAACTTCGTCCGCCAACCTAACCTTGAAGATATACATAGCACGCAGCGTGCATCTTATCGATCACCAAATTCTAATCACGATCATTAAAATCCTCTCTACCAACTATCTTAACAGCTTCAAAAATATCAACGAGCTCACTCGTCGAAATCAATCCTAGTCTGGGATCTTCACACTTAAAATCACCGTCTCTGTTCAAACTCATCTATTAATCACCTCGATTATTAACGCGATCCTACAAATAACGGTAGACAATATTTCCCATACAATATATTCTCAATAAATTCTATCTTATCTCTTGTAATCATAAACATTCTCCTCTGTACTGAAAGCCGCCAATTATTATCTCGCGAATACCGACTAACCAAAATTACCTTCGATCTAAATCAATTCTCTGCTAAACCTCAGCAGCCAACATCAGGCATCGCTGTTCTTACAACCTTCATAATTCTCCGTCGACCTATCGAGGAAATCCGAATGAGCTCTTCGTATCCGTGGCACGGGTCGATGGGTGTGTAACCTCTGCATCGAGCATGGTTCGATCGCGCGTAACCCCGTGTCGTGGCGGTGAGGAAGCGAGAGGAGGAAAGATCGAGAACGAAGGACAGAAGAGCGGTGTTCCTGTCCGGACGATACGCGGAGGGGCCCCGTTTGGTGTTGGAGTCGGTGTCCCGGTGTGGTGTTGGTGTCGACGAGCCGCGTGGGTAACCGGTTTGGCGGGTCCTGCAGTTGCAACGCACGCACGTGTACGTATCGGCGCGAGCTGGCTGAGCGTGCACCAGGTACGCACGCACACACCTGCGGCCCCGCGTGTCCAGCGGCAGAGGATCCGAACGAACGAACGTATTATACAGCCGAGATACTGGTCTAAATATAGCAACGCATTTACATACGAGTCCTAAAGACCAGGGCTGGATTAATGTGTAGGCGAAACGGACAGCTGTCCCTCTCTCTGTCCGGCTTTCTTGTTCGTCGTGGAGACTGGATCCGTTTGCTTTGACAATCGAACGGACGATTTTCTTCCTGGCGACAGGTAATTCTACGTGGAAAGACGCGGGCGTCCATTTTGATAGAAGCGAAGATTCGATATACTCGTACGTGATTTTTAGAAGAATAAAAGTAGCTTTTTTTTTTAATTTAATTTTTATTCGATATTTCGTGAGCGTTGTAATGTTTGGTTGATTAATAGTTAAGTTCCAAGTACACGATTTTTTGAAAAAACGAAGACGATACTTGTTGTTTCTGTCTAATTAGTTACGATATATTCCGAGCCTCGTTTTTAGATTTGAGACTGATTCGTAACTGCAAATATTATATTATATATCGTGCTTAGTAAAATTTCCAAGAACTAGTGAATTATTATAGCGCTGGCCGCAACAAAAGATAGGTAAAATGCTACCTAAAGGCTACTACAAAAAGATCTTACACGTGACGTTGACAACAATGAACATCATTGTCCAGAAAAAGATGAAAAAGGGTCCCTTTAATTTGCGACAACTCTCACGAAAGGTCAAAGCCGACGGACCTCGTGTTTCTGGCGGTCTGGTCGGATGATCCCCGGACGAACGAGAGATTTCCGAGAGAGATTAGAGGTTCCTACGAACTTGCTTCTGGAGTTCGGGGTCTGCAACGATCCTTCGGAACCGGCCCCTGTCGATGTCGATACGCCACGCTTCATCCCCCGCAGATAATCGTTCCGCATGGTCAGATAAAATCTCGGCGATTTACAATCAGAAAAGAAAAATCCCTGCAGATGTAGCAAACATTTTGTGTATCCTAATTGTGTTTATAATAATAATTACTATTATATTATTGATATCTCAATATTTTACAACAGTATTGATAATCATTCATTTTTAATGCTAGTCGACGTGTAGAAATGACTGCATCCTTGAAACTATTTTTATTCGCTATTAATATTCCCAATTATATAACATATACAACGTACGATCTATTTCTCTACAATTTGTTTGACTATCAAAAAAGAGAATTCTATTATAAAACTGTTTAAAATTATTATAAAACTATATAAAAGAGAGATAATATAGTAATTGTTATTTTGCAATGCTTTCTTCTATTCACTTTCTCATCAAAATTTTAGATTACTGAACAGGGTAAAAAGAAGAAGAGTCAATGCAAACTGGTAACGTACTTTAAATAATTTAATAATAATTACTTTGCAATGTACAGCTGCCCGATCAATCTTCGATATAAATCGAAGCATGGAAACAGTTCCATCTCGAAAATTATTCCACTTTTCCATTATCCTCTCCAACTCGGTGACTAGTCGAATTTTCCCCGGGTGCTCAGATTCATCGTACGCGACACAGAAGTCTCTGGAACCGGGCTAAGGATTCACTTTCTCGGCCCTCGACTCGGGAAATAAATGATGAACTTGACAGGTCCGCTCGTAACACGGTAAAGAAGGAGAAACGAACCGAACCAGAAAAGGAAGGTGAAATCCAACGAGGCAGACCGACGCGAAGGAGAATCAGATCTCACCTTCCTTCTCCTTCTTCACCCTCTCGTTCTTCCTCCCGCCCCCTTTCCATCCCGAAACAAATTATCAACGCATCAAATATAACTTAGCTCGGCTACCGTATTCTTAAGCCGTCTCCGCTTCGAGGCCGTCTTTATTATTTCTTATTTACTCGTCTGGTTTTATTGGCGGGCAGCTCGGTCCGCCACTTTTAATTGGCCGCTCGTACGTGCCACCGATGATTCGGTGCTTCAACGAGTTTACACGCGACTCGATCGTTAACGACACCCTTCGCATCTCGTTCGTACGTATCCTCGAGTTTTCGTCGTTACCTTTTTCTTTTCTCTTTATTTTTTTTCCTTTTTCTTCCATTTTTTTTTTTTTTTTTTTTTTGCTTCCTGTCAGATCGACCGTTTTATGATCGCAACGATATTCTATTAGTTTCTCATTTTAAAAACTTATTAGCTTCCTAGAATCTTATCTGCTTTCTTTGGTTGTTCAATCGGTAATATATTTCGATCTTAGGTAATATATTTACGATCATCAAGAACCACCGCATCAGTATTCCAGTCTTATTTGTTGTTAGCGAATACTTATGCCAGTCAGTAGCGATTTTATTTATAACACGACTGCCACCAAGGCGACCGTGATCTTTGCGCGACAATGAAAATTATCGTCGATGGTAGACACGACTCTTGATCGTAGAAGATTGTGATTTACTAGTAGTGCTCGTGCCTTTACAGTTGTTCTTATGTACATACCGTCTCTGGCTGTCGAGTTACGTCCACGTGCAATAGTTTCACTTCCCTAACTACGATGCTACGTTATAAATATCAAATTCTACTTGGTTGTCCATATTATTGTTACATAAGTAGATAATCCATTTACATTCTATTTTCAATTTTCATTTACATCCTATCCCTTTGATCCTACTCGTAAGAATCTGCATTTACACGAGCCTCTGCAACTCGCTAATCAATGAACTGTTTTAACGAACGTGTATCTGTAAAGTTCATTTCCGTTTCTCAATTTTACACAGAATAAATAAACGTAAAAAATGTCGAACAGTTCTAATTCGATGACCGCGGACGGCAACATCGATCCCGGACCAAAACCTGTCTAACCTCGCGGCAGCAAACAAGTATGGAACGAATCGAATGCTGAGATCGTCAGGTTCCATTCGAGACGCCATAACAGCACCGTTACACGAGCTTCCAACAAAACGATTTTCCCTTTCTTCTCTTCAACATCATCGAAACCTAACGTCCCAGCCAGAACAGCCTCGGAAACGGTGGAACAAAAGCGTGACGCTTCTTCAGTCTGGCGAAACTCCCATTTACCGCTGAATTATTCTATCCATCGCTCGTTTCAATCCTCTCCTCGTCTCCTATCGATCATCGACGATCAACCATTTCCAAGTATCTCTTCGCCTATTCCCTCTCGAAAGATCATGCAACCTTCGAACGGGCTCGCCGACATCAGACGGCGATTTCCGCGCCAATAAAAACCTCGCTGGCGCATAATTTAACGTTCTGTAGGGTAATACGCTCCTCCCCATCGGCAGCCACTGTGCTGCAACCCCGTGCACGGTCGAGAAACGCGCACGAACTGGGATAAACGCTAACTCTGGATCCTGGAACGGTGCCAACCAGCTCCGTTCATAAATCCGCGCACGTCCTGCGCCGCTACTAGTCACCGATGCGCTACCAGCGCCTCTGCTCTTTTCCTCCTCTTGCCTCGCCGCAAGCCTTTTCGTTCCTAATACACTTCCAGGTGACGCGAAGTCACGTCTTCCACCAACGGGAAAATTACGTTGGAATCAGGGAAAGTTTCGACCAAGATTTGGGCGAACGAAAGGGTGAAAGGTCGTTTTTAGAGAATGGCAGTTGGATAGCGAGCGGGGATGGATGCGCAGAATGATGGATTAGTTGGGTTTAGGGAGATCGAGAGATGGTTGAGTTAGGTGGAGAGAAAGTAGGATTTGCTGGGTCCCTATGCATTTATACTTAGTTTGTTTCATGGTAAATTATGGGATTTGGTTTTGAATTTTGATGTAAATTTGACTTCGTATAATTTTGTAATATAGTTGGAACTGCGTGAGACTTACATTCGATTGAATGGACTAATTGGATTTTGGTGGACTGAGAAATAGTTGCTCAGTTAAGTGAGGAGATAGTAAGATCTGCCTGATCCTTTATACATTTATACTTAGTTTGTTTCACGGTAAATTATGCGATTTGGTTTTGAATTTTGATGTAAATTTGACTTCGTATAATTTTGTAATACAGTTGGAACTGCGTCAGACTTACATTCGATTGAATGGGCTAGTTGGATTTTGGTGGACTGAGAAATAGTTGCTCAGTTAAGTGAGGAGATAGTAAGATCTACCTGATCCTTTATACATTTATACTTAGTTTGTTTCACGGTAAATTATGCGATTTGGTTTTGAATTTTGATGTAAATTTGACTTCGTATAATTTTGTAATATAGTTGGAACTGCGTGAGACTTGCATTCGATTGAATGGATTAATTGGATTTTGGTGGACTGAGAAATAGTTGCTCAGTTAGGTGAAGAGAAAACAAGATTTACCTACGCCTTTATGGATTCTCAGTTAATTTATTTCAAGGTAAATTGTAGAATTTGGTATTGAATATCGATATAAATTTGGCATAAGTTTAGATGCAACAAATAGGGTAGCTTCGATTCCCGAATCAAAAATTGGTTTCCAAAAAATCCGAACTCCTTAAAACGGCTAAAAATGGCCGCGAACGAATTACTCCGCGGAATATTTGGCATCGTTAACGATGTCAAGAATAGATATAGAGCGGCGCGAGATTCCCGTACGAACCATCGATGCTAATGCTCTCTTGGCAGCTCCTGTGCGCAAGATTCTTGCTGTGCGCGAAGTTAATGGAGCAGGAAAGGCGCTAGTCGCCAGGAACGAGCGTCTCCAGGCTCTTTTACAAAGTGGATTACAAGTTCGACGGACACGTTTCTCGGCGACGAAGGAAGGTAAGGGGCTAGGTTGGTTGGCGAGCGGCCAAGCCGTATCGCGAGTCTCTTATCTGACGCGAGGAGCGTTATCGTCGGGCTCCGTTTGAAAGTTTGCTCGACACACCTTTCCTGGAATCGCATTAGCTGTCGGGCAAGGCCGAGGTGACGATCGTTTCAATCCATACAGCGTGTTATTGCGGCCGGCTTTCTGTGCGCAGAATATTAAAAGTCCTCGTCTCTCCTGCTATATAGCAGCTTTAGAGACGCGGCATCCTTCGAGCAAGGATTAAGTAAGCGACGGCCATGAAGCCTCCACGAGAAATTGCGTCTCTTCGGCCTGTGTCCAGTATTCATTGTACTATCGATGGGTCGATGGTGTGCTTATGCGAGCAACATCTTTTAGCGGACGAGGACTTGATCTCTATAAAGCATGATATAGTGGGAAGATTATAATTAGAATGTTAGAACCACCAGTGACACGGGATCTGTATTAAAGAAGTATATACGAAATGTTATGTAAGAAGAAACATAATGGAGCGAGAAAAGCAAATTTTTCATCGTGTGTCTTACGGAATATCATTCAGATAATTAAAATTATACTGTGGTGAATTTATCAAGTTTCTATGAGAAGTTTCGAATTCATCATTTTGGTAGTTGGAATGACAATATCGTTCTTTCTGATAGTAATGTTTATAAAAGGATTATTGTATTTCATAAACGATTCTTAATTGATAATTTAGATAGATAATTTAACCCTTCATAAACAAATTTGTTTTTGGCTTATGAAGAAAAAGATGTTGTTCGATTATTATTTTTACTTCTGATAGCGAAGAGAAAGATTAGTAATTGATACGAACTGATCGTTTAGTAGTCACGCGATAACGTAACAATAAGAAAGTATTGTAGCAATCGTAAGAAATCAAAGCAATAACCATTTAAAGTAATATACTTAAAAAGTACTAAAGTAGTACTTGAAGAATATAAACATACAGCCATGTAACTTCCAAATCCTCGACGAAAGGAAAACTACATTCTCAAAAAGCGCTCCTACCCCGAGAAACACTATGATAACTTGATAATTACATTGCATCAAATTAATAAACACATTCGCAAACTTTCTTCCTTTTCGATTCTCATCTTTCCTTCGCATTCTGCAAAGTTTCAAACTTCTCTGAAATTCATGTTGCGAGAAAAGATTGTTTAATTAGTATCAGGAAGATACTGTCTAAACGCTTCAGAAACAATAGGGACGTTGTCGACGACGAGAGTTCACGAACAGTGCTGAAACTTTTGTGCGTGGAGAGCTTTTCGTTCGACCGCATCGTCGTGAAGTTCCGGTTCTTACGCAATCCCCACGTGTAGTTTCGCATGCAGAAGCGGGAGAAGGAAGAAAGAGGAAGAGGAAGATGAACGTAGGAAGGAAAGAAAGAATCGCGTGCACACACGCGTGCCGACGCCAGAAAAGTTTTAATGACGACCCTTCTATATTATGCACGCGATAGTTACGCGCGGCTTTCTTTTTTTCTCTCGCTCCTCAAATAGAGCCGCGTGGAAAAACAACCGCGTTTATACGACGCTCCTGCTCGCGCGACAGAAATCTTCCTTCCCCTGCTGCGCTATTTTTGGAGGAGCAATCAAAGAAACGAGGCTACATTTGCCGGAGAGATTGTACTTTGAAACGCGATTGCACTTGGAAAAATGGAACACTCTACGGTTTGATGGATGATAAAGTTTTTCTTTAACCGTTTAGAGTATGGCGGTACTATTTTTGTATCGTTTCTATTGCACGATTGAAGCAGCTGCGATTAAAATCAGCCGCATCTTTCGGTACTTTGAGCAAATCAACAAAGCCTGTTTGTTTGAACTTTTAATTCAAAAATATAAATTCGTAATTTACTAATATTCGTAGTAATAAACTTTCCTACTTGAAAATCAAATTGATCGACTTCGCTTTATACAAAATTATCAATTTCGCATATTTCAACCGCTCAGGCGTCACACTAAACAACTCCATAAATTGGAAAGTACGAATAAACAACGACATTAAAAGTACCGTTTTTTAAATATACCTTAGAATTTACCGTTATTTACGTCATCCTCTTGCAAGTTATCTTTCTCTCGATAATTGTACATTAATCACATACTTATATAGTGAAATGAAGAAATTAATAAAAAACGAAGTAGCCCAATTTCGCCTCTAAGAGATTCGTTTCACAATTTTGATTGATAATATTTTAAGTCCGCCGCTCTTTCTGTTTAAATAGTTCGATTGAACTTTTAGGATACGCAAATAAGGTCTACCAGAGCGTGTAACGATCGCGTGCTGTCCAAAAACAAGCAACGTGAAATCGCGGTAGCTATAACGCACATGCAACGCCCTTTCGCCGTTTGTAATGCTCTCTGTCGCGCGATTTTTATCGTAAACGCGCAAGCCGCTGGTGGCGTGGTTCGTTTGCGAGAGAACATCGCCGCAAAGCGTTTTTCGAGGAAAGGAGCTTACGCGGGCGGATTACGCGCGGTTTGTTCAATCGATCGGTCAATTAGACGCGCGGCATTAGACCTCGTTGGATGAAAGCTCGATCGACGATCGACGATCGGTCTCGTTTCGATGGCTCACGATTAAAATTACAATCCCGCAGCCGGGATTTCGCGCGCGGCCAAATATTGTCCCGCGATTTGTCGGTCCCGGGGACGAAACGATCGAATCGGTCCACGGTTTGTGTTTAGTTGGGGCGCGATTGTTTTGTTTACCACGTAGGTGTAATGGAAATTCGATTTATCAGAGAGAGACTGTTTGCTTTTGGTGTTGGTGGTTTTCTTTGATTATTGATAGAAAAATTTAAATTCAGATGCTATTTCGTTCGATTTGCAAATTTTAATACTGCGACTGTCCATGACTAGAGTATTTCGTGTCAATGAAACGAAAATGAAAAGCTCACGAAAAAGTACATGATCTGAGGGACAAAAGAGTTTTCATTCTTACAGATAGATTTACGTAAAATCAGTCAAATTTCCAAAAATACCGGCTAGCTGTGGAAACGATCAACACCTCAAACATGGATAGAAGACTGAAAAGGAAACACCCAGCAGACCTCGCAAAGGACACAACCTAACAAACGCGAAGATGGTATCCCACTGGGGGTAGCCACCCACATGATAATCTAACAGCTAAAAAATTGTACCAAATGTCCAAACTGGACAAATTGTGAATGTAAACAACTAAATAAAAAAAAAAAAGAAAAAAATTTCCAAAAATACATCGTTGCAAGTTTGTAGAATTTATATGTGCAAAATGATGTTTCGATCACTCTTGCAGTCTATTTTGATCACTATGACACTAAAGTTCTAGTGTTAAACAAGACACTTTTAGCGCTAAACAAGAATTCCGATTTTAAGCGAAATAACTCCTAACAGAAATTCGTTAGATCCAAGTGTATTTTGACCATCATTTGGCAGTACATGCGTTCGTATAATTACAAAAATTCGATACTATGAAAATGAAACGTATTAGGTTGTCCGGAAAGTGTCTTTCTTTTACAGAAACGTCTTTTACAGCGATGCATCTTTATACAAACATGAAACCTAATCTGTTAAACGTTGTGATCTTTATCCTGATAAAAGAAAATGGATCATACGTAATTCGATAAAATAACGTGCATCCATTATTTCCTTCCAAAACGAAAGAAACTTTTCGGACGACTTAATATATACATAGAACTCGGTAAAGAGAACATTTCATTAAAAATTACATTCAAATATGTATAAATGCGTGCCAATACCCTTTGTTATCACGGTATTTAGTCAGCACGTAAATACTATAACAAAAATAAAGATGTACGAAGACGATTGTTAGTCGCTGTATTGACTTCCAACGTGTATCCTTCCTATTCCAACATATAAAAACAGAAAAAGGAGCGAAGCAAAACAGACGAAAAACGAACACGTGAAACAACGAGTGAACATGAAAGAGGGTAAAGGAGGGTGAAGAATAGATATCGTCGTCGATCTGGATACGCTCTAGACAGACATACGATCTGATAGTCGTGGATCACGCGTACCGATAGGCCGATAAACAGACGGAACGAGAAATCAGCGGACAAGATCGAATCTGGAATAGCACGATTTAATGAAAATTAACACGGGGCGGATTATGTTGGACAAATTGCAACAAATGCGTGGTGCGGGCAAGTACACACGCGTCGCGTTGGCCCGTAATTATGCCAGGCGCCAGAGCCTTGAAATTTTTCGATACCGGCTACTGGAGCCACCGGTAACTCTGGTTCTGGCTCCCACCCCGAACACGAGACTAGGTCAAGTCTACGTGACTTGACCGCACGAAGGACAAGTCGTACTTGTTCCACGGGCACCGGCGACGTACGACTTGCCACACGGCCACGAAAGTAAAAGCCGACCGGGCAACGGGCCACCGATCATCTCCCGCGACACACAGCTTCGAGACACCTCTCCAGACTCTACCTCCGCTGCCTCCAACAGGTTCTCCACCGTCTAATAATAGCGTATAGTCCGTGAAAGATGTATGATTGGCAGATATAGAATGTTTGTGCATTCACGGAGAATTGAAAGGTGGATAAAATGCACAGGATGCACGGAATATGAAAAAGTATATGAAATATCCAGAGTATAGTGTTGGTGATTAAATCGCGAATTTTTATGCACATATATGAAATTAAAAGGTATAAAGATAGAATGCACATAATATACAGAAATGTATAAAATATGCAAAGTGAAGGGCTCATTATAATATTTAACGATTGAAATAAATCTCTGGTTGGATTCTATTTTCTCAATTTCCTTAAACATCCGCAGTCCACGGTCTAATTATGATGTTCAGTTTAGTGGGTGAAACCAATCTTTGTTCCATTTAGGCAGATTCCATTTCTTCAATTGTGTTCGTAGAAATATGGTTATACTGAATGATTATGAGATTTTAAATTAGAGTATGCAATGGTAGTAAAGGTTGATACGTTAGGAGATAGGACATGGCTCATAATAGTCTCAATTGTCTCGTTTACGATGCATTAGCGGCGGAGATTCGCTTTACCAGAGTAAGACTATTTGCAGAGGCACTGGTTGGTTATTAGTATGAAAATTCAAGACTCGATGTCGATTTTTTTAAGTCGACGAGGAATGGCACACCACATGCAATGATTAAGCAGTGATGGATTAGGATACGAGGAAAAAGTTTCCCGCATTTATGTTCACTTAGTCCAGGTAAATCAATTATTCCGTGCGCGTAATCCATCTCCCGGCGAAGGTTCCAATTACACGCCGATTCGTAACAATATTACACTTAACGTTCCCGACCGAAGAAAATGCCAGGCTGATCTTTTACGAGGCCAGGGATAGAGCCACGCAACGACGCTCGAACAACATCGTGACTCGATTCGAGCGCGTTTAACAGGTCTAATGAACACTTAACGTTTAGCATAAAACAACAAACGACTCGTGCCTAGATCGGACTAGCGCTCTATACGACAAATTGCGTTTTCACGTTGATTTTTCCAACTTGTCGTACAGTAGAACCTGGAAAATCTCAGGTTAATCGTACAATTTGTTTCTCTTTGGAATAATGAAGTTGTTAGGATGGTAAGTGTTAACGACGAAGATTTCCAACGAAAACAAGAGACTCGCTTCACTTAATTTTGATACTTACACCGCTGATCGCTTAAACGCTATGAACTTTCAACGTTTATCATCTTTGGAAGTTTAATGAGAAGATAAATGGTAAAAACTATCAGATTAGTTATCAGATTAGTTAGACTTATTTTCTTCAGCCACAATTTAATTGAAATTCTCGATTGTAATCTATCTTGTTCTAAAAGATAAAATAAATTATTCCAGTACTTGTAACTTTTTACTGTTTTATATATGCATTTTCTTTTTTACTTTTTGTATCTATATCGTTTACCATATTCTATATATTCACATCTTTTCAAATCTTTACGTATTTAAACGTATCAAGTTTTTCTACGTACAAAATCTTTTGTCTCGCAAGTGTCCAAATTTTTCGACTCTGAGAATGGAAGTTACACTGTCTGGTGGTTTCCACGAGGCGAGTTCTTCTATCCAGAACGGAACACGCTGGGTATCGGAACCTCGGAGGCAGTTAATTAAGATTAGCTCAATTATACGCGTTTAACCCACTTTCGCCAGCGTTGCGCAAAACCGTTCAACGGCTCTGAAACACTGCGACAGATGCTAATAACGATTTCCACCGGTTTTAATAAGAGCAGCCGGCAAAAAGCGCGCAACGAACACGACCGACTCGTTGCCACGGACTCGCGTTACCGCCTAATGAACCGCAATTAATCCTACAATTCGAACGTGTATTTATTAACAATCGTGGTGACGATTACACGGAGGACCGTGATGCTCGATGAATCATCGTGACAGACCGTTTTGCTCTTAACACTTTTACAGACCAGTCGATTAAATTTACATAAAGTAATCTTCCACGAAAATTTTCTAAATTATCGAAGATCAAAGTAATATTTTGTCAAGCACAAAGTTAAAGTCTTCTCCCTTGCATTTTATATCTTGTCGTATACCTTTCATCTTAAAAGTTTCACACTTCTGTTTAGTTTAGTTTAGTTTTAACAAATATTTTCGACGCTGTCACAGAACTACCAACTCTTTATTCTAATTAACTACGGTGTACTTTCGCGTGATTTTTTTGCAAAGTATAAGGACAAAGTCATTCTGCGAATAGGTCTTTCATTTTAATTCCTCTATCGCAAGCCTTATATGTTAGTCGTCTAGTGTTTACACTGTGTAATTTCAAACGCGGACAGAGACGATCGGACCAGTGTGCGAACGTGTTCATTGAAAATCGGAGGATCACGGGCGCAAAATGTTAGAAACGTTCGGGGGCTGAAATCCCTGCGGTCGATGGGAGAGCAGTGACGCTTAAAAATAGTCGTTGAGTGCGATACGTTTAAGCGAAACAGCAGGGAAGGCTGAAATGAGCCAAGATAACGGTACGTTGGAGACAGTATCTGGTTCAAGGGCTGAGCTCTGCGCGCTTTTAAGAAAGTCTTCGACCTCGCGGGAGATGTGAACATATGACAGCCGGAGAACGAGAGGAAGAAGGATTATAGATAGTATAATATCGATAGAACGAATCTGCGAGATTTCGTTCCAATTGCAGCTTTTAATCCGTGATTTTCTTCTCTTAAATATTTACCGAAGTATATGGAACATTAGTATAGGATAATTGTTTGATAAAAATGTATATATTACGTTCTCTGAGATATAAAATCATTTCTACATCTACCTTTACTTATCGCGCAACGAATACTCGAATTTCCAAAAATGTCTTTGACACGTATACCAAGATGAACTTTCAGCTATGAGACGATTGTAACGAAAGTATTAATACCGATACATTAACGTCGATACACTCAGAAGATATCACGGTAAAATCACACAGTCACAGACCGTAAAATTATTTGAGAGAATAATATTGTATAATAACAATAATATACTTTTGTATGTCAAACATCTACACGTTAGAAAAAGAAGAAAAAAAAATTCAGATAAAAAGAAATCTTAATCGAATCGACTATCATATTCTCTCTCTTTGTCTGTGTCAAAAGAAAAAAAAACATTAAAAAATACAGTGAGAGATAGAAAGAATCACGTGGCTCTTGGAACAAAACCGAAGGCGCATAACCTCGCGACACGAGCACCTCGATGGCACGAGTCCGGCGATCTCGGCGCGGGAGAGGGTGGGAGGACATTGGAGAGGGCACACACGACGTGCAAGCAACGAGCAGGAGGCAGGAGGGACGGCAGCCCGACCATACGTTTGAGTTGGTTGACCCGGCGCGGCCACGTTCCTACCTTCACCTCAACTTCGTCCTAAGGAATTGCCTTCACGCTTGCGATTTCATTCCGCGCGACCGCCGCTTTATTCCTGAATTGACCCCGCGCCGTTGAACTTGTCCCGGTAATTGATGGGTCGACCGAAGGAAAAACGAACGGCCAACTGCCAGGATAATCGATCTCCCGCGATACTTCCCTGCAACGAATATTTATCATGAATTACACTGGCACGGTTTTACTCGATAACATTGCTTGGAAAGTTCGATCGTACAAAGCAATAGCGACATAATCAATTATTCGTTAGAAACTGGAGAAATTACCGCTAAGGATGATAGAACGATTCTACGAAGACGTTTCCGTCGAATTGTTTCTATTTCGCAAGATCATCGACAGGGATTTTAAATTGGCGATTGCTTTGAATTTCGTATCGCGCTGTATCGTAGAATGACACAGAGCGATATTGCCTTCAACTTAAACGCGTATGCAATCTGCACGTTTCAAAAATAAACCACCGGTGACAATAGGAGTATACGGTGACAAACACGCGGGATAAAAGTCTGAAAGGTTCGGCGTACGGCGGAGAGGGTTGGCCATCTTCGACGAGCACCCCTTACCGACATAATTCACAGGAACGGGACATTTTCCGGTTTCGAGGATCCGAGAGGAGGAAGCGTGTCTCTGCAAAGCTGGAGAGGTAGAAACGAAACGAAGATCCGAGTAAAGCCGGTATTACGAGAGGTAGCAGATCGAAATAGTGCGGAAAGAGGGAGAGAAGGGCAGTGGCTGTTGGCGAAGGAGAGATAAAGAGGGAGAGATTAACGGAGGGCTGGCTAAAGGGAGGAGAGACGGAGGATGGGGGAGGGAAGAAAAAAGCAAAGGGCAAGAGGGAAGAAAGGAGACGGAAAGAGGGAACCTGGAGGATTGTGTGCCTCTGGCGCGATGTTCAGCTCGTGGAGGATTACTACCTCTCGAAGCGACGAAGAGAAAAGAGCGAAGGAGCGAGGCAGAGGGCAAAGAAAAGGGGGAGAAAACGAGGGAAAGAGCGAGAGGCGAGAGCAAGGCGACGAGGAGGGGCCGACATCACGTCGTCAATCATGGTCCAGTTGCTTCTATGTACTACATACTCTGGCTGAGCGCGGAGAGCGGACCTGTACATGCTACTGCATTGTGGCGCACAATGTTCAATCATCTCTGCGTCGATTCCTTCGGCTTTAATTGAAGAAAGGGTCCGTCGAAACCACCACGCGGCCGCGGTGGGGCAAAATGTCCGCTGGAGGGACGAGGAAAGACACGGTGCGGTAAGAAATAAGAAAAAGAAAGAGTACGGGAGCAAGAGTGACGGCCGGCAAGAGGCAGGAAGAAAGAGAAAGAGAAAGAGAGAGGGATAGAAAGGAAGAACGAAAGAAACGGAACGGAATAGGGAAAAAAAGAAAGCGCCGTGGGGGTGTCGTTGACCCCACGACGACGATATTGTGTACCACTTGAGTGTTTAAGTCGAGGCCTCGAAGGACCCCGGCCAAGGAACAAGGACCTCCTCAGCCACACTCAGCCGAGTCCTTGGGGCCACGGATCATTAACCAGAGCGAACCGCGAAATACGAAATCACGCCGAAAATCACGGACCTTTTGATTCGCGTGCACGCCCCATCGCCATCGCCATCCCTATTCCCCTTTGCCCCTTATTTTTATTCCTCCTGTTGCGAAAAAAACGGTTCGAGTGGCGGTGTCGCTGGAGAGTGCACGAAACGAACGGAATAAAGAATAAAAGGAGAGGAAGGAAACGCGGGAAACGCGAAACTCACCAATTTGTTGCGAAACGCACTATCGATTCCCGGTGGTCGACCATTTTTTCGGCGAAAAGGGGAAGGGCAGGTCGTCGAGTGTTCTCCCTCGCGAGCACGACAATGAAACTCTCTCGCCGTTCTGGAGCCTCAATTATGATCCGGCAATAAGGAGAAAAAAATATCACCTAACGACCGCGACATTACTCGTAACAATTAACCCTCTAGAACCGAAGAGAGACCAACGAAGCTGTTCAAGGATCGGGCACACTTTTTTTTCTTCCTTTCTTCCCCGTTGCGTCGTTTCCTTTACTTCCACCGGCTGCTCCTCGATACTCGTTCCCTACCGTAATGAACCGAAGAAAATTGATCCCGTCATGCTTGTTACCGACCGCCTTATTATCAATCGTCTCGCTGGCGATTCGCGATGCGAATTCAATTACGTGACTTCGTGTTTACGATCACCCCTTTCGAACAATATTTTAGACATAACGTGGCATCAAAGACAAGAATCAACCCTTCGTACAATAGGGCGTATCGAACGAACCTCATCATACTGTCGACTACGTCAACACTACGAGACTTTTGAAATAATATTACAGTCGGTTCTTTGATTCACCTCATTTCACGGTTTAGATAATGCGCTACATCACTTTGAGCGCGTGTATAATTAATGCAAATACTCCCATCGATCTAAAATTGCCTCAAAATACGAACTTTTCAAGACACCTTAAAGCGATAAGATTTAACACGTAAATAATAAATATATGGTCTTGGGAAAAATATAAAGCGACTTTAAGAAAGACGAAGAGAAAGCAGGATCATAAAAAGAATTCTTCTTTCCACGATATTCCTCCTTCGAAACCATCTCCATTAGTTCTATACATTTCCCAGTATCGCTATGAACGAAGGATACCTATACGAGTATTTGGATACTCCGTCGAGTGTGAGACACTCTGTATGCGCGAATTGCAAATATCAGGAAGCCAATCCGAAGACACCAGCCAAGCGTATCTTCGCGTTTCGTCGCGTTCCCAAAGTGTTGCTGGAACAACGTTCTCCGAAAACGGCAGTCACAAAGGGATTTCACCCTTGAAACAACGGAATCGACGTTTTGGTAGTTGACTAGATGCTGCGTGAGCAAACGTCGTCCGTACCACCTTCAGACACGACTTCTGTGGCCGTCGGGTTACGCGAAATGAGATCCATTACGCGATTTCCTGCGAACACGATCTACGGAGTAGAAAGCAGAAGTTGAGGACGATGGAAGGGGAGAACAGCCCGAAGGAGGACGGAGTCGGAGGGATACAATGGCGCGGATCGTGGCTCCTGCCGCGGCAGCCGCCTCGTATGCCCTTCGGTTATGGTAAACGCACGGTAAGTCGAGATACGATGTAGAGGTATACGCCCTGAGCCGCTTAAGTTACAAAACAGCGGCGGTAATTAGCTCAGTTGGCGCCGGCTCATCCTACTTCGCTGCGTTTTCTCTTTCCACGATCCTACGTCGCGTTTCTTTGTAACACCCGTGATGAAACGAAGAGGGGAGCGAGTCTATAAGCTGGTTCTTGGCTGTACGCGTTAGGGTTGATACGAGATCGAAGAAAGAGAGATACTGTAAGATGTTATATGATGAGAGATAAATGTAAGATGTTTAATCTGTCAACCTGGTCATCCCTTAACCGAAAAGTTTTCTAATTATGAAATTGGAAGCTAACGAACACGCGTCAATTTCGAACAGACGGATTTTAATTTCTTCAAATATTTTTGACGTATTTTATTTTCAATAGAACTGAGAATGAAATGTGTACGGTCTCTGATCGATGCCTTTCGATGGTTTAATTTATCTCGCTATATCTTTGCCCGTACTATAATTCACAAATTTTACAAGGGATTAATATCGTTCATGATTTAACTCGAAATTCTTCGTCGTTGAATCGCTCTGTACATTCGCCACGAACGATTCTTCTTCGCCTTCCATTCTGTTCACCAGACTGCGTAACCTCTGTTTATACAAACGTCCATGTTTCTTTCTGTACATCCTCCCTCGCGCCTTCTTCTTTTTCCCCGTCTGTTTCTTCTCTCCACTGTTTACCCTGCAAGTCGTACAACGCAGAATTCGCCCGTCCATATTCCACCAGACTTTCATCCGAATATTTCAAGAACCACCTTTTAACGTTCACGAGTAACCATAATGGCGAACCACTCGTCGACTTCGTAGAGAAGCGTTCCACTTCCCAAAAGCATTCACTTCGATCCTCCGCTATGATACGCATCCATTCTCCCATCGACAACCACCTCATCTTTGTACCAGTTTACTTTTCGTTTCTCGGAAAATTCCAGCTTCGTATCCTTCGTTCGCAAGACCAACGACGAGACACACTCTCTGTCTATGAACGCTCAACAAGAATCGCAAACTCACACGAACGTTCCTTCCACAGCACTCTCAAAGAATCCAAAACCAAATCGTCTTGCAACTCCATCGAAGTCTTCGACGTCCCGAGCACAACGTCCACTCTACTAAACGCCTCTGTCCCGTTTCAATAGAATCTTACTCGTCTCTGTTCTCTTCTAACTCGTTCTCCTCCGACACGCACTTTATTCCCAATTCGAAACTCTCGAATTCTACGCTCGTTGCACCTTCCTGGCTCACTGCGATGGCGATGTGTCTCGCTCCTGACAGCCAAAGTGGATTGCATCGAGGATTATCCCTATGCACCGTTGACCCTCAGTTTACCGGTACATCGTGAAATTCTGTATCGCCGGGCAGCTGCATTAGGATAATGAGCCTCGTGAAGCAATCGGGAACCGAACCATTGGGAAGTTTAGCTTGACGACGCTAACGCGCCCGCTAGCGGTTTGAGAAAGACGCCTTTGAGCCGTTCGATTCGATAGTTGTGCGCCATCGACGTAAGTATAGGCAAGTGTATTGATCGCGATCGTACTTTGCGAGATATTTGACTGGAAAATCTTTAGAGATTGAGAAAGTGATTTCTTAGATCTTGATAAGCTGATCGACTCTAATTTCTAGAATATGTAACCAACGTTTAACTTTCCACGGTGCAAATGATTATTTTCAACAAAGTTGATCAGTTTGTCTTTTGTGTAGCTTACATCGTAAGAAGCATTGAGAAGATTTTTTGACAGAAGACGAGAAGAGGAGTAATTAGAATATTCGTTGAAGTACGCGCATTGTATTAAACCATGTCACCGGTACTTCTTGTTTCTTTATTTTTTCAGGCAGTTTGAATCTCTATGAAAGAATTATTTCGCGATGCATTATACCTACGTAGCTTGTTTTTATATCTCCTTGTCTGCACATAAGATTATAATATTATGTATCATTGTCTCGTCTAGCTTAGCGTCCCGATTATTGTCACACTGTTACGACATAACAAACGCTATATTCGACTTGAAGCAAAGATTCGATTACGTAGGCCAAAGGAGCAATACAAAAGTACACGAATCTTAATATTATTGCCATCAGTTATGGTTCGAGTCATCTTCCATCCCGCAATATGAAGTTCAGTTATCGCATCCGAATCGAATCGCTCACGAAAGCCCATCACGTCGTATCCTATGTCACGTAATTGTCCGCTTCCTTGGCCGTGCATCGTAACTCCTCGCCTCTGCTCCGAATACTAAAGCCACCTAACTCGTTAATAAATCAAACGAAACATCGCGGTTCGACAAATCCGTCGTGGTTCCCACAATGAAATATCATCGAATGCTCTTCGTCTCTCGATCGCCTCCTCGCCGAAAGTTCAACGCACGAGCCACGTCTAAACGTGGTTCTCGATTAAGGGTGCAAGAAATCCGCTGGGAAATCCCTTTTGCACGCTGTTAAATCCCACTTCTCGCCCTTTTGCTTCCGAAGGGAAGCGTTCGAGGAGCTTCCTTGAAAGGAACGACAATCGAGCAGCGTACGCGTGACGCTTATACGTGACGCAGGTTCTCTCTGCTCGTCGCAATCGTATGTGCACGCTGAGATACCGTTAGCCGTACCCGTCACGCGCCACTCGATACGTCACGCCGCCTGCGACGAAACCCAGTCGATCATAATGATCCCCCGTCGAAGAAGGCTAATCGACCAGGGGATCGATCAAGCGTTCGTCGCAGAGGAGTACACGCTAAAAACGTTAATGCGTTCCGTCGTGGAACCGCGACAGGAGTCGAGCGAAGAACATTGTGACGAAACGGTACACCGTATAGAAGGATGTGATTCTCTTATAGGTTGTTAGAGTGTCATCGTCGAGGATGACGAAAGTGATTGATATTCTCCGCGAGAAATATCGTTTCGAGGGAACGATATAAGAAATACGGGGCGTCAGGGAATCAGCGAAAGCAAGCGTGCAACGTTTTAATACACCGATTACACCAGTTGGCAAGAGTTACACTTCATAAAGCTATGATTCAGAAACGCTAAAATCGCGGGTCTCGGGATCGGTGAACAGCGACAAACGATACATCTCGAGTCGCCGATCGGAAACGGATCGCCAGTTGGAACTCGTCTGCGAGAAGAAATGAAACTTTCCGGGGCTGAATCTCTTTCGCGCTGTAAGAGAATTTTCTCTTTATCGTTTGTTATCATCTTTCTGGTGTTTTCGCGAGGAAGATATAATGTACTAAAATGAAAGGACAGTATTATGGAAAATAGATATACGTAGTCCGATACAATTAAACGATCGCTAATATGAAAGCTTCAGTCTCATCAATATCAAGGAGAGAAAAACAACGAAAAGTAATAGAAATTGACATTTATCGTTTAGTTGATCAACAAATTTTCCTGACATAAAAGAATTAATCGGTCTAACGAAACGATAAATTGATATTTGACTGCCAAACAGTCTGGCAATAATGACAATTAATCAGTTCCATTCAACTTCGTCGAGCTGATGCAACGAAACCACGGAACCAACAAATACAAAGAAGCCTGGCTCCACTCTGGATCGGGAGGATCATAGCCTAGCGGCGAATCTCCGAATGATCGAACATTCTCGATCGACAGCCCTCGCTACCGGTGGTACCAACGTCGCTGTTCGAGATAAAGCCGCGCAGATCGAGCGGTGATAGCGGCTCGTACACAAACTCGCAGCGTAAGATCCCGCGCGAGGTTCTTCGACAGACAGAAAGGAATACACGTAAAGAAAGAAGCAGACAAGAGAGGCAGAAAGAAAGAGAGAGAGCACGGTACATACGTACCGGGGAAGCCGAACGAAAGGTGAAGGAAGAGGGAGAGGCGAGAAAAAGGAGAAAGAGCCTCTACGGTCGGCGTCACGCTGTCGGGTACACCGGTTTCGCTCTCCTCCCTCTTCCCGGCGTTCTCCACCAGCGCAAACACACATTCACGAACACACTACACACGACGTGACTCTTAGCTTACTCGCGAGCTCTCGCGCGCGCTACACGCGCAATATCGCGAAACGCGCGGCACCAGGGACTCGCATTGATGTGCCTGCGTGTCAGGTAATCGTATGTAATTGCCGGCTAGGATAATTAGCGATCAACAATAAACTTCTGCCTCGCTCTCGACGCTTCTACCCGCCCCTTAAACCCGACGAGGAGTCGCCGTTGCAGTTGCACGTGTGCACAGACGAGGGACACATCCAGTCGAGGTGAGCTCTCTGTGGCATCTACGCGTTAAACGATTCTCCCTTTCTCTTTTCCACGATCACGCTCATCCTTTTCTTCGTCTACGATCCTTCGCCATCCAGTCTATCCGTTTATCTATTCCTCTTCTTTCCTCCAGAGTTTCCTTTTAGCAAGAGGTTTTTAGCAGGAAGAAAAGAGACGGATGGCGTTGCACGGTAGTCTACAGGGCCGATCGAGCAGCCTGGGGATGCTGTTAATAATATGCTACGCGAGTAGACGCGTTACTCGCGCTACTACCAGCCACTGACCAGTCACGGACCATGATACAACGAACGTAGGAAGGGTATGAAAACGGGAGCCAGTGAAGGATAGACTAGCTTCGACGAGAGGCTGCACCGATTCAGTCCTAGTGCCCCTTTGGACCAAAGCTGGTTCGATCGATCGACGAAACGCCAGGCCACGACCTCCAGCTTTGACTCGGAGAGCCAAAGCTCCGGTGACGAGCGTCTCCGGATCTAACGTACGATATAATGCGGTCCATCGTGCAAATGGAATCCGATGAATGCTTCTGTACGCACACACGTGCTCGATTATTGCTACCGCAGCTCTTTAATCTAGACACGCTCGAATTATTTTGTGATATCTTTTAAACAATCTTATTTTCCTTCATTTCACCGAACGTATCAATTAAATGTTTCATTAGCGATAGCTAATTTCCAAAACAATGTCTATCCTTCCAAATGGTACTGATATTTCAAGGATGGAAAAATAAAATTAGGTAGCTTGTAATTTTTCTTTTGAAAAGATGATAAATATATTATTATTCCATATAACGATACTGTGCAATTTAGCTATAATAGAATCCCATATACGTTACGTTATAAGTGGAAATCTTTCGAACAGTACATTGTCATCAGTGAAATTGACATAATTTTGTTTGTTGTTCGACGGCATCTTGTTTAAACGTTACAGAACGAAGTCACCGTGTCCCTGGAAACGTGACCTGTTCGATAGAGTCTAGAGATATGCGACGATTTGTTTTCTGGAGTCGAGAGATGCGCAGCGATTTGTTCGTCTAGAGTCTGGGGAGATATGGATACAATTTTCTTAGAATCCTTTGATCGATACGTTTGAAGATGGCGACGAGAAATATCGTTATTTTGGACGTGGGATGGTGATCCGCGTGGATAGCGGCCAATCGAGTCTGGCACGAGTAGTTTCGAGAGCATTTTGAAGAGAGCGTTCGTGGGAACACGAGACACGTCTGGATCGTCGGAACATGCCACGGTTAAGTAGCTACAAGTGCAACAGGAGCTTGTACGATACAATGGTGTCCCAGTTTTTCATGAGTCTGCCCCTGAGTTTCGTGTCGTGTCGATGCTTCCAGACACGCGCGATCATTCTCTCGATGGATAATAACGGCGAATAAAAAACTTAGAAATGATAAACTCGAACTTAGAAACTAGAATTATAAAGTTCAATCTAATCGAAGATCAGAGAAATACTCAGCGTCGTGCGTTACTCGAAGGAAAATTACTATTTGGAAATATAACAACCTTTTGGTAGTAATTATGAATTGCTGAACCTTACCATCGTCAATTTAACGTTAATAACAAAGTATAGAAAACATTTATACAAAATTTAGAGAAAATGCACAGAATGCACGCAACGTGCAAAACTATGCAAAATCTTCCAAGCATAGTACTCTATAATATTTAGCGAATAAAATAATTGTGTTCTAGACTCCATTCTTCGAATCATGCTCGTAAAAATATGAATTTGCATAAACATCCGCAGTCTAATAATACGTAAATTCACGGGCATCTGAAAACTCTTTCGTTCCGAAGATTTTCCGTTTCTAGCTACAAAACTAACTAGCTACAAAGCTTCTAAACTACAAAAGTACATAATTTGCTGATCAATGATATTGAAAAGTGCACGATATACAAAACGCAAAGGTATCGACAAACTACTGAAATGAGGGTAAACCGGTCACCCACTGTACAAACCCAAACCGTTCCGATTACAGCAATTATCTAGAATATCGTAATACGTCGTACATTATTCTGATTCGAAGAAAAGGAGGATTGTCTATGCACGTGAACCGATTGTCCACGACGACGTCTTAAACGACGACGTGCCGCGGCGGCCGTCTGCGTAATTAGGCGATCCAGCCGCGCACCTGTGCACTCCCATGACGTGTCTGCCATGTGGAATAATCGGACGACGGCAAGCAAAAAAATCTTCGACCCGATTTGTCAATACAGGATCTCGGCGGAGATTAGTCACGCGCGGCCGTAATACCTTGCGAACACGGGCCCGCTCGCTTCGATATCCGTGAGGCTAGATCGACCAGGGGGATGCGATTAGCTGATCGAAATCCCGGCGTCTTCGAGTCTGTCCTCGGGGATCCGCACGGGTAAACGATGGCCCGCGAGAATTCCTCTACACCAGAATTGATACGGTCTATGCCTTGTATATGTCATGGTACGTGGTACGGGTTCGCCTGAACGTGATACGTTGAAATTTCGGTGACGAGAAACTGCAAAGTAGGATAATCCCGATGATGGGATTAGGGAAAACTTTATGAATAAACTGCAGGTTTTACGTGTCGCAGATTTGTATTTGTATGAAATTTATTAAAAGAGTAGACTCTAGGCAGATATTTGATTTGCGTATAAATATTGCCACGACTATTCTTGATTATATTTTTAAATTTCTCGCAAAATATAGAAATGCAGTAGCACGCTAGTTTATGAAATAGACGAATAGATGGCTTGAATTATTATCCGGCGTTTAAGGAGCCGAGAAACTGCAAGGGATTAAATCTTAAATATAGTGATATTAAATATATCTTAATATGTGAATATTAATGTAACATTACTGTTAAAAAATAGAAAATGGATATTATTGCAGTGTAAACATATTCTGCTTCGTTGAGAAAATATCGCTTCTCCTAACAGTTGTCACTCAATGCATTTTCATTTGGATCTATTAGTGTGTAGTTCAATTAACGCATAGTTAATGCATACTTCTAGTTATATCAACTTTAAGAGTCGAATATGAATGTTCGGGATTGCGATTGTAATCAGAGCAACAGTCTGAGGTGAAACGCCTCGATGTTCGTCGATTCTGGACAAAGGAAAACAGAACGATATAACACCGCCGGCCGCTGATGTTCTTGATCCGATGATGCAATTGATGCTTCGATGCACTGAGGGTTGTTGATCGCGAAACGGAGAGCAGATGGGCATAGAACATCGACGTGTACACGGTACCGTTCCGTTTTACGTTCAAATATTGCAACTCGGTAACTGGATCGAAAAATGCCTTATAAATTATGTTTCCGTGTTGCTGTAATTTCTTACTCATAACGGTCATCGATTATAGAACGCAGGTGCGAGTGAGATAATGGAGCAGTATCAGTAGGAAACGCGGGGTGTGGCGAAAAGGCGCGAAGAAGGAGATACCAGCGCGTAATGTAAAGAGAGCAATCGCGTGTATGCACATGTAACTCGAGAAAGAAAGAAGGAAAGGAAAAGAACAGGACAAATAGAAACCTACGCTATTGCCGCTAAAACTATGGAACTTATTAAAACTGTAGGTCTCAGATTTATCGAAGAATATACGTATCTACGTGTTTCGACGAAATTAATATTCGATCTTATGGAGATAGACGTTTAATTGTATCGTCGGCTTGTCAGAGGAGTGACATAGCTGAGAAAAATACATTTTTCAGGAAATTACTTTCGAACGAGAAGTTCGAGGTGGAAGACCATTTAGCAGTAAAAACTTTCCTCTCGAATGTAGCTGGTAATTTCTGGATCTTTTAAAGAACCTCTGGAATATATTAGAATAACCGTCTGTATAATTGCAACATTATTCTCTTTAAGTGCACGGTATAATTATTTTTAATTTCATTAAGTAATTAACACGCTTCTGTCCTAGTATATATTTCACTTTTGGAATTAATTTTTAAAATGTGTCTATTTATCCTCATCGCGCACATCGTTTAATTTAGACCACCTATATATTAATATATTTCCCTACACGTAAATTTCTAGTACCAGCGTCAAATATGAAAACCTTTTAAACAAATTCTATCAATGAAGTTGCAGCAAGAACTGGGAAATAGGAAACGGAAGAGCAGAGTGGCCGCTCGGAAGGCGACAAAAGGTTCTGTGGTGGCGGCGATCGGATCACGACCTACGAAGGTTTTCGAAGCGGGCCGCGGTCGAAGAAGCGTGGGTCGCCAGAAATAGAAGGGAAGATACGCGAATTCGTAACCGGCCGGTTCTTAGCCCGACTCTCGAAAGAAGAAGAGGAAGAAGAAGAAGAAGAAGACGACAACGGAGACGAGGAAAGAGAAGAAGAAAGGAGGACGCGCGGAGCCGGCCCCGCGCGCGGTTTATCAACCTTATCTCCCTCCTTCTCTCGCCCTCCTGCTTCCTCGTGCGCGTCCCGCAGGCGAAAAACAAAGTCAGTAAAGTTACGGCGAAACGCAAGCAACACGAAACGAGGGTCAAAATCCTTGCGCTTCGAAGGATGCTGCTGCCGTTGCCGCTGCTGCTGCCGCTGCTGCTGCCGCTGTACGCTCGAGGGACGCTCCGAACCGGAGGAGGAAGAGAAAGAGGAGGCAAAGCAATGGTAGTGGTGGTTCTAAAGGAAAGAAGAGGAGGAAGAAAGGCGAACCGTGTACCGAAGAAGAGGAACAAAGCGAGTCGAGTGAAAGAGACGATCGCGAACGTGAATGTAGAAGCGAGATAAATTTATATATACAGGTATATATATATATATATATATATATATATATATATGTATGTAGATATATAGATATATGTTTAAATATATATGTGTGTGTGTATATATATATATATATATATAGAGAGAGAGAGAGAGAGAGAGAGAAAGAGAGAGCAAGCAAGAGAAAAAGTTAGAGAGAAAGGGAGAGAAATGGACGCAGCAAAAGAAGCAAGAGGAACAGAACGAGGATAAGGGGTCAAAGGAAGGGAAGGGTAAAGCTACTGCGCGTTAGCTGTGCCTGTAGTACTCTACCTTCGCGGCCTCTGCCACCTCCACCTCGACCGGCTCACCTGAAGACAAGTTACCCCGCAATAAAAACACCGAGAAAATTATATGCCTCCCGGCCGCGCGCGCCAGCGCCAAGCAAAAGGACCACTTGGCTTTCCTACTAACGCGGAGAAAAGGAGAGCAGAGGACAGAGAAACGGACAGAGAGGTAAGAGCTTGGGACCATAGGTAGAAGAAGAGACGAAAGGATACCGGACGAAGAACCGGGGTATCGGGAGAGAAAGAGCGAGACGCCGCGTTTGGCAAGAGAAAAAACCGCGACGCGAAGCGAAACGAATAGAAAGAGAGGGAGAAGGAGGAAGAACGTTCGAAGGAGATGATCCAGAGGGATGGAAAGAGAGAGACGGTTGTTCCTGTCTTTCTCGATTGGGCCCTAAGGCCTGCCGAGGAGCCGTTGAAGGAAAGGACTGTATAAAGGAAGAAACCGTGCATCGCCACGGAAGCCTCGATCAAGCCACTAAAGCCGGCGTCTCTCTAATACACAGGGTGTTCCACTTCGGTTGCAGCGTAAGGTCTCGTTCGGGACCAGTCTATTGTGCTCGGAAACGCGTCTTTTTATGCACTCGACGTGCTGGAAGGATCGGTGATCTTCTTCTACGGTGGCGTCGTGAGCGGCCATCCTTCCAATCCGGCCATCTCCTCGCTCGTGTTCTCTCGTGTCGTAGGATGTTGTTCTAATAGAAAACAAGAGGAACATCGTTTATCCTTCGACGCGATTTTATCGTTCACCGATTAGAATAATATTCTAGTAGCCTCCAAGATCCTCTCTCTTTCTTTCTCCGTATCTAACCATCTGTTGTACACGTAGATCCTAATCGATTGTTTCAGTGGATTAAAGCGAACCTGTTAAACGCTGTTCCACAAGATCATGTACTATGCATGTAACGTTGAAACGGGCGTTCGATCAGCATCGAAGGAAATCAATGGTCGTTTTTACGAGCGAGACGCATCGTCGAGTAAAATCGATACGCGTCCACGATCCACGCTCGAAGCTGCTCGCCCGTATTCCGAATAAAATTCAGGCCAGTAACAATCTCCCGGTGACGAACGGAGAACGACGACTGGTTTCATACAGGAGAGAGCGAGACAGCAACACAACAGACCAGTCCGGCCAGCTGATGAGCCGGTTCTCCGATATACTTTTGTTTCCTCTTATTTCCTCGCTCCTTCTGCCCCCTCCGTCTTTTTTCTTCCCTTCCTTTTTTTATCGCTAAGGTTCTGGTTCGAGAAGGGACCCGTTCGTGGTGTATTTATACCCAACTCTCACTGGTTCCTCCTCCGTTCGCCCGTTTATACGTGACTCCGAATTTAAGGGTCCCCGGTCCGCGGCCAGCCGTCCCCGGGTGCGTTCCCCGCAGGAGGCAACGCGTACACGCCTCGCGACTTAACGAGCTTTTTGTATATTTCCAATGTACAAAATGAGGATATCTCGGGATCGAGCATGTTCGATTCTTTTATC